>NC_136057.1:1438931173-1439575062 GCF_964261635.1 Lissotriton helveticus
GGCAACTCGACCTTTGCTTTCGCTGTCAAAAAGAGATTGTGTATATAAATCAACAAATGGGAGAACCGTGGAGGACTATGTTTAACGGGGTCCAGTGTACAAGTCCGAACAACTAGTGACACAAGGAGGGTACAAAGTTCCCCGATAGGAATGTGAAGAACAGTGTGTGTATAGTGTAGAGGACAGAAGAAAGGGGGGGAAATCCCTTTTTGGAACTAAAACCCTCACACACCCAGCAAGCTAGGTGTCATGCTTCATCATATGGGTTCTGCTCCGCGTCAGACTGGCGCTGCAATGTCTGGCGGGCTCCATTAAAGGGGCTCTTTATCGGAGATCTTTTGTTCCGGCCATATGGTGCATGCGTGTGAGAGGGCAGGAGGAAGTGTAGTCGTGAAGTGAAGGTGGGTTAAAAAAAGGTGAGTCAGTCCACAATGAACTTTATTGGCGTGGTTGACTCCCTTGGTTAAAAAGGGTGGGAGGGGAGATATATACCGGTGAAGATTCACAGCAAAATATCTACAACCCTCAGGAGATTGTGAGCAGCTGTTAGGAAAGAGTCTCTTCTCTTCACACATGTCGGATTCTATTCATCTATTGACATTCAAATATGCAGATACATTTTAAAATGTGTATTCCGTTTGTACAGATGCTTCTACGTAAGTGCAACCAACTGTTCACGAAGGAATTTAGAAGTCATGAAAACGAAGATAGTTCATGCTGTTTAACACACGCTTCCCATTTTTCTGCTAACGGATTCAGTGTTGATTAGTCTCCAAAGCAGTGGGCATTGTGGTATTTTAGATCATTCATACACTGTAGGGTGAACGATTTATATATAGCAAATCGCTGCGGCGTTTGGAAGACTTTGAGATTGTCTGCCTGAGAACCGTGAGTGGGTACTTCATGGATGGCCAAAGCGAGTCACTGGCCTCCTGTGGCTGGGAAAGCAACGTTTGCATTGTTGAAATGTTGATCATTGTCTTGGTGCCGCAGCAGGGAACTGGAGCCGGTTTCAGGTGTAGTGGATGTTGGTATGGGCACCACATGCTTCGTGAGAGCGCGGGGTTTTGGGCGTTCACTGGGTCTTCGTTAGCTAAGGTTTTGTTAATCTCAGCAAACTGGTCCTCTTGTATAGAACTGTTTTGCCATTCATAACTGCTTTGGACAATGCAGGAAACATTTCCAAACAAGGAACGCCACATATTTAAGATATTTTGACGCATGTGTAATTGTATTTGAGGAATATCGATCAAGTTAATTTGCGGTCCATTTGCAGGGGCTCCAAGGGGAACGTGTTGGAGCCAAAGTGTGGATAGGTCTGTTGCGGAGGCCACCCTGTTGTGGGGATTCTATGCGTGCCTCGGCTCAGACTGTGATGCGCAGGGGAGATGTTGTTCAGGACGGGTCACAGGAGCACTATATGTGGGTTTGTTATGCAAATGCAACATGAGCCTCAGGCTTTGCTAGTTTGCTGGTTAATCATTGCCAGCTTGACACGCAGCGCGGGGGAAAGGACCTCAATCTGAGGCTTGCGTGTCCACATGACCAACATTTTACAAGTAGCAATTAGGTAGGCGAAACTATGTCTACAATACCCTGTTGGTGAAGGTTGTTTTATGTGCGCCAAGCGATCCCGGGAAATTTGTCTTTTCCGTGGCTGGCAATTGTATGCTTTGTGGGGGGGGACAACTGGGCAACTTGTGTGTATATGCGGGGTCGACGCTTTCCAGAAAATTTAGAGCAGTGGCACGCCGGGCGCTTTCAGCCAGTGCGGCTAAAAGGCCTTGTCCAGGAAATTACAGCATAGATTAGTGGCACAATCACGATGAACTGTCCATCACAAGTGTGGTGTTAGCTAGAGAAAGGTCGAACATGGTTGAGCATCTAGAGGGAGGCTCTTCTATCGGGACGCTTCTTGCCAATCCTAGTCTGCTGGTAGAGAGCCTTCGGCACGATGCGGCACAGTGTGCTCGTTTGGACATCCCTGCGGGGGCCCGGGAGGATGATAACAATTACGTTTTCATCCTGGGTGTCATTGTTGCCATTGCACGTGGAATTGGTTCATATCCTTCTATGTATTATAGCTATGTAAGTGAAGCGGAACTCTCTCAATGTATTTGTGGTTTGTCAGTTGTGCGTACCTCGCGTGCCGCACGTGGATTCGCAGTGTGGGACTTTTCAGGCTGTGCACGCGTTCAAGGGGAATTGGTGCCCGCTAGTTCCCCCCGCACCCCCCTTGCTGGCATTTCGGTATACCATTTGAGTGGTAGCGTGGCAGAGCGGTCTAAGGCGCTGGATTTAGGCTCCAGTCTCTCTGAGGACGTGGGTTTGATCCCACCACTGCCAGTTACACTTCTTCACTATGGTTGGCTCCGGGAACTGAAGGGGTTTCTCAGGTCGCTGGAGGGACCAAGACCTTCGCCATTGTAGGAGCAACATGTCGTGGGGGACTCTGCCAGTTGCATGTCGGGCATGGTGCGGTCAATCAAGTTGGACGACCTCGTGGCATGTGGGCTTTCCGGTAAGGTGCTTTCGGCACCCACAGCAAATGCTGTTTTAATGTCAGTTATGTTGCAAACGTGGGATCAGGGTCGTGTCTCCTCCCACACACTGGTGCTGCAATCATTCACCGTGGCCCCGGGTTTTTATCAGCTCTTCCGGCTGATTCATGGTCATCCCGCAGGATAACCTGGACAGCGGACAAACAGGGGTGCTGGGTTTAGGGTTTCCGGCTTGGGTCCAGGCCCTGGTCTGCTCTAGCTGGAGTCAGATTTGTGGCCCATATTGAGTCGCTGCTTATTTATCTTAGGCAACTAACAACCATGGACAAAGATGGCAGTCCTGACTTGTTGTAGGTATGATGTTACTTGCTATATTATATATCTGGGTGCAAATAACGAAACAGCCAGATACCAGTCGGGCGGCACACTATTCTAAGCACCCGTGGCAGCAGGTGGGGCAGGATGGCCTCTTCCTTGGGGTGCTCGTGCCTTGCTGAAGTTATTGGCACGTCGGGCAGGCAGGTCGTGGAGCTGGATAGTGTTGGGGACAGCGCAGCCACCTCTGTTGTTGCGGGGCCGGACGGGCTCCAGCGGGTGCGCTGTCGTGTCCCTGGTTGGTTTACTTTTCAGGGTCAGGGGCAGCTCCTGCCCACGACAGTCCCTTCCCCCGCAGTCACCTGCTTTGTCATTCAGGCTGGGGCACGTGGGTCGTCAATGGCTTAAGGGACTGCAGGGCACGCACATTGTATTCCCAGGAGGGTGGGACCTGCAAGACACAGCAGATCTCAAAGGTGTCTCTGCATGTCTCTGTCTTTCTTGCGTAATGCCGGTGGTGTATGATCAGCTGATCCACTTAAGAGAGGGTATGGTAATGCGTGAGTCTGTTGCAGTCGAAATGGTGTTGTGTTCAGGCGACCGCCATAAAACAAGTTTCCTTAGATCGAAACAGGGCCTCACTTATGAGTTTAAAGGATTTAATCCAGTGGAAGTGGAGCTTTACGGTGCGCGCCCAAATCATTAGACAGTGGGTAGCTTTACTAAGTCTTGTTAAGCGGGCAGGCATTACCATTAAGGGCATGTTACTACTAACAGTGCCCCAAAGTTTTGGAGTCAAACTGGGTGGGAGCAGTGAGTCAAAGAAAACACAAATAGGCCACAATGTATTAAAGACCATTTGACATTCCCAGTATTCAAGAAAGGGTAGGCACTGACACATATGTTCCCCTCCTCTAAAGACTGTCTTGTCTGCTCCCGGGTATAATATAAGAAATTTGAGAGGGCCAGACTTCACCTAGGGTGGGTACTGGCTCAATTCGATGGACAAATCCTGACTTAAGTTTGAGAGACAAGTCCTATGTGTCACACTTACTAAACGTCCAAAAATTTTCTAGTATCTCGCAAGCTGTGGGGCTGCGATTTGGGGCAGGTTAGCATCCCCACCTTGCACACAGCATTCCAAGGGATACGCCTTCCCAAATCCAGCACCAGAACACAAGGTTAGTCAGGCCCAACTTGTCTGTTGTCTGAAGGTTCACTAAACTTCTGGCACAGTCATACCAGTTCGGAATTGAAGCATTGCCTTAGGTATCCCATGGCATATAGGAAGGCCAGACTAGCAGCCTGGGGGGACAGAGCAGGTGCACTCTGCTCTTAGCATAGTAGGTCAGGCTGCATCACCCCACCTAGGAAGCGAGCACTTCTTCGAGTGCTGGGTGAACCAAGACAGGACAGGATTCTAAGCTGTGCTGGACTGGGGCCCTGGACATGGGTTTGTCCCAGGGCCCCCAAGATCCTTAAGATGCCCTGCCAAAGAGTCGTGACTGCGGGGTTATAGAGCAGCCACCAGGCAGATCGAAAGTGTATAAGGAAGGCGGTCATGACAATGGTAGCTAACATTTAGAGGCAGGGACAAATATATAGGATCTGAGGATCGCAGTGCTTGTAGAATGCCACGTACCATTAAGGGCGTGTCACCACTACAACTGTCACAAAGTTGGGGTCAAACTGGGTTGGAGCAGGAAGTTAAAGCGCAAATAGGCAATAATGTATTAGAGAACATTTGGCATTCCAGTATTCAAGAAAGGGCAGGTATTGATACCTATGGTTCCCCTCCTCTTCCCACTGCCTTGCCTGCTCCCTGGTATACTAGCAGAAGTTTGGGAGGGCAAGACTTCACCTAGGGCGTAGGCGTAAGGAACAGTATCAGCTGCCAGTTCAAACGTGCATCTGTCACTAATTTACTCAGATAACTGGGACAGGAAGTAAGACGGGCTGGATAACTCTTGCGTCTACCTGCATTGGCACACCTTGTCAGGAGTGATTGTCAAAGGGATTGCACTTAAGCCAGGTAATGTTAGCACCCATCCACACAAGCCAACTATTTAAGGTCACCCTGGGCCGCATTTACACAGCCCAGCAGTAGGCCCTTGTGGTTGTCAGTGCCATGAATTACTAAGTTGAACTGAACAGGAGGCGTGTCTGTGGGTTAGACCAGCAGAAGTTTAAGGGGGTCAGCAATTGGAGGCAAGGCTCTTTCCAAATCTGGCACCAGAACACTAGGTAGTCAGGGCCAACTTGTCTGTTGGGTGACTTGTGAGGCACCTGTGTAGTTGTCACTCCATGAAGGGGTGAGTTGTCTTCAATAGTGGGCACAAAACATATACGTGTGTCTCTGGCCTTACAGCTGTGTGGAGCCTGTCTCATTTAGAGGTACGCCCAGGTGAAAATTGTGTATTTAAGGTTTGCATGACCAATGCGGTTTGTGGTATCTCCTAGTCGACCCACTAAAGGTGTATTGCAGCAAAACAGGGAACATGGAATCTTAGTTTCCGTCACTTTGGCAGGTTTAAAGCATCCAGGTACGGAGTTGGACAGTAGGCACTGTGCATCTGTGATCCGACGGCAGTTAGGGAAGCGGGGTGCCCTGCATAAGTTGTAATTGCACTAAAGGGTGAGGTGTCTCCAATAGTGGGTACAAGACATATATTGTTTAAAACCAGCTTTGATACCATTAAGGTGTTCACCAAGGTTAGCAATCAAAGGGGTTTGTGCAACCGTTTGGTCAACGGGGGAAGTAAGTGCACCCAGAACCTAGAGTAGGTGACAAGTTCCTGCAGTTGAGCTCAAATGCCCGCCCGGTTAGTTATGGTAGCCTCGCTGGGTGGTGACGCTGTCAGCCAACATAGTGTGCTGCCGTCCAAAGAAATTGGGAAACAAGGTGTCAAGCACAAATGGTCACTAGGTAAAAGAACATGTGGCACGTCCAGCGATCAACAATGATTACAATTTAGCGGAGCAGGTAATTTTCCACCTATGGGGTTGTCCAAGGGTGGGCAGTGGGAACGCCCCTGTCCCTCTGTTCGGGAATATTCTAGGATGGGAGTTAGGTAGGACTTAGTCAATCCTTAATGTTAGGCACCATATCGCTCAGTGCGCACAGTATTAAATCAGACAGATTCTCTTAGCTGGTATGCCTAGGGGGTTTCACCACAGAGGGAGCTGAATAAGGGATGCAGGGCACGGGCAGGAGGGCACCCGTGCTCTTTGTCACATACTGCTAGTTATGAACATTCCTGTGCGTCAAGATTTAGAAAGCAAAGGGACTGCAAAAGTTTAAGCATAATCCTCCTCGCCCGAACAGCCAAAGCAGGTAGGCGGGGGTGGGAGCGGTCACCCAACTAGTGGGCTGCTGTCCCATAGATGGGGGAACACAGGTGTTCAGTCACACACAGTGCTAGAAGAACGGCAGCTAGGTGGGATCAGCAAATAGATGGGGCAATATGAGCCTTGGTGTCGGAATTTGTCCCACTTAGAGTTGTCACGGGGCTAGGTTATGTGAGGCAGAGGAACTTTCCCACAGGAGGGTGAATAGTCCTTGGCACAGGTTCACAGGCCAGAAGGGTCTTTGGTTTCTTTAGATACTAGCTGATCCAAGCGCACGTCAAGGGCTATTGCGATATTGATGGGGTTCATCTCTCACCAGTAGGGAGGGATCTCTGCCCTTAGATTTGCAGTAAGCCTGAAAATGAGTGGTTGCAAGAGAGAAATGCACTGTTTTGGAGAGATCAGCAACTACATGGGACAATATGAGCTCTGGTGGTCCGAGATGATCTCCCGCAGAGGTCGGAGCTAAGTCAGAGGAGGCCGTTGTACATCCTGAAGAAGGAACTATTCATGGCCTAAGTTCGCAGACCAGAGCGGTCTGGGTTTCATCAGGCACGAGATGATTCAGGCAAATGCTAAAGGCTACTTTGCTAAAGATGGGGTCCATTGTCACCATTGCCATCCAGGCGTACGCCTAGGTTAGGTTGATAGACATGGGGTGCATTTGTCACAGGTGGGCATGGACACTTTCAACTGGACATGCACGAAGCCCTAGAAAGAAGGTTGCAGGTCAGAAATGAACTGTTTTGATGGGGGCCGCCTCCAGAGCTGTGGCAGAGTTACAGGGCGATCTGGAAGCAGACCGGTACAGTAAGGGTACCTCTGCGGCAGACCAGTACAGTAAGGGTACCTCTGTGCGGCACAGTAGGGGTGGAGGAGCCAAAGACCAGGAGTCTCGGGGCAGGTTCCTGGAAAACTGCGACGGCGCACGCAAAGGCCATAGGCTGTAAGCCAAAAAAAACACACGCACGAGCGTGTGAAAAGTTGTGGTGAGCTCCAAGAGGTCGTTATCCTATTGCAGCGCATGCGTGCTGCTAAAGGCTCGACCTAAATAGCCCAAAGGATTTCTCCGTTTTTTTTTCTACAAATAAACTGAAAATATACTTACTGAAAAATCAATAGGAAGTATATTCCTCACTCTCTTTTTAAACACATTAAGGCACCATGCCGCTCATAATCGTAATAGTGCCAGCACTGTGTCTATTATAGTCATAGACATGGATAGCCATTCCACAATGGCGGCCGTAGACAACTAGAACCATAAACACCAATGCCCCGTGTAGCACAGTATAACAATATATATAGTATAACGAGCGCTCGAAAAATCAACTGTTAGAGCCACAGAGAGGATCGTTGAGCAGTGGTTAAAATTGGAGGACGAAATTAACGATTCCACACAGCGTTTGTATGCGCTAGAGCCATGAACGCTGCAGGGTTCCCGTGATATTTGGAAGGATTAGACCAGCAGCAGCAGCTGCTCATACATCACGAATTTGGGACAACGAAAGTGGTATCAAAGAAATCTTTTTTTTTTTTTTTTTTTTGAAAACCTTTATTGACAATGAAAGCTCACAAATACTGGCCTACAACCCCACGGGCTGGCCAGAAACAGAATGGTCAAATAACCAGCATACAAAAGGAAGATCTGCACAGGATATAACATCAGGAGCACTGGTGAAACAAGAAAGACCATCGAGCGTTCAGCAAGAGCAGGATAATAAAGGTTAAGTTTTCTAGCACGGGGAGGGGACCAAAAGAATAACGGGCCGTATACGAGAATACAAGGGAGGGACCGCGGCAAGCCGCCATTTTATAAACACAACGTAAAAAATGAAGCCATATAATCAAATCGAGCAAAGGACAAAAACAGAATCAGACCATCAAATAGCGACAGTGGCAACAATCAATCGCGCACACTCACCTCCGCCCCCACCCAAACAAAGAAGACGTGGTCAAAAAGCCCCATCACAAAGACTATGCAATACGCACCCCAACGGAAAAAGGGCACCTCCATAAAGGAGGAAGGGAAAGAGGGAAAAAAGACAACAGAAGGAACACCCGCCAGACCATGCATCCTCAGGGGGAAAAACAGGACAATAAAACCGGCATGCGATGTAACAGCAACATAATACCAGAATAGGCAGCAAACCACAATCAGCCACACACCGGAAGAAGGACAGAATACCCCCGGGGGAGATACAAGGTGACAGAGTCCCGAAAAAGTGAATACACAAGAGCCATAGAACAAAAAGGGAAAATAAGGGGGGAAAAAGACCCCCCGACACTAACAGACCCCCCCCACCCACCCCTAAGCCCACCCTGCACCCCTGCAGAAGGCTACGGCCTACCCCCCCGCAGCGTGCCTGTCGCCCTAAGTTGAACCCGAAATTTAGTGGAACAAGAAAAGTTGGAATTAGAAGACAAAAAAGGGGGGGGGGGGAAAGGGAGGGAAGGAAAGAAGGGAATAAAGACATACATACATATACACGGGGGAGGGCCAAAGACAGGAGTAAATGCACCCATCCACCCGCCCGGGTTAAGGGTCCAAGTCCTCGGGAAGCCAAAGAATATCAGGCCAAAGTCCAGGAGCACTAACCAGTTACACAGAACCATATCAGGACACAGAGATCATCCAAACCGTTCATGAACCACCGCATATAGGAGCCAGTTTTCATCAGCCCTGACCCTTTTTATCCAAAGCAGTAAGGGTCCGATCCAACGAGGACCCCGCCAGAAAGATCAGAAGGCAGGCAGCAGGAAAGTCCAACGGCAGTCCAAAAAAGTCACAGGAAGAAAAGCATGGAAGATCCAGGAAAGTCACAGAATGTAGCAAACGATGCAGGCACAGTTCCAAGGATATATCCATAAAAGCCGACCCATCCGGGCCGGTACAGGAGACGTCATCGGGCAGTGGTGATTGAGAGGGAACAGGAGAATCATGAAAGTCCGGCAAAACAAAATCCGGCTCCCGGGCCAAGGGCAGAGGAGGCGGCACAGGAGGAGAAGGCGCCATCAGGATGCGCGCCTCCGGGGTGGCAGCCGGGGCCGAGTCCGCCAGGAGAGTACCAGCCACACCCCGCGATATCGATGCCTCATCCGGTCGCGGGGGCCCGGGAGGCCCGTAGTGAGGAACCGTCTCGAGAGCCAGGAGTGGCGCGGCCACCGATAGCCGCCAGGATAGCAGGATGGTCAGGATCCCCTTAAGAGCAGGAAAACATTCACAGTATCCGACACCCGGGCCCTGAGGCGGGCCCCCAGTGCTCGTCTGGGCCCGGCCCAAACAAATGGGGCTGGTCGCCATCTTGAGAGCCCGAACAGGCCGCGCGGCCAACAACCTCCGCCGGGGCGGCATTAAAGCAGATGAAGTCCCGTCGACAGGCAGAAGAACACCCCGGACAGGAAGGGGGGCCACCAGAAGAAGGGGATTCGCCGGCCCTCCAATGTCGCCAGTCCCGTTCTCCGAGTCCGGGCGGCAAAGAACAAAATGGCCGGACCGGAGAACAAAGGGGGAGGAAGCCGAACACACGAGGAACCCCAATAATGAAGGGCAGCGTCACCATCCAAGGCCGCTGCCACACAGGAGTCTCTCAGCCAGGAACCTCCGGCTCACACGAACAGCGGCCCTCCAATCACCTCCAGCGCGCCCCGAAGGGCAAGCCCGCAGGCTGCATCCGGCCCAGGAGCCGGGACGAAGAACCAGGCCAGTCCGCTCTCGAGTCCCGGGAACGATCGGGGACACTGCACCGGACCCACAGCAGCCAGGACAACCGGAACAAGTGGTAAGTGCCTGCAGTGCGTCGTAGTAGTACCACACAGCAAGGAGGGCTTCCCGGGGCAGGATAAATGCAGGATAAATGTGAAAAACACAGGCGGGCGAACGGAGCCGAGCTAAAGCGCGGCCATCTCGGTCGCGAGCTAGGCTCCTCCCCCGTATCAAAGAAATCTTGATCTTCTGGCTATAGTTTTTTGTTTTTTTTAAACTTTATTTTTGTCGCAGACAGTTATAGCATACAAACAGTTGCGCCGACAGTCCCATTAAAATAACGACATTCCGTCAAGCAACATGTTACTGTTCACACGGCCCATCAGCCCACATCCCGAAGGCCGTCCGACGGTAGGTAGTAGCATGCCAGAACTGGCCATGAACCTAGCAATGCAACTGTACGGCAGGATATTCTGGTCTGCTTTTATTTTTCTTTATGCAGGTTACCCCCCAACTCCCCAATAGAACCCCCCCCCCAAACCTTGGCATCAATGACTAAGACATGTGTATGCAGTTCGTTCACCTCATTATGGCACTCCTAGTGGCAGATAAGACAGCAATAATTACCTAGATTAGGAATGAAACCTTCAGGGATCAAAACATAACTTCTCCAAAATGTATCATACACGCGCGTGAACGGCCAGGCACTCCCCCAAATAACTGCCCTCCCTCTCCCTCCCCTCCACCCTCATCCTCAGACCCTGTATCCTCAGGGGTGAACAACTCCGCACTCGTGCCATCCGAATCCTCGGCGGTCGCTCCCACCACTCGCATCATTCTCCACGCAAGCAGGTCGTCTTGTAGCTTTACATCTCTACGCACACTCTGCATGAAGGTTTCTTCCGCTAGGGACCATTCCCCCACATCCCTAAGCCACTGCGACACCTCTGGGGCCCTCTGTCCCATCCATGTAATCGCTACCCTTCTCCTCGCCAACACCAAAAGTAGTTGCAACATTTTGTAGGACAGATTACACTTCTTGGGTTTGGGGACCAATGCTAATAAACAATGAAGGGGGGTCAGCTCCATCCGGAGATCAGTAACTATGCGAACGTGCGCCACCACAGACTGCCAGAAGGCTTTAACTAACGGGCAGTCCCACGCCAGATGGAGGAAGGACGCACCTGCCGCGCCACATCTAGGGCAATCATCCCGTTTGTCCGGGGAGATACGTCTCAAGTTAACCGGGGTCACATATGTGCGATGTAGAAAGTTAAAATGTGTCAATTTAAACCGTGCATTGCACGACACCTTTCGGGTGAGAGTGCCTATGCGTTTGCGCTGTTCCGGTTCCAGAGCGATCCCCAGGTCAGTCTCCCAGGCTGCCCAGGCCGGAGGGACCGGTGGGGTGGAGTCCTGCCGCATGGCCGAGTATAATAGGGTTATCAGCCTCCTGCCCCTACCACAGGAAAGGATAATATTGAGGGTATGGGACATCGGGGGCGCGTCAGGGAATTGAGGCCAAGTATCCCGCGCCATTGCTTGAAGGCCTCTATAGTGTAAGAATTGTCCTTCGCCGAGTCCGAACGTCTCAGTTGCCCGCTCGATGGATAGAAACGTGTCATCCGGGTAAAGGTCAGCCAATACCTCGCATCCACCCGCCCTCCACTCATGGAATGGCATATGTTCCTCCATGGCCACCACTGGGGCCATGATCCATATCGGCAGCTCTCTGTGAAAGGGGGCCCTCCGTAAGACTTGTTCCACAAAACGCTGCCAAATTACCGCGGTGTGGCGCACTATGTATGGCAGATCTCCATCTGCACCCCCTCCGTGCATCAGGGCCATCTGTACCGTTCTCTCGTCCGCACTCCCCGCTAGGAGTTGCAGTTCCCAGGTGTCCGAGTCTGCGAACCACCTGGCCGCCGGCAACAGCTGAGCCGCGTAGTAGTAAAGGTCAAACCTCGGCGCCTCCAACCCCCCCTCCTCCCAGCTCCGGGCAATCGTGTGTAAGGCAACCCTACTACGCCTGCCCGCCCAGAGCAAGGACGTAAGGAGTGTATTAAGCGTGCGGAATATCCGCGGGGGAAGTGGGCACAGCGAATTCTGCAATACATACAGCATTCTCGGCAGCATCACCATTTTTGCCACCGCCAGGCGTCCCATCAGGGAGAGGGGCAGTGTGTTCCAGAAGGACACCGACTGTTGTAGGGAGTGAACTACCCTATCTGCATTACGGGTCAGCAACTGTTCGTCTGACAACGCCACCTGGATCCCCAGATAGCGGAAGGCCTCCAGTTCCCACCGCAGTCCTAGGTTTGGCATGTCCATATTATATCCCGCTAGGGGGAATATCAGGGACTTCCCTGCATTGATACGCAGACCCGAGGCTGAACCAAAACGGTCCAGCAGCCGCAGCAAAACCGGTAGCGCTTCCCGCGGAGACGTTAAATAAAACAGAGCATCGTCCGCATACAAGGACACCATGTGTACATTACTCCCCACTTTGATCCCCCATTGAGACATCGTGGTACGGACTTCAACCGCTAATGGCTCAATTGCCAGGGCGAACAGGAGCGGTGAGAGGGGGCATCCCTGACGGGTGCCCCTCTCCAACGCCCAGTCTTCAGAGCGTGCAGCCCCAAGTTTAACTCTGGCCCGAGGCGCCTGATACAATATCTGGATCCATCTGCAAAACACGGGCCCCAATCCCACCTGCTGAAGCACCTCTAACAGGTACCCCCATCTAACTGTATCAAATGCTTTGGCTAAGTCGATCGAAACCAGGACCTGGGGATCCTCCCTGCCACGCACCTCATGCAGGATATGGATTAATCGCCGCAGATTCATTGCTGTGTTGCGTCCGGGGATAAACCCGCACTGGTCCTGGTGAACCAACTGGGCCATGTGTGGCGCCAAGCGAGCGGCTAACAGTTTGGTCAGGATCTTCACATCTGTGTTGATCATTGTTATAGGGCGGAATGCCGCGGGGTCGTAACCATCACCACCCGGCTTTAGAAGCATGCAGATCTCTCCTTGATACATTGTGGTCGGGAGGGATCCATCCTCCAGCGCCTTAAGGAAGACCTGGAGGAGGAGGGGGCCGAGGATGTCTCCGAACGTGTGGTAAAATTCGGAAGGAAATCTCCTGGCTATAGTTGGATAGTGTTGTTCGGTCCTTATGAGAACCCCGGGAACTAGGGGGTACGAAACGTGTAGACCCTGGTTGTTGTTTTCTGCAAAGCAATTGTCTGTTAAATTCTTTTTGGTTGAATTGTGCACATTTATAAAATTATTTTGATTAAACTGTGAATATTTTAGGAGGGTACAGTGTGCACAAGGAACTAGGGTGTCAACTATTGCTTTGTTTGGTTTGTGTGTTTTGGGGCCTATCACGAGTTGTGAGATTAAATTAAATTGGCCTCTAGGACGGGGACAGTGCTTGGTGTATGTTGTATGTGTATGTTGAATGAAGAGTTTAGATTGAATTAAAGGTTTTGAGTAAGTGTGGAATGAAGTTTGATGGGGTTGAACATTTTCTGTTTGTTTCTTTGATAAAAGTTCCAAGTCGTGGAATTTCTTTATAATGTGTTTATGTATTATTGTGTCCTTTTTTGAAATAATGATAAAAAACTATTTGTGCTATTGAAATAAAATCTATTGGTTAGCGTACGGCCGCATTGATTTACTGTTCTTGCGCCAGTTTTCAAATTAGTTGAAATTGTGGGTCAGTATTGGCATTTGGTTTGTTGTTGTGGTCCGTGTAGCACAGGGCGGGACTTCTTCATTGAAGGCGGGGCTGGAGGGTAGGACCTCCTCCAGATTCCCGACAAGCTGTCCTGATGACGTGTGACTTCCATGCACAGGGCGGTTCATGGAGCTGCGGGAGATGTGTCTCAGGTTGCAACCTATCTCCCCGGTGCCCAACCATGTCGCACCTAACCTACGTGGGAGCCTCCAATGAAATGGGCAGTAAGTGACGACAACGCCTTGGTGCCCAATCACTATCTGCACATTGCTCATGAGGGCCATTAAACTCAGCACAGCTGCTATACGTGCTGCTAAAAGCGAGACCTTCACCAGAGGCCCAATTACAATGGAGGCACATATAAACTTGAAAGGCAATTATCCTATCACAGAAATGGCTTGCGCATCTCCGGATACAGCGCAGGTCAGGGATACATGGTATTTAAAAGCCTCGACTCCAGGGTCCAGATTAACATACGGACCTTACAAGGAGAATCATTAGGTCCCCGGCCGTCCGACGTCACACCCACTCCATAATCCCCCGCACCGCGGCGGAATTTGCGCCGCGGTCAACGGGTTAATATTGTCTAACACATCATTTACGCAAAAGGCGATTCGAAAAAACTGGGAGTTTGAATCTAAGCTCGCTTGCGAATGTCTTAGTGCACAGAGTTTAACTACACAGCCCTGATGAAAGCCATTTTGACCCATATGAGCACTTTGCATAAATGGCTGAAACATGTTAACCATATTAAGGGGTACATGAGATAATTGATATCTCAACGGTACCCAAACACTGATTTTAAACTTTCCAAACATTACCAAAATTAAAATATCGTTTCAGTAGGTGCCCAGTGATGAAGCATGTCAAAAACTAGGTTGGTGAGAGTTCTTTTAAAAACCCTGAAGGTTCCCCCTTGCATTTCTGTAAGTGAGAGACTCCAAAGGGTCATATGTTACGTAAAGAAAGTACTCGCTCTTGTTGTTTGATTGATATAGTCAAAGGAAGACGAGCGAGTGTTCTCTCTCTCTCTCTTTTTCCTGTTTATGGTAAATTAAACACAGCCTGTCAGTCGCTTGCTTTATGTAAGACACACAGAAGTAATTTATACACGACTGGAAGCTAATGAAGTTCTGTGAGGGCTGGTGAAATGAGATCTAATTTCTTAAGGGTGTGATAGAGTCTGTCTGCTTGATATTGTGGACCCTTCAACTCTGCAATCTCTTGTGATCTCTAGACTAGATAATATTGGACTAGTCAAGTGCTAATACTTCCAGTGCCCTGATCATTTCAACATGGGAGGTACCTGGATCAATGAGAGGATACCTCTGAATAGCATGATCTAGAAGTTGTTTTTTTGAATCATCATGGAGATATGGTGGCCAAAACAAGATTTACATAAAACTACAGAATTGTGTAATAAAGGTGACTCCCAAATTGTTTAGCCAGAAGAACAGCAGACTAAAGTCTATTGGGCATCCAATTCTCAGGGTTCTCATCTTAGTGCCATTCAGGCAAGTGGTTATGTTGCAGCTCAGACCTTCAGGGTAGCTCAGTTGAATTGGGGGAGAGGCTGGACGTCATTCGTGTACATTAGGAATTTAAATTGGTACAAAGCTCCAAAGGTCTAGTGTAAATACTGAACAGTGGAGGTGGCTATGAAGATCCATGTGTGAACCCACATGAGGTCTGTTTCACTTCCTCTCCCTGGAATAAAATTAAATTGTCTGTTATGGACAATGGCATATGCTTCTCTGAACACTTGCAACCGAAGTGTAGCCTCCCCTTTCATGATTTTACTGAAGGCAAGAAAGGGATTTAACACCGGGGTTGAGGAGGGAGGGGTTGGTTGTTTGGAGGGTTTTATTTTATTTGTATTTCCTTTCATATTCTCCTGTTTTTAAATATGCAAAATGGTCATAGTCAATTTTTGTATCTTACATGCAGCAGTTGTCTCTGGGATTCAGAGGTCTGCCTCATATGTGCTAATTTGACAAATAAATCTGTTGGTTTTTTTTAAAAAGGGATTTAAGATAGCTCTGAAGTTGACTAGTCCTTGTAAGTAGGTCAAAAGGTTCTTTAATAAAAGCGCTGATAAATGCATGCTCTATGGCATTCCGCAGTTTCTTGTAAAAACAAGGCATTGACACCTCTCCCTATCACCTGACACAATAAGGGCACAATTTCCCTTGTATGGCAGTCAAGCAAGCTTCAACAGAGATATTTGAGGCTTTGCCTTACCTGCAAACTTGGAGCATTTGCCCTAGGCTCTCATGGAAAAGCCGAAGATGACATTTAGTTGGTAAGCAGGTCAATCGGGTTGCTATGGGGGATGCCAGGCATTTCAGACTTTTTAGTTCATATATTCAGAATCTCACTTTCGATGAATGACATCAAGTACTTGCAGTGTTGGTCCAAGGTCACAGGAACCTCTTTTGATACCTCCAGTTCAGTAACTTTTTTGAGAACTTTTTTTAATTCCCCTCCTTTCATTTATTGCCTGAGACGTTTGTGTTGTTCAGGTCTTTTTTATTTGACAGATTTCTCTACGGCATTTTCTCATTCAGTTTATGCAGCTTTTTAGGTCTTGCCTATGCAGCGCGCATGAGCCGCAAAGGCAAAAAGACCTTTTGCGGTCGCCATGGCTTTTCAGCCAAACACGTGCACGCGTTCAATTGCCTTCAATGGCAACGCGTGCACGTGTGGAGATTCACTTGCGGGAGCGAGCGCCGCCATACGGTAGCAATTACCGCTCCCGCAAGTGAATTGCGCAGGCCCCCCTCCTCCCCCTGCTGCAATGCGAGGCGCGCGGGCTTGTTTTAGATGAGCACGCTGCAGCAAAACTCTGCCCTCGTGCCGTTCCAAAAAAGTAGGCCTGGCTGGAGGCGCCCCCTTCATCGGCCGGAGTGTTTGGATTCCGGGTGGGGGCCCCAGCTGTCCTTTGCTCCAGTTTCACACTCCTCTCATAGGCTGCCTACCCTTCTACCCAGCCCTCGGCGCACGCAGAGCGCATGTGCCAGCCACGGGGCATAAATGTAGACCCTGTCACCAGGCTGCCTCAGCAGCTGCCGGCATGGAGGTGACTCGGAGCAGCAGCCGCTAGCTGCTCCGCAAGCTCCCCCACTCAGCCTCCTCTTCTCGCCCGTGTCTCCTCTGTTTGAAATTCAACAATTTAAGAAGATTCTTGGCACGAGGGGCCCGCCGAGTTTTGAAGTAAATACAGCGCCAGCTTGTCTTTTCTAGCCAACCATGCCTGTGGGAAGAACTGAGTGTCCCCTCTCTGCTTCTCTCCCCATGGATAGTAGCCATGAGTGCCGGGTCTGCCAGGTGACGGTGGCGGGGCTGACGACGTACGATGGAAGGGTGCTGTGAGAGCCCCAGGAGGGAACAGGAGGAGGTTCTGCAGGGCTGAAATGTGGTTCATTTAGAGATGTGTGGAGGTGCATGTAGGTATCATGAGGGTATGGCTGCCAGACAGATTATCTCTGGTTTCACTTCCTGCCACATCTCGGGCACCTGCCCCACAAATTGCACTACTGCGTGGTGGAGTGTCAAAATAAGTGCAGCGTCATTTCAGCTTTTAAAGCAGATGTGTGCAGTGCACAAGATGGGTACAAACAACTGCAATACCTTGGGTCTTTGTGTTGAAAGAGAAGCAATAAAAGAGAAGATAAAATGGTTAAGGCGTGGAAAAGCATCCGTTGTCACAATCGGAATCCAATTTGAGCTGGTTTCAAATGTAATGTAGGACTATTATCTGCAAAGCTCGTGTGCGAAAATACATTCTCTTGACAGCGCTTGAACGGCATACCTTGCAAACAGGTGGGTGTCATGACTGCTTATACTACAGGCACTGTGGGGCTAAGGCGTTCTCTTATATAGAGTAAATTTAAAGTCTTGTTATTTGCCACGCATAAACTCTGTGGGATAAATCGGGAGCCAGAGCTGTGCCTAGACAATGTGTTGTGATGATCATTGTTGCGCCTGTGCACGTAGTTGAGCCTATCGTTGGAGTAAATACAAAGTTTACTGTTGTCACCGATCTATTTAGAAAATCTGTTGGTCATGGCTATTGAAAACAAAGCTCCTTGCCCGGGTTCATACTACATGGGATCCAATAAAGCGGTACCCATTCGAACCAGTTACGACACAAAAGCAGTTTAAGTTTCCTGTTAGTTAATATGTATTTAGCTATAAATAATTACATCACATAATTGCATTACCTGCTGTGTAAGAGCAGTTGGAATAATTCAAGAGACTGATACAGCATATGGAACGCAAGGTGTGTTATGATGTTTGTCTTACCTACGTCGGCAAAGAAAACCTTTTATCCTTGTGAATAAAAGGTATATTAAATATTTATCTATCTGTTTTTGAAAATGAACTCTTAAAATAAATATTGCAACTAAATATAGATCTGTGACATTCCCCAAAAAAATCTCATTAACTTGATACAGCCTTTCAGTGTGTCATGTGTATTGTGCTGCCTGAGAAAGGCTCTCACCGAAACCAAAGTTGTCTTTCGAGACAACATGCTCATGATGTGTATATATGCATGCTCTGTAGGACTTTTGGCACCAATTAGGTTTTCATTTCACCAACAGAAGTTACTAAAAAAAGAGGAGATGAAGCATTTCAAGTGTGAAAAAGCACCCTTATAGTCACTTAAGAATACAGTTTGTTTTGGTGGAGTATACCAAAACCTCTCCTATTATCAGTTCACCATGCGAATAGCTTAAGCCACAAAGAGTGCTAATTCAACTTTTTGCTGCGCATGAACTTTAAAATAAATCTGTTGATTGCTTCCTACAGATACATCATCTTGAATGCAAGGTGTGGTGCAAGGTTTACTGTTACGTCGAGGCACAGAGGGCAGCCTTTCAGCCCTGAAAATTGAAGTATCTCTAGTTTTACCAATCTGTTATTTAAAATGTTACCTTGAAATAAATATCTCAAACAAAGATAGACGATGAGGTCAGTGGCACCAAAACGACAAATACATTTTTTTTAATATAGATTGGCTTTCCAACTCTGGCACTAAAGAGAACTAGTTTTTAAGGGATGTGCGCTTCGGTACATCGGCCCAGGCAAACTGCTGTCACTCACAGTAAGGAGAGCTAGTGACAGAAGTGGGACCCACTGTCCCGTAGTGGATACCGTGGTGGGCAGAAGAACAAGCGTTGGCATAGCCAATAGGTCTCGCCTTTTGGACCTTATACGTTTTTAGCCATGCAATAGTTGATGTTATTGCACCAAGGATATTGTGCTGCATAACTAAATACTTATAAGGTCCCAAAAGCGAGACCTATTGGCTATGCCAATGCTTGTTTTATCAGTTGCTGATTCGTTATCCTCCACCATCTTTCCACTTTATGGCAATCTCTTTGTGTTTGCCGGTTCTGGGTTAAACCATTTTTTGACAGTTTTTTCACTCTATTTATGTTTTTTTGTTAATTTTGGGAAGAGACCAACGCGTCCCATGTTCTTGAGATTTTGTGATGTACCCCACTGTGGTCTAGTGGTTAATGTGTGATGTAGGCTTTCACAATAGTGAATACTTCACGAAATGGAGTCAATGGGACTTTACTTCAGAGCCACATTTATTTGATTATTCATGCGAGGAGGTTATTGTTTTCAAGTCGTTGCCTTCGGAGACAAATAGCACTGTGATCAGTGTGTAGCCATCCAAGATTTGGTCTTGACATTTGATTCTGAGTTGATGCTAACACAGGTGATGATGAGGTCCAGTGCATGGTCTGCCAAATGTGTATGGCTGAAATTACTAGAGTGGCACATAGAGACTTTAGCGGTAACCTTCACAACATGAGTAGTAAATGTGTGCTTGTACAAATATGTGCAGATGCAATACTTTCTGCAATTCACAATAATTTCCTGTAGTACCCCTGGAAAGCTGCACCAGTTGCAGGCTTCCAGAGATACTACTCTGAATGTCATATTCCGTTTCTACTTACTAGTATTCCCACAATGCAAAACTGAATGTACAGTTTAAGTGCACATAGGGGGGAATTAGTCCCTACATTCATTTGCATTTTTTTCTTTCAGATGTCAAAACTATTTCCCCCTGTTTCCCCATTAAATCTGAAGGTGTTTCGTTCCCCTTTGCATTTTGTAAGAGTTACTTAATTAAGCCCTCTACAGGAACAAACCTCACAGTGTTGCAAGGGTCAAATGGGTTGAGCATGACTCTGTTAACGCTCATAAGCTCTCACAATTGTAGGAGTTCACAAACTGAAGGCAAACCACTCCTTGATCTGCCTGCTCTCCACTACTGGTGTATAATTTACTCTTCTGTAACTGTATACAGTTGTGACAAGCAATTGAGCAGGAGTGCATTGGCTCTGGCTTTGCTTGCTATTGTGGATATCTAGCAGACATAAATCCTGTCCGTTCTCACTCAACATATATTTAAAGTCAAACAAGATTTTGTAAATCAGGTCGGATCTTTTGAACGTTTCTTTTATGTCCTGTTTCAACTACTGTGTGTCTGTCCAATGGTTCAAACCGCCCAGAAGCAACGCTATTAGCAATAGATCTCGGGTCAGCAAGGCAGTGTCTGCGGTTTTCTCTGCAAATACAGAATTGTATTCCAGTTCCCACTAGAGCAAATGCAGATTCTGGCTGTCATGGTCAGCTGAAGTATAGTTTGATCCTCGGACCTAGTATTTGTGGTAAATCAGTGCCTCATCTCCATCTCTCCCATACAGATTGTTCTTCATTAGGATTTTCGAGTCTAGTGGCAGGAAGTGTTGAAATATGTGGCAGCATTGTGCAAACGCCTATTTTCTGTTACAACAAGAACAAGCATGTGCAATGAAATAGGTCTCGCGTTTACGCGAGTTTAAGCTATTGGCATTGTAAATGACAATGCCTTTTATTTAAGTTTTAAAAACGAAAACAAAAATAAAAGGCTTTGTTATTTGTAATGTGAACAGCTCAAACTTGCCTAAATGCGAGACCTATTGCATTGCAAATGCTTGTTTAGGACTTGTGCCCTGTGAATAAATCTTGGCTTACGCTTGAACCAAAAAGGTTTAGTAGAAGGCCTTGGCTTACATTAGACATAAAACAAACCAAATACTTCTATATTAAAATAAAAAGCTCAACACCCGAATGTGCGACAATCTCCCAGCGGCAAAGTTAGTGGGAGGTTCAGAATCGTCGCTGTCGCGATTTGAAATGGTGATGGATGCTTTCAGGAAGAGATAGCAGGAAATGAAGGGACTGCACAAGAGGACAGGGAGGGGGGAGGGAAGGAATCAGGAAGCAGAGGCAGAAAATGAACAGATGGGAGAGAGAGGTAGAAGAGATTTGAGGGTTCGAGAACCTGGATGAGACGGATGACGTGGTACAGAGGAGAGAGAGAGGAGAGGCAGAGAAAAGTGTGGACAGAGAGGGAGGGAAGAGTGTGGAAAGGAGAGGCAGAGAAGTGTATGAAAAGAAGAGACAGAAGTGTGTGGACAGAGGGAGGAAAGAGTGTGGAAAGAAGAGGCAAGCAGGGGGAGACGAGAAGGGAGGAAGTGGAGGAAGGCAATTTGAGGGGAATGGCAAGGGAGAGAAGCACGGAGAGGGAGCTCAAGACTGAAACAAGGGTGTGAAGCATGGAGAGGGAGACAGAGAGTGCAGCAAGAGAGAAAGCGCAGACAGGGAGTCCAAGAGTGAAGCAAGGGTGAGAAGCACGGACAGGGAGCCCGAGAGTGCAGCAGGGGAGAAAAGCACGGAGAGGGAGACAGAGTGCAGCAAGGGAGAGAGGAACGGAGAAGGAGCCCGAGAGTGCAACAGCGGAGAGCAGCACGGAGCGGGAGACCAAGAGTGCAGCAGGGGAGAGAAGCATGGAGAGGGAGCCCGAGAGTGCAGCAGGGGAGAGAAGCACAGAGAGGAAGCTCGAGAGTGCAGCAGGGGAAGAAGCATGGAGAGGAAGCCCGAGAGTGCAGCAGGGGAGAGAAGCACTGAGAGGGAGCCAGAGAGTGCAGCAGTTGGGAGAAGCACGGAGAGGGAGACAGAGAGAAGCAAGGGTAGAGAGGCACAGAGAGGGAGCCCGAAAGTGCTGTTAGGAAGAGAGGCTCAGAGAGTGAGCCCGAGAGTGCTGTTAGGGATAGAGGCACGGTGAGGGAGCCCGAGAGTGCTATAAGGGAGAGAGGCACGGTGAGGGAGCCCGAGAGTGCTATAAGGGAGAGAGGCACGGAGTGGGAACCCGAGAGTGCTGTTAGGGAGAGAATCACAGAGAGGGAGACTCGGAGAGCTGTTAGGGAGAGAGGAAGCCCGAGAGTGCTGTGAGGGAGAGAGGCACAGAGAGGGAGCTTGAGAGTGCAGCAGGGGAGAGAAGCATGGAGAGGGAGCCCAAGAGTGAAGCAAGGGTGAGGAGCACGGACATGGAGCCTAAGAGTGCAGCAGGGGACAGAAGCATGGAGAGGGAGACAGAGTGTATCAGGGGAAAGAACCACGGACAGGTAGCCCAAGAGCAAAGCAAGAGAGAGAAGCAAGAGAGGGAGTCTGAGAGTATAGAAAGGGAGAGAGGCAGGATTAGGGAGCCCGAGAGTGCAACGGGGAGAGAAGTGAGGTTGAGAAGATGAGTTGGGGAGAGGCATGAGAGGTGGAAGGCACAGCAATGGAGATAGACCTGGGAAAGGAGTAAGCATGGGGGAGATGAAGATGAGAACAACAGGGAAGAAAGGAGAGGGAGGGGAAGGAAAGAGGACATGGAAAGAGGAGAGAGGGGAGGCTGGGGTGAGGAGTGAGAGAGGCAGAGGGAGGGCCATGGCATTGAGGGGCACAGAGGAGATACAGAAGTGGAAGTGAGGAAGAGAGAGACAGCCACAGAGGCAGTGGAGAGATTAACCAGGAGCGATGATACGCGCCGCTCAATGTAAATAAGCACGCGCTTGAAAGACAAGCAGTTCAGATGGAACATGCAGCAGCTGTTTTCACGCACACTCGTGCTTGTGGCGGTCTGCCTTGCGGGAGCGAGCAGCGGCCAATTAGCGTCGCTGCTCATCCCCCCAAGTTGGATGCCGCCACAAGCACGAGTATGTGCTTCAAAAAAGAGCAGAGCGACGGCTAAAGGTCCTGCTATGCAGCGCATGCACTCTCAGTAGGCGAGACCTAAAAATGTGTTCTTCTCTGATCATATGATGTATTTCAGGTGAAGATTTCACAGCCGCTGACTAGACCTTTATTGAGTGTTTCATAACTAGGCAACTTAGGTTTAGCATGTGGTGTTGCTAGCGCTTTATGACTGACTTGGCCAGGTTCAGCTTCAGGGTTGGGTGGAGATTCACTAGGCCCATGGGCTGGAAAACCCCATGTTCCTATTATTTTCAATGCACAAGTCACTCTTTATCAATTCAGCTGCTTTGTCAGCACACCCACGTTGTTAAAAATCAACTCCAGCGCTTTGTTCTGTGTGGGTGGAGAATTCTGAAAGCCGAGGAAAGGAATATGAGAATGCCTCTGATTGACTCACTTGACCTATATACCTATATCTTTCAGCAGTTCTCAGAGCAGTGCATCAGTGGTGCGCACGTTCCAAAGATGTGTAACTTTTCTGTCTCCATACAAAGGAAAGGTTTTTTTGCTCAAAGTTCTTCATTCATTAATAAAAAATCCATAAATATGCATACACAGAAGGGTTTGGGGGTCATCATTTTTACGCACTGTTGTGTTCAAGTGTGATAGATTTGGGGTTCTCTGGTTGGCACAGGTAGGTACTTGTGACAAACAGGGACCCTCTCCTCTAGTCAGGGAAAGGGGATTACACACCTAAAATAACCCCTGCTCACCCTCTAGGTTGCGTGGCGCGAGCAGTCAAGGCTTATTTCAGAGGCATTGTAAATTAAGCAGTTGTGACCATATACAGTAACCCAGTGACAACACTGCAAAGACACCACACAGGTTTTATATAAAAAATAAGTAGACTTTATATAGAGTTACCGCAAGACCATAAACGACAAAAATACACACTATGATTACTTTAAGATGGTAGATTAACCCCTTCGCTGCGGCGGCTATTCCGCCGCAGCGCTAAGGGGGAGGCTGGGCCGCGCGGCGGTCCCGTGCTTGCGACGGAACCGCTCCGTCACGGCCCTCGGGTGAGCTGTGCTTGTGACGGAACGGTTCCGTCACGGACCCGCCCGCCCATTAGAACGTCAGCGCAGGCGCGGAATTCGCGCCGCGCAGGCGCGGCGAGCGGGCCGTGACGGAACCGTTCCGTCACCAGCACAGCCCACCCGAGGCTCGTGACGGAACGGTTCCGTCACAAGCATGGGAGGGGTTAAGCTTAGTTCAGTTCAGTTCTTAGATGCGACACTCTGCGTCATTGTACCTTAAGTTGCGTTGCGCTTTCATGACAAGCAATGTCGCAACGATGGGAAATGCGGCAAAGTTCAGATACAAAGAAATAAAGACGTGAAGATCTTCCAGATGCGGCACGCTTCTTGGGGATGCGGGAAGCTCTCGGTTCGATGCGTGGACTGCAGCGGGGACACCCTTACGATGCGACGGCAAACGGCTCCAGCGGCGACGCTCTTCTCCTCGATGCGTGAAGCTTCCGCTCGATGCGACAACTACAGTGGCGACATCCAAGATGCGACAAGCAGTAGCTCAGACGGCAGCGGGCTTCTCTGGGATGCGAGGTGCTCTTGGTCGATGCGGTGCAATGCAACAGTTCCAGCGGCGACACCCTCTTTCTCCGGAGTTGCGACGGCAGGCACAGCGACGGCGACACGCTCCGACCTCGTTGCGAGATTCTTCTCCTGAAGCGGTGCAGTGCGACAACCACAGCGGCGACACCCTCCTTCTTCGGAGTTGCGACGGCAGCAGCAGCGACGGCGACACGCTTCCTCTTCGTTGCGACATGCTTCTCTCCGATGCGGTGCAGTGCGACAGTTCCAGCGGCGACACCCTCCTTTTTCGGGAGTTGCGATGGCAGGCAAAACGACGGCGACACGCTTCTTCTCGTTGAGTCGCGCTTCCAGCTCCTTGCGACACGCAGTTCCTCAGAAGGCCCAAAACAGCAGCAGGCACTTCCAAAAGAACTCTGGGGAGCTGGGAGGTGAAGACTGTTGTCCCTGAGACTTCAGCAGGAGGCAAGCTCTTTTCCAAGCCCTTGGAGAGCCTTCACAAGTTGAAAGCAAAGTTACAAAGTTCCTTTCACCTTCCTCTGGCAGTAAGGCAACCACTGCAGGCCAATCGCCCAAGCAGCACTTCAGCTTGGGAATAGTCTCTCCTCAGTTTCTTCAGGTTCCTCTCCTCACTAAAGGTTTCTTCTTGTAGTCCAAAAGTGATCTAATTTCATGGGATCCGGGTCCCAATATTTATACCCAGAAATCCTTTGTTCTCTGAGGGGAGAGGGGCCTTTGCCCAGTCCAAACCAGTTCTGAAGCACTCTATTTACCAGACTTCTCCTTTCCTTTCACAGAAACATCAGACGCCCCACAGGAGGTGGAGCCAGCATTGTGGAAGGCAAGTACAATCCTGGAGCACTTTGTTGACAGGACTCCTTCTCTTCTTTCAGTGTGCAGGGCAGAGACATCAGCCGCTCCCCAGGAGGCGGAGCCAGCATTGTAGAAGGCAGGCACAGCCCTATTCAGAGTTCAGGTGCACTCCTCCCTCCCGTCAAGATGCAGATCTCTCTATTCACCACTGGTTGACTCAGCCTGTCTCCTGGAATTCCCCAGCCCTGACACTCACAGAAACCAGACATAGGAATACACAAACTAGCAGAGGCAGGGTTGCATGGTTAGACAAGCAAATACCTACTTTCTAAAAGTGGTATTTGCAAACACAGAATATTAAAATAAACTTTACTAAAAGATGTATTTTATTATTCTGTGTTCAGGCATACTAAACTCGAATTTCTACCATGTTCTCTGAGCCTGTTAGGATTATAAAATGTAACAATTCTAACAGCCCATTCTGGCCTATGGAGAACAAGTAGCCTTGCAATAGTGAAAAACGAAAATGGCTGTAATTCACTATTAGGACATGCCACACACATCAGGGCTTGTCCTACCTTATACTTACAATGCACCCCGCCCTTGGGCCTACCATAGGGGTGACTGATATGAAGAAAAGGGAAGGTTTAGGGACTGGGAAGTGGGTGCACTTGCCCAGTCAGCATGACAGTACCAGACTGCACACAGGCTCTGCAATGGCAGACCTTAGAATCTAAGGTCTAAGGCTTAGACACATTTTACAAGGTTGCTTCTGTGGGTGGCACAACCAGTACTGCAAGCCCACCAGCAGCATTTGGATTACACTCCCTGGCACACTCCGTGCACTAGACTAGGGTCTGACAAGTAAACCAAAATAGCCAAACATGGAATTACTAATCCATACATCAATTTACAATAGGGAGCACTTGCACTGTGGCACTGAATAGCAGTGGCACAGTGCCCAAAGCATCTAACACAGCAAACACACATGAGGCAACAGCAAAAAATGGAAGGGAGACCCACCATAATGGTGCCAAGTCTAACAAAGTGCCATTTCACTTCAAGTGAAAATATATTTCACCTGATCACGTGTACATCCACCGAAAAACAGTACACTATAGTGCCAGGGCAAGTTAGCTATTCTGGTGGTTGCCAAGCGCTGCTGCAATGGTTAATTTTTTACTTTTTACTTAGAAAGTGAATGTCTGACACTTTAACACAGCATCATATTTACTTTTTTAAACATTTACTCTCAATTTCTATTTCAGGAGCTTACAAAAAAATAGCAAGCTTGCGAGTGACAGCCATATTTACTATTTGCAGCAGCCAGGTAGGTGCAAGCCTGGCAACCACCAAAAAAACATAATGCACATATCTACTAGCTGCTATCCCATACACCGCTCCTGTTCCATGTTGTTTACTAGTCCATGCATATGGGATATGGACTGAAGCAATGAGCTGAACAAGACAACCGTTGCAGTAATCGGTGCTGGAGAATGCAGGGGTACGAGGCTGAAGTGTGTTGTTGCCACTCCTTCATAGCAAGACAGGGGAAATAAAATTAGACCTATACTGCAGGTGTCCAGTTTCTTTTGCGTGGCTGAGGTGGCAAATAAAAAGTGATGAATGCACCACACTGTCACTCCTTATTTTGCATGCAAGCTTGAAGAAGGGACAAATGCACCACTGGCCCTTCGAGAAATATCCCACACAAAGTTAGGGGTTAGAAAATCAACGGTGTCCTGTAAGAGCCTGTCCTCTTTCATAATGAGGGGGAAAATCGAGGAGCTCTGAGGGATTCCACTTTGTTTGGTAATTTGTGATAGAAGGCCTGTCAAACGCAAGAGATTCGTGTAAGATGCATAATGTCTTGGGAGTATGATTTTAAAAAGAAACTCCCATGCCTTATGTGTGACTGATTGAGGAAAGCGTATGAGTGCAGGTGTTATTAAGACTGTGGTTCCCAAAGTGTGCGCCGCGGCGCCCTGGTGCGCCGTGATTAGAAGCCAGGGGTGCCGCGGCGCAATACCTCCCCCTCCTTTGTGCTACCAGGTCACTCTGCATCTCAATTAGTGATTGATGGACAAAGCCAATTCTCACACATGGCAGACATTACCCCAGGCACGCATCTCCCGGTGTTTTCTTCTCGCTCCTATCTGGACTGTTTCTCTGAGCCCGGTGCAGCAGCCTGTCCTGTTTCTCTGAGCCCCTATGTAGCTGACTGTCCTGCTTCTGGGACCCTGTGGAGCAGCCTGTTCTTTTCTGTACCCCGGTAGAGCAGCCTGTACTTTTCTGTGAGCCCGATTGCGCTGCCTGTCCTGTTTGTCTTCCCCCAGTGCAGTTCTTTCTGAGTCCAGTAAAGCTGCCTGTCCTGTTTCTGTGCCCAGTGGAGCTGCCTGTCCTGTTTCTGTGAGCCCAGTTAAGCTGACTGTCCGGATTCTCTGTGAATGAGTCCAGTGCATGTCTTCCTGTCTCGTCACTCTGTGAGTCTCTGAGGCTGCTGTTGCCCTATTTTTCTGCAAGGAGAGCCTGTCTTGTCTGAATGCGCCGTGTCCACAATAGGCAGAATGTCCCACTGCCATGTACCCACTTGCACTCTACCTATGGTTGAGGTGCAGCGCCCTGCCCCCAGGCACGGACAGTCTTCACTCTATGAGCTGTCGGCTCTGCCCTGTCTCCTCTGGGTCGCCCGGTTTCCTGCATGAACAAGTGGCAGTCTGTCCCAGACTGTCCCCAGCTCAGGGCCTGTCCCCTGTGTGGCCAAGCCCAGTCGCCACGCTGAGAGAGGGCGTCCTAATGCTCCCTGCCCCTTCCCGAGCTGCCTGCTGCACCCCTGGGCCTCCATTGCCATCTGCTGGTCATGTAGCTGTATTATGCAGCTGCCACTTGCACCCTGCATGCTGTGCTTGGGGAGAGAGGAAAGTTGGGGGCACTGTGAGGTCCCTGGTGTAACTGTGAGTGGCTGAAGGTTGTGTGCATGTGAGCGGGGCACAGACGTGTGAGCAATGCACGAACAGTGACGTTTTGAGTTTTCGCTGAAGTTCCTACAGGGGAGCTTTTCATAGATAAGTTTCAGTGGTACAAAAACACAGGAGTAGCCAACGCGCCCCCTTTATTAAGCTGCTTGTGCAAAACAACAACATCGCAGGAACTAATGTCACACTATTTGTACACTGTTTATATATTAAGGCGGGGTGGGGTGAAACACATTTCCCTACTTTTCACATCTGAAAGATGGGGGGACATGAAGCAAAGTAAGCGTGTTCCATTTTAATTACACAAAACAAGAAAAGTACAGAACCAGTTTGCTCAATTTTGTTATAAAAAATAACATCAGACAGGCGGGTGTCACCCCATGTGATGGTGTCACCCGGTGCGGTCCTCACCCCCCGCACCCCCTAGTGACGCCACTGTATCTGGTGATTGCTTATTGCGCTCATCAGCCCCAGCACCTTAACTGCTCCTGCTGCCCCAGTGGCGGGCTGCTCATTACTAGACTAGGGGACTCTGTAATTACTGATGGAGAGCGTTGGGAGGGTACAGGATCAGAGGCCTGGTGGAGAGCGTTGGGTGGGTACAGGGTCAGAGGACTGGTGGAGAGCGTTGGGCGGGTGGGTGCGGGGTCAGGGGCCTGGTGGAGAGCATTGGGTGAGTGCAGGGCCAGGGGCCTGGTGGAGAGCGTTGGGTGGGTGCAGGTTCAGGGGCCTGGTGGAGAGCGTTGGGTGGGTGGGTAGAAGGGTGCAAGGCAGAGGGGAGAAGGGTGCAAGGGAGAGGGGAGAAGGGTGCAAGGCAGAGGGGAGAAGGGTGCAAGGCAGAGAGGAGAAGGGTGCAAGGCAGAGGGGAGAAGGGTGCAAGGCAGAGGGGAGAAGGGTGCAAGGCAGAGGGGAGAAGGGTGCAAGGCAGAGGGGAGAAGGGTGCAAGGCAGAGGGGAGAAGGGTGCAAGGCAGAGGGGAGAAGGGTGCAAGGCAGAGGGGAGTAGGGTGGAAGGCAGAGGAGAGAAGGGTGCACGGCTGAGGTGAAGTAGGGTACAAGGGGGAGAGGAGAAGGGTGCAAGGCAGAGGGGAGAAGGGTGCAAGGCAGAGGGGAGAAGGGTGCAAGGCAGAGGGGAGAAGGGTGCAAGGCAGAGGGGAGAAGGGTGCAAGGCAGAGGGGAGTAGGGTGGAAGGCAGAGGAGAGAAGGGTGCAAGGCTGAGGTGAAGTAGGGTACATGGGGAAGGGGTAGAAGGGTGCAAGGTGGAGGGGAAGATGGGTGGAAGGCAGAGGGGGAAAGGGTACAAGGGGGATGGTGATGAAGTTAAAAATCCCCCCCCCCCCGAAAACATTTCTGCGGATGCCCATGATCAGAGCCCACCTCACGTAAACTTCTTGTAACGCCACAGAGCTCCTTGAGCCTTTCTCTAGCCTGGTTACTTTTAGTGGGAGTGCTTTATACTACTCTATGATGGTGTTGTATGCATTGAGATGTACTTTATAAGATCTTTGTGATTGCAAATAAGGTTTTATGACAGTGATGGCTACTCTCTGAATCCTTCACCACGTCTAGGCTTGATTCTTCATATAGACCAGTGGTTCCCAAAGGGTGCGCCGCGGCACCCCGGTGTGCGGGTAAAAAAATGGTGGGGAGCCACGGCCAACTGCCAATTAGGTCAAGGGAGCCACGGGTCAAAAAAGTTTGGGAACCACTGTATTAAGACAATGAATTGTACGGTTGTATGACGTTTCAACGCATGCTTTTAACACGCATGCCTTTACAACGCAGGTATTACAACGCAAGTCGTTACAACGACTTGCGTTGGGGGGCGTTGGATAGTGGAATAGTTTAATTTTCTATTCCAACTCCAGTCCCCGTGGATAGTACGGAAGGTGTTGGATAGAAAATTAAACTATTCCCTATCCAACAGCGCCCTCATCGAAAGTCGTTGTAACGACTTTCGTTGTAATTCCTGCGTTGTAATGGTAGTGCGTGGTAAAAGTTTCGTTGTAAAAGATGTTCCCCAATTGTACTAGTGCCAATATAGGTAACTAACCCAACATGAAAAGTACAGCATGCACATCACTAAATAAACACACAAGACTTGTTTGTTGGAAAACATTTTGCTGCAGGTTTATTTCGTAAAAGAAATATGCCAGACTGTGTGGCCAGAAGGCACAAAAGGAAAGCGATCGTGACAGCCAGATGGGCGGGGCAGGTATAAGTAGCTTGCCCACACCCACAAATGTGCCAGAAGTGACGTGTGGCATGCGCTGGACTTTGGGGACTCCCGGAGGGTCCCAACCACTAGACCTGTTGCCGTGCCTAAGGTACACTAGGGTGGTTGCCCTCCTGAGTGGGCACAATGAGTGTTACGCGGGCAGCCTCAAAGCAGGGACAGTGTTTCTTGCTGTGGTGGAAGGCAGGATCTTTCAATACCACGAGAAGAGCATCTGCTACAGCACTCACTTTCACAAGCAGCACCTTAGGGCACAAACAGTAACACTTGCCTGGGAAGGATATCAGTCCGCAGTAAAGACAAAAGTGCGGATCTGCAAGAAGGTATTGTTTCCATGAGTAAGGATGACTGAAGATAGTGATGCAAAATACTTGCTCTTCTACACAATAAGGATTGGATTTGGACATGAAAGAGAGAAATATATGCTTTACTGGATCACACAGTGCTGAGGGTAAGAGAGTAGCAGAAAAAATATCAGAAGAAGCTGTCTTTTTAAATTCCTACATGAATACTACGGGACGCGCGCGGGCGGGCGCCGGGCTAAGCCCGGGCAAAGGGTGGGCTGTTTGAGGCCGTTCGAGAACGGTCGAGACCGGGACCGGGCCACCCCCTTGCTCCTGTTGCTAACCTTGAGTTTTATGATCACACTCCAAAACACAAACCATGGGGACCAGAGAAACTAGGAGCAAGAGCACACTGACTGCTGGAGCAGCAAAAGGTACTTTGGACACTTATTTTGCTAAAGCTGGGCCTCTCTTGATCGATGAAATAACGATACTTGAAAGGCGCATATCCCAAGAAATAGAATGGGTTCGAAGATCTTCCATGGGGCCCATAGCACATGCAAAGACTCCGGAAAATAGACTGGATCGCATTGTTGCAGGTAATGGGGAAAATGCGGTTGGAGGGGCGTTAGTCTTATCTAACTCAACTAATTCTACCTTGTACAATATTGACAATGATATTAGTGCTCCCGATGAGCTCAGTCTTCTACCCCTACCCCAGATCCAAGCGCAACAGTCCCTCCCCCTTCCCACTGCCACCATGGCTAACCCGGATGACATCAATGATAGTGTAGGCTGCCTTACGCAGGGGGAAAGGGAAGGTGCCATACCAAAAAGGAAAAGAGGGGTACAAAATACTGGTGGGCGAAAGGCGAAAATTGCTAAGCATAACTGTACACTGGAGGGCAGCAGACAAGGACCAAGTAAAAAAGGACCTACTTTATCAGATAAAACCACGCCTCCACCCACTGTCATACCGTCTCCACGATACTAAATTTGTCAATTCCACCTCCCAGTGTAAATACAGATGCCAATGATCTTACCCTTCCCAACATTGAAGCACTTTTCAAGACACTATTAAGTCCTCTAGAAACACGCCTATAAAAGATTGAAGCCAGGCTAGTGACGATAGAAAAAACAACTGCTCAGCCTGCTGACACGTTTAAAATAAATAATAACATAGCCAAAGGCGGGGTAGAGCTTAGGAATAAGAAGGCTACACCTAAGCCCCCACCGAAGGATGCTGGGCTAGCTCCTAAGATACCACAAACACAACCTCCTACAACACACTGCCACCTCTCAGGTGACTGATCGTATTCCACAAACACAACCCCCTACAGTACACACTGCCACCCCTCAGGTGACTGATTGTAATTCAAGATCCAGCCGCCTAGAAAAGGAAGCCACTGTCACGCAAGGAGCACATGCAATCACCAAAAAACCTAGGCCAATGAACCTGCCGCCAGAGGCGAGCCCGTACACAGTCATTTTGGCTGGTGTGCCAGAGTTGAAGCCCGATTCTAAAGAATCCGTCTTCGCTCTGAAAAACAAGGTCGCCAATTGGCTTACCATAAACAGACCTCTACCTTATGGAATCTCGAGCGGGGTTCTTATGGTTAGGAGAGTCCCATGGTTAGGTAATACAAGGAAATCAATTAATGGAGATTGTGTCATAATTAATTTTAGGGACCCCAGGACTGTTTCCCATATATGCAGTTGGTCGTATTCTGAACAGGGGACATCCATCCAGTCGCTACCCCTATCCTTTTTTTACCCACCACTGTTTAATTCATGTGAGGAGGAGGGTTGGCACACAATTTCCAGGAGGGGGAGAGGCTGGGTTGATAGAGATAGAGGTGACTTCCACCACCCCAGATCCCAGCAGCCTGATTTCTTTCCAACATTTAACAGGTACAGCTGTCTGGATATGGTGGACCGACAAAACCGGGGCAGGAGGCGGGAGGTGGGTGACTCATATAGGGGCCGTAAAGAAGGAAACACTAGTCCCCATATTGTATGCCATGCTAACACCTTGGAGAAGGACCATTTGTGAGGAGCATAATAATAATAAAGTGGCTCATTCAAACACTGAAGGACCCCTAACCAGTTTCAAGGAACCCATAGTTGAACTACGGGAACAAGCCTATAGCGTTATATCACAGTTGAGTTCAACGTATATACAGCTAGATTCATGAAAGACCCGTTTTGCGAGTCTATAATAGCGATTCATAAGGAATCGCTATTACAGACTCGCAAAACGGGATTCATGTAGGAATCGCAATACTTATTGCGATTCCTACTGATTCCTTATTTGCGATTAGCTAGCCTAAAGGCCCATAGGAATGCATGGGGAGTCATTCCTTATTTGCGATTAGCAATTAGCTAATCGCAAATAAGATTGCGATTTCAAGGGTGCCAGCGTGTCCAAAGGACACCCTGTAGCACCCCTGATATGCAAATGTACACAGGTGTTGCGCACACACATGTCCAAAGGACATGTGTGTGTGTAACATGCAATTGAGAAAAATGCACTAAAGTGCTTTTTTCTATTTTTTCGCTATTTACCACGAAGTCAGACTTCGTGGTAAATAGCGACCAAAAATTGCGAATTCGCAATGTAAAAATGGTTCATGAATTGCATTTAAGGAATCTCAAATAGAGATTCCTTAAATGCAATTCCTCGCAAATGTGCGAATTCTTTATTAGCGAATTTTGCATTTGGGATGATGAATCCCAAATGCAAAAAATTGCACTCGCAAAGGGCCAGATTCTCAGAATCTGGCCCTCTGCGAGCGCAATTGAGCTTGATGAATCTAGCTGATAGTCACATCCACTGTTCCTGCCCTGAATCCTAGATCACCCTCACTCAAGATATTGTCCTGGAATGTGGCCGGCCTGGGGAACAAACTGAACTGTCCGGACTGGAGTTTGTTCATTGAGGGCAAAGATATATGCCTGTTCCAGGAAACTTGGGCCAGAGAGGCTGTTCTTCGTACAGGTTTCGTGGCATTCTCGATTCCAGCGAAGTGGGGAGGTAAGGGGCGTCCCTCAGGAGGCCTCGCAACCTGGGTGGCTGTCGACCTGGGCTGTGAGGCTACACCCCTCCCCTCAGCTTCCGAGGATATCCTTGGTGTTTTGTTGGAGTGGCCGAACTCGAGTAGACTGGCTGTGGTAAACGTTTACTCCAGGCCGGTAAACATCACACAAGAGTCACATACCATCGAGGAACTCTCAGTCTTTCTTAGTGATATCCCCCAGGGCACACCGTTCTTGGTGGGAGGTGATTTTAACTGTCACTTCGAGCCCCTCCCAGGTTTACTGGATGGACTATCCCAGGAGGAGGATGCCGCGTGGCTGGTACCTCCTTCGGTAGCTCCTCCCCCCAGAGCCTGGACTCCTCTAGCTCTTCAAATTACTGCCCTAACTCTGAAGTATGGTATGCGGGCCTATAATGGACGTATAAGCTCAGACATTCCACCCAAATGCACATATCATAGAGAGGGCCGGGAGTCCAGACTGGACTACATCTTGGTCCAACTCTCCCTGTGGTCGCATATCACTGACTTCCAGGTGATACTTCGGGAAGATAGCGACCACAATGCGCTGGAATTGGAATATGCCATTCCCGGCCTAGAAGATAGAAGGGCCGCGTTAGACGATGTTGCCCCAGGGTTGGCACTGACAAACAATAGACGGCGAGTGAGGTGGGAGAAGCTAGCCTCTAAACCAGAGAAGGTTTGTGGACTTTATGCCCGGCTTATTCCTACTCTTGAAAAGGTCTGTATAATTATGGAGCGCCCCACCTCCCAGGATACACACAAGGAACTATGGCTGGAACATGAGAACCTCATTGAGTCCGTGGCTGAAGTCCTTTTTACCATAGGAAAGAGTGGGGGTGGTCGCCATGACCGCCCCACTTGGTATAACCAGGTTTGCCGCAAGGCTAAATCAGATCTTTTGACATCGATTAAGGAAGGTGCAGATAGGTCTGTAACCCAGGCAAGGAGAAGGGACTATAAGCGCCTGATCACCCATGCCAAAAGTGAATGGGAACACGAAAAATGGAAAACCTCACTACATTATTGGCTATCAGGGACTCTCGTAAATTTTGGCACACTGTTAATACGGGGTCCGAGGAGCTAGCCTCGGCTATTGAACCTAACATCTCAGCCAAGACCTGGCAGGATCACTTCCAGTCCCTTTACAAGGTTGCCAATAATGTCACTAACGACACTCCACCTATTACTAACGTACCAGTGGAGGGGGATCCCTTCACAGAGATGGAAGTACGAGCAGCCATCGTAGGGCTGGCATCAGGCAAAGCGCCAGGATTGGATGGCCTGCCGGGTGACTTATTCAAGCAGGAGCCTGATGTATGGGCCCCCTACTTGGTCCTGATATTCAATGCTGTCCTAAGGGGTATGAAGGTCCCCTGTACTTGGCTGGGCGCAGAGATTGTTCCCATATTTAAGAAGGGATCACCTCTGCTCCCAGCCAACTACAGGCCCATCAGCCTCATAGATGTACCCCAGAAATTATTTGGTAGGCTGATACTAGATCGCCTCCAAAATTGGATAGAGGAATTCACCATTCTCAGTCCCTATCAGGCGGGATTCAGAAGAGGGGTTTCTACTATGGACCAGATCTTCCGCTTGAATCTCCTGTTTTGGAAGACTGCGGTAATCGAGGGCGGCAGCTTGTACACGGTATTCGTGGACTTGCGAGCCGCCTTCGATTTAGTACCTAGAGATAGACTCTGGACCGTACTGGCGGAGCTGGGCATTCCGGCTGATATCCTGACTATTCTGATAAGATTACACCAGGGAAACTTTGCACGTGTTGGGTGCGGAAGAAATGGGGCACTTTCCGGAAGGTTCCTCGTTGACAGGGGGGTGAGACAGGGTTGTGTGCTCACGCCGACCCCGTTCTGCCTCTTTGTCAACGGGGTAATTGCCCATCTGACCAGGATGGGCGACATTGACGCTCCTAAGTTGAACGGCAGCAGGGTGACCGCTATTATGTTTGCGGACGACACCCTGCTGCTGTCTAAGTCCCCCATGGGAATACAAAGGGTCTTGGATGGGTTTTCAGCTTTTTGTGTGGAGCGGGGGCTTGAGATCAATGCTTTGAAAACCAAATTCATGATTCTCAACCCCCCTCCCTCAACACGCCCCAACCCTACCATAGGTCCATTAAGACTCGAGAGGGTTCTTACTTTTGAATACCTGGGTGTAACTATCAATCAGGATATGACATGGGACACGCACCGGACCAAGGCTAATATGAAACTGGTCCAGCTAAAAGGTGGCATTTGTAGGATGGCAAGCAGGTCGACCTATAAACCTTTTGGTGCCTTTCTCGAAATTTACAAAATGCAGGCCAGAGGGGCAGTTTTATATGGAGGGGAATTGTGGGGTCATACTTCTGCCCAAAACCTGCAGACTACTGAAAATAAATTTATCAGACAGTTGGTGGCACTACCGGCAAGCACCCCGCTACTCCCGTTGAGATTCGACCTGAGTCTCAGACCTATTTCGGAAGAGCTGGGACTAAGACCAATAACCTTTTGGCGCCGTATCTGAAGTATGCCTGAACTTATGAATTACAGACCGAGCTCCAAGAGCTTCTTTGTCTACCCAAATCAAGACAAATCCCATGGTTGAGGTATATCAAACAAACATGTGAGATTCTAGGTAGAACAGAACTATGGCTAGATCCAGGTAATGAATGCAGCAGGATCCCATGCAAACTCATTTCGAGGGATTTCTATGAGCTGAAGCTATCGGCCTCAATGGGGAGCACACGGGAGGGGTCCCTGACAGATCTGTTCACTAAATCCAAAGATTTGTACCATCTTGAGCATGTGCTAGACGGTATCACTACCAACTAGCAACTATTCATGCAATGGCGCTATGGCACACTCCCCACTAGGGCATTCACAAATCGTTGGGCCCAGTCACCAACTAGAGAACAGTGCCCGTCATGCTCACATCATCTGGAAGATGAACTGCACATTATATTTTTTTGCAAGGCTTACCAAAGATCTAGGAAATATTGGCTTGTTCCTCTTCTCAAAAATGTAGGCTTCAGCCAATACCTGCCAGCTTACAGAATTTTAAAGACGGATCTCTCACCTCCGACTGTGTTTGCAGTAGCAAAATTTTTAACTGCGATGTGGCACACCCGCTCCCGCTTTATGAAATGTGAGGTACATTCGGGATAAATGAACTGTATTGATGATTTTTAATTGTAATATATAGTAATCGATTTTAATAGGCTTATTGTAATGCCTCTTAATTCTGTTCACTGGGTATTATCTGTAATTTGACTGAAAATTGTTTGCATTTCTTTTATGATCTAAATCGATCGAAATAAAGATTGAAATGAATGAATACTATTTAATATTGCATCCCTAGGCAGGCTGTCTCTCTATTGTCTGTGCTGTTTGCTTGGTTGGGGCAACTACCATCCGGGATATTTCTACTTGGCGCCCAAATGTATTGTATCCAGAATGGGGCATGGCCATGTATATGTCAGGGGAGGAACGACGTACATAGCCGAATTTGTCCCGAAAAGTTCCAAAAAATATGGAAACCATGGATACAACATTATGGTCTCCTGATGGAGGACTCACAGAGAGTCACCAGGGTCATGTGGTGACTGGGGGGGACGAGGGGGAGGGGCCTGAGAGACAGGGGAACTGAGTTACCAACTCTCAAAACGTATTTGTTACTTTCATATATATTACTGCCGTTGAATAACAATGTTAATGTAATACTGAACGAAACCTTGCTTTTTGGAAATCTCCACTGTATCTGTACTGAAATCAAGAAAATGCCAATAAAAATACTTTTGGGAAAAAAGAATGGGACATGGCCAACCACCAAAGATGGTGGTCGCATGAAAAGAGAGCTTCCGTGCCTGGGCCTGCTGATCCTGCTGCATCTCTCACTGTTATGAGACACCTACGTAGACACTCTACCACCGGCTGATCCTGACTCCCTGAACAACGAGAGCTCTCGTACACAATTTGTGTGAATGCCGAGGCACCGCCTTATTCCCTGCATTGCCGGCCTCAACAGCAAGATGACAGGCTATTAGACATGCGGCTCCTGGCGGCAGGCTCAGAGACATCAACAGGGCTGCGCCAGCTGAAGTATACAAGGCGAAGGAGGTGGACCCGGGCCACAGGGCTGGTGGCAGTCTGGGGTCCAGCGCTAAATGCTCGGTGAAAGGGGACTCTCCATACAGGCGGTCCCTGCATTGGGGGTCGCCCGGAGGATTCTGCCGGGACTTTACATCCCCGGAACAGCGCAGGCCAAACTCTCAAGGCAGAACATAACTACTAACCTGAATCTGTAAGAAGCAGAGCCGGGACCTGCCGACACACCCTAAAACCACTCGCTCACCAGCCGCTGACCTTGATCGGTGCTGGAGAATCCGGGGAGGAGGAATGACACCTCAGAGGACCCCATCTGGCTACGGTTGGCAAGCGAAGGGGTGCGCCCACGCGCGCCCATCCCAACGGTTTCTTACAAGTCTGGACAGAAACTGGGCCACGACTCACGACCTGCAGGGCCCACAAAGGATCCAGCTTCTCTGTGCGCATATACTGTCGTCCCTAGTCGTGCTGGTTGTCCTGAAGCCTAGAGTCACAGGGAGCACCACAAATGGACACACCAGAGTCCACGAAGGTTGGTGCGCGCCCCCAAATGGTGGGTGCTTCCCCAGCCAGAGGTGAGGTGCACAGAGCAGCGTGCTCACCTCATTGGCCCGAAGCCTTGTGCAAGCGGAACAGGGTCAACAGTACTACATACTTAACAGCAAAAATAACTGTGAAGTGCTACTTTGTCCGATCTGAGGGTGTCCAGGCAGGAAAAACAAACCCTCTGGGACGAACAGGATCAGACCGGCCTGATCATGCATCAGGACCATTGCTGTGGCAGGAACGTGCCGAAATGGGTGGGGCACATAAACTGGAGGCAAGCCTTACCAGCAGCCAGGACCCAACACAGCGGCAGGCCGGTAGGGTTCCAATAGCCCCGCATCTGGCATGTTGACACCCTGGAGACGGGGAGCGCTGGATATCTGTGGAGCCGTCCATGCCCCTTGTATGTGAGGCTGGACCCCTGGATTGAATGATCCGTATTTTCCAGCTTGGCTTTACTGGATTGCGAAGTGGGCGAGGACCGGCTGTGAAGTGAGACTGTCAGGTCTCCCATTGCATCGAGGCCCATCACACAGTACCTGGTGGGGACTCCTGGAAGCCAGGTGTCGACGCAACATGGGCCGCATAAAGGGGAGGCAGGTTGATCCTGGGTGAACGCTGCTCAGTGGTTCCAACAGCTCCCCTGCAATGACCACGGAGGACTATGTGCCTCCTACTTCAGTGGACCCCCAGAGGAGAAGCTGGATGTCATAGTGAAGGAAATAAGAGAATCCCGGGCAGTTCTGGAACAACAGTTGGGGACCCTCACAACAGATGTTAGTCTACTTAGGGCGGACCATATGAAGCTCGCTCACAAGGAGAAAGCCACCACAGTAACACTAACCGAAATGCCCCTTTGGCGGAAAGAACACATGGAAAGTGTTGCACGGATTAAGCACCAAGTATCGGTTCTGCAGGACAGACTTGAAAATGCTGAAGGGCGCGCGCACCAGAATACCGTCAGAATAATTGGTCTGCCGGAAAACTGTGAGGGCCCCAACACCACCCAATTCATAGAGACTTGGCTGCGTGAAGTGGTGGCTCCAGAGGGCCTATCTCAATCAATCAATCAATCAGGACATTTTTAAATGCGCTACTCATCTGTGAGGGTCTCAAGGCATGCGTGGGTGCTGCTACTGCTCGAACAGCCAGGTCTTGAGCAGCCTCCTGAAGGTTAGTAGGTCTTCGGTCTTCCGTAGGAGGATGGGAAGGGTGTTTCAGGACTTGGCGGCGGGGTGGGAGAATGATCTGCCACCAGTGGTCGTTCTCCTGCTGCGGGGGACGGTGGCGACGGCGAGGACGCCGGAGCGGAGCTGTCGGTTCGGGGTGTAGAAGGTGAGCTGTTTGTTGAAGTATGGTGGACCGGTGCTGTGGAGGGCGTTATGTGCGTGGGTGAGGAGCTTGAAGGTGATCCTCTTATTGACGGGGAGCCAGTACAGGTCTCTTAGGTGGGGTGTGTTGTGGCTGTGGCGTGGGATGTCGAGGATCAGGCGGGCAGAGGCGTTCTGTATGCGTTGCAGTAGTTTGGCCGGGGCTCCTGCTTAGAGGGCGTTTCCGTAGCCCAGTCTGCTGCTGACGAGGGCCTGGGTGACCGTTCTTCTAGTGTCGGTAGGGATCCATTTGTAGATCTTTTGGAGCATGCGGACGGTGATGAAGCAGGAGGATGAGATGGCGTTGACTTGCTTGGTCATGGAGAGTGTAGAGTCGAGGATGAATCCCAGGGAGCGTGCGTGGTTAGTGGGTATTGGAGCAGCTCCCAGGCCGGTCGGCCACCAAGAATCGTCCCAGGCTGAAGGTGAGGAGCCGAGGATGAGGACCTCCGTTTTGTCCGAGTTCAGATTCAGACGGCTGTTCTTCATCCATTCGGCAACGGCGTTCATACCTTCGTGGAGGTTGGTTTTGGCAGTGACAGGGTCCTTGGCAAGTGAGAGGATCAGTTGGGTGTCGTTGGCGTAGGAGATGATGTTGAGGTTGTGCAGTCTGGCGACGTGGGTGAGTGGGGCCATGTATATGTTGAACAGTGTCGATCAAAAAACAGTGGAGGATGGGAGTGTCGGAACCCCCAACATTGTTGGGCTGTCAATGTGTTACTATGGCAGCGGGCACATTCAAAGCTATCACCTGTCTATATAGGCGACTGTCCACGGAAAGGCTTTCACCCCTGGATAAGCTAATGGGCAAGTGGGAGGAGGACGTTGGCAAGCCCAACCCGAGATGACATGGCCGCAGCTGCTGAGGAGGGCCTGGAAGGGTACGCGCAACGCCAGGTTTCAACTGGTTCAATTTTTTACTTTACATAGGGCCTATTTAACACCGGTAAAAATTCAACAGTATTTCGGGGGCACTCAATCACTGTGCCCTGGGTGCAACACAGAAGGCGCTGACTTTGGCCACATGTTTTGGTCCTGCGCGGGACTGGGATCTTACTGGACAGAAGTGGTAGCATGTTTGAACCGAGTAACGGAGCGTACACTGGAGGTGGAGATGGGAACTTGCCTTTTGCTTTGGTTCCCGCACACTCCCAATACTAAAATTACTAGCAAGTTTTACGATTTGGGGTTGATAATGGCAAAGAGGGAGCTTACCATGCATTGGAAAACGAGAGCGGGACCTAACTTTCAAAGATGGAGGGTGAGTTTCTTGAATTGGGCGGGCAGTGAAGGGATGCTTCGTCTGCAACTAGCCAGGCATTTACATTTACCTATGGAAGTGGATGAGGAAGACGAAGGTGACGCAGAAATAGATCAGGGCACGGAGGCCAGAGCGGGGAACACTGGGGAGTATAATGGGGATGGGGATACCTAAACAAATACTGAGAGGAGTCAGCTCACACACTCTAGGCTACGAAGTGTTGTGGAATCAGGGTAGGGCTCAGAGCACACATGAGTAACTAAAGGGAACTTACTGTCTACCGAGACCGGTGATGGTGTTACCCTCCGTTAATTTGTGCTAGATAATTTGAGTTCTTTGTTTGCATATCTAGATGAGGGGGGGTAGGTGAGGGTACACTGACAAGGGGGGTGGGGGTAGAGAGGGAGGCGGGTAGGGAAGTTAGAGGAAGAATGTTGAGAGTTGATTCCTTCTGTTTAACACACTGGATTTGGGACCATCTGTGCAATGGTCTAGAATGTGATATTGGATTGATGGTATGTTGGTTGGAGAAATCAATAAAGATTCCTTTAAAAAAAAAAAATGTTGAACAGTGTCGGGCTGAGGGAGGATCCTTGGGGTACGCCGCAGACGATCTTGGTGGCTTCGGATCGGAAGGGAGGGAGGCAGACGCTCTGTGTTCTGCCGGAGAGGAAGGAGGTGGTCCAGTCCAGAGCTTTGCCTCGGATTCCTGCGTCGTGGAGGCGGGTGCGTAGGGTGCGGTGGTAGACAGTGTCGATGGCGGCTGACAGGTCCAGGAGGATGAGGGCCGCGGTCTCGCCGTTTTGTCCAGCAGGGCCCTGATGTCATCGGTGGCGGCGATGAGGGCCGTCTCGGTGCTGTAGTTGCTGTGGAACCCGGACTGCGATGGGTCCAGGATGTTGTTCTGCTCAAGGTAGCGTGTAGCGGGTCAGCTGTTTGTTGACCGTTTTCTCGATGACCTTTGCCGGGAGCAGGGAGATGGGCCGGAAGTTCTTTAGGTCCCTGGGGTCTGCTTTGGGCTTCTTGACCAGGGCGTTGATCTCGGCATGCTTCCATCTCTCCGGGAAGGTTGCGGTCTCAAAGGAGATGTTGATGGCTTTGCGGAGGTGGGGTGCGATGGTGGGGCTGGCTTTGTTGAAGATGTGGTGGGGGCACGGGTCCGACGGGGAGCCGGAGTGGATGGTGCTCATGATTTTGATGGTGTTCTTGTCATTGAAGTTGGTCCAGGTGAGGAGGGGGTCGCCGTGGGTGGTTGCCGAGGGGTCTGCGGTGTCGGGGGCTATGGAGGAGGCCTGGTTGTCGAAGCTGTCGTGCATGTCTGCGATTTTGCGGTGGAAGAAGGAGGCCAGGGAGTCGCACAGGTCTTGTGAAGGTGGGATGTCGTTGGTGCTGGCGTTGGGGTTGGAGAGTTCCTTCACAATGTTGAAGAGGTCTTTGCTGTTGTGTGCGTTGTTGTCGAGGCGGTCCTTGAAGGAGGTCTTTTTGGCGATTCTGATGAGGTGATGATGTTGGCGTATGGCGTTCTTGTGGGCTGTTTGGTTCTCTGGTATTTGTTCGTGGAGCCATTTCTTTTCCAGCTTTCAGCAGTTTTGCTTGGAGGTCTGCGGTGAACCAGCCGGCAGTAATGTTTGTGCGGCTGTTGGAGGGATTCTTGATCGGGGCGAGGGTGTTGGCGCAGTCTTCGATCCAGCGTCTGAGGCTGCTGGCGGCAGCGTCAGGGTCTGTGGGGTCTGTGGGTGGGCTACAGGTGAGGGCGGTGTGTAGCTGGTCTTCGGTGATTTTGCTCCAGCAGCAGCGGGGGATCTGTTGGGTGCGGTGGTGCGTGGTAGGCTTCTTGAAGGAGAAGTGGAAGCAGCGATGATCGGTCCAGTGGAGTTCGGTGGTGTGGTTGAAGGAGATGTGGGGGCTTGCGGAGAAAATGGGATCAAGTGTGTCTCCGGCGGAGTGGGTGGGAGTCGTGACAAGCTGTTCGAGTCTGAGATTGGCGAGGTTGTCGAGCAGGGTGGTGGAGTTGGTGTTGTTTTTCTCTAGGTGGAAGTTCAGGTCCGCGAGGAGGATGTAGTCTGTGGGCGTGAGAGCGTGCGTGCTGACGATTAGTGTGGATCTGGAAGTGCAGGTGTTCGGCGGTGTTGAGGGTGTCGTGGGAGTTGGTTAAGATCTTGAGGGTGGACTTGTGGACGATGGCGATTCCACCTCCTACTCCATTGGTGCGGTCTCTGCGGGTGATCTTGTAGCCGTCTGGGATGGCAATGGCGATGTCGGGAGCCGAGGAGTCGTTCATCCAGGTCTCGGTCAGGAAAGCGATGTACGGGGAGGATGTGTCGAGCAGGTCCCAGAGTTCGATGGCATGTTTGCATGCGGAGCGGGTGTTCAGGAGTATACATCTGAGGTGGTTGCGTCCTGTCCTGGTGGGTGGATTGGCGGGTCTGTTGCTGGTGAAGCTGCAGTTCGGCAGGAGAAGGGTCCTTGGGTGTGCTTCAGGGCGGCCTGGAAGCAGGAGTGTGTTCGACCGGTGTTAAGTGCGTGGAGGGTGCTGGCATCGTAGCGGACACGGGCGTTGTGGTGCTGTTCATGGGGGCCAGGGGTCCTGGCGCAGGGCGTGGTCAGGCGTAGAGGGCTTGCATTAGGCGCGACTTCGGCACGTCCGCTGCGTGACCGCGCAGCGGTCGCCATAAGAAGGGGAGGGGGCCAGGAGCAGGAAGGGGGCGGGTGCGGGCTGGATCGGTGGGAGGGGCAGCAGCAGGTGGAAAAGCGCAGACAACACTGAATACCAGAAATGCAATTGAAAAATTAAAACTTAACGCACACACAATATGGGGCACAGGAAAGGAAGCAAGACAATTATGGCGAGCGCAAGATGGCAGGAGCAGTTACCGCCGTGCAGACTGCTGGCTCGGACCTGGAGCTGGGAGGCAGTCAGGAGCAGTCAAGAGCGTGACATGCAGGTGAGGCTGCTGGGGAGAGTGCTGACCTTGAGTCAGTGGTCAAAGCTTCACACGCGCTCCCCCGCAGCGGTCGCCATAAGAAGGGGAGGGGGCGGGTGCCGGCTCTATCTGTGGGCAGGGCCGCAGGGGCAGCAGCGGCGGGAAAAGCGCGGAAAACACTGAAGGTGCCTGAAGGAAAGGGGTGCACAATGCCAGAAATGCAATTTAAAAATGAAAACTTAACGCACACACAATATGGGGCACAGGAAAGGAAGCAAGACAATTACGGCGAGTGCAGGATGGCAGGAGCAGTTACCGCCGGGCGTACTGCTGGTTTGAACCTGGAGCTGGGAGGCAGTCAGGAGCAGTAAAGAGCATGGCGTGCAGGCGAGGCTGCTGGGGAGAGTGCTGACCTTGAGCCAGTAGTCAAGGCTTCACCTATCTGAGCTGTTTAGTGTGGAAAGAGTGCACAGTCCATACCAGAGGCAGGACACCAGGCGCCCGCCACTACCAATAGTGGCCCAAATACTAAATTATTAGGACCGGGACACACTCCTCCGCAGTGCACGAGAAAATACACCGATCAAACATGAAAACGCCAGTTTCCCTGTTCCCGGACTACACTATCAATGTCCAGCGTCAGCGAGCCTCCTACTAGGGAGTTAAGAAGCACCTCAAAACTATGAACCTTAAATATGCCCTCTTGTACCCTGCTCGATTCAAAATGATCTATGAGCGCTATTTTATTTCCTTTGACAACCGAGAGGTCATATGGCCTTGGATAGAACACACCTTCCCGGATCTCTCCATCGCCAAAGAGCATAAGTGCCCTTCCTCGCAAACTGCATGGCGGCACAAGCCAAAAAATGGGGCACAACACAGCAATATCGAGAGGACGATCTGATACCCACGTAGGAACAGATGCTTGAAGGCCAGCGAGCTGCGATTCAGACTGCGGGTAAGCTTCGAGGGACAGGGCGCTCCTGGAGGATGGGACATCGTCGGACAGCACAACGCATTCAGACTCCGAAAACAGCCTGGCACTCTTCCCCTCCAAAACCTCACAAATGGCCAATGACGTGCTAGACTGATGGGACACTGAACAGTTACCTTCTGCTTTAGAATTACTACATGAGTTCCGACTTGAGACACACTCGGGCACCACACGAACTCTAAAGTGAACTTATGGCAGCAACCCACCACTATAACTTCACTATTTGGAATGTCAGCGGGACGGGCTCCAATCATTAACGTCATAGAATTTACGCTTAATTATGCAGACGCAAAGCAAAGATAGTATTTCTACAGGACACACACTTGACTACCTCACAGGCTCTCAAACTTCGGAAAACATGGAGGTGGCAAATATTGTGCTTGTGTGGTGAGCTGCAGTGTGGATTAAGGCGGGAGTCCCCTTTAAAGTACTAGACACAAGGGTAGATACTAACAGCAGAGATACACTGATCCAGAGCAATCTGGAAGTACTCGGTAGCCTCTATGCTCCAAACACAGAGCAAGATACCTTTTTGGCTCGGGTTAGCACAGTGATGGCGGATTGGTCCACGTACTAGTTATTGGGCGGTGATTTTACCGCAGTGTTAGACAAAGACCTGGACTGCTCATATGATCATCCCCTGCTACCAGGAGCGGCAACAGTCTGCTAGGCCAAAGCCCTTCAATCTTGGTCCCAGGGATGGTCACTTGCAAGGTGCAGTCGGAACAGGGGAATGCGAAAATATTCTTTTTACTCCTCAACACATGCAGTGGACACACAGATAGACCATATCCCCTGTTCCCCTGCATTGCTAACCCAAATTACACATACTACACATATCAGGAAAACACTTACTGGTCACAATTCTTTGGAACTTACACTGTCTTGGGGGTGAGTACTTACACTGGTTCTGACATGGAAGCTAAACCCCACGGGCAAGAGTTCAGTCAGCTGAGCTACCTGTGAGACTGAGGCAGCGGCGAGGGTGAGTCCGATGCCTCACTGCTGACGTACATGTCGACTCCTCCCTCTTCCTTCAGACATCACACACCATGAGGCTGCTTCCGGGTCAGGACGCCAGCCGGGAGCCACGAGTCGTGAGCTGTGAGTTTCCCTAGATGCACAGCTACGAGTTGCACATGGTGAATGTTTAGTAGGCATGTTTTGTGACCTGTTAGACCTGGCACCATTGGCGTGGGTCTCCCTTCCATTTTTGCTGTTGCCTCATGTGTTTTCGCTGGTGTTAGATGCTCTGGGCAATGTGCCACTGCTGTCCAGTGCAAGTGCTCCCTATTCTAAATTAATGTATTGGTTAGTGATTCCATGATTGACTGATTTGGTTTACTTGTCAGATCCTATTATAGTGCACTGAGTGTGCCCAGGGCTTGTGAACCAAATGCTGCTAGTGGGCTTGCAGCACTGGTTGTGTCACCCACAGAAGCAGCCTTGTAAAGTGTGTCTAAGGTCTGCCATTGCAGAGGCTGTGTGCAGTCTGGTACTGTCATGCTGACTGGGCAAGTGCACCCACTTGCCAGTCCCTAAACCTTCCCTTGTCTTCATATCAGACACCCCTATGGTAGGCCCAAGGGCAGGGTGCATTGTAAGTTTAAGGTAGGACAAGCCCTGATGTGTGTGGCATGTCCAAATAGTGAATTACAGCCATTTTCGTTTTTCACTATTGCAAGGCTACTTGTTCTCCATAGGCCAGAATGGGCAGTTAGATTATTACATCTTATAATCCTAACTGACACGGGGAACACAGTAGAAATTCGAGTTTAGTATGCCTGAACTCAGAATGATAAATTGCATATTTTAGTGAAGTTGGTTTTAACATTCTGTGTTTGAAAATACCACTTTATGAAAGTAGGTATTTTCTTGTCTAACTAGCCAAAGCCTGCCTCTGCTAGGTTGTGTATTCCTTGTCTAGAGTTTAAGTGACAGGGCTGGGGGATTCCAGGAGACAGAATGAGTCAGCCAGTGGTGAACAGAGAGATCTGCATTTAGATGGGTGGGAGGAGTAGCACCTGGTACCTGAATAGGGCTGTGCCTGCCTTCCACAATGCTGGCTCCACCTCCTGGGGTACGGCTGATGTCTCTGCCCTGCACAGTGAAAGAAGGGAAGGAATCATGTCAACAAAGTGATCCAAGGCCTCCTGTGGGGCATCTGATGTTTCTGCTCTGCACTATGAAAGGAAAGAAGGAGTCATGTAACCTGAGTGCTCCAGAACTGGTTTGGACTGGGCAAATGCCCCTCTGCCCTCAGAGGACAAAGGATTTGGGGGTATAAATATTGGGGCCCTGATCCCAAGACATAAGATAGATAGAGACTATCCCTAAGCTGTAGTGCTGCTTGGGGGATTGGCCTGCAGTAGTTGCCTGACTGCCAAAGGAAGGAGAAAGGAACTTTGTGTACTATATTTTCAACTTGTGAAGGATCTCCAAGGGCTTGGAAAAGAGCTTGCCTCCTGCTGAAGTCTCAGGGACACCAGACTTCAACCCACAGCTCCCCAGAGTTCTTTTGGAAGTGCCTGCTGCTATTTTGGGCCTTCTGAGGGACTGTGTGTCGCAAGGAGCTGGAAGCGCGACTCAACGAGGAAGAAGCAAGTCACCGTCGCTGTTGCTGCCGTCGCATCTTGAATGTCGGCGATGTAGCTGTCGTATTGCACCGCATCGAGAGAAGCGTCTCACATCAAAGAGGAAGCGTGTCGCCGTCGCTGCTGCCGTCGCATCTTGAATGTCGGCGCTGTAGCTGTCGTATTGCACCGCATCGAGGAAAGCGCCTTGCATCCCCCGGAGAAGCGCGCCGCCGTCGGAGCTGGTGCCGTCGCATCTTGGATGTCGCCTCTGTAATTGTCGCATTGTGCGGAAGCCTCTCGCAATGTCGGAGAAGAGTGCCGCAGCCGAGGCCTGCCGCCGCATCGCTGAACAAGGGTGTCGCCGCTGCAGCTGGCGTATCGAACCGAGACTTCTTGCATCATCAGAGAAGCGTGCCGCATCTGGAAGATCTTCACGTCTTTATTTCTTTGCACCGGAACTTTGCCGCATATACATCGCTGCAACATCACTTGTTGTGGAAGCGCAACGCATCATAAGGTACATTGACGCAAAGTATTGCATCTTAACCTTTTCCATGCTAATGACAAGGTGAACTCGTCATGAGGCACACTGGAGCTGTGCTCATGACAAGGTCAACTCGTCATGAAACAATGGAAAACCTAATTCTGCAGCACAGGAGGGGAAAAGCCTTAGCAGCCAAGGTGTTAAGAACTGAACTGAACTAAGCTAAAACTACCATTCTTAAGTATAGTATTGTGGATTTTCATTGTTTATGGTCTTGTGTTAAGTCTATATAAATAATACTTATTTTAATATACAACTGTGTGGTGTCCATCTGTAGTGTTATCACTGGGTTACTGTATATGGTCACAAATGCTTTACACACTGCCTCTGAGATAAGCTACCAAGGGGGTGAGCAGGGGTTATTTTAGGAGTGTACCCCCTTACCCTGACTAGGGGCAAGGGTCCCTATTTGTCACAAGTACCTACCTGTGCCAACTAGAGACCCCCAAATCTAACATTGGTGGTCAGCGGTGAGGATTCCGGACTTGCATTTGTGATTTATGTACAGTGATTGGTGAACACTACTAGTGAGTGCACACCGTAACGCAACCACATACTTTTTGGTAGATCTCATTTTTGGGATTTTCTATTTTTGAAAGATGACAGATTCAGTTGTCATGGAGAGAGCAGAAGTCATAGCCTCTATTGATTGTGAGTGGGAAGAGGAGAGGCTGGAAAGCTACAAAGTAACACAGCTGAAGTACTTCTGCAAGAAATTCAATGTTTCCACTGCTGGATTCAGCGTAAAGGAGGAGTTCTACAAGGCGCTGAGGGCTTGGGTAGAAGCAAGGAAAACCCCTGAGAATGGGGAGGGGGATGACCATGCAGATGTACAGGGAAGGGCCAGTGTGTCCAGGAGGAAGGAAAGCATCTTTCCCAGCAGGTAGCAGTGCTTCTGGCAAGAGTCTGTCTCCAGAGGAGCTGGAGGACAGAGAGAGATATAGGAGGCATGAAATGGAGATAACCAAGTTTAAGGTGAATAGGCAACTGGAGATAGAAAATAGGAGATTAGACATAGAGGAAGGAGATTAGACATAGAGGAAAAGAAATTGCAGTTTGAGCATGAAAAGGTTTTGAGGGAGTTGGAATTGAAGGCCAAGAGCTTAGAGATTACTCCCTCTGGTGGCAGCACACCGTCAGTGCCTATGGAAGCTAGAGTGTATATTCCTAAAGATGTGGTGAAAGAATTTTATAAAAATGATGATATTGGGCAGTGGTTCAGAGCCTATGAGGTAGCCATGTCTTCCCACCGGGTCCCTGAGAGAGATTGGGGAGCGGGGTTTTGGGGAAGGTTCCTTAGTGAGGGGCAGGATACACTGTTAGACTTGCCTTCTGAAGTCCACAATTCATATAGCCACATGAAGGATGCATTAATGTCTAGGTATGGTTTGACCCCTGAACTCTTTAGGCAGAGGTTCAGGTCTTGTAAGAAGATAGAGAACATTACCTGGGTGGAGTATGTCACTTTCTTTTGCAGAGTATTGGATCGTTGGGTAAAGGGCAGCACGGTTAATGATTTTCAAGGTCTCTTTGATTTGACTGCATGGGAGCACTTGTCCAATAATTGTTTTCCAGAGCTGCGCCAGCACTTGATTGATAGCAGGCTGTGTAACCCTAGGAAGCTTGCTGAGGAGGCAGACCGCTGGGTGAGCACCAGGGTCCACAAGGGTCACCTCGGAGACTTAGCCAAAGGTGGGCAGGGTCCCCAGCAGAAGAGTGGGGGGGACAAGGGTAAACAGAAAGAGTTCCGTAAAGGGCCCCAAAGTAATTCCCAAGGGAACCAAGGGAAAGGTTCCCAGCCTCCCCCTGAGAGAAAGCAAGAGGTCCCGACAGGTAGTCCTGTTCCCCAGGGACCCCTGAAATGTTACAAGAGTGGTGACCTGGGTCACAAGGCGAAAAACCCCGGGTGCAGCCTATTAGGAAAATCAGCACCTACTGGTGCTACGCCCCGGCAGATGGCGAGTGTAGCCCTGGGGGGGGGAGATTGGTGTCCAAGGTGGGTGGGGTCCCGCAGAAATGTCCCTTGTCTCTTTAGGAGACTGTGAGGTGGTCCCAGGGACCCAACTGCCCAAGAACACTAAGAAATATGGGCAGTGGGTGACAATCAATGGCCACAAGGTGGAGGCTCTTAGAGATACAGGAGCCAGTGTGACAGCTGTCAAGTGTCACCTGGTGTCTCAAGAGCAGATTGTCCCTCATGCATTTTGCCGAGTTGTTGCCGCCGACAACACAGAGAGCCATTGTCCAATGGCTCAGGTTCCCTTTGAGTGGGGGGGGGTCTCTTGTACTCTTCAGGTAGCTGTGAGGCCCGCCATGCCTGTTGACTGTTTGTAGGGGAACGATTTAGAGAGCTCACCTTGGGGAAAGGTGGAGAAGAGTACTCACTTGGAGATGGTGGGTCTGCCTGACTGGGCATGTGTGACCACCCAGTCAATGGCAGCACGTAGGGATGCTCAAGAGGACCTGGAGCCTGAGCGGGAGGCCCAGGAACCTGCCTTAGAGAGAAGAGGCAGGGGGCGCGAGAAACCGGCCCCCGAAGTTCCCTCGGCCCAGGAGGAGGTAGACCCTGAGGGGGATGCCCTGGAGCCTACCGGGGAACAGGTAGCTGAACTGGAGGACCTGCCTGAGCTGACCCATTGGCAGCCGGAAGGAGGCCCCTCCAGGGAATAATTCTGCAAGGAGCAGAGAGAATGCCCTTCTCTTGAGGGCTTGTGCCAACACGCTGCAAACAAGGCAGCAGGTGATCAGTCTGGATCACATTGACTCTACTGGGAGAACGGTCTCCTGTATAGTGAGCCTAAGGTTGCTGAGCCTGGGTCAGCCCATGTGCTGGTGGTACCCCAGAGTTTCAGAGCCTTCCTACTGGGGCTGGCTCATGATGTGCCGTTGGCAGGACATTTGGGGCAGGACAAGAACTTTGAGAGGCTTGTCACCCACTTTCATTGGCCCCAAATGCGCAAGAGTTCAGACACTCATTGCAAGACATGTCAGACTTGCCAGGAAAGTGGAAAGAGTGGGAGGAAGCAGAAGGCTCCTCTCCAGCCATTCCCCGTGGTCAGTACCCCCTTTGAGCGGGTGGGGATTGATATTGTGGGGCCACTGGACCCCAAGACAGCCATGGGCAACAGGTTCATCCTGGTCTTGGTGGACCATGCCACCGGTACCCAAAAGCCATACCTCCGAGGACAGTGACGGCCCAGTGGTGGGACGAGCACTGATGGGAATTTTCTCCTGAGTGGGATTCCCTCGCGAGGTAGTGTCTGACCGGGGTACCAACTTCATTTCTAAGTATATGAAGTCCCGGTGGCAGAAGTGTGTGGTAACTTAAAAGTTCACCACTCCTTACCACCCCCAAGGAAATGGGTTGGTTGAAAGGTTCAACCGCACCCTAAAGGGCATGATTCTGGGTCTTGAGGAACCTATGAGGCGTAAGTGGGACGTCCTCTTACCATGCCTGTTGTTTGCATACTGTGAGGTGCCACAGAAATCTCTAGGGTTCAGTCCCTTTGAACTTCTCTATGGACACCCAGTCAGAGGACCTCTGAGTCTGGTCAAGGAAGGCTGGGAGCAATCTCCAAGGAAACCTCCCCAGGATGTATATAGCTACATGCTGGCCTTCAGGAACCAGACTAGGCGTTTCAGGCAACTCGCTGAGGCGAATCTGGAAGCCAGCCAGGAGGTGATGAAGAAATGGTATGACCAGAATGCCACTCTGGTAGAGCTCCAACCTGGTCAGAAAGTGTGGGTCATGGCCCCAGTGGAGCCCTGCGCGCTCCAAGATAAGTGGACCGGACCGTTTGAGGTTGTGGAGCGCAAGAGTCCAGTTACCTACTTGGTTGGCTTGCGGTCTCCCAGGAACCACTTGCAGGTCCTGCATGTCAACCGCGTTAAGCCCCATTTGGAGAGGTCTGAAGTGGGCATGCTCTTAGCAACAGATGCTGGAATGGAGGAGGAGACTGAGCCTCTTCCTGACCTCCTGTCTGCAATAGAGCAAGATGGGTCAGTGGATGGTGGTAACCTCTCTTCCACCTTGACCCATGAGCAACAGAATGACTGCCACAAGTTGCTGGAACAGTTTTCTGATCTGTTCTCCCTGGTTCCTGATATCACAGATTGGTGCGTCCATGATGTGGATACAGGAGACAGCTTACCTGTGAAGCACAAAACTTACAGGGTAACTGACAGGGTGAGGGCTTGCATTAAAGAGGAGGTCTCAAAGATGCTTGCACTAGGGGTGATTGAGTCCTCTAGCAGTCCTTGGGCCAGCCCAGGGGTCTTGGTCCCGAAGGCTGCCGCGCCAGGTGCCACCACACCCAAACTCCGGTTCTGTGTGGACTACAGAGGACTCAATTCAGTCACCAAGACTGACGCGCACCTCATCCCCAGAGCTGATGGGCTCATTGATTGGCTAGGGACTGCACAGTACCTCAGCACGTTTGATTTAACGTCTGGGTACTGGCAGATTGCCTTGACTGATAGGGCAAAGGAGAGGTCAGCATTCTCCACACCAGATGGGCATTTCTAGTTCCGGGTTATGCCCTTTGGGATGAAGAATGCCCCTGCCACCTTTCAGAGGTTGGTCAACCAGGTGTTGGTTGGACTGGATGAGCTCAGTGCCGCCTACCTGGATGACATCGCAGTGTTCAGCGCAAGTTGGGAAGAACATCTGCGCCACCACTGGGAAGTGTTGTTGGTGCTGCGGAAGGCAGGCCTCACGATCAAGGCAAGTAAGTGCCAGATCGGGCAGGGTTCCGTGGTGTACTTGGGACACCAAGTTGGGAGCGGCCAGGTGGCACCCCTACAACCCAAGATTGAAACCATCCTTGCTTGCGAGCCCCCCAAAACCCAGACAGAGGTGAGAACCTTGTTAAGACTCACAGGGTACTACAGGAGGTTTGTCAAGGGGTATGGCAACACTGTTGCACCCTTGACAGAGCTGACTTCCAAGAAGCAGCCCAAGAAAGTGATTTGGACGGACACCTGTGAGAAAGCTTTTGAAGCCCTGAAAGCTGCCATGTGCACGGCGCCCGTGCTCCTGGTACACAATTTCTCCAGAGAGCTTATCTTATCGTTCAGACAGACGCTTCAGAGCATGGTGTGGGGACTGTTTTGTCACAGATGAATGAGGAGGGCCTGTAACCTTCATCAGTAGGAGGTTACTTCCACAGAAACAGAGGTGGAGTACTATTGAACGTGAGGCATTTGCTGTGGTCTGGGCATTGGAAAAGCTGAGACCATACCTGTTTGGGACTCACTTCCGGGTTCAGACAGACCACAGGCCCCTCAGATGGTTGATGCAGATGAGGGGTGAGAGCCCAAAACTGTTGAGGTGGTCCATTTCCCTACCGGGTATGGACTTTACAGTGGAACACCGCCCTGGTACAGAACACGCCAATGCTGATGGCATGTCCAGAATTTTCCGCCTCAGTGATGACAACTCCCAGGAGGTAGGGTAGTTCTCCCCGCATTTCAGCTGGAGGGGACACGTGTTAGACCTGGCACCACTGGCGTGGGTCTCCCTTCCATGTTTGCTGTTGCCTCATGTGTTTTTGCTATTGTTAGATGATTTGGGCACTGTGCCACTGCTGTCCAGTGCCACAGTGCAAGTGCTCCCTATTGTAAATTAATGTATTGATTAGTGATTCCGTGATTGACTGATTTGGTTTACTTGTCAGACCCTGGTATAGTGCACTGAGTGTGCCGAGGGCTTGTGAACCAAATGCTGCTAGTGGGCTTGTAGCACTGGTTGTGCCACCCACAGAAGCAGCCTTGTAAAGTGTATCTAAGGTCTGCCATTGCAGAGCCTGTGTGCAGTCATGCTGACTGGGCAAGTGCACCCACTTGCCAGTCCCTACACCTTCTCTTTTCTTCATATCAGACACCACTATGGTAGGCCCAAGGGCAGGGTGCATTGTAAGTTTAAGGTAGGCCAAGCCCTGATGTGTGTGGCAAGTCCTAATAGTGAATTACAGCCATTTTCGTTTTTCACTATTGCAAGGCTACCTGTTCTCCATCGGCCAGAATGGGCAGTTAGATTATTACATCTTATAATCCTAACTGACTCAGGGAACACAGTAGAAATTTGAGTTTAGTATGCCTGAACTCAGAATTATAAAATGCATATTTTAGTGAAGTTGGTTTTAACATTCTGTGTTTGAAAATACCACTTTATGAAAGTAGGTATTTTCTTGTCTAACAATCCAAAGCCTGCTCTGCTAGGTTCTGTATTCGTTGTCTGGAGTTTGAGTGACAGGGCTGGGGGATTCCAGGAGACAGAATGAGTCAGCCCAGTGGTGAATAGAGAGATCTGCATCTAGATGGGTGGGAGGAGTAGCACATGGGGGGACCTGAATAGGGCTGTGCCTGCCTTCCACAATGCTGGCTCCACCTCCTGGGGTGCGGCTGATATCTCTGCCCTGCACAGTGAAAGAAGAAAAGGAATCATGTCAACCAAGTGCTACAAGGCTGTGCTTTCCCTCCACAATGCTGGCTCCACCTCCTGTGGGGTGTCTGATGTTTCTGCTCTGCACTGTGAAAGGAAAGAAGGAGTCATGTAAACAGAGTGCTCCAGAACTGGTTTGGACTGGGCATAGGCCCCTCTGCCCTCAGAGGACAAAGGATTTTGGGGTATAAATATTGGGACCTTGATCCCAAGACATTAGATCACTTTTGGACTACAAGAAGGAACCTATCCCTAAGCTGAAGTGGTGCTTGGGGGATTGGCCTGCAGTGGTTGCCTGACTGCCAAAGGAAGGAGAAAGGAACTTTGTGTACTTTATTTTCAACTTGTGAAGGATCGCCAAGGGCTTGGAAAAGAGCTTGCTTCCTGCTGAAGTCTCAGGGACAACAGACTTCAACCCCAAGCTCCCCAGAGTTCTTTTGGAAGTGCCTGCTGCTGTTTTGGGCCTTATGAGGAGCTGCGTGTCACTAGGAGCTGGAAGCGTGACTCAACGAGGAAGAAGCGTGTCACTGTTGCTGCCGTTGCATCTTGAATGTCGGCTCTGTAGCTGTCGTATTGCACAGCATCGAGAGAAGCGTCTCGCATCGAAGAAGAAGCGTGTCGCCGTCGCTGCTGCTGCGGTCACATTGTGAATTTCGGCGCTGTAGCTGTTGTATTGCACGGCATCGAGAGAAGTGTCTCGCAACGAGGAAGAAGCTTGTCGCCGTCGCTGCTGCTGCTGTCGCATCTTGAATGTCGGTGCTGTAGCTGTCGTATTGCACCGCATTGAGGAAAGCACCTCGCATCCCCCGGAGAAGCGCGCCACCGTTGGAGCTGCTGCCGTTGCATCTTGGATGTCGCCGCTGTAGTTGTCGAATTGTGTGGAAGCCTCTCGCAACGTCCGAGAAGAGTGCCGCAGCCGAGGCTGTTGCCGTTGCATCGCTGAACAAGGGTGTCGCCGCTGCAGCTGATGCATCGAACCGAGACATCTCGCATCATTGGAGAAGCGTGCCGCATCTGGAAGATCTTCACGTCTTTATTTCTTTGCACCGGAACTTTGCTGCATTTCCATCGCTGCAACATTACTTGTTGTGGAAGCGCAACGCATCATTAGGTACATTGACGCAAAGTGTTGCATCTTAAGAACTGAACTAAACTAAGCTAAAACTACCATTATTAAGCATAGTATTGCGGATTTTTGTCGTTCATGGTCTTGTGTTAAGTCTATATAAAGAATACTTATTTTTAATATACAACTGTGTGATGTCCATCTGTAGTGTTGTCACTGGGTTACTGTATATGGTCACAAATGCTTTACACACTGCCTCTGAGATAAGCCTGTCTGCTCGTGCCAAGCTACCAAGGGGGTGAGCAGGGGTTATTTTAGGAGTGTACCCCTTTACCCTGACTAGAGGCAAGGGTCCCTACTTGTCACAAGTACCTACCGGTGCCAACTAGAGACCCCCAAATCTAACATGACCCGTGAAGAAACTTGAGAGGGAAATAAATCCTGGACTGTTGTCCCCCCCCCCCCCATGAGAGGTCAACAAGGACAGCGAGGGATAACCAGCTAAAGCTGGGAGCTGCTGCAGGAGCTGCATTGTATGGAAAGTAGGGAGCCTTGTGTTGCCGTCATGGTTCGTGGGGGTACGGAACAGCAAGCGGCACGATAACAACCTGTACCGCATTAGCGGGTGAAAACGGAACTTCATTTCCCAGCAGCGGCCCCGAACGAACTACAAATCCCGAACTGCTGTGCGCGGCGCATGCGCACGCCAGGAAGCGCATAAAACAATGGCAGCAGCCGGGAACAGTGTCGGATATTGACGAGCCAGAGCCAAGGTACGGGGAATCGCCGTGAGGTAAGGACCAGCGTTCCTTTTTCTACTTCCTGCCAGAGCGTGCCGAGGTGCGGGTGATCGAACAAGTTGGGTGGCCGCTCATTCATGACCCGACCGGAGCGTGAGCACTCTGGGGACTTAGTTGTGGGTCTAGCTGGGGCCCTTGATAAACATTGCCGGAAAACACGGGAATCAAGCGCAAGCCGAGCGGCTGCTCCTGCGCGTCCCGTCATCAGGACAAAATACTCTCGAGGGCATTTATACCAACAATCTATGAAGGAATCATAACGAGGAAGCCTTACACGGTGTTCCTATCAGCCAAAGGATCACGGTCTTCACAGGGCAAGACGATAATCATAGATGGGGGAGCCGAGGTCTCTCGCTCAACCACAGAAGTCAAGACCCCTGCTTTAGGGTGGCATTGCGGGCCACAGCGTATCACTGTACCCCTCGTTGGCGAGTGCCGGGACCAGCATTCATGCGGGGGACGGTTAGGCCAGGTATTTACCGGTCTCTTTGTTGCTGACAGACAAACTCGAGTGGCATTGTCGGCCATTTCTTAGCACAGTGCCCTCTGTTGGGGAGTGCCAGGAACGGCATTCATGCGGAGGACGGTGTGGGTACATAAGGTATACGAAGGGTGACTAAAACCCGGTCCTTGGTTAGTTCGTGACATTATAGAACTTTATTTGGAGCATTATTGGTACTTTCAATAAAGCCTTATCTCTACTTCTGGTCTGTTGGTGCTTTACTGCTGTGTTGTAGGTCTGTGGTCTTGGTTCTACTGCCAGAACTCAATCCCGAGGTCAGCCAGGGATTACAGTTGCTGAGCCTAGCCCTGAGGTAAGGAGGTCTCCTTTGATTTGGGTAGTCGCCCCATTAGACCCATTAGTCCTTTCCTGCCCAGCTGGGGCCCTGAAGTAAGAACTCTTACACTTGGAGTCTTGCTTTCCAACAGAGGGGTAACAGTACTGCACAACCAAGAGAATTTCAGAAACTAAAGAAGAAGAAAAAAAAGTTTTAAGGAAATTATTCTAGAGGATAGTGCCCCCATATAGAATTGGAATTATATATAAAACGATTCTAGCGCCTAGATGGTGAAGCATGCGGCAAATGGTCCTGAGGAGAACTGGTGTAGGAACAGGAGCCACAGCCCTGATTCCCTCACCGTTAACTCAGAGGGCTAAGAGGAAAGCAGCACAATCGCACATCCTTGCAGCAAGGAGAGGGAACATTTTGCAGAAGAAAAGCGGGGTTGCAAATAATTTAATGGAACAACTATCCCCAGGTCCCTCTCCACAGGCATTAGCCTTCTTAGGGTCTTCTCCAGAGTCTGGTACCATTGAAGCGGACACTGCGGCAAAGAATGTCGTGGTCCCAGACAGCTCTCTATAGTCAAGGGACGTGAAGGATCCAAAGCCCCTCAACAACCTGCAGGCGACTGAGGGTACTGGCAGTGGTTTAATGACCGCACCAATGGCCACAACAAAAACATACGAGGAAAGGAAGAAAGTGAAAGGGATGGAAAATTCCCATAAGGACTACCCTCAATTCTCAAAAAATTATAAAGCAATGCACGAGGACACCAATGCACAACTTAAAGGCCAGACCCCAGATGGCACATCATCTAGGGACTCTCCGGCACTAGACTCTTAGGAAATCTTGTCTGGTGCTGACCCTGATCCAAGGGGACAGTTTGAGATAGCAAAAGGTCTGGCTGCGCCTCTTCGCGATATAGTGACGTCAAGCTGCCCGGGTCCATCGCCTTCTCCAGTATCTCAGGGTCTCCCGTTGGAAGCCAGGGCTAAAGAAATGGAAATGCAAAATCAGCAGGTGGTGGCGACGACGATTGGGCATCCCAGGGAGAGTGAAAGGGAGAGCCAGTCCTAAACGGTTTTGATGCATCAAATGCAACAGCTTTTCGAGACGATTCTAGGGGAAATACACAATTGTAAGATCTCTCAGGCCCAAGAACTCACATTACTTCATCAAAGACTCCACGAAATCGAGAGCTTAGTACAAAAAATACCAGAGTGAATCAAAGAATTGGAGCAAAGAGTATCAGATATTGAAGACCACTCTTTGGCATGTGTCTCTGACATTGCTTCCCTTCAGAAAAAGCTGCAGGCTTCACAATTAAAGATGGATGAAATGGAGAACTAGGTGAGGCGTTCAAATCTGCACTTTACAGGGATACCAGAGGACAATGAACGTGCCAATGGCTTGTCTAATCCCTTGTCGTATATGGAAACCCTGATCAGAGAGCACATACTTGAGAACGTTCCAGAGGACCTTACTATAATGAGAGTTCATAGGTTTCATTCCCAGAAACTTTCAGGGGCTAGGTATCCAAGGACGATGATTGTGAATTATTCCGTTATAGAGAGGCCATTTTAAGTAAGGCAATACAAAGGAAGGTCATTGTTCTATCCAAAGGGATGAGGGTGAGAGTGTTCTCTGATATGTCGGCGTTTGCAGCACGTCGGCGGAGAGAATTTGTGGGGCTGATTGGACAATTTAAGAGCGCAGGAGCACAGGCCTCTATTGTTCAACAGTCCAAACTGAAAGTCTTATGGAGAGGCCAGTTCCATCTTTGCTCTACTCTTGAAGAAGCTAAAGTAATATTACAAAAGACATCCCAAGCAAGCGGAAAGTAGAAAAACGTGGGGTGGTCTAGTCTGCTTTGGGATGGAGTATACCTATATGATATTGAAGTATAGTTCAATATATTAAGTCTGGTTTATGTATGATCTCTGTAAATCTCAGTAGGTTTAATTCCTTGTACTTTGCACTTTATATGCTGTGTTCACTTTCACTTTGCACTTTCTTTCCCTTTTTGCAACATTTATTAGTATCTTTTTATGCTTTAATGGGAAAAGAAGGCATTGATCTCTTTTTATGGTCAATTGGTAGCGTAAGCCGGATTGAATTCTAGGTTGTTAAAGGTTTTTGAAATAAGGTTTTGCACTTGTACATTGCACTTTTTTAACGAGTCTGTGCATAAGAGCTTTTTTTAAGGCTCAGTGAATTTGGGACAAGGTTTTTGAAAATGTGCTTTATAAATCACAATTTTGGCGGATTTTCTTAAAGTGGGTTCCCAGCTTATTCATTCACCAAGTTCCAGACTCAGTCTATAGATCAATGTACAGATAGCTATTTCTGGTTGGTATAGGCACATGAAGAACAAGCATTTCTTCCTCTTTATACTGCTAGCACTTTATGGAGGTTTTTTTTTAGGGCTGCTAAAAGATGCGTGCTAAGTAGCACAGAGGGGGAGGGTGCATAGACATGTGGTTAAGAGCCAGGAGGGCTGAGGAAGGGAGTCAAGGGCCACTCCCTTCTTCAGGTGGGTTTGGGGTGGTGGGGGAGAGGGGTGTGAGGGTTTGTTGGGTGAAGCATAAAAAAAGGGCAGGAAAACAGCAGGTCAGAAATGGTTAAGATACAAGATTGGAGTAAGAGCAGGGGACAAGGGGCTAGCTGCAGTTTATATCATTTTATATGGTAGCAAGGGGTTTCAGTCAACTCCAACAAGCACGGTTATATGAAATGGGGTATTCCAAAGGGAAGAGTGCGACAAGTATTCACGTATTGAGTAAATCTTGAAGAATGTCTCAATAGTTAAAGATAATTTCGTGCAATGTAAATGGTCTTCTAAATGTTCGTAAAATGGGGGCAGTGTTAAAATGGTTGGGCTTGTCCTCCCCTCAGGTGATTTTTTTGCAGGAAACACATCTTAAGTCTAATACCCCCAATTTATCACTCCCCAGGGAGTATTCCCAAGCATACTTTGCTTCAGCCAGTAGGGCAGCACAGGGTGGGTATCTTTTTCTTATCTTCATTGGATTGGGAGGTGAGAGAAGTGATCCGGGATGATGAAGCAAGGTGGATTTGGATTGAGGTTTTAGTCACAGGGTTTGTCTAATTTTCTAAAATTATTATGGGCAAATTTTTGATAATATCAAAGCCTTAAAACAGATATATATGTTAATAAATGCCAGCTGCCCTATAGTTATGGGGGGGTTTTAACTTTATACAAGATTTAGGTCTAGACATCTCAAATAAGGCTAAATAACAAATAAAATCAAAGACTGCAAAATTATTAAAAAGTTATGCAAGAAGATTATGCCTTAATAGACAACTTGACTTTTTCCTGATAAGCAGGCAAATTGTAAGAGGAGAGTCCACATGTTTTACTAACTCTTTTTCAGACCATTTGATAGTCTCCTTGGTGATACACTTATGTACCCCCCAAAGGAACAACGACAGGTGGTACTTTGATAAAGCACTGCTCTTGGATCCAGTATGGATCACAGAAACCTGGGAATTTATACAGAGTTTTTTCAAAAAGAATATTAATACAGCCCCAGGTTTTATGGTGTGGGAAGCTTTTAAGGCCTCTTTTCGGGGGCAGGTGATTGCATAGAAAGCTAACACATATAAGCAGAGGGAACGGAAGATTGAATAACTACAAAAAGCTGTGGACCGGGCTAGAGAAAGAGAGACGGCGCATGACGAGCAACAGACGACGGGTGGACAGGGCCTATGGGAGACAGGGCGTGCACCAACCCCACTTCCAAAGAAGCCCGACAGAAAACCAACAACTATAGATCTCGCAAGCAGCTTGCGCTGCTACGCAGGCAAATCCTAACAAGCATGTACAATGCAATGGTCTTGGCATTATTAAAGGTAGAGCTATTGGCATTGCTCATGACTTATTTTTTTGTAAATCATAAATAAATGGCATTTTCATTTACATTGCCAATAGCTTAATCGTTAAATAAATGGCATTGTCATTTACAATGCCAATAGCTTAATCGCTCGCAAATGCATGACCTATTGCATTTATACCCACACAGAGCCACACACACAAAGCCACCCACACACACATACAGAGCCACCCACACAGAGTCATTCACATAGCCACCCTCACACAGACAGAGCCACCCACACATAGAGCCACCTACAAAAAAAGCTATCCACACAGAGCCACACACACACACAGAGCCACAGCCACACACACAGAGCCCCCACACACACACACAGAGCCCCCCACACACACACACATAGCCCCCCACACACACACACATAGCCCCCCACACACACACACAGAGCCCCCCCACACACACACACAGAGGGTACAGAGTGGGGAAAGAGGTGGGGTTTTTTGGCTGTGCTAGAGATGGGATCAGCCCCGGGATTCTTGAGGGGGCTACCGAATTGCAGAGACAGTGGAATTTTGACAAAGTCAGAGTGGGAGAGGCATTTAGAAACAGAAATCTGTTCATACCTGGAAAGGCAGATATGGGAGGAAGCTAAGAAGCAAAAGGAGAAACGCCGGGACGAAAAAGAATCCAAAGAGTGAGATGAAGAGACATGATGCGTAAGGTGGTGGGAGAAAGAGGTGAACTAGGACTAGGAAGCCCTGGCATTCGGCACCCAGAGCTTTGTATTGCAGGACTGGGGGTTCTAAGAAAAAACTTGAGCCCTGCACTTAATACCATTTATGTGTACAAATTAAGCCCTGTGAAATACTAACTATCCACCTCCCAAAAGCAGATTATAGGGTAGTAGCCCCACTCCTCTACAGGCATGGTACACTAGAGGTTCACTCTCTGTTCAGCAGAGTGCAGTACTCTACTGGGGACTTGAAGGTGGGTTCGGAGAGGCTACAAACTCATCCGATTTGTGGAGATGTGTGGTCAGGTTCTGTTCGTTTGGAACACAAAAGGGGGCGTTAATGTAGTGATATTTTCTACAACTGATAATGGTCCAGTTTTGGAACCGTATATCATATTGCTTTCGCTCTCACGTCAGAACACTTAACCAAGGTCAGCGTCGAAAGTGACAAAGGACTGCTTGTTTACATAATTCGATAACATAATGCTCTGTTTAATATAAGGTATTAATGTCACAGGTGGTTTGCTCACGTATCCGTTCTTGCTTTGCTCATGACAACCAATGGCTGGCTGTGTAAACGAAGCACGGGATGATAAGCCTGCAGGCTGCTCAGCAAAGAAGCATTAGTAAAGAAAATAGGTAGCGCTATTTCACGAGTGAAAGATTTTTTATTGATTGGCCAGGGTAATGAATGTAAGGGGGGAGCGGGACGAAGGAGAGCTGCGGGCGGAGGGAGGGGGGGGAGCGGGACGAAGGAGAGCTGCGGGCGGAGGGAGGGGGGAGGAGCGGGACGAAGGAGAGCTGCGGGCGGATGGGAGGGGAGGGAGGGGGGAGCGGGACGAAGGATAGCTGCGGGCAGAGGGAGGGGGGGAGCGGGACGAAGGAGAGTGCGGGCGGAGGGAGGGGGGAGCGGGACGAAGGAGAGCTGCGGAGGGAGGGAGGAGCGGGACGAAGGAGAGCTGCGGGCGGAGGGAGCGGGACGAAGGAGAGCTGCGGGCGGAGGGAGGGGGAGCGGGACGAAGGAGAGCTGCGGAGGGAGGGGGGAGCGGGACGAAGGAGAGCTGAGGGCGGAGGGAAGGGGGGACGAGCAGAGCATCTCTGGAAACCACCACCGTCTTTCTCCAAGGCAAAGCAGAAATGCCTCGGAGAAAGCATGGTAATTTTCGCATTCGGGGGCATGTGTTTTTAGGTTTGAGTGACGGATGACGTCACAGGTAGAAAGAACCTAAAAATACACGCCCCTGAATCCGAAAGAGACGGGGCTTGGCAGGAGTGACGCCCTTATCCTCCAATGGCTGGCCTCCGTTTAGGAAGCCAGCCAATGGAGGAGAGAGGCGGGTTCCAAGCCCCTAACTCCAAAACATTCATTCTTCGGGACTCCGCCTCTCACTGCTTCGCAGTGAGAAGCGACGTTCCCTCGACCTAAAAAGCTTCACAGGATTGTTTTGCCCCCTTCATTCACAAAACCAAAACTGCCCACAACACAGGCTCCCTTGCACCATGGTGCAAGGGGGCCTGTGTTGGTGCGTGCCAGCACAGACAGAGAGCAGGAATTGACTGTATAATGTTAAATATGGCACATTCCTGCCCTCTCTGTTTCACGCGGAGCTGCGCAGCACGGTGGCTTGCTGCGTTGCGTTGAGTGACTATTTGATAAATACGCCCCTCAATGTCTAGCTTACGGACAACATTGGAAGATGCCACTGTATGTAAATAATAAGAAAATGTTTATTCTGTTATCTTTATGACATGTATGAATAAATACAGCCTGAAATTGTGTATCCTCCTACATAACACTCATTCTCTCCTAGTTTCTGTTATTGTATCGATTTTAGTTGGGTGTTTTGATCACTATCATGTATACTTGTCCTTTAAGCCTTTCTCACCCCAAGGTAGGTGTTCCCACCTATTATTAGATAAGGTATATTGTATATGGTTTTTGTATGCCTGATATTACTGTATTTGCTCTTTTAGCACTGTTGTGTTGAGTTAGCGCCTAGAAGCTACGCAATAGTGTACTTTGTGGTTAAACATAGCGTAACATGCAGGCGCTATTCGGAGTGGAGGTTGAGCGCAGGACATTGATACAGAACACAAGTGATGCTCATGATGAAGGTAGAAGCTAAGGTTGTATTTCAGCTTTTTTTAAATTAGATTTTGTATCATACCTATAACGCCCTTTCGAGGAATGCTTTTCAAGAAAAATCTAAATGTTTTTTTCTCTTCGAGTAAAATTGTGCTTTAATAATCTTTTCTAGCAGGGCAATGGTTTGTTATCAAGCGTCATAAAACAATACATATCAGTATGAAACTCATTGACACAAGGAAGACCTCTCTCGTCAATGGTGAAGAACAGATTTAGTAGTTGATGACTACTTGTTATTGGACACAGCGCCTATACACATTTAGTACCCTTTAAAGCACGAAGGATCAGTTAATTAAGTGAGTGTCAAACGCAGGCAAGGCGTGGGCATTCGTCACACATTTCCCAAGCATCACTCTAATTAAAATAAATGTTTCTACACCCGATACTACCCTAGTTGCCCCCAAGACATGGCGGGAAGTGGATTCCAAGGACAGGGCATCTGAAACTGCTTGGACTTAACCAAATAATGCGGGAATAAACATAAATTACAGGTTGTGGTTCGTGAGGGTCCTGTTCTACCTGTCGTGTCCTCAGGTGCGGGGGTGTAAACAGCCTCTGCCCCCTCCCCGGGCACTGCTTGTGTGTATTTAGGCTCTCGCTGGGCCCCGCTGAGCAGGCCAAAGGCGAAGGCAGGCCTGTGATTGTAAGTCCTGCTGGGCCTGCTGAATGGTGGCGCTGCCGGGACTGCTGGGCCCGGCTGGGAAGAGGGGGGTCCCCGGGGCGGCTGAATGGGTTCCTGGGGGGAGAATGGGGCCCGGGACAAAAGGGGATTCCAGGTAATGAGAGGGACCCCACAGGCCTGTAATGATTCAAAAGGGAGCGATGATAGCTGCGGGCAGAGGGGGGGGAGCGGGACGAAGGAGAGCTGCGGGCGGAGGGAGGGGGGGAGCGGGACACCCGAGACTACCCTAGTTGGCCCCAAGACAGGCGGGAAGTGGATTCCAAGGACAGGGCATCTGAAACTGCTTGGACTTAACCAAATAATGCGGGAATAAACATAAATTACAGGTTGTGGTTCGTGAGGGTCCTGTTCTACCTGTCGTGTCCTCAGGTGCGGGGGTGTAAACAGCCTCTGCCCCCTCCCCGGAGCCCGGGCACTGCTTGTGTGTATTTAGGCTCCTGCTGGGCCCCGCTGAGCTGGCCAAAGGCGAAGGCAGGCCTGTGATTGTAAGTCCTGCTGGGCCTGCTGAATGGTGGCGCTGCCGTGACTGCTGGGCCCGGCTGGGAAGAGGGGGGTCCCCGTGGCGGCTGAATGGGCTCCTGGGGGGAGAATGGGACCCGGGACAAAAGGGGATTCCAGGTAATGAGAGGGACCCCACAGGCCTGTAATGATTCAAAAGGGAGCGATGATAGCTGCGGGCGGAGGGAGGGGGGGAGCGGGACGAAGGAGAGCTGCGGGCGGAGGGAGGGGAGGGAGGGGGGGAGTGGGACACCCGATACTACCCTAGTTGGCCCCAAGACATGGCGGGAAGTGGATTCCAAGGACAGGGCATCTGAAACTGCTTGGACTTAATCAAATAATGCGGGAATAAACATAAATTACAGGTTGTGGTTCATGAGGGTCCTGTTCTACCTGTCGTGTCCTCAGGTGCGGGGGTGTAAACAGCCTCTGCCCCCTCCCCGGAGCCCGGGCAAAGGCTCACCATATCGGAGTCCTCCCGCATGGTTCTGTTGATGTGCGTTGCTGTGGCTGATATTACTGTTCAGGGTATGCGAAATAACTTGCGAGGAAGGATGACTGTTTGAGGTCTCATGCAGGTCGGTACAAAGCCTCTCCTCTGCGTCTAACGGCACAAACAGGGGTGCAGGAGCACTAAAAACGGGGGCAGAGGCAGAGGCTCGAGGCTCACCTTCACTGCGGGGAAAAGTAAAATGGCGGCCGCAGGCTTCCGAATTTTTCGGAATCGGGGGCGTGGTTTTGCTGTTTTGAGTGACGCATGACGTCACTGTCTAAAGAACAGCAAAATTTACGCCCCCGAACCTGAAAAAGACGGGGCTAAATTGGAGTGACGCATCTCTCCTCCAATGGCTGGCCTCCGTTTAGGAAGCCAGCCAATGGAGGAGAGACGGGGCAGGGAGGCGGGTTAAACAGCACACTAAGAGACATTAAATCTCCGACCCCAGACTGCGCAAGCGCAGCCTTTAGTTCCTCGACCTAAAAAGGGGCGATGTCAACATAGCTCTAGGGTTTTAGTAATGCTTTATGGCCTTATTTACTCTTATTGTATGTAATTTGTTTTTTGATATAGGTAATGCTGGCTATGTATGTGAATTTGTGCTATTTATATTGTGATGAATTATGAGACTATTTATTATGAAGTGTTTTTCAATCTTGTACCATTATGCTGACTATTTATGGATGATTTTTTGTTTTTCTGTATATCCCATCTATTTTTTCTGCCCATAATAAAATGGAAGCCAAACCCTACTGGAAGACGGAGTCAGTCGTGACAACATAGCTACCACCATCGACACCTACTTTACAATTAACACAAACAAAGCCTCCTCACCGCTTACAGAGTGGGAGGCCTTCAAGTTCGTCATAAGGGGGGCAACGATCAGCTCTGCTGTTGGAGCATGACAAACAATAAACCGAGACCTGAAATGGGTGGAAGCAGGATTGGGTGAGCTTGAGCAGGACGCAGTATCCAATGTGGATAAACTCACTGAGCTTGAAGCTGCATGCATTGAATACGCAGATCTGCTAGAGCGCCTGCTTGTAGTGTACTATCACTCATATACTCAGAAAATGCATGCTGAAGCAGACCAGTCGAGTACACTGCTCGATCAGCTGATTAGAAATGCTCCAACCTTTGTATCCATATTTGAAATCGCTACCCCAACGCATACTCTTGATCCCACACAGAAGGGAATCAATGAGACTTTTCATGAGTATTAGGAGTCCTTATACATGGCACCCACATGGCAGAACAGAACCACAAGCGATTGAGGTCTCCCTGGACGCAGTCCACCTGCCGCAGGTGACAGCAGCAGACAAGATGATGCTCATAGTCCCGATCACCGCGGCTGAAATCCAAGAAGCTAGTAAAGAGCTTCCCTGCAACAAAACCCCGAGGGTTAGACAGCCTACCATGTGGAGTTCTATTCAACCTTTGCTACACAACTGGTTCCCCACGTAGAACAGTTGTATCACACCTCCCTGGCTGAGGGAGCGCTACCCCCTACTACAGTTCAAGTCCTTGCGACCTCATTGCGGAAGCCCGGGAGAGATCACACAGACATCACAGCTTACAGACCCCTGTCGCTTTTAAACACAGAATATAAAATACTAAACAAGGTGTTAGCCTGCCGTCTCCTCCCCCTACTGCTGAGACTCATACATGTGAACCAATGTGGCTTTGTACTTGGAAGAAATACATCGCTGAACATACGCAGACTCTACCATGTCATGTATGCATGACCTGAAGCTTTCCCCAGGGCAGGGTGTCTCTCGCTTGACATTTGCCAGGCCTTTGATACACTGAGTTGGGAATACATGACAGCTGCACTTAAGCTTTTTGGCATTCTCCAAGTGTTCCTCCGATGGATCAACCTACTATATACCTCCCCGACAGCTAGGACACACACTGGCGCCCACATCTCGAAAACCTACATCATACAACGAGGCACAAGACAGGGGTGCCCGCTCTCCCCCATGTTATTTGTGCTTGCATTGGAGCTGCTAGCATACACGTTACGCCATAGTGCTCAAGACTGTAGTGTCCCTATTGCACCTACAACCCATAGTTTGTAACTATATGTAGATGACATAATCATATACACCAATCAATCAATCAGGGAAAATTGTAAGCGTGCTACTCACCCGTGAGGGTCTAAAGGCGCGGGGGAATTACGCAGCTCCGTTCAGTCGAAGAGCCAGGTCTTGAGTGTCTTCCTGAAGATGTTCATGGAGGGGGTGCATCTGTTGTCGATCGGGAGCTCGTTCCATGTCTTGGCCACTATGTAAGAGAAGGCACCTCCACCTGTTGTGGCTCTGCAGATGAGCAGGGTTTTGGTGAGGTCGAGGTCGGCGGATCGGAGGTTTCTTTTGGGTACATGGAAGGAGATTCTCTTGTTGAATTATTAGGGTCCGGTGTTGTGGAGGCATTTGTAGGCTTTTTATTTTTTTTTGTATGAATCGGCCTGCCTGAACTGCCGTCCCTCTTAGGATTTATAGCCACAGATTGCCTCCTTGGAGTTTGTTCTGTCGCATTTATCCCACACATGTGACTGCTTAGTTTGCCCTATCACCGCAAAGTTGGAGATGCCTCAGAGTGACGGTCCAGTAATGTGTCTGGGAACTGACGACACAAAATGGCGGATTGCGAACGGAGCCACCATTTTTGTTGTTTCTTGTTCTCTCCCTCTGTCCGTTGGACTTCATCCTGCCGACCCTCAGACATTGCTCCTAGGCTGGACGGCCTTATCTCTTTCTCCCCCCACCAGGCCCCCATCTCTCCTGTCACCTATCTCCTCTCCCTCCCTCTCTCTACCCCCTTGAAAGTCTTATTTCTCCATTCACTCTGTTGAAAAATAATATACAATCGTTTTTAGCCTAATCGTTGTGAAAATGGAACCCTGAGTGAATTTACTATTTTGCATAGTTACAACTCTAACCACTAGTATATGTAGTAGTTCTTTGCACTTAATATCACTATTTTGTGATTCTGAGCTTTCCCGTTTGCTTCTCTCTCCTGAGTGACTCTATAACGTATAGATTTCCTTTTCTGCTATTCGTATCTCTTCCTTGTGGGACTCTTCAACTCGCTGACTCCCTCCCTATGTCCTCTCTGACGCTTGCCTTTCGTGGATCCTGTCTTTTTCTGGATTGCTAATTTACCCTGGTATTGAATGTGTTATCTTTCTGTAATTAATGCGATTTTCTTTTGCCGTTTGTTCCCCCTCTGTTGACCTGCCAGTTCAGACCCGCCTCCTAGCCCCCTGTCCCTTGTTGCCCTTTGACTAAGCATTCCTTCTGCGCTTGTGGGGGAAAGATCCAATATTCTTACTCTGGAATCTCAGTGACCCCTCTAAGTGAGTCCACAGCGTCAAGGGAACCATGCACAGCTGAGGCATGGTATGCGCCCCTTACCAAAGCACTCCCTCTCCCCTTGTTGGGGAAGGATCCAGTAGATAGGCCTTGGAGTCTCAGAGACCCCTCTGAGAGAGTCAACTGCGTAAAAGGAGCCTCATGCAGCGGAGATGTGGGAATGATACCACTTCCACAGCTTACCGGACTTTGGACAAGGTTTTTACCCGTTTACCAGTTTGTGCCCCCTTCACCCTCCCCCCTTTCATGCTCTCTCTCTCTCACCCTCCCCTACTGCTTTCCCTCTTTCTTTATTTCTTTGTCTACTTCCTCTGCCCCTATCCCCTCTCCTCTTAATGACTATGGGGAAAGATCCAACTACTTATACTCTGGAGTCTCAGTGATCCCCCTGAGAGAGTCCACAGCGCCAAAGGAGCCACTCACAGTTGAGGTATGGTATGGCACCCCTTGCCAAAGCACTCCCTCTCCCCTTTTTGGGGAAGGATCCAGTAGGTAGGCCTTGGAGTCTCGGAGACCCCTCTGAGAGAGTCCACTGTGTAAAGGGAGCCTCTTGCAACGGAGTTGGGGGGATGATACCAGTTCCCCTGGGATCAGAGCTTACTGGACTTTGGACGCAGCTATTACTCGTCTACGGGTTTGTGCCCCCGTCACCCTACCCCTCGTCATTCATGCTGTGTCTCTCACCCTCCCCCTCCTCTTTCCCTCCTTCATCTGCCGTCTACTTCCCCTGCTCCTACCCCCTCTCCCCTGAATCTCTCCCCTTACCTGCTTTTTCCCTTACGCATATTGTCCTTATTGCTTGTCTCGACCTAACATGTAACTATGTAGCTATGCTCGAATAACTGTGTAACCTTTGTAATGATGTGACCTGCAACTATGGTCTGATACTCATGTAAAGCGCTCTGATACCTCCGGGTCTAGCCAGCGCTATATAAAACCTTTCAAATAAATAAATAAATAATTCTTGAAAGTAGCTCTCTTCTCAACGGGGAGCCAGTGGAGAGTATGCAGGTGTTGGGTGATGAGTTTGTGTCGAGGGATGGCGTAGGGTACTATGCTGAGTCTGTGCTGTCTGACGATGGCGGCGAGGGGGGCCACGTAGGTGATGAAGAGCGTGAGGCTGAGCGACGATCCTTGAGGAACTCTGCAGTTGATTTCCGTGGGTTCAGAGAGGAAGGGTGGCAGTCTGATTCTTTGGGTTCTGCTGGTGAGGACAGAGCAGATCCAGTCGAGGGCGGTTCCCTGTATGCCAGCCTTGTGGAGTCTGGCGGTGAGTGTGCGGTGGGAGATGGTGTCAAACGCTGCGGAGAGGTCGAGCAGGATCAGGGCTGCGGTGTGTCCTTGTTCGAGGAGGGTGCGGATGTCGTCTGTGGCGGCGGGTAGAGCGGTCTCTGTGCTGTGGTTGCTGCGGAATCCGGATTGAGAGGGGTTGAGTATGGAGTTTTCTTCTATTAATTTTGTTTTGGCTTTGGCCGCGACGGGGAGGAGGGAGATGGGTCGTAGTTCTTGAGGTCCGTGGGATCTGCTGAGGAAATCTTGAGCAGGGATCTGACTTCTGCGATTTTCCAGTCGTCGGGAACGGTGCCGGTCTTGAAGGTGGCGTTGATGGTGCGTCGTACTTCTGGAGCAATGGCGGCTCTGTGGAAGATGTGAGGCGGGCAGGGGTCCTTGAAGGCTCCTGAGAGGATTCCCTTCGTGGTCGAGGTGGTGTCTTCGGTGGTGACTGGGGTCCAGGAGGAGATAGTGGGCTGGCTGGCATTGCTGGGGGAGGAAGTGGTTTCGGAGTCAGGTGTCTGGTCGTTGAAGTTGTCGTAGAGGCTCTTGATTTTCAGATGGAAGTAGGATCCGAGCTTGTTGCAGAGGTCCTGGGAGGGGATGATGTCCGTGGTTTCACTGGGGGGCTTGGTGTATTTCCTGATTACACTGAAGAGTTGTTGGAGTTGACGAGGATCTTGTTTTGGATGAAGGTCCTTTTGGTGGATCTGATGCTTTGGTGGTATTCAGTCATGGCGTCCTTGTAGGTGGTGCAATCTTCTGATGTTTTGCTGGTTCTCAAGTTGTTCTCAAGACGTCTGCAGGTGCGTCTGGATTCTTGGAGGACGGCGGTGAACCAGGTGGCTTTCGCGGGACGCTCTCTGTCGGGGTTACGTAGGGATGCAAGCTCATCTGCGCAGTTGGAGATCCATCTGTGGAGTTTGTGGGCTGCGAGGTTGACGTTGGTCGAGGTGGTGGGGGTGTTGCAGTTGAGGGTGGAGTTGAGCAGCTCCTCAGTGACTTTGCTCCAGTTCCTTCATGGGGGCGCGGGTAGGTTTGGACGGTGTGTTTTGTTTTTTACATGAAAGTGTATGCAGTGGTGGTCAGTCCATGGAGGTTGCGTAGTGTGGCAGAAATGGACGTTGTTACCTCCTGCGAAGATGGGGTCGAGGGTGTGACCTGCCTTGTGGATGGGTGTAGTGACGAGCTGTTTCAGACCGATATTGGCGAGATTGTCCAGAAGGGTGGTGGAGTTGAGGTCGCTGGGGTTTTCAAGGTGGAAATTCAGGTCTCCGATGAGTATGTAGTCCATGGAGGCGATTGCATGGGGTGCGATAAGGTCGGCGATGGTCGTAGCGAACAAAGCGCAGGGTCCGGGGGGTCAGTAGGCGACGGTGCCGCAAAGTGTGGTTCTACGCTGGTCTGTATCTGGAACTGAAGGTGTTCGGTGGTGGAGCAGGAGTCACTCGTGGTGGAAGTGGAGAGTCGGCGGGAGCTCTTGTTTGCGATGGCGAGTCCTCGTCCAGAGGGTTGGGGCGGTCCTTCCCCTGGATCTTGTATCCGTCAGGGAAGGCGTTGGCGATGTCGGGGATGGAGGAGGTGTTGGTCCTGGTTTCTGTAAAGAAGGCGACATCTGGTAAGAGACTGTTGAGGAGGTCCCAGATTTCTGCGGTATGTCTGTGCAGGAAGGGCACGTTGGGAAGGATGAACCTCAAAGCTTTGTGGTGTCGGCGTTTGGTGCAGGGGAGGTGGCCGTGGGGGTGCGGACAGTGTTGAAGGCCTGACAAAAGTGATGGCAGGAGAACTGTCCATGGTTGGTGCTCAGTTTGGACCGCTGGTAGTTGTTGCTATCTCTGGGGTTCAGTGCGAGGAGGGCCGCTGAGTCGTAGCGGTGGATGGTCAGTGGGCCAGGGTCCCTGTCGCTGGTCGCGGTCGGGCACAGATGGGCTTGCCTTTGGCGGGCAAACGGTGGGGCCGCACAGCGGCCGACATTAAATAGGGGAGGGGGAGAAAGAGCGCAGCTGGAGCGGGAAAGCGGCAGGCAGGGGAGGGACCGTGAGGGCAGCAGTGGCGACGGGGCAGAGAAATAAGAATTAAAAACGCAAAACAAGGCGAATATGATATCAGGTACAAAAGTAAAGCTAAGCAGGCAAGCAAAAGTGGCAAAAACAAATACGGGCAAACAGTACCGGCAGCAGGAGAAGAACCTGAGGCAGACAGAGAGCGGGCCGAGAGAGGTCTCGAACCCTGCGCACACCGGGCAGCGGCAGACCAGCGGAGCTGCGGGGGGAGAGTGTGGGTCTCTGGCCGGAAGGTCAGAGGTCTCACACCAGAGACCTCCAAGAAGATGTACTAACCATAGCCCACACCTTTTCGCAATTCAAGTCCCTTTCCGGGCTGGCTATCAACATTGGTAAATCCCATGCATTCTCCTTCATGGATGAGTCCAAATACAAACTTTCCCCTTTGGAACAGTGGAGATCAATGTGGCTCCGAGTACATTTAAATACTTGGGAATCCAGGTGTATAGAGATCCACAGGATCTCCTGGAAGGGAACCTCTAAAAAGCAATCACTTCTATGCGTTCACAAATCACCTTTTGGACCTCACTCCCTCTTTCTGTAGCGGGCGCCTTGCTATATCTAAAATGGTAAAGCTCCCACGCATTCTTTATTTTTTCACCAATCTGCTGGTAGTAATCCCGACGAAGTTCTTCAAAATGCTGGACACTCTGCTAGTACCCTGGTACAGGGTAATGGTCGTCAACGAATCAGCCTAGCAAAATTGCCGTTACCGTCTGGCGCTGGGTTATGGGGGCGCCGGACTTCAGGGCTTACTGCTTGGCTTTTTTATTGGCTGGCAGGCCGCAATCTGCATGAAACATTTTACAAGCCCCGTATGATAGCCCATGGTGCATTACACAACTTACTGTTCCCTGAGGTACAAACTTCAGCCACGGCTCCACTGTTGCTCAGGGTGGCACTCACATATTGGAAATCAGCCTTGAAGTACACTGCTCAGATTGCTCCATATGCCCCTAACATACCACTTCTGGGTCTTCCTACAGGCACATTAACACAACGTAGGCTGTTCACATGGGAACAAGCAGGTGTGACTACTATAGGCTCACTGATTGGAGATGGGGCACTGCTTAATCATACCAACTTCATAAACTAACAGGGACTCACGGATATTTGTTCTTAGCACACGCAAGCCTTGTGCGATACATCAAACGGCACTGGGCCCTAGACGGTACTGAACCCACAACACACGAGCTAGTTCAATCGATATATTTAATGAGCACTGGCAGACATCTAATACAATGGTTTTACAGAGGCATACGAACGCACTTATCATCAATCCTGCTGTCAATATAGGCAAAATGGGAAATTGATATGGGTACAGCCTTTCTGGATAAGGAATGGAGTTTTCTCCTCGAATATCCGAAACGTATCTCACACAATTCACGATTCAAACTCATACAATACATGATAGTAAAGCGAGCATGCCTTACACCACATAGACCACATGCTGTTGCAGCGGTATGTCCACAACGTCCTGAACAAGATGTGATCTACTGCATATGTTGTGGGCCTGCCCTACCCTCTCCACATACTGGGCACAGACTGCTGCGACATGCGTGAGGTTGTCGGAGAGAACACATGGCACACGGCTGAGAACTGTCTTCTAGGTCTCTACCCAGGGTCGAAGAGTTATAAAGTGCATGCGAAATTCGCAGACTTAGTGCTTGTACCAACAAAACGAAGCATAACTAGGAGGTGGAAATCGGCAACGTCATCTGTTTTGCTCACCTGGAAGGAAGGTGTGGCAAAATGGGGGTTAGCAGAAGGTGAAGCATACGTAGAGAAGAGTATTTTGGGCTATGGAAAAAGCCTATTGCCATGAACTGGGACTTCCTCCTGGAATCCTTCAACTCGTTAGATATGTTCACAGCCTAATAACCACTGCTACTACCTCCCAGAAGGACGAGGCCTGGGTACACAGAGATAAGTCTCAACAAAAATTCTTATACTACACTCAACAATACGTCTACAGGCAATACACGTAATTTTAGACATACATAGGCACTGGAAGATTTTATCGCATGAGTGTCCCTATATAATGCAACAACATAGTTAACCATACACACCACATACCATTAATAAGTGCTGCTATAGCCGGACACCTTTTTACTCGACAATTGATAGACACACCTGTCTGCTGGGGGGCAGGGGAGGTAGCATTCACAGTTCAGTTGTTAAACAGGGTTTGCTATGTAGAAACAGCTATCAATGTATGGATATACTCTGTTGAATATCTTATTGCTACCGCACACAATGCTGATTTGTACTTGATTACCATAATGTATGTACACCCACTGTACGGTACTATATGTTACAGCGTAACATAGGCCTTATGTATGAAATGTATTCACTTCTCCGCACTTCTGTTATAAAAAAAAAATGTCATCAAGTAATAAGAAAACGAAAACAGAACTACAAGTAAAGTCAAATGGATATTGTTTGCTAAAGGTACTTGGGCATCACCACTCAGGACCCTGCCACTCTTAACTTTCAAAAGATTCAAAGGAAAAGGGGAGATGTTAATTAGAATCAGATGTTTTAGGATGGACACCATGGAGGGAAGCACACCCAGGAAAAACATCACTACATTACATCCTCATGCTCACAGAAACATCATCTACATTAGACAGTGTTCAAAGTGGGTTGGGATCGGAGGGGCACGACATGCCCATACTTTTTTAATTCAAGGAAAAGTTTCCCTACTTTTTGTGAAAAGACAACAAGCCCTGGACGGTTAATTCTGACATTTAAAATGCTTCAGCTGCAGTGTAAAGCAGGGAGTCTTCTTTGCTGTAAAACCGAGGGAGGTGCAGATAACTAAACAAGCATTCTTGCCAGGGCGGCTGCGTGCCCGAAAGAAATGTAAATGTGCGCAACTGGTTAATCTGCAAATGTAAAGGGTGCCTGGAAGCGTTATTGGTTTCAATTGATGGAATGACTTGATGCTTCCTGATGACACACAGAGTGGTATTGCAAGGGAGTTACCAGCTGATCTGTGAAGTGTGTGCTTTTAAAGGACAGTTTAAAAATATTGCACTATGTGCAGTCTGTGTATTACTAAAATCTATATTTTGGAAGCACATTTTTTTTATCTTAATCATTTTTGCACATTTTGTATTACCCTATCTTTTACTGTGTATGCTGCAAGTTTAAAATAATGACTTAGCTAAAGATGTCAGCAGCACAGGGATACTGCCTGTCTCTGGCTGTCCGTCTAAGTGAGCTGGTGCTGGGGCCCGAGACAGCCGGAAGAGTCCAGTGACCCGTGCGAACGGGAACGGTGCTGGTTTCAGGGCCTTGTCTGAAAATCTTGCAACATGCGCGAGTACAAGTTGGTAGTCCTGGGCTCCGGCGGTGTCGGAAAATCTCCTTTGACTGTACAGTTTATTCAAGGAATTTTTGTTGAAAAATATGACCCGACAATAGAAGACTCTAATAGAAAGCACGTTGAAGTGGACTGTCAACAATGCATGCTTGAAATCTTAGACACGGCTGGAACGGAACAATTTACAGCAATGAGGGACCTCTACATGAAAAACGGACAAGGCTTTGCATTAGTATATTCCATAACGGCACAATCTACGTTTAATGGCTTACAGGACCTACGAGAACAGATTATTCGAGTCAAAGATAAAGATGATGTGCCAATGATTTTGGTTGGGAACAAGTGTGACTTGGAAGATGAGAGAGTTGTAGGGAAGGAACAAGGTCAGAAGCTCGCAAGACAGTGGAACAATTGTGCATTCTTAAAATCTTCAGCAAAATCAAAGATAAATGTTAGTGAGATCTTTTATGACCTTGTTCGGCAAATTAACAGAAAAACACCAGTTCCTGGAAAAGCACGAAAAAAATCAACATGTCAGCTGCTTTAATTCAAAGACGTACTGTAGCTCTGAGCCAGGTCGGAGGAACTGTTGCGACGTCAACAGTGCCAGCATTCCAATGTCACTAAACCTACCAACAACTTTAATGGACTTTCCTGTGGTGGTACCCTAATAGAGATGGATGGAAGCTTAGACATCAGTTTGCACATAGTAATCACTTTCCAGCATCGCAAGAGATTTTTACTTCGAAAGATAGTCTTTGCATATGCAGCTGGTAAAAGCAGAGCCCTAGATCCAGTATTACGGCTAACAGACATTCTTCATCAACCGGTGTCCATGTGCGATGTAAATGTGTACTTTAAACCTAGAGCGGTCCTCTACTTTCTATTGAAGAGTCAAAATGATGTAAATCGTTAAAGCACCACTATTTTAGCATAATAAAACAAAGTCCAAAGAGCTCTCCTATAACTACTCCTGATAACTTTGCTTCTTCAATAATTGTAGCTTATTGCAACTTACTTTCTTCTAAACAAATACAAGATTTCATCTATTTTGTTGTGCAAAACTGCTTTGACTAACACAAAGGTAGGTTTTTCCCATTCATGGAGAAACTCCGGACAATGTTTTTTGTCATTAATATATAACCGATCATTCAGTGGAATGTCTTTAGTCAAAGATGATGATGCATTTATGATCCGAGATTAACATGTCCCAACTTTTCAATCTTTTATTCATGGTTTCCTCTTCCCTCTTGTTTACACAAAGAATAATGTTTATAGTTGTTTGTACAGTGGGGGTCTACAACAAGAAGTGTATATTTTAAAACTATTTTTTAATGATTTGACAATTTTTGTAAATCATTTTTCAGCTTCTGTAGCTGTAGATTCTCACTGTGAATTCCTCGCTTGCTCATTGCATAAGTGTTTGCAATACCAAATATGCAGGTTTAGTCATTTTTTGCCTGTCAGTGATTGTTTCACATGTGTACCTGTTTTGGTTGAGATGGTAAATGGTGGAAGAGTACTGTGGATGTGAATGTGGGAAGTAATTTTAATCATGTGTAATTAGTCACAAGGCCTAATTTACAGTACTATCCTTTGCTGATTTATTTAACAATGCCTTGTTGCTTTGTATGCATTAACGTTTGGGTGTAAAGATTGTGTGTAAATCCAACAGGGAGCCACAGTATTTAAATTGACCAACCTAATGCTACAATTGCTTTGAGGTGGCCAAATGTAAACTAAAAAGCCTTAATGAAAGTGGTGCAATTTTGTATAACTTAGCATCAGTAGTTCAATAAATTTGGATTGCCATGCAAAAAAAAAAAAATAATGACTTAAATATTTACAGTGCTTTCCGTCACAGACAGGGGCATCCTCTTAGCACTAAACATACACAGATAAAAAGATAGAAGCTAGATAAAAAAATGTTTATTGTTTCTAGTTATTTAAAACTATAGCAATTAGCGAAAATAAAGCAAAAATGTTGTTAAAACAAAGGCATACGTCGTCAAAACACAATACATAGTATGGCTGCCTAGTCAACTGTTCCTGTCAGTATAAAATCATGACATATTACAATTGTGCCAAAGAGTCAAACTGAACAGTCAGGTTAAAACATTCAACATTGACAACTATAAAAATGCACTCAAAGCTAAGTTTAAAGGATTTTAAAAAGTACAGAGAAGAGAGGATTAAGCAAAGCTTCTGGACTCCTTCGGTGCCAAAGCTCCTAGTGTGTGGGCAAGGCTGTCAAGGAGTCTATCAACAATGGTCAGGCTAAAACCTTTAACAGTGCAGGCTTGTGGACTATCTGAGAAACTGGTAGTGTTTGGTTAATGTTAAGCATGAGCTGAAGTGGGGCGGGTTGGGAAAGGGACCATAGCACTAATAGTGCCAGTGCATCTGAAATGGTAGTTGGGATTGGGATGATTTGTGCAGTGCCAAGGGGCCTATCAAGGCCAGGCCCTTGTCCCAGACCTAAAGCTCTTCTTCTCCACTGATCCTTGCCAGAGTGTCTTGGTAAGACTAGGAACTTGGAATTAAAGTGAATGATGAGGATACAGGGAAACTCAGGCTTAGATGGTTTTTGGGGGCTATGGTCCAGTGACAGATTTCGGTCTACCCCATTAGCTATCTACTGGGCTCCTTTTCCCCACTGATTCCTAGCCAAGGTGTCAAGGTAAGACTATGAGCTGGTAAGTAAAGTGCATGGTACAAAGTGCAATGACCACGGGCTTAGGTGGCTGACCATGAATTAAGGTCTGGTGACAGTGTTCAAAAAGCCCTGTTGACTGTCTGCGGTGCTCCTCTTCCCAATAACACTAGCCAGGGTGGCAGGTTAGGTCTGTGAGCTAATAGGGAAAGTGCATTTTGCAAGGAGCAGGAGCCTCAGGCATAGGTAGCTAGCATTCTCGAACTGGAGACTGGTAACAGATTTCAAGCTGACCCACTAGCTATTTGCAGGGGCCGAATTCTGCAGCTTTAGGGATGCTCTAAGGAATTTCACGCATCTAACTGAAAGCTGTGCGTTGTTTACGCATCTAACTGAAAGCTGTGCGTCTGTACCAGTCATGCAAGTGAGGATGGCCTGGTAACATTAATACCTGCCCAAACAGGGAAATATTGGCTTTAACCAGATGCACCTTTTGCTTTTCAGACAGGGGCAAATACAAACAATATGCATCAAAGATTCCTGCTTTAAATCACTCACTCTGCAATTCTGATTAGTGGAGCCATTTAGGCGCCCAGACTTACATGCTTTTAACTGTATTAGTCCACATCTGAGACTCATTAATTCTTTTTTAAAGTCCAATTTCGTGTGGCTGGCAAGATATGCTGCTTTCCCCCAGGTTCTGGTAAAGAGGCAAGCATAAATCTGCATATGCCTTTCGTGCAAGGCCATGCCTGTCCTCTTCTGGCGATGTTATTTTTGCACTTTTAGCAAAGATTTTGGAGGTTGTCTTTGGAAACAAGTAACAGACACAAGTCATTTTTCTCACTGGCTTAAAGCGTAATGATGGGCCCTCCCTGCAAAGTGTGATAAGGAGCCCCAACGTCTCCCATATCTCATAGATATTTATTTTCCTTGGACTGAGTGGGGGCACCCTAAAGAACTGGGAGGCCCTATGAAGGGCTGGGGCCCCCCTGCGCAGGAGGATCCTGTGTTACGCCCCTCACTATTCTCCACTGCTCCACTGCTTCAGTTCTGTGGCTCTCTAGTTACAGATACAGACATCTGCAGTGCATTTTCTATAGAGGTTTCGAAAAAGTACAATAGTGCATTTCCCACTGATTAGCTTAACTGACATTTATTTTTCATTTAAGGTATGCGTTATTTTATATACATACCTGAAGGTGAAAGACTAAAAAAAATTTGAGAATATTTACGTTTTTTTATTCACGCCTTTGACCCCGCCCCCATGTTTACTCACCCCATCCCCCACCCATTGTGCACAGCATCAGTTTCCATTTTTTTTATTAATGCACTACGGCCGCTGACTTAAGAAGATTTTCCAAGTCAAAAAATTGCTTCATTTCGGCTGTCTCCAGCCTGAAATTGCATCTCCTTCAATAGAAGTCAAAGGGGGAAATACATTCCCCTGATTAAGTTATTTTGAATCTCCCTCTTTCCTCTTATAAAATGGTGACATGTATACAGTAGAGTAAGGACCCACCCCTCTTCCATTCCGCTTACTTCCTTGGACTCGACTCAATTCCATACCTTACCCTTCCCTCCACCCTTACCTTGTGGGGGCAGTCTGCTCCGTCGTGACGTCACCGGGCTGCCGGACCTGTGATATCGCTGGTCTCCTCCGCCGCTACCACTTCCATTACAGTTCCCCATGGAGGTGCAAGCGTAAAAGAGCGGGAAAGGGCGTCAAGCTCAACCAATCACAGGCTCTCTAGGGACAGGTGTTTATCACACGTGCACTGAACGTCAGCTAGACCAGCGCGTGCGCACAACATTCGCCAGGAGCCTTGCCTTGGAACGTCGAATTTTGATGCGTGAGCACGATGGCGTAGTCTGCCAGCCCCAGTTTGCGCGCTGGTTTGCACCGTCTTGGTCGGCCCCCGATTACAAGCCGCGTATTTCCAGACGTCTTCTGACGTCACAACGGGCCCTCGGGCACAACCATGTGTCATTTAGGGGGAGGACCAGCACATTGATACTGCTCCTCTGCTCCGCGCTTGTGGAAATTTAATATAATGCTACAATTCGCTTTTCCTTTCATTCCGACTCCACATTATCATTCCCTTTTTACCGTATGACAATGGAACTGCTATTTCTGTTTTTTGAATAGTCCATCCAGGCGATACTGACTGAAGACCCTTTCCATGACGTCCATTTGCCATTTTGGAGAAGTGGATTTTTAAAAAAAAATGTATTTTTGTTGTAAAGTAAACCCAGGGCTTGCAGTGGGATGAAAAAACTTGGGGGGCGGTCTCAAAGGGGTGTGGCCAATGTAATTAAGGGCGTGGCTTAAAACACAACCTAAAAATGTATGCTTAGCATAGTGTGCCGCCGTTTTTTTTTTTTTTGCTGTTTCTGTCATTGCATCCAGATATATGATACAACAATTAACATCATACCTACAACAGGTTAGGACTGTTGGCTTTGTCAATTGTTGTTAGTTGCATAAGATAAATAAGCAGCAATGTTGCTGCTCCAGAGTTACAAAAGGAGAAGAGAAACCCAGAGAGAAAGTCACTCTCTTTAAAGGATGTCTCTTGCCCTACAACGCTCACCTGGCATGATGTAAATTCTCCACCAGTGAGAAGTGAGCATCGCACATTGATGTGCCTCTGTCACTGCAGTCCGGAAAAAAATGTACCGCCTGTGCCAAGGCACAAAACAGAGCCCAATAGAGCACTGTTTCGAGGCACCCTTTAAAAACTCGCACCAGTGAGACCCAGCCCACTTAAAGCACCGTGTAAACCTAAGAAGGAAAGGGTTTTTAAAACATGAAATAAATGACATATTTATTTTTACAACATTATGTTGTGGAAGTAGTTTACTCCGTTTTTGGTCCGCTGCTTACTATTGAATGGCTTTATTGTCACTTTCATTTGCATGCTTCTTACTCAATGGCTTCCATGTCCATCTTGTGTATGTCCAGCCACTGGCGCATAGCCGATTTACTTGTGTCACTTGTAGGGAACTACATTTATCTTTTGTTTTCACAGTCCACAAGAGTGCATGTGTTTTCCAGATTTCTTCTGTGTGTGCTTCTCTCTTTAACCCATGTATTTATCGGCCCCTTCTCTGTCATGCATTCGTCCTGGAGTGCTGAATCTGACGCTTTGCTTTCTCCCCATGAGCTTCTCCACCCCAGCTCCACTTTGCTCTCTCTAGTGCCCATTTGCTTTTCTCTCCTGTTGGAAAACGAGGCAGCATCCGTGAGGCCTGCACAAATAACATGACACATTTGTCCTTCACTGGGAACCAAACACCCTAGGGCAGCGCCTGACTCTCAGAAGGTAGCGTTGCAGAGCAGTCTGAGGCTTACTCTAGGGAGGTGGTGTGGGCTAGTAATCGCCATTTGCAGGTGCGCAAAAATAACACTCAATAATTGATTGTCCAGTCTGTACTTTGCTTTATAAAAGTAAGAGTACATTTATTAAACACACACTCCACTCAATACTATACACCAATTTACAAATATACATGGAATTACTTTGTGACATTGCATAACATCTCCACCCCTCCAGCAGTGGGGGTGGGGTCTAGTACCACCACTCCCATGTATGCACATCATCTTGCCCCCAATGCAATTAGTTGAACCTATCCTGGAGCGAGGGCCCTGCGCACTGGCACCATCCCAGTGGCGTCCCCCTCCCATTACCTCAACAAGCAATAAACAGGGGTACACCTGCCTTGGTGACACATGACCCTGACCAAGCATCTCCTACTGACCCTAAAGTATACACCTCTACATCTTAAGGGCTCACAGTCTGGGGTCTTCACCTAAGCGCCGCAGCAAGACTACATGTTTTCGCACACTTTAGAATGACAGTACTCAGCACATTTGAATATCATTAAAAATGCATTGCAATTACAGCCCCTAAAGGCATCACTGATGATCACAGGATTAAGTTGTAAATACTATCAGACACCCTAGCAGGAGTGTCTAGTCACTTAAATCCACTTTGCTTGTGACATCACCTTACACCAGTACTTCACATTGAACATCAATCCCTCTAAAAGAAATAACCATTAATAAATGCATTGCAGTGCAATCACGCCATTTCACCTCCAGGGGATGCCCTTCTTGAGACATCTCCAACTCAGCCCTTCAATTTTAATGCACTTCTCAATGAACCCCCAGCTGTAGAACAAAAGTTCCAGCCTAGGAGGTGATGCAATCTTCGCTGAGAGTTGAGGGGTTATTCTTTTTAAATCCTCAAGAAACTTAGGGTGGGACTTAGCTTTGTGCTGGGGGCAAGACTGCGCTTCTCCAGCAGCTCCCCCCAGCACCTTTTCACACTCAAGGGTGACCCCTCTCCTCTGGGGGCCACCAAAACGCCCAAAACAATCCATTCCTCATGCCTTGCAAGGCATCATGGGGCGCTTCAAGCTCCTGCCGCTTTCTGGGACTTCGGTGGGGGCCCGGTCCCTCCCGGACCCCTGGGTAAGGGTATGCGACGCGGGGAGTCCACACCTGGCCGCTCCGCGCTTTGGTCGGGGGCCCGGCCCCACCCAGGCCCCTGGCTCCTCCTTCCTTGTCCGGGACCCGGTCCCACCCAGGACCCCCGCAGGCTCTCCACGTTGGAGGGCAGTCCCCGGGTCCTGACCCACCGCGGGGGCCTTTTCTGGACCGGCGGCAGAGCCTCGCGCGCTTCGCCGTCAGGGGGCCACAAGTCAAAGGTCGCTCACCTTCTGGGGGCCATATCTCAGCCCCTGGAGGTCCGATCTGCCCCATTTTTGCGTCTTCTTGCTCCTGGCGGCGCCCTCCAGCCACTGGGAGCACTCTGCTTCACCCTGCGGGTCTCCAAGAGGGTTCATTCTGCCGGGAGCGGTCTGCACTGGCTCCCTGCGCCAGCCTTTCGCCTGGCTCTCCTCCTGCGCCTCTCTTCTCCCTGTGCAGAGGCCTCTTCTTCTGCGCACCGGTCCTGGGCTCTTCTTTTGGAGCTGTTAGGGCCCTGGGGGGCAGTCAGGGGGTCTCTCCTTCCAACTGCCCATTGCACCCGGCTCCAGCACCTTCCGCCTCGGCAGACCACACCCCAGAGAGAGCTTCTCTTCCTGTGCAAGTACTTTTTTAAAGTGGAGTAGGGGGCAGGCAGGAAGTCTCTGTGTGTCCTATCACACAGCGACACATCACTTCCCTGCCCCTGCTCCCTCCTTCTTGTCCAGCCCCTGGGTTTGTTAAAAAATGGCGTCGTCCAGTGTCTCTGGCCACATGGCCTCTGAAACCCAACTCCTTCCCCCCTCACTGCCTTCTCTCCTGGGTGCAAACTGGTGTCTGGCACCCAGCGACAGCAGTTGATGGATTGGCTTTTAGCTCCACCTATCTTTTCTCCTTGGAGGGAAGATCTTCCCTCTGGGAAGAAAGGTCATTAATCTAACCTGCCATGGCCAGACCCCAGCCAGGGACTCAGAGAAATATGACATTTCCGGACGACCCAAAAGCAGGACAAATATGACTTTGGACTTTGCAGGATACTAATTTTCACATCTGCTACACTGGACATTCGTGCGTGTCTGGAATCTGTAGGCTTTGTGGAAGTCATTTTAGCCATGGGCAACACATCCCCATTGGGAAATAATGAAGTGAAAACACAGTAAGACACACTGACTTTCCCTGGCATGTTCCTTTCCAGTGTATAAAGCCTATTCCATGTCACCACCCAATTCTGCATAAGTCCTGCCACACCATTCACTCTGTAGCTGCTCCTGGACTGCGCACGCTAGGAATCTCCCCTGCGCAGCCCCAACACGTGTGTACACGCATGTACACCCGTGTGTGCATGTAACCAGCACGGTGCCTCATACTCCAGCTCCTGCGCAGCGGCCTATTCAAGCCAGGGGGACACCAGTAAAATCTCCATGCAGTCTCCTTCATTATGAATTCACTGTGGGTGAGTCCCAGATTATGAGGCTCCCCCACAGTAAAAGCTCAACAATTAGGGGCTCAAAAAGCAAAAAATCCGGGCGGCCCATAGTGTCAGAACCACCTTCTAACATCTCCCCTGTGCTCCCTCTTTTGCCCAATTCTGATTTGTCCGCCCCCACCAATGCTTTCTGTGTTGCTTCCCCCACCCGGTAAAAACCAAAATGCTTTTGCATGTTTTTTTCATTTTATTTACTGATCCCACTCAGATTATTAAATAAATAGGAAAAAACCCTGCATCATAGGCTTTTTTTATTCTTTAGCAGCATTGCTAAAAAACATTGGCAAATCCAACGGAGCTCAAAGGCAAGGCCTGTTGGCTTTGAAAATGTTTGTTAAGAGGTGAACAGAATATAAGTAATACTGCCAGAAAGAACATCAACAAAGACATGTGTTGGTAGGTAGACTTTTTTACCGGAAAGCGACTGATGGGTATCCTGATTTACTTAGGGATATCTTGTTTTGCCACAGATACACTAGCAATAGTTTCACACTACATCTAGTTTATTGGTTCATGTCATTCTTGGATTTTTTCAATAGAGATCCATGGGCACCCTGTGTTTTTTTAATGTTTAGTTGGGGGCTGTGTTCATGCAAAGGTCTATAAAAAGGCCCTAGGACCCTCTTTTAGTGGCCTGTGTTTAAAGACTTTTTTAAGCTTCTTCTAATCTACACAATATATATTTCTTAGTACTAATATAGCTTATGTCAGAGACTTGATGGACACATTCATTTTGGGCGTGGGTTGACAGCGCAGCTATTGCCTGACTTTGTAGTCAATAAAAAAAGAGTTTTAAGAAGCACCACAACAAGCAGGACTTTGGCTTCACCCACATTTTGGTGGACTTGATTACTGGGTTTGATAGTACATAAGTTGTGTGCTTGATCCGAAAAAGGTGCTTGTTACTCTCATATTGGTTTGAGGGTTTTTCCTAATATGGCTGTTGATTTCAAACGTCATGACACAGTGTTAATTAAGAAGGAAACGCAAGATGCCACATCTCAGCTAGGCTACCGCCTAGCCTGTATTTTTAAGCCCAGGAACGTGAAATATTGAGAAAAGCAGTGAAATCTGTTATATTTTCATTCTCAAAGATAAACCTAAAACAGCAAACAGATAAATCAGTTAAAACATATTTTATATTGGGCAAGTATCTATGTCTTCACTATTGTCTTGTGTAAATGCTGCCCCTTTAAAAAAGAATCACTTTTTACAGTTCATAAGGCTACTGGATCCCCAAAAGGCTATCGAAAATGGGAAATCGAGAAATCAAGAAATGCCCTAAATGTGGAGAAGATAGAGCAAACGAGGTCCATATGTTTTGGAGTTGCTCGGTAATACATGATTACTGGAAAAATGTGGGTAAGACCATTTCTAACATTATGGGGGTGGATATAAATTTAACAACTTTATCGGTTGTTTTTGGGCTACTGCCGAGGGAAACTGATGGGCGGGCATTAAATAAAAACCATAAAGCTTTATTTTTTACTTTCATACTACTAGCCCGAAGGGAACTTTGTATTAAATGGAGTATGCCATGTTCACCAACAGAAGAAGAATGGATTCACTCTATTCAGAGGATATCCTCTTTAGACCAATCCGGTAAATCCACTAGAAAATCAAAATTTTGGGAAATTTGGGATAATTGGGTGGAGGAAGGGGCGAGTTATATATAAGAAGCCTCACTTTCTTCAATGTGAGGGGAGGGGAAAAATGGTAGGATGTTAGGGTGTTATTATCCATATTCTATTTTCACATTTATGATTTCTGGGTCCAATGATTAAAAATATGCCATAGACAAGAGTCCCAGGGTGGGATTATTCTTTCCTCTTGTAAAGAGAGAAAACAGTGGTCTCTTAAGATCTCAAGATTAAGGTTAAAGACTATTTCAGACAGTAAAAGGTGCGGTTCTGGAGATACGTCGTGTCCCTCTCTCCCTTGGGAGTGTGACCAGACCGGTAACAATCTGCCTTTGAAATTTTTGAAATGGTCGGAAAAACCTCTCTTTGATTTTGGAGCATATGGTTAAATGAGGATTAAAAAAAATATTTTTAAAAAAATTGTGTGCTTGTTCCGAAAAAGGTGCTTGCTACTCTCCTATTAGCTTGAGGGTTTTTCCTAATATGGCTGTTGATTTCAAACGTCATAACACAGTGTTAATTAAGAAGGAAACGCAAGATGCCACTTCTCAGCTAGGCTACCACCTAGCCTGCATTTTTAAGCCCAGGAACATGAAATATTGAGAAAAGCAGTGAAATCTGATATATTTTTCCTTCTGAAAGATAAACCTAAAACAGCAAACAGATAAATCAGTTAAAACATATTTGAGAGTGGTCTAAATCGTTTAAGAATGAATATTAAAGCAAACAGAGGGATTCTTGCCGTGTTACAAAATATTGGATTTAAAATACACCTTCCCAACACCTTCCCTACTGTCCGCACAGACTGGAGTTGGAATAGTAAATTATACTATTCCAACATCCAATGCCCCCCTCCGCAAGTGGTTGTTATGACTTGCGGGGTAATGGTATGTGTTGTTACAACACAGTCGTTGTAACGACCACGTTGTAATCGCAAGCGGGGTGATGGCATGCGTAATAAGGAAGCATATTCAAATTAAACATCTCTTTTGTTTCCATGACGGGCCATATAGAAGGTGTTTCTGTTTCTAGTTGAATAGCTTATTTCAAGCAATGATTGTTTCAACTCAAAAAGTTTATACTTTATTAACCCCTTCAGTGCTCATGACGAGCTCAGCTCGTCATGAGCTACGCCTCTCCGGTGCTCATGAAGAGCTGAGCTCGTCATGACCGTGCCCGTTCGATGGAACGCTCGCACGCTGGGCTGATTCCCCTGCTGTGCTCAGCGTTCCATTGAAACGGGCGCGGTCATGACGAGCTCAGCTCGTCATGAGCACCGGAAAGGTGTAGCTGAGCACCGGAGCGCCGTACGCGCTCGCCCCCCAGCACAGCGGGGGAATCCCGCCAGCACTGAAGGTGCTAAAGGCAGGGAGTAGCCTGTGCACAGTCAAATACCTCTCAACCATTCTCAGACTGCCTTTCAGGACTCGTAGAATTCAGAATACAGAAGACAGACTTAGCCAGATGAATCGCTTGTAAGTGATTTCTGAGTGTGTAGAAGATTTCACCATTCCAGATTGTGAGCCTTCCTTATCAAATACAGCAGATTTCATGCCAGAAGCTAACATTATAATTTGGATTAATAGAAATATGTGCATCTACTGAAATATGTACACATATTTAATATTGTATTATTTAGTAATTATTCTTTAAAGTTCATGGTGTAATTACATATATTGTAAATAATAAGAATAATAACTATTTATTTGTAAATTCTTTGTAACTCCTGGGTTGATTTCATTGCAAAGAATGTAATGGAGGAGATGTGGCCTAGTGGCCCCCCCCCCGTGCCATACATAGTCCAATCTTGTGCATCTGCCAATTTGAAGTTAGGCAAAACATCATTGTCTTACTAGTATGGTTATGGGAGAAGGCTCTCCTCCTTGCAGGTGGCGTATCAATGCACACTAACATCAGTAAATAGTGATAATCAGTCTGAGCCTACCATGGCAGTGGCTGTGACCTCAGTCATACCTTAAGCTAAATGCTTCCAACAGTGATAGGGTCTTCTAGATGTCAAAGCAAATGTGCTTGGTACGAGCAGGTGTTACAAGAGTACTGGCTGCTGCAATACCGTACGACTAATGGTGTTCCAAGTCCAGGTGCTTATCTTTACAGTGCTGCACTGCCCTCACCTAAGCCCCATCCTCAGCAGCATCACCCTTGGGCAAGGCTTCTAAATATAAATTTGTGAAGTTCTGGCTACTCTCAGGCCATTGTGAGTTGGAAGAGGCAGAGCTAAGCCAGGAACTGTGGAGTACTCCCTAGAGATGGACGAGTGCTTAATTTGTGCCGGTGTTTTCCGGTGCTTAGCACCGGCACTTACTTTTCAGGGCCGGGTCTACACCAGTCTGCACGTCCCCACATATGATGGCAATGATGTTATTAAAATTAATACTGACTGCTCAGTGACTCGCAGTCAGCACAGAGTGGTTCTGGGTCTCCTGAGTCTCAGTGTGCTTCGGTTCAGTCTGTGTGAATGTGAGCAAGACAGTACTGGAGCCGATCAGGCGGAGCAAAGCAATTGCTCTCTGCATTCATCATTAATCAAAATAATAATACTCACTTGACTCGTGGCGTCATCATGGCGGCCGCGGTGTCGCGCAGGCGCGGCTCTTAGTTCAGTGGACTCTTGTGTTGCTGGTGGTGGGCGGGACTCAGACAATGATTGCGTTGGATTTGGATGTGCGCGCTGCGCGCTGATTTAACACGCTTGCCACGGCAGTACACACTCGCACCTCACGAGTTAGAGCCAATTCAACCACGTAGAGAGCTGGCAGCACCACCACCAGGCGACCTATCAATTAATAAAGTGCCCCTGCAGGCAGCGAAGAGTGTAACGAACCGTAAGTACTAAGTCAAACATCATTACGCCATGTCATATGTGACGTGCAGCCCAGCCCCAGTCAGTGGTGGTGTGTCGGGCACCGGGGTAGTTAGTAGCTGTAGCAGTCCGGCTCCATTCGATTACGCACTATTCCTGGCCCTGCCCCGGCCCACGGTACACATGTATTTCATTCATCATTTATTTCACACAGTTGTTAAAGAAGGGGAGGGCCTGCCCCTGCAAGTATCGTCGTATCCTCAAATTCGACGATGATGCATGCTCCTGAGTCCTGCGTGGGTTCAGCTGGCTTGGCCAAGTAGCGGCCACCGACCGTGTGTACATATTATAGCCACGGCTGCCCACGGTACGCATACGCATTCATATATCACAATAGGGCCGCCGGCCGGGGTTGCGTTTTTAAAGAAGGCACTGCCTGCCCCATGTATCTTCAGCGTTCGATTTATGCACTGCTCTCTGCCTGGTCAGGCTTGATTTGGCCTAGTAGCTGCCACAGACACCGTAGTCTAGTCCGGTCCACTGTCCACATTATTATCACGATAGGGCCGGGCAGGCCGGTGTTAAAGTTAAGGCCCTGCCCGCCTTCCCCTGCCTTTGAAGTTAGTAGTATCCTCCACTCCTCCCCTCCTAAACACTTTACTGACTCCTTAACAGTGTCTTAGTGGCTATCTCGGGTCGGAGCCGGAGCAGAGAGTTGTTCTGGCCTGGATCTCCCGAGTCCCTGCATACTTCTGTTGAGCCAAGGCCAACCGCCCGCCTGACCCGGGTTAAGTTGTGATATGCCAGCATGCCGGATGTTGTAGGTGCTGGGCGGCAGTGTGGTGCACGCAGATCTTTTCCCGATTGCCACCACAGAGAGTTTACCCACATAAATCTTAGTAAAATCCCAACAGAGGCTGGTGGCAGATAATAGAAGGTCACTCCATTCCACGCATGAAGTGGTCTATACTGCTTTGTGGCGAGTTCGAAAGGCGCTGGCTATCCCGGCCATTAGGCGCCTTACCCTGTTGTGTGGAGGGAGCATTAACTGCTCGTAGAACAAATGACATTTATTAAGGCAATTTGCGTGGAACAGGAAATCTAAAATACCCCCTTATTTCGATGAGACGGAATGTACATACATACAGGTTGTAAGGAACTTTCCGTCTGCCTTAGACCCATCTGTGCCGTACGTAATGTCAGATGCTAAATAACCCGTCTCTTTTTTTAGGTCGAGCTGACCTAGCATTCAATGCGAAAGCATTGAATGCTGTCAGCAAGACAACTAATGTTACCCGTATTTGAGAATGTGGACACGAGAGGGTACACGAGCGCAGATTTGACCTCGTGGGCGCGCACGGCGCCGTGCCCCTCTCGTGTCTCACATTCCAGTGCGCACACACCACACAGGCACACGTACACACAGGCACAGGCACAGGCACACGCGCCCCACACACACACACATACACGCAGACAGGCACAACACACGCAGGCACATACAAGCGCGCGCGCACCCCCCCCCTCTTACAAACGCGCACACAAACACACTCCCAACCCCGCTCACCGGGCACACGCAGGGCTTCCATCACTGGGGGGGCGGGCACCGTCAATGTGCCCCGACGCCCCCCCTCACCGGCTCCTCTCGTCCTGTCCCTCCGTGTCAGACCAGACTCCGCAGCCCGCTCCGTTGTTTCTCCGCCCCTTCAGTGCGTGTCACGCCTCTCCTTTCTCCCGGCCGGAAATCCTTTTTGCGTGTCAGGCCTCATTTTCGAAACTGAACTGTCCCGCAACAGTGTATATAATATCGGCAGTCGTTCTCCGCACTTGGTATTGCGGTCCTCGGCATTTTTTTATTTTCTCGGGAATACTAAACGTGACGCCTAAAAAACCTGAAAGGAAATGTAATGGCAAGAACTATCCTTCTATATTTTTAATTCACTTTCTGTAATATATGCAATGTTGTGCAACTGCCTTGTTCTTAGAAATACTCCCAGTAACAGAAGGGCGCCTGCTGGATGTGTTCGAATGCTTCGAAGCCCTGCATAATCCATGGACCCGGAGAACACGTGTCTTCGCGTCTCGTGGGGCAACGGATGAAGCTCGCACTGGAAATACACGACGGCGCCCATGAATATTTTGTGAAATTTGGCACAACATATCGGTCTCGAGGAGAAAAAAAATCAATCAGCTACGCACACTCCCTTTTCATTGCCACGCCCTGGAGGCAGCGAGGGGCAGCGCCTGGAGGCATGTCTGTTTGCAGGCAGCGCAACAGGTGCATTCACTGTCACTCCGCGCGCCTCATGAATTAATTCTGCGCACTTCTATTAAAGAAGCTTGAAAGAATTGTGTTCATTATTTTTTTAACGCAATCTGGATACTTCATATGGAAATGTGTAAAGTGCTGCCGGAGTGTCAGTGGCCTGCTTCCTTCTTGGATAAATGTAACGTTTCTACTCAGTTTTTTTTAAGAAGTAGCTCCTTAGTCTTGTTAAAAAAATTAACGAGGTCAGCATTTTTGTTTTCAGACTGTTTTCCACAGTGGGTATTCTGCACGAGCTGACATAGCTAGTTGCATTCTAGGACTGCTAGCTACATGCTGCTAGTGTGACATAATGTAACTGCTAGTTCAAGTTCAAGTTGCACCGGCTAATGACATACTAAGATTACTCTAGACACATGCTATTAACTTGCTGCAACAACTGGTGACATACTGAAAGAGACAGACTGTAACTGCTACTGACATGCTGCTAGTAGTGAAATACTGTAACTGCTAGTGACATTGCACCGACTAGTGACATACTAAGGTTGCTCTTAACGTCCTGGTAGAGACATTGCTATTGACATGCTTCAATAATTGGAGACATGCCGCAAGGGACCGACTGTAACTGCCAGTGACATGCTGCTAGCGTGAAATAATGTAACTGCTAGTGACATGCTGCTAGTGAAATACTGTGACTGTTGGTGGCATGCTGCACAGGTTAATGAAAGTCTAAGATTACTTGTAACGTACTGCTAGACATATGCTATTGACATGCTGCGACATCTAACGACATACCCAAGAGACAGACTGTAACTGCTAGTGACATGTTGCTAGTGAAATACTGTGACTGCTAGTGGCATGCTGCACCGGTTAATGACAGTCTAAGATTACTCGTAACGTACTGCTAGACATATGCTATTGGCATGCTGGAACAACTAACGACATACCACAAGAGAGAGCTTGTAACTGCTATTTACATGCTGCTAGTAAAATACTGTTGACTGCTAGTGACAAGCTGCACCGGCTAATGACATACTACTTCTGTGCTCAGTGCTTATAGGAACCAATATAGCGCTGCTGCTGTCTTGGTACTTCCTAGTTCACGTTACACGCAGATTTCTGCGGTGATCGCACTGGCCCAAAGGACTCTATCGCCCCAGAGTGCCGTGAGCCTCCGCCTGTGGGAGAGTCCCCGCTTCGGCCACGTGCTCCCAGGTTCTCCTTGAATGAGGAGCCGCGCTCGCGCGGAAATAGGGAAAGAAATCAAAGTGTCTGATAAGAGTGTTTGTGCGTAGCGTCCCCTCAGACTGCCCCATCAACCAGCAGCTAGCACTGGCACCTGTCGATCATCTGGGTGAACTCTGCCGCAGCCTGTGAGGTGTGGTAACCCACGAAACTGCAACCCGGTGATCGCCTGCAGCTAACGTGCCCCCTTTTAATCATCTATGGCTGAAACTACCACCTGTCAATCGCTGGCAGATAACACTGCCCCCTATTGTTCGTCTGCAGCTATCACTGCTCAAAAGCCGCATTTAATTAAAACCCCGCCCACTGGTGCGGGTTTAAGAGCAGTCTCTGCCACGCTTCTAGGGGTGCCATACTTTTGGGTTAGGGGAAAGGGGTTGAAGGTGGCTCTAAAAGAGGCATGGCCAAAGCAGTGCAACTAAGAAACCTTTTTAAGAGGCTTGGCTTAAACATACAAACTAAAACTAAAACTCCCAGAATGCAAACAGTACATAAAGAAAAGGAGGGGAGTGCTACGTGGTGCTCATGAGTACTAGCAGTTGAAATTGAATTATAAACGTGAACCTAGTCACTGTCTGAGTACCTGATTAGCTCCGGGGATTGGGAAATGCGAGTTCTCCTTATTAAAACTATTGGCCAGTACTCTCCCTTTCACAGTAAACCCAAAAGAGACAATCTGTACCTGATATGACCTTGCCCGTTTAAAGCAATGCCGATTACTGAAAGTACGGCAGTGACCTTATCAGGGCACCGGAATGTGCGTTTTCCTTCGCCTTGCACTAAATCCGCATTGCGCCAACCCCTCCCGTCTGTGCCAAGGTCAGGCTTTAATCTCTGTAAATTAAACACTCTTAAGTGTGGGAACATGCTGCCAACGCCGCCTGCTGCGCGCCCTGGCCTCCAGGAGGGGCAGGGCGGCCGCCAGTCAGGAGGTGTGATTCCCAGCCATTCCTCACAGAATCAAATCTTCCCGGAGCCCCTCACACCGACGCTCCTGTGTGTGTACACGGACTGTGCATAACGCAAACACCTGCAGTGCGAGGTGGGACATGCGAGGGGCTCCCATTCAATTAAAGGCTTCTCTATATCTGATTTACGGAACCGCAAATACATCCCCGCCCGCATAATCAAGCGTAGTATCCGGCGCCCTATGTAAAGCAAATGCAGGCGCAGGTTCTACTGTGAGGGCAACGCCCTGTGCTGTAGGGAAACCTGCGTGAGACCTACTCAACCGACGCCGCAGGGAAGCCCTTCAATTCTGCAAAGCTGCTCACGGCACTTAGGCGTGCGTGCACCTGAGTCTTTTTAGGCACGTTATTTTGTTTCAGAATTAAAGCAAAAAAAGTTTTGTTTACCCTCAAGTTCAGTTCGTTTCCTGCTGCCATCTACTGAGAACGTGTACTGTGTTAGAGGGGGGTATTGTTTTCAAAGCTTGGAGGCACCTCATTTCTACTGGTATGCATCATGTGCTTGGACCGTGCTTAATCTTGGTCCTCTTTTACTTTGGATACGTAGGCTCTCAAAACCTTGATAAAAAACAATTGAATCAAATAACACTTGTAAGCAAAAAAAAACAATGGCTTATTGTGCTAACATACTTTTGGGCGCTACTTTGCTTCTTATTGCACCTGGCACTCCTGGATTACATACCAATGTGAAGAAGACATGTGTGTGATCCTAAGAGCTAGGATCCTACCATTCCATAGGAACAGCCCTGTTTCTGCCTCGAAGCTCACACCCTGACCCCAGAAATGGCATTTCAATGCTCTGAAAGCCAAAAGCCTGCCGCAGGAATGGGCCTACACAAGCGGAACAGAAGTAAATAGCCCTAGAAATGGACCTGCGTGGGTCTGAAAGAGCAACCTTCCCTACTTACAGGGGCGTTCCGGGCCCTCAGCCGAGGCCCCACACTAACATCTGTCAGATATGGGCGGCTCAGGAGCCACGCTTCACATTCTGGAAGAGCCCTATCGTTTTGCATTATGGCACTGCCTACTAATTGGTCTGTAGGGGTCCAAAGGATAAACAATGCCTCACGAATGGGCCCATATTTGTTTTAAAACTAGCAGACAGCCATACAAAATGACCCACGTGGGCCTAAAAGCTAAAAGCCCGTCCTATGAATTGGCCTTTCTGGGTCTGTAGGCTCAAGTTAGCATAATGGAATGTTCAGTCATGAAGTGAACAAATCATTTGCACAGCTGCTTTATGTGAATGATTCTGTGTTTATAGGGGAAGGGGAAAGGTGGCCATGGGACACCCTTCGCGCGCAGTAGTAAGGAAGTTAATTCTACCCCGCAGCCTCCCCGTGAGTCTAGGATCTCCTGGTATCGGTCTGCAGCTCCCGCCCCCTCACGGCTCCATGCATTGATATGGCCTCTCCTGGCCCTGCTGGCAGGAGCCCTCGGGACTCTTGCCTGGCTGTACCTGGCACAGAGGGATGGGCTGCGGGAACTGCACCAAGAGCTGCTGTCCTTGCGGAACAGGCTCCCCCGGGAGCTGGAGGGACTGAAGGAGCAGATGCTGCGAGAGCAAGAGGACAAGGTATATTTTAGAAATAATTACGTTTTATCCGTCCCGTCAATATATTGGATCATTTGCACGTTTGCCTCGCTTTTCCCACCCTTCTTTACCCAAGTCCTTCCAGGCTCTTCTGCACATGTTCTCCACCTGTCCACCAAAGTTCGTCCTCACGCCTTCATTTCCGTATAAGCCATACGCAAGTTGTTTCTTATTCATGCACTACAAAATTGACTGGAACGGTGTAATGTGCGCCATATTGAGGGGGGAGGTTAGGGCGCAGTTGTTTTTTTTATTTGTAGGCGTGGGGACATGACATGACTTGCCCAGGAGAAGCCCCTGTGTATTACTCTTTACCTTCTGTCTTTGTACACCTCACAAGAGAGCTGCCAGTAAGTCACATGCAAAACTATCCCTACTACACCCTCACACACCCTCACGCTCACATACCCTCACACACCCTCACCCTCCCTCACACCTCACCCCCCTCACCTCACACCTCCTCACCCTCAAACCCCCTCACCCTCAAACCCCCTCACCCTCACACCTCCTCACACCCTCTCAAACTAACACACCCTCACTCACCCTTACACCCTCACACGCCCTCACCCTCACCCCCCCTCACCCTCACTCCCACTCACCCTCACACACCCCCTCACCCTCACACCCCCTCACCTCACACACCCTCACACCCCCGCACACCCTCACAACCCCCACACCCTCACACCCCCTCACCCTCACACCCCCTCACCCTCACACACCCTCACTCACCCTCACACACCCTCACTCACCCTCACACACACTCACTCACCCTCACCAGCATAGCATAGCAAAACATAGCATAACAAAACACAGCATAGCATAACAAAACACAGCACAGCATAACAAAAAAAGCACAGGATAGCAAAACATAGTATAGCATAATTATTCCCAACTCTCCTTATTATTGAGCAACATCTGACAGTTTGCAAATCATCTTTATACACCAATTCAGAGTTTTCGAAAAATGTATGCAACGCATTGTCATAGTGGTGGACATGTTAGTCTGTTAATTGGATTGCGCCAATACAGACTTTGCAAAAAAATTCATGCAACACATTGTCATATACAATGCCAATAACTCAAACTTTAATGCTGCGAGACCTATTGCATTGCAAATGCTTGTTTATTGATAGTTACCCTAGTACTTGTGAATATTGTAGTGTGTGTTTTAGAGCGTTCCCGGCAAAGCCCCCCCTCCCAAACACCAGCTGCGGGTGAAGGGTAGAGCTTTGAACGAAGGGTGAGCCAAATTTATTGAGCCGCGCTTGCGTGTTGATCGCGTGGTCTGCTATCTCCGAGTAAGTTTATGGGTGCATTTTTCGCCAGCACTTAGGAGAGAGGGCGGGTAGTCAGCTCTCTCAGTAAGTGGAGGTCTAATTATTTTCGCCAGTCACTTCTTGCCGGCTCAGCATGGTCACTCTTCACAAGCGTTGAAGCCTGCACTGCTTTTTTTTTTCTTTTTAAAATAAACATCACCCCACCCCCAAGGCCGTCATTCAATCTAGTAGCGCGAAAGCACTACAACTGCGCAGGTGGTGGTTGCTCTGCCTTGCCACTTGTAGAGAGCCACCCGGCCTCAACCATACAATGTAACAATACTTTACACGCAGACATACACCCTCGGGCGGGATCGTCCCGAGGTATAAATAAACGGGCGGAAGACCGCTCGGGGTCTTTCCGGCACCAGCTAGTGAACTGTTTCTGTGTCTAGTTATTGTTAGACATTTCCCACGTGCGAGGCCCCGACCTCGCACACCACACTGGCGACGAGGCCGGTACTGTCCTCGCGCGTGCTGTGCCTCTCTCAACTGCAGCGTGTGTGCGGTCGCTCACCTGGCCTTGATCAGTCCGCGGGGATCTCCGGTGCTACCCGCCTCGCGGCCTGCACCTCCACTGCGAGCACTGCTGCCCACGCCTGCTCGAGACCCGCCCACGCGCCTCCTAGTTGGGAGAGTGTTCAGCCGGCGGGACTCGGCGCGTGCTCCACCCCGGTGAGTGCGCTCTCCTACGTCACACCTGCACGGCGCTTCCGCGGCCTTGCTTGGCCCCCCCTGTCTGAGCGCGCTCTGGGCCTCAGTAAAGCGCGCCGCCTGCCACGCGCTGCCCCGGTGGGGGAGGGGCGAAGACGAGCGACGGTGCACGTCTGCTCCAGGGCTGATCTGGCTGCCCTGCACCTTCCCACCGGCGTGGGACCTGCCTCTGTGTCTTCACCCTGCCTGCGCGCCCGGGAGTCAGAAGAGGCCTCCTCCTCCCCTCAGCAACAAACAAGCACTGGCACACACAAGACTCAAGTGCTATTAATCACAGTCAAGGACTGGTGCACATGCTCAAAGCCTCTGAAAGGCAGGGGTTCGCCTACCTCAGGTCCCTTTCCTTCCCCGTGCCTACATCTGCCCGGTGCCCGGTCTACTTCCAGGCTTCCCCAAGCTCGCACGTGCTCACATAAGGCGCGATGAATGACGCCACGCAGGGCGCTGCACAGGCGGCACCAGCCACAAACCCTGGTCCCGCAGGGCCAGCCCAGCAGCTCGTCGTGAGGCAACAGGTGACCAGTCATGCCCACACAGGAGTGGCTCACCTCCCGCCTTTCAGCGAAACGGCTGACCCGGCGACTGCAGCCCCCCGGTGGAAGGCGTGGCTGGGCCGCCTCAACTTGTACTTCAAGGGGACCCGGGAAACTGATAGCACGGTCATGAGGTCTCTCCTCATCCTGTATGGAGGCCCCGAGATTTATGACCTATTCGAGACCTTACCGAACACGGGCGAAGAAGATGACTACGATGCTGCGGTGAACGCCCTCAACGCACATTTTGACCCCCAACTAAATCTGGATTTCGAGAAGTTCAAATTCAAGAGGGCGTGGCAAACGGAAACGGAGTCAATGGACATGTACTACGCAAGACTGCGCCGCCTGGCCGCGAGCTGCCCTTTCACCACCCCGAGGGAGGAGATAAGGGATCAAATCATCGTGGGTTGTCGGTCTAAACTACTCAGGAAGCTGATCCTTCGACAACCGGGAATCTCCCTGGACGAGATACTCATTCTCGCTCGATCCCACAAACTCTCGGACGCAAGGGCAGAAGAGATGGAAACAGCGCTGCGATCACCGATGGTGCGTTCGGATTCCCCCAAGTTGGCGCCGATCAAGGAAGAAAGGGTGGACGCACTACAGAGACGGCCGCAGAACAATCGCCCGCGTCAATGGCAGTCGCGAGACGCTCAATGTGGGTATTGCGGGGAGGGACACCCTACGAACGCTACATGCAGCGCAAAAGGAAAAACCTGCCTGAAGTGCGGGCGCATGAACCACTTCGCAGTAGTGTGTCGAGATGGAAGATACAGGCCCAACGCCCCGAGATCCCGAGGAGGATTTGGAAGAAGATCGGTTACACAAAGAGTGAGACAGTTATCGCTAGAATCAGAGTGTCCTCCCCCAGACAGCCAGGCCCAAGAAAGGAGACCATACTATGAGGATGATGAGGATGATGAGGTGTATGTAATATCCTACGTCAGCAGAGTATCCACCAGACGAAGGCCTCCACCCATGTGCACCGTGTCAGTAGAAGGGACTGAAATGCGAGCGCTCATAGACACAGGAGCCTATTTTAAACAACAAGGGAACCCATACGGTTATCCAGGGACCGTGGGTGGCTATACTTTATAAACATATTTTTCAATGAAATATATAATGGAGTAAACAAAGGCACAATCCTGTACCTTTTTGTGAACACACAGAGAGGGTTTTTAGGCAAGAAAGAGCATAGTTGGCCACTTGTAATTCAGTAGGGTTTTTAAGTAGTAACATAATAGTTAGGCTGTCAAAACACTTTAAACAAGACTTGTTTAAAGTGTTTTGACAGCCTAACTATTATGTTTGATTGATGCTGTGTCTAGCACTTACTTGGCACTACTTAAAAACCCCACTGAATTACAAGTGGCCAACTATGCTCTTTCTTTGCCAATCAGGTCCACCAATCCCACGCAGACAGCATCCTACAAGAATTCCCGTCACTTTTCAGCGGCCTAGGGAAACTAAAAGGAAAGAAGGTGCGACTACATATCGACACCACAGTGCGTCCAGTCGCTTTAAGGCACCGGAGGGTACTGTTCAATCTAAGACCACAAGTGGAGGCTGAACTCAAACGACTGGAGGACCTCGGAGTAATCGAAAAGGTTTCCGGACCAACCCCCTGGGTGTCACACCTGGTCGTAGCGCCGAAACCCAAGCAGCCTGGCGCCATCAGATTATGCGTCGATATGAGACTTCCAAACGCGGCTGTAAAACGTGAGCGCCATATCACGCCGACAATGGACGACATCATTGCCGACCTAAATGGAGCCAAGTGGTTCACCAAATTAGATCTTAACGCGGGATACCACCAATTGGAGCTCGAACCGGAGAGTCGATATATAACAACTTTTTCAACTCACGTCGGGCTCCGGAGATACAAGAGGCTAAGTTTTGGGGTTTCCTCTGCTGCGGAAGTGTTTCAAAACGCAATCAGAGAAGTACTGTCGGGGTTGAGCGGGGTCATCAACCTGAGTGACGACATACTCATCTACTCGAACACGCTGGAGGAACACCACGCTCACCTGCGAGCCACACTGCAAAGGTTGGCAGACCAAGGACTAACCTTACATAAGGAAAAGTGCGCCTTCTACCAGGAAGCGGTCGATTTCTTCGGATATACTTTCACCAGGGACGGCCTAAAAGTAGACCCGAAAAAGGCGGAGGCCATACAGAATGCGAGCACCCCACGAAACCCATCCGAAGTGCGGAGTTTTCTCGGCATGGCCACCTACTGCGGCCGATTCATCCCCAACCTGGCCGCCCTGGCAGAACCCCTGAGGGCGCTCACGCGCCAGGATCAGGAGTGGGTATGGACTTACCAGGCGAATCAAGCGTTCTATGACATTAAGGCGAGCCTCCTTGACAAGGCCGTGATGGCATACTTTCAACCAAGAAGGAAGACAGAGCTGATTGTAGACGCGAGCCCAGTCGGTCTGGGAGCCGTGCTGCTGCAAGAATACGGCAAGGACGAGTGGAAGCCCGTGGCCTACGCCAGCAAGGCGCTCACTGACACGGAGACCAGGTATGCTCAAATCGAGCGAGAGGCCCTGGCCATCAAATGGGCATGCCAGCACTTTCATCTATACCTGTGCGGCCAAGACTTCACTGTTGTGACTGATCACAAGCCACTGCTGCCACTCTTCACTGGCTCCGCCAGGCTCGCGCCTCCGCGCATCGAGAGGTGGGCGGTCCAACTTCAAGGCTACAACTTCACCCTGATATTTCGCCCTGGAGCCCACAACCCCGCAGATTATCTGTCCAGACACCCGGATGTGACAAAGACAGCACTCCCACTCCCCGACGGACAAGGAGTTGAAGAATTCGTCCACATGATAACTCAAGCGGCATGCCCAGAATCGCTCTCGCTCCAGGAGATAGGTGAAGCCACCAATGAAGATGAAACACTATCGCGAGTGAAGCGAGCTCTCGCAGACAACAGCTGGGCCAGATTCCTAGACGGAGCTCAGGGTCTGCGACCAGAGGTGAGCCATGCCCGACAACAGATGTGGCAGATCCGACACGAATTCAGCGTAGGAGACGAAGGGGTCGTGCTTCGGGGCCACCTCATCGTGGTGCCCGAGAGCCTTCAGAAGCATCTGCTGACCATAGCGCACGTAGGCCACCAAGGCATGGCCAAAACAAAAGCAAGACTACGACACAAGGTCTGGTTCCCGGCCATGGACAACATGGTGGATGAAATGGTCAGATCATGCCACGCCTGCGCAATCACAGGGGGTGATCAAGCGCCTGCCCCTGTCATCACAGAGGACGCACCCCAGAACCCATGGACTCACCTAAGCATCGATTTTGGAAGCTTCCCGGATGGTCGTCACACATTGGTAGTGGTGGACTCGTTCTCGAAGTTCCCCATGGTGGAGATCGTCGTGTCGACTGCGTTTCCTCAAGTCAGAAAAGCTCTAGATCGAATGTTCGCAACGATGGGACTCCCAGAGGAAATAAAATCGGACAACGGACCACCGTTTCAAGGACGGGAGTTCCAAACCTACCTCGACAGCCTCCGAATACGACACCGGAAAATAACACCGCTATGGCCTCAAGCGAATGGGGAAGTCGAAAGACTGATGAGAACTATTAATAGAGCACTCAGGATTGCAGTAGATAATGGGACTGATCCAGAGGCTGCCCTAGACCAATTTCTAAGTGCTTACAGGCAGACACCACACAGCACCACCAAGTGCGCCCCGGCACATGTGTTATTCAAAAGAGCGCCCCGAGGTAATATACCGTCAGCATCCACCTGGGCGCCCGAAGAGAGAGACAGTGAAGCCATTCAGTCACGCAGAAGTGTGACCAACCAGAAGGCGAGCGTGACAAGACACGCGGTGCTGCCAACAATACAAGAAGGGGACTGCGTGGTGGTCCATGACCGCCATCCGGGGTGGAAGTTCCGGACCCCGTACGAGCCAGAGAGATGGAGAGTGGAAAAGGTACAAGGGACCATGGTGACCGCGCGCCGAGGCCGTCAGACGGTAACCCGGAACGTATCCTGCTTCAAAAGAGTGAGGGAGCCGGACGGACATCCCGAAAACATCATTGACGTCGCCCCACCTGAGATAGATGCCCAAAATGAAGACGGAAGGGGAGCGGGGGCTCCCGCTCTTCCGCTGAGCCCGCGGAGACAGGAGGAAAATGACAACCAGCAGGATGAACCTCCAGGCCCTGCGACTCAAACCCCGTCTCCGACGCGAAGTGTAAATGCAACCCCGGCCGGGGTTGCTAGCTCTCCAGTTGGCCGCAACAACCGATACCACCTGAGGCCCAATCCGGGACCCAGTCAGAGACTAAGAGACTTCGCCTGGGCGTCGCCCTAGCCCCTGACCTAACTGGTTGCAGCAAACTAAATTGAAGGAGAGATGTAGAGAGCCACCCGGCCTCAACCATACAATGTAACAATACTTTACACGCAGACATACACCCTCGGGCGGGATCGTCCCGAGGTATAAATAAACGGGCGGAAGACCGCTCGGGGTCTTTCCGGCACCAGCTAGTGAACTGTTTCTGTGTCTAGTTATTGTTAGACATTTCCCACGTGCGAGGCCCCGACCTCGCACACCACACCACTGTGGCCCTTGCCCCTGCCCTGGCTCGCATTTGCATATTATGTAATGCTTATGCTGCATGCATTCGCATTAAATAATATACTGCTGTCCTGCCTTTCATGTATCGCTGTCATCTTGACACGTATTTACATATTATTTAATGCCGATTCTCCTTGTGGCACATAGCATAAGCTTTAAATAATATGCAATGCGTCCTGACTCCCCAGTATGCAGGAGCCCCTCACTTCCGATATGTAACCCCTCTCCGACTGCCCCTTGCATTGCATCCCTGCACAGGGCTTCCAGGGCGTTTCTGTTCTGTGTTCTCCTCGAGTTCTGGACCAAGACTGTGTGAGACTTTATCCAGGGTCGTCGAGCCACGAGGAAAGAGGGCGGCACAGGCAGAGCGGACTGGTGGTGGTGTGACCTGCTAAGTTTGCATTGTCCGACCTTAATGTGGGCCATTTCAATGCTCTCAAGCCTGGGCCATAGGTGTTTGAAATAGGGATGTGGGTGCTGTTTCATCACTCCCAAAATAATCAGGGTAGAGTTCAAAAGGGGAATGGAAAATAAAATGCCTTTACGTTTTTTTCTTTTCATCTTGTCAGGTTTGCTGTGGGTGCAAACAGGTAAAATGGCAGGCTATGTCATCTGACAAATTGATGTTTAATATTTTTAAACAGAGAGTGGTATTTACTTTCATTTCTGTGACTGTAAAGTTAGTGAAACACAATGATATATCCTGAGCTCGATAAGTCGAAAGAAATAATTTTTAAGTCCGTTAATTCAATTCAGTGAAACTAGTGATTTCTTATGTCATCTTCATTTATTTCCAATTTGACACGATAAAAACTTCAGTCTTCACCCAGAAAACAAAACCAATAGCCGTTGCCAACACGTGTTTCGTCTTGGTATGGTAACCAATGACTTCTTCAGGGCTATGGCTAGGGTTAAACCATATCATTAGCGGCAGGTTGTATTTAGACTGATCCACCGCATTCACAAGTGTATTTAGAAGGAGTTGTATTCCACGTTTTCGCTGAGTGGTGAACAATTTAACAACCAATGAATGGAGATCCGCCGATCTCCATGGAAAAATGTGTATTAAGGTCCACAATGAATATTATCCTCGTGTATCAAACAAGCGGTACCCTCCGAGTGCAGAGAGTAAAAACAACACTTTCTCCGTAAGTGGAACGCCAAACTTACGGAGAAAGTGTTGTTTTTACTCTCTGCACTCGGAGGGTACCGCTTGTTTGATACACGAGGATAATATTCATTGTGGACCTTAATACACATTTTTCCATGGAGATCGGCGGATCTCCATTCATTGGTTGTTAAATTGTTCACCACTCAGCGAAAACGTGGAATACAACTCCTTCTAAATACACTTGTGAATGCGGTGGATCAGTCTAAATACAACCTGCCGCTAATGATATGGTTTAACCCTAGCCATAGCCCTGAAGAAGTCATTGGTTACCATACCAAGACGAAACACGTGTTGGCAACGGCTATTGGTTTTGTTTTCTGGGTGAAGACTGAAGTTTTTATCGTGTCAAATTGGAAATAAATGAAGATGACATAAGAAATCACTAGTTTCACTGAATTGAATTAACGGACTTAAAAATTATTTCTTTCGACTTATCGAGCTCAGGATATATCATTGTGTTTCTATTTACAATAGTGATTGGCTCCTCTCATCACATTGTTTGGTCTATGCTGGGTGACATGAGACCTTATCCTTGGAGCTTGAACAAATATTGACTTACACTTGTGTATCTTCCCAGCGCAATTTATACTCATTCACCTGTTTCGCTTTGTATCTGTAAAGTTAGTGGCTTTTGTAAAAAGAACTATCAGTAAAAGTCAAGGAACTTCAAAAATATTTCAAAGTATATCAGCATTTAGCGAAGTGAAGCACGTTATTTTGTAATTCTGATTTAATAGGATCAAAATTAATTCAGACATCTTACTTAGTCATGTGCAAGTTGTACATAATTTCTGAAGCGCAATTTCTATGCATTGTCGTTTGAATGGTACATAGTTTTATTAGTAAATATGCAGTCAGTGGGATTTTTTTGGCAATTTCAATGGAAAATGTGCTGTCAGTAAATGACAGAGCGCTACCACAGCATGCTTTAGTAATATGTTTGCAACCATAGTCTTAAAGTAGCTCCACTGCATGCATACCACACCCCACTGGAAAGGGCAAGGCTCATTTGCTATGATTGTTCTTTCTGTGATGATTGGATTTTTCACAATCCTATGACTTCAGTGATGGGTTTGTCATTTTAGCCAATTTGTTTCAAAATTGTGCTTTAAATGCACTTTTGATTTCATCTTTGTCAAAATGTTTGCGGGACAGGGAAACCTCCTATCAAAATCTTACTTGAGGAAGGCTCCCTTACTGAAATTCAGATCAGGTATTACATCTGGCTTTCAGTAGTGCCAGATGAAGATGTGGGTGGAGCCAATATAGTACGTGGGTGGTGCCAATGGAGGGGGTGGGTGGACCTGAGGGAAGTGGGTGTGGCCTCCTAGAAAAATGTGAGCACCTGGACTTAATATTTTACAAATTAAGCACACTGGATGGACCCCCCCCCAGGCCTCGGCTGGTACCCAGACATAGATTACATCAGGATCAGAGGCAGCATAAGGACAAGAATAGGTAGCTAGAGCTGGTGCAGGAGTTGATGGAGTGCATGTGGGACTCCCGCACCACTTTGGATTATGAACAGAACACGCTGCTCCTCGAAATAATCATAGACATAGGGTCAACTCCAGCAATTGAAATGTGAGAAGAGACATGGGACTCAAAACCCAGAGCCATGGTCTATGTATTATTATAGCCTATGAGTAGGCTTTCCTGTTTTCAGTTTCTATTTTTTGTAAATTCTGGTGTTTTTTTCCCGGAATTTTCAAGTGATTGCAATACCTTAAAAAACAGTGGTTATCAGAGTTTACACATTTTACGCCATTAAAAACAACAATCTTTGTCATTTTCAATGGTGAGATGCTGCAAAGTACTGCTGCCGTGAAGAGTCCGGTGTGATCTAAGCCTGGATCAAAGCTGAGAAGAACCTGAAAGCAGAGGGGACAGAGTCTAGGTCACTTGCCAGTGACCAGGTGCCCGGTAGATGAATGCCCACTGATGTCGGGCGTTTCAGGTGAGAATAGGTGAAGCTTGACTCAACAACCACGGGGACCAGGAGACGTCGGCGATGACTAAAGTCCGCAGGCGAGCTGTCCCATGAAGGATGGCAAGTGCTGGAGGGTCAGTGTCCGGATTGAACACCAACAAGCCTTGGCAACTGCAACCCACTCGGTCAGAGAAAAAGTGCTTGGGTGAGGACCAGAAAGGTCCTATGGACTCCCCAAGCAATGGAGAGTCAGGGCACATCTGGAGCAACCAGGTACGCTAGCTGAAAGTTAAAGTTGCCTACACAGGGACCCAGAGGCCAACAGAGCAGGGATCGCAAAGGGACCTCGAGAGGAATCACAAAATACCAGCCCACGGAACACTTGTGGAGTGTAGGCCGGTAATCTTCGGTGGAATCACTGCTCGGGGTCTGGACTACAAGTTGCCCCAAGATAACAGGTATAGATGATATGAAGAATGACCATAAAATCTTGGTATTCCTCCTGTTCTATAGTGTTTTACCTGTAAAGTACAAGGCGCTAGGCTACATATACACATGTGATGTCTCTCAGTAGGGGGTATGATTGTTCAATTTACTCTGGTCTATGCATGTGTGTGCTCATCCTAGAATCATACAGGGTGTTTTAGAATGGTAATGAGGTATCAAATCCACGCCACTCCTCTGTGGAGTTGAGCCCCTCTGTGATTGAGTTAATGCGTTCAATCCAACAACATTCTAGTCTTTGGAGTATTTGGGAAAGGTCACCGCCCCTAGGGGGGATCTGGACCTTGTCTATGACCTGCCTTTTGAGCTCGTTCGCTGTGTGGGATTTCTCTAGATAATGGTTGACAAGCGGGGCATTGGGAACAGAATTTCTAATTCTGCTACGGTGCTGTTCAATCCGTGCTTTGATAGGCTATTGGGTCTGGCCTACGTATGGAAGTCCACGTGGGCAGGTGATGCAGTATACTACATTCATTGTGTTGCAATTGGCAAAGAATTCCAGGTTTTGTTTGACAATTCCATGTTCAAATGTTTTTGTGTTACAGGTGAATGCATATGCCACACAATTGCCGCATTTGTAATTCCCCTTGACTTCTGGAAGACCCCATGTGGTATGCAGTGTTCTAGTGGTTTGTAAGGGTCCTTCTAGGGAATATCTAATGAGATGGTCTTTTACATTTCTACCCCTTTTGAAGGCGAACATAGGGACTTCTATACTGGGCTCTAAACTCTTGATAATGTGCCAATTCTTAGTAATCAAATTGCGTAATTTGTTTGTGTGTATGCCAAATGTGGTGACGCAAATGAGTTTGTTTATTTTAGACTTCTTTTTGGGCTTAAGTAATGTTTCTCTAGGGCAGAACCAGGCTCTTTTCAGCAAGTTTTTTTATTAGTTTTTTAGGGTAACCTCTAGCTATTAATTTGCTTCTCAGCACGTTAGCCTCTCTCATATTGTCATCTTTCTTGGTGCAATTGCGCCGCAGTCTTAAAAATTGGCCGTAGGGTAACCCATCTCTAAGAGCCCTTGGATGATGGCTATTGTACGTGAGTAGCATGTTGTGCTCCGTGGGTTTCCTTGTTCATAGTATAACAAGTGACACACCGTCACTTGTTATACTATGTATGTAAATATTTCGGATGTTATGTAAATGTAAATGTAAATGTGCTGGATTTGTAAAGCGCACGGCTGCCCGTGAGCGTCCCGGCGCTTGCTTAGGGAACCCGTCCTGGTATTCCCCTGTGAGAAACCCCGGCAGGGTGTCCACAAGGTGAAAGCCAGGCATCCCGCCGCGAGGGGCCGTAATGGAGATTAAGCAAGCTATTGCCCAGAGTCGCAGAGTGTGACCCCGTGAGTTGAGTAGGCACCAGAGCGAGAATTGTCGAGTCCGTGGAATTTTTGAGCCCGAGACCCGCCGAGGCGGGGAATCGAACCCTGGTCCACGGTCGATCTCAGCTTCCGGGTCTGCCGCCTCTAACCACTGAGCCACGCTTCTCCACTTATGTAAAAATGATTTGCCTATGTTCATATAAACTATGCAAATTCACTACCAGACTGACTAAGCGTGTAGACAGCTTCTTTCTTTGACGTCCTACATACCACCCACATTGCCATTGTGCATAATACTTATCATAAGTGTAATATATCTATCCACAGGAGGCGTTGTTGTTTTCTTAAAGCTTTATAACCAGGCTCTAATTGAGTAGGGTTCCCTTGTTTGCTTTCCCAGAACAAGTAGCCCCAAGCAGAGCTTCAGGGATCGCAGGAAAGCAGATGCTTCTGCAAATGGACACGGTGCCCAGGGGTTCGGGTTGCACGGTCCCCACGAGTGATACAGGTCTCAGGTTTGCCGAGCACACTAGTCGACCTCAGGGACATTTGGAAACCCACCTCCTGTGTTGCAAAGGTCTTCGGAGTCCTCAGGAGCTTCGGAGTTGCAAACCGGTCAGATGTGTCTTTGGTGCCGCTTAGCAGGAGTGTAGCTACTTTACTTCAAGGTAGATTCTTCAGTCATCTAGCGCAGTGTAGATCGTCGAAGTACTTGGTTTCTGTAGCAGAGTTTCGTCCAGGTAAATCTAAAGTCCTGTAGCCAGGTGTTCCTACTTTATACCGAAGGAAAGGGTGGGACAAACTCTGGGGACCCACCTATGGGAGGGTCAGGACAGAGGGGGGCTACACCCATATCCTTTGTCCAGTTTCACGCCAGAGCAGGGTCTGATAGTCCCTGCAACCGGTTAGAGCTGGACTAGGCACAGGGACACCAAATATGCCCCCAGTGCAGACATCAAAGCACTCTTTGAGTGCACCCACCCAGGCCCAATACACTAAAGCCTGTCTGGGAGGTGGTTACACCTCCCTGTGACAGGAAATCTATTGTCCAGCCTTCCCCTGCCGGAGTTTCGTCCAGCAGCAGGAGGGCAGACTCCTGTCTGTGGCTGGCAGCATCCATCTTGTGATGCCAGGGTCGAGAAAGCTGGTACCGGGTGTATCGGTGTTGTCATATTTCTCACTCTAGGAGGGTGGAATCATACCTACCCCACCAGTTAATAGGGGGAGGTATGATTTCAAGATGTTTGACACCAAACACAACAGTTTTCTGTGCAGCCGTTTTAAAGTTAGCATTTACTGCGAGGTTTTAATGCACTTAAGAGTATATGGTATGGCTGCATCACAGAACAACCCCGGAGAATAGATTCCGAAGGCTGCAGAGGGGCCCTGCTCATGCATGGGCAACCTCTCTTTTTATTTTTTATTTTTTAATCCTCATTTTGCGTATGAATGTATAAGGAGTACGACGGGGAACTTTAGGACTTCCACTTTTGTTCCTTCACTCTTTTCCTTTGCTTTGCCGACCACATAGAGTACCCCTTTGGTGGATCTGTCTTGCTTTAGTCCTCCTATATTCTTTACCATATTCAATAATTCTTAACAGAGAGGGTGAGAGCTAGCCATCTTGGCTACTCGGCGGGAAATTATTCCCGTCTGAATTATTGTCACCGCTTTAATCATCGGACATATTGGTGTTTTGTTCGGTTTTCCTTACATGTTATTAGTATAATAGTTTTCCCAAATTTCCCAAAAGTTAAACTTTTTCGAGGGTTCTCCTTCCTGTCTAGTTTGTGAGTTGTTATTATGGAGTTTAGCCATTCTTCATGCAAAGGTAACACTGATTTAACCCAATTCAGACATATCTCTCTTCTAGCAAGAAGTATCAAAACAAATGATAAATTCTCTTGTTTTCTGGTTAACCTCTCGTTGCTTACATTAAATTCGGTGCATATCCCAAAAATAATTAATGTTGTACTTACTTTTAGGTTTGTTCCCAATATCCGACTTAGCGTGTTACCTACTTCATGCCAGAAGAATTCCAGTTGCAGGCATCTATGGAACATGTGTATATCATCTGCCTTTTCAAATCCACACTTAGGGCAGGATTTTATGCTTGCTCCTTTAAATTTTGACAATTTTTTGGGTGTCCAGTATGCCCTATGCAGTGTAAACAGGTGATTTCTCTTTAGGCGTGCTGGTTTAATAATAGTCCAGCATTTTTCACATGATTTCTGCCATAAATTATGAAGTTCCGAATCTAAGATGTTTTTGCTCCAGATTGATTCCGATATTGAATCATTATCTTCTCCTGATGTAATTATGGCCCAGTACCATATTGAAATTTCCTTTTTTATTGGGGAGATTTTGATGATCTCTTTCTCTATTTCTATGTTTCCAGTTTTTTTCTCCGTCAAAGAGCTTGCCCAGCTTGTGAGTTGGTAATATTTACATTTTGAAAGAGTCCCGTTAGTGATTTCTGTAACGTGTTCCCAAGGCACTATTGAGTTCTCTATCATCAATTGTCCCCATTTGTTGATTCCTGCCGTTCTTAGTGGGGTTGCTAGGGCGTCTTTTAAGCACTCAGGGGTGCCTGGTGAGTCCCATATTGGGGCCAAGGAGCTGTAGTAGGGGATATTTAATGAGCTTCTTACTTGATACCAGAGTTTTGCCCAATTTTTTAGTATCTTTAGTTTTATCTTTTTAAAGAATTTGGGATGTCCGAATTTAAACAGGAAGTGGTCCGTTTTATTTGTTAATATTTGGAGGTATTGGGGGTAAAGTTCGTAGATTTTCACAAGAGATCTTGCATTCTTGAATTGAAAAGCTCTACAGTATTCCACAATATCTGGGCTAGCTATTCCTCCTTGCTGTTTTCTCCTTCTTATTTTATTCCAGGCAATCCTTGAACCTTTTGAGGCCCAAATGAAGGTCGTTATATCTCCTTGAATTTTCCTCAGATAGTCTCTTTTAAACTCCAATGGTATGACATTAAAAAGGTAAGTAAATTTAGGAAGAATCGACATTTTTACCAGGTTAGATCTTCCTATCATGTTTAGAGGTAACTTGTCCCATACCTTAAAAAGCTTTTTTGTCTCTAATGAGATCCTGTTAAGATTTAGTTGGGGGATTTTTTCAAAGTCTTTCACAATGGTTATACCCAGATATTTTATTTTTTCCTTTGTGTATGAAGTATTCTGTTGGGTGTTCCAGCTCATTGACTCAGTTTTTGCTTCATTTGTCAAGTACCCGGATACTTTCCCGAACTCTGTGATTGCCTTGTTTATTGCTGGGGAGGAATTTTGATAGTTTTCTGTAAAAATCATTAGATCATCCGCATAAAGCGCCACCTTTTTGACCCACTCCAGATGTTTAAAGGGGGTTATTAATTCATTGTTTCTAATTGTATCTGCCAGGGGTTCTATGTAGAGGTTAAAAAGCAGGGGAGAAAGCGGGCACCCTTGTCTCGTTCCTCTTTGTATTGCAAAGTTATTGGTAAGACTCCCGTTGACTAGGATCTTTGCTCTTGGGTTTCTGTAGGTCTCAGTTATCAGATGACTAACATTTTGACCAAGATTATATTTGTTGATAACTCTGCTTAGAAAAGACCAGTTGACCCTATCAAATGCTTTGGCAGCATCAAAAGTTATTATTGTGAGGGGGATTTTTTCACTAGTTGCTATATCAACTGCTGCAAAAAGTTCGTGGGTAATTTCTGATATTTGCCTCCCTTTTATGAACCCTTTTTGGTCCGAATGTATCAGTTTTGGCATTACCAGTGCTAGTCTACCTGCTATGATTTTTGTGAAGATTTTATAATCACAGTTTAGCAGGGATATGGGTCTATATGACTCACAAGCTGTGGGGTTCTTCCCTGGTTTTAAAATAAGGCTGATAATGGCGCCATGCCAGGTGTCAGGGGTTTTATCTTTTTCCCTGTAGATTTTGTTTAGTAGTTTCGTTAGTGGGGGGGCTACAATTTCTCTTAGCGCTGAATACAGTTCGTTTGGTAAGGCATCAGGTCCGGCGGCTTTCCCTTTTTTCAAGGATTTCAAGGCCGTTTTTACTTCTTCCATTGTTATTCCTGCGTTTCGCTCTTCGTTTTCTAATTCCGACAGTTTCGGTAGGTTTAGGGAGTCAAGATATTCTCCTAATTGCTCTGAAGAGGAGGAGGAATCTTCCATATAAAAGTTGGAGAAGACATTTTCAAATTCCTGCTTAATTTCAGACTCATCAGAGGTTGTACCAGTTTGATTACTTAGTTGTATACTGGCTATTTTGTTTCTGGTCTGCTCCGTTTTAGTTTTCCAGGCCAGTAGTTTTCCGCAACCCTCTCCATACTCATGAATGGCTAATTTGCTAGCCTCCCACTTAGTTTTCACTCTATCTTCGAGATAGTCTGCCATTTTCCCTTTTAGATCTTTTCTCTCCATCTCCAACTTATTTTTTATTTCCAGGTCTTGTTCTGAGTTAATCGGCACATCTAGTTGACTTATACTTTCTTCCTTTTCTCTGATCTCTTGTTTTGTAAGTTTTGATCTGTAAGCCCCCAGGCTTATGAGTTTACCTCTGATGACTGCTTTATAGGCGTCCCAGGTTATTTGATCTGAGGTGCCTACTCTATTATCCTCAAAGAAGTTGGCTGAGGTTATACTCAAATCTTCCCTTATTTTTGGGTCCAAAAAGAGAGTGCGGTCTACTGTCCCATCTAGGTTGAGGTTTATTTATTTCTGAGTGTACGGTTAATTGTACCGCCGAGTGGTCAGACAGATGCTCAGCAAATGGTCAAGAGCTTTGATGTTGTTGTGAAAGTTTTTACTAATCAAAAAATAGTCTATTCTAGACTTATGACCTAGTTTTTTGTTGTGTAAAGTAAATGGGTGCTCCTTGTTTCCTTTCTCTCTTCACATGTCGATCAATTCTAGATCCTTTTTATAGATGCTTAGCCATTCTCTCATTTTTGGCAAGTTTGATTGTCTTCCTGGGGGAGATCTGTCTAAATTAGGGTCTATCATAATGTTAAAATCTCCTCCCAACAGTATTGGATCAGATGTGGTTAGAAGTTCTGTATATAATTTTTGTAGGGGGTTTGGGTCATCAATGTTTGGTCCGTAATATCCCGCTATAATGAGATTGTTATCATATATCTTTACTCTTACTAAGGCCCATCTGCCTTTGTTGTCTACTACTTTATGCATGACTTTTACATTGAGCGATTTTTTGAAGAGTATTGCGATCCCCTTAATATTGCAATTTTGGTTAGTGCAAACGTAGGAATCCACCCAGTTTAAAGATTTTATTATTTGTTCCCATTCTTTGTTTAGGAGACGAGTCTCTTGAAGAATGATCACCTCACTATCCACTAATTTTAAATATTCGAAGATTTTCCTCCGTCTGCTAGATGTTCTGAGTCCATTTACGTTCCATGATAGAATTTTAAAATCTTTCGCTATTTTAGACATGATATTTTCTTTTCTGTTGGTTATTTATTTCCAGTTTCATTTTTATTTGTCGTTCTCGTGTACTCCCTGTTACATCACTCTTGAGGATAATTTTTTCAGTTTTTTCCCTAGTTTGCTCCCCACCCATGGTGTCTTTTTTGTTTGGTTTTGTATTTTTTCTGTCCTTATCTTTGCCCCCCCCCGAGGAAGCCTTCCTTTTCTCTCTTGGGCGGTATTGTTCGCCCTTTTCGAGCTCCACAATTCCTCTTTTTGTTACGTTACCTATCTTTAAATTTATGTTGTAGTCCGTAGCTGAGTCTTTATCTGCTGTATGAGATTTTCCACTTCGCTCGGTTCCCTGATATTGTGCATTTTATTCTGCCACATGATTCTCAGTGCGGCGGGGAATCTCATTTGGACCGTAGCACCTAAGGTTTTTAATTCGGCCATGTATTGCCCTAATTCCCACTGTCTGTCTTGAGTGGCTTTCGACATATCTGAACGGATCCTGAAGGTCCAGTTATCTTTCTTTAGTGAGCTGCTCTTTAATCCTTCACTTAGAATTCTCTCTTTTAGTGTATATGTTTTGAAGTTTATTAAAATCTTCCTTGGCGTCTTCCTGTCTCTGCTCTTTCTGAATGGGTCTCGGTGCACCCTTTGAATGTCATCACTCAGATTTGTGTCTTTTGTCCATGGAAAGTATTCTTCGAGCAGGGAGATGGTAAATTTCTTTATGTCCTGCCCTTCCTGATTTTCTGGCACATTTAGTATCCTAAGATTATTCTTTCTTGCTTGATTTTCAAGTGACTCTAGTTTCTCCTTTGTGGCTTTATCCGAGTCTCTTAATTTCCTGATTTCAGACTGGTTAGAGTCTACTTTTTTGTTGAGGGACACCATCTCTGACTCCACTGCAGATACTCTGTCACCCAAAGCATTCAGCTTTTGATCTAGGGTCTCACAGACTTCTTGGATCTTGGCCTGGTTGGACTCAGATACCAAGAATTTCTCTCTCATCTCTCCCAGAACCGTCTCCATGAGGCTTTCCATGAGTTTTCCAGTTTGCTCAAGGAAGGTTTGTGGTGGAGGACAGTTGGAGGCACTTGTACCCGGTTCATTTGCGGTTAGCAGAGGTGAATTCTCTGGGGTCTCTGAGTTTTCACTCTGTGGGTTTACGTTACTAGGTGTTTCTGTACTCATTTTCGGGATTTCACTAATCAGACTTTCAGGGGTTTCAAGGGTTTCATCAGATTGGGGTAACGGAATGGGGGGACTTTTTCCTGCTGTTTGCTGGGGTTGTTGCACTTTAAAAAAGGATCTCAGTGAAGGTGTGATTTTTAGTTTGTGTTCAGGAGGGACTCCTGCCTTGTCTGCCCTTGGTTTGGGCTGACGTTCTCTGTTAGTAGTACCTTTTTTACTCTTTTTTTTGTAGAGGCAGGGTTACTTGTTTAGAAGGCTGTGCAAAACTTTGTTTGGGGAATTGCCTATTTCTCAGGCAGTAGCTCGATTTTACTTCACCCTCTTCCTCAAGTTCTAGTTTTTTTGTTTGGCTCTTTCCCTCTCCCTTATTTCTTGTCCTTGAGAAAAAGTCTAGCGCTTCTAATCCACTGTCTCCTAAGCAACTAGCTTTTTTTACCTCTGTTTTTTTAGCAACCCCCTGTTCGCCCTCCTTACACCCTTCAATTAAATCAAGAGCAATCCTTCCCTGGTTTTTTATCCCCCCTCGTACCTGGCTCATGTGGTTGCAGTAGGAGCTAGGATCCGTCTTTTTTTCTTTGTTTCTAATGACTCTCCTGTTGCCCAGACTCCGTGGCTCGATCTGCTTTCTCTCTGGGCAAAAACGCCAAGTGTCGATCTGGAGCGGAGCTACACCTCTCCTGTGTGTCTCCCAGCTTCCCTGTCTGCTGGCGCTCCCCTGATTCCCCCGGAAATCTTCCCGTTCGTACCACTGTTGAGCCGGCTGGTCTCCTCGAGTCCTTAGCCAGCCGTTGCTGATTCCGCCGCCACACCCTCTCACATAAAACCAAGCACCCTGCCTTCAGGATTGATAAGGCCTGCCATAGGGGTGACTGATAGGCTTATATGTGCAGTGATAAGGTAGATATAGTGAACCTATATCTAAGTAAGGGGTGCATGCACCACCTTACACAGGTTGCAGTAGCAGACATGTGGTGTCAATTTGAGTAGCCTCTCAGGGGTGGCATAATACATGCTGCAGTCCCTGGGAGGCCTCTGGGGTACCTATGCCCTGGGTATCTAGCATACCATATACTCGGGACTTATAAGGGTACCCCAGAATCCAATCTGGAGTGTACCTAAGGTACATGCAATCAACTTAGGGAGAAAGCAGATAGACTGAGGTCCTGATTAGCAGGGGCCCAGTCAAACTAAGTCGAAAACCAGCAAAACACCAGGCAAAAAGTGGGGGTAACCATGCAGTCAGATTCCACCTTCCTACAACATCCCTAAACAACAAAACTCAAGCAGAATAATGTTAGCCCAGTCTTTCTTACTGCTACCATATATAACAAACTTATATTTGTTTGGCCCCTTCAGGAAATAATACAAATTACTCTTTCATTCACCTTTTCCTTTCTTTGAATGGCATTTAGTTTGTGGTTGTGCAGGGGGTATTTCAGTGTTAATGTGTTTACACTTGTGAGGGCTTGTTCCCTTCCGGTGGGGTTTTATCAGTTATTATAGGTTTACACCTAAAACCGACAGCCTACCTATGAGATAGCGTTCTAGGTCATCTGACAAGAAATCTGGAGCATTTTGACGGGGTCGGGTACTTTTGTAATGAGATCCGGCACATTTTATGGCATTGGCACCTGGACACAGGAAGATGTGTTCGTGGAGCTAGGTTGCATACTTTGTAAAATGGAAATTGGTTCAAATTCCAGGCCTTGTTACTTGACCTCTGAAGTTTCTGTTCCATACCTTGATTAAATATGTGCACCGAAAAGCAATAATGATGGTGTGGCTTGTACATGACTTTGTACCATTTTTCTGCTGTACTGTTTAGATGCTGGAAGACTGCCACAAAACTTTCAGGGAGATGAAACTGCACTTCTTGGTCTCACAGTGCAAACACTCGGTGCAAATACAAGCCTTCAAGCACAGTCTAGATCTCTTAATATTTCCCTATATTTGAGCCCAGCCATTACTTTAAGATTTCATCCTCTGAGCTGATCAGCTGACCTTGCTGGAAAGGTGGTCAAGTGGGAGCCTAGCAGTGAGCAGAATGTTTGCCTGATTATAATGCCTATCAAAATTACCTAACATAGCAATATCTTTAAATGCAAAAGATACTGTTTCTTTCTACAGTCTTTTATCCTCAATTTGCAGGCACATTTAAAAAGCATACTCTATAGTTTTAAATCCAGCATACACATCTGGCAGTTCCTTAAAATCTGATTGCCCTCTCTAACCTTTTTTTCTTTCAAATGGCCATCTTCTTCCATTCCATCCCCCACTTGCCTCCTTTACCTAAGCACAACTTTCTTAAAGTCTCATGCATGTTTGCTTTTATCTCTATGACTGCATTTCTGAAAATTGTCCGCACGTAAATTTAAAGAGCAAAACCTTTACATTTTTTGAAAGGCATACCCCTGCAACGTAACAATACATTATTTCTTTATGCTCATCTACACTCTTCACTAACATACTCCCCACTAATGATCATATCTAGCTCATGGATTCAATTGATCATATCTAGCTCATGAATTCAATCTACCATGAAGAAAGTGGAATGAAGGTATGAAATAGTTTGCCTGAGCACACAAAATTATTTCCAATAACTACAGGCTTCGACAAATCTACTCGCCCACTCGCTATGGCGATTCAGATTTTATCAGGGTGAGCTATATTTAGGTCGACTGGCAAGCTGAGAAACAACAGGTGTTGTGTTCACTCACAAAGGGAAGAAGCATTAAAGATGCTTTTTTTTAATAACAATTTTTATTGGCTTTTTCAGTGTAACAGTACACGTAAAATTCGTTTTCTTACATGCAGATAACATACTTTGGTATCTTCATTGTATACAAATAATACTACATTTAGTGATCCGTGAACGTCGACAATCTTAACACCATATATATGTTAATATTAGACACGTGGGCCTCCGGATGCATCTCTCCCTGGGTATAGCTTATGCGTTATGTGTGTGGAAGACCTCTAGAAACCTTTATGTCAAAAACTATTTATTTTGGTTATCAGTCTAATGTCTTTGTTTACACCAATTGGGCACCTATGTCCGTTACAATTGTGTTATGCCCTGGCTCCCTCCTTATGGACTTGTTGTCAGTTCAGATACCTCCTGCGGTGGTACGCATAGGTCTCCTCGGTATTCATTCCATTTGCCCCAAATAGTGGACCATTTTTTGGGACACCCCCTATGTATAAATACCGCCTTTTCTGCCACCATTGCCGCATTCATGTCATCCCCCCAGTGTGTCCTTCAGGGTACGGTGCCGGATCCCCATTTTCTAGCTATGTTCCGCTTTGCCAGCGTCATGCCCAGTGTTGCCCAAGTCTGTAGCCCCCGGTTTAGATCCGTGGGCGGCCAAATGTTTAATAAACAGCACCGTGGGTCAAGTTGTATTTCTACCCCGCTTGCATTTGAGAGTTCTGACAGCACCCCTGACCAGTATGTTTTTATCCTGGGGCAGTCCCACAGTATATGAAAGTATGTTCCCGGGAGTCCACAACTCCTCAGGCACCCAGGCTCCGGGACGTGACCTAATTTATGTAGTAGAGTGCGGGACTAATAGATTCAGTGTAGTATCTTCAGTTGTACGAGCTTTAGCAAGTGCGTATAACCAGTCTTCGTCTTCTATGTCCCCTAATTCCACTTCCCACTTGCTACGGAGGACCACTGTGGGGTCTGGAAGATTGTTTATCAACTTGCGGTACGTTAGTGAAACTGCTTTCTACTCAAGATGGTCAGTGAGGAGTCTATCCTCCAGTGGGGAGGATTCAACCAGGGTCGTGCTTGGTGGGATGGCACCTTTCAAGGCGTGTCTGATTTGCGTGTAGTGGTACCGCTCGGTGCTCGCCATTTCGTATTTTTCTTGCAGGGCTTCAAATGTGATGATGTCGCCCCTACTCCACAGGTCGCCTATCTTCGAGATACCTATGAGGTCCCACTGCCGGAATCCCTTGGTGTTAGCCAGGGCACCAAGGCGGCGCGTGTCCCAGAGTGGGGTGGCCAATGCGAGCACTCCCTACCAGCCCAAGGCTCTCTGAGCTGTGTAGGTCTGGGAACAATGTGTAGCTCTACCAGTCACCGCAGGCAAACGTGGTGTATGTGCGGGTGGAAAGTTGCTGTCTGTGTGGAATCTTTGAGAACACATTTTAACAACAATGGTTGAACAAAAACGAAAGCAATTCCCATCAGACCACCCTTTTTGGTGGATTTTACGTCATGTGGGGATTGCTGAACATTCCTTCCGACCATATAGTGCCAGTGTGGGAATGAATAACAATAATGTAGTCATGATCAACATCTCAGTGTGGTGTTGGTGAACAAGTGCAGTGCTACAGTGATAGTGATGGATAAAAATGACTACACAGACTCAAAAAGTAAGTTTAAACAAGAGTCCATGTGCCAAAAGTTAAAAAGTGCGCCCAGTAGAGCTGCTTACTGGCGCAGTGCAGAGCGGTCGACATGTTTCAGCCATAGGGGCCATTACCCCGGCTTTCTTCAGGACCTTATAACATAAATTTGCTACTGCACCTTTAGTGAAGGATATGCAAACATGTACTACAAAAACAACATATAAATTATTGTCTACCAGGAACTTCAATACTTAAGTGTCCACTGGAAGGTGATCAATGTGTTTTCTTCCCAGCTTTGTGTGGACCTCCACTTCCGCTCGCCACCAGACGGGAGGTACCGACGGAGAGAGCGGGGCCTCATACTCCCGAGCGGTCGCCGGGTGAGGTGAGGTCTTCACCCACACAAAGCTGGAGCGGGGCCTCATACTCCCGAGCGGTCGCCGGGTGAGGTGAGGTCTTCACCCACACAAAGCTGGGAAGAAAACACATTGATCACCTTCCAGTGGACACTTAAGTATTGAAGTTCCTGGTAGACAATAATTTATATGTTGTTTTTGTAGTACATGTTTGCATATCCTTCACTAAAGGTGCAGTAGCAAATTTATGTTATAAGGTCCTGAAGAAAGCCGGGGTAATGGCCCCTATGGCTGAAACATGTCGACCGCTCTGCACTGCGCCAGTAAGCAGCTCTACTGGGCGCACTTTTAAACTTTTGGCACATGGACTCTTGTTTAAACTTACTTTTTGAGTCTGTGTAGTCATTTTTATCCATCACTATCACTGTAGCACTGCACTTGTTCACCAACACCACACTGAGATGTTGATCATGACTACATTATTGTTATTCATTCCCACACTGGCACTATATGGTCGGAAGGAATGTTCAGCAATCCCCACATGACGTAAAATCCACCAAAAAGGGTGGTCTGATGGGAATTGCTTTAGTTTTTGTTCAACCATTGTTGTTAAAATGTGTTGTCAAAGATTCCACACAGACAGCAACTTTCCACCCGCACATACACCACGTTTGCCTGCGGTGACTGGTAGAGCTACACATTGTTCCCAGACCCGTTCTGCTCTTTTGTGTATTGAGTATTGGCATGAGGGGTATGAGCAGACAGGTCGTTAAAGATTCCCCTTGACCCTCCACACACCTGTTTTGTTTAATGTCTCTGAGCTGTGTGCCAGATTTTCACGGTGTGAGCCGTAGGGCCAGTAAGCGTGTGAAGCTGTTTATTAGTGAATAGGGCCTTCATCAGTTGGTCTGTGGGGAGTAGTGTCCTGTCTAAGCTGTAAGCTGGGTCATTGTGAGGGGCGTGTAGCCATTGGTTGACTACTATTAGCTGTGTAGCCGCCCAGTAGTATAATTTGACACTTGGTAGCGCAATCCCCCCATCGTACCAGCTACGGATTAATTTGGAGTTTGCTATACGAGCCGGTTTTCCATCCCACAGTAGGGAAGATATTTCTGCGTCTATTGCCCTAAAGTAAGTAATAGGGACCGGGAATGGGGTGTTCTGTAACGCATAAAGGAACCGTGGGAGCGAAAGCATCTTAAAGAGTGCTGCTCTCCCTAACAGCGTTAGCGGGAGGGAACGCCAGTGTGCTACATCTGATTTGAACCTCTGCAAGGGTTTCTGCAGGTTCTCTTCCATAAAGACGGAGGCTTGCGGAGTGACATAGATTCCAAGGTATTTGAAACCTCTGGTTACTGTTTGCAGTGGACAGGCTGGGGGGAGCATGGACATTGGACCGTGCAATACATATAAGAGCGATTTTATCCAATTTATTGTATATCCTGAGACTTCCCCATATTTCTTGAGGACGTCTAATAGGGCTACAATGGATGTTGCCGGGGACATAAGGTATATTAATACGTCATCGGCATAGAGGGAGATGCGATCTTCCCATCCCGTTTCCCAGGTGATCCCGCGGACCACTGGGTCTGTTCTTATTATCACCGCCAGCGGTTCCAAAATGAGGGCAAACAAAAGGGGGGATAGGGGGCACCCCTGTCGTGTACCGCGAGCTAAGGTTATCGTACGTGATGTATGGCCATTGGCCACCACTTGTGCAAGGGGTGCCGTATATAACAGTTTAATCCAGCCACAAAATTTGGGGCCAGAGCCCATCTTCCTGAGCACTGCAAAAAGGAATGGCCACTCTACAAGGTCGAAAGCCATAGTTGCGTCCAGGGAGAGAATGGCTGCCTCCTCACGGAGGTCGGGGATGCGGTGGAGTACTCCATTCAAACGTCGCAGGTTAAGTGACGTGTTTCGCCCGGGCATAAAGCCCGATTGGTCCGGGTGGATTAATGTTGTGAGGTGTGGTTGCAGTCGTATTGCCAGCAGTTTCGCCAACACTTTTGCGTCTGCATTTATTAGCGAGATCGGGCGATATGAGGACGTCAGGTCGGGCGGTTTGCCAGGTTTATGAATTGCGACGATGGTGGCCAATCGTTGATCAGCCGTTAATGTACACTGTGATAGGCAGTCAGTGTACATGGAAAGCATATTAGGGATGAACTGTCGTGCCAGTGCTTTATATGGTTCCACCGGCAGACCGTTCGGTCCCATTGCTTTGCCTGTGTGTAATGCTGCCAGTGCCTTCCCCAATTCATCTGCTGTTAAGTCACGCTCTAGCGCCTGTGCATCATCCTGTGAGATAGCGGTGAGTGGTATGCCGTGTAGGAAGTCTATGCAGTCCTCTTCTGTCATGTTACCCCGTGCAGTGTATATGTTTTCGTAGTAAGAGGCCAGTTCTTCCACTATTTGTTGGAGGGAGGTAGTATGCGTGCCATCTGGTAAGGCTAACCGAGCTATCCATCTATCTGCTCTTTCTTTCCTTTCAAGCCACGCTAGCATTTTCCCCGTTTTGTCCCCCAGTTCGTAAATCCTATGTAGTGTATCTGTGTGTTTAATTTTGGCCATTTCCTCTGCATAGGTTCTGTATTCGCTCAATGCCATAGTGAGCGTGTGCGTCGTATCATCTGTGGGGTTCGCTGCTTGGGCTATTTCTGCTGTCAAGACTGCTGATTCTAGTGCTTCCATTGTCTCCCTTTGGTCTTTTTTATATCTAGTGATGGTGGAGATGGCCTACCCTCTAATGACCGCCTTAAAGGCCTCCCAGAGGATCGAGGGAGAGTCGACTGATGATAGGTTTTCTTCAAAGTAGTGTGTGGTTGAAGTGTCTAATGCCTTTGAAATTTTGTGGTGTTTTAAATAACCCGGGTAAATGGGGTATATTCTCTGTCGCCTCGTGGGGTGTGTAGTGTAGGTAAGTAGAACTGGTGAGTGGTCTGATATTCCTCTCAGTAAATGTTCTATCGCCGTCACTCGTTCAGGTGGTATCGCTAGTGTTAGCATGTAGTCTATTCGGAAGAGGCTGTTATGGGCTCCTGAGTTAAATGTGTAGTGGCGGTCATTAGGGTGTTTCAGTCTCCACATGTCTACCAGCCCCATTGCATCCTGAAATTCTCTAAAGAGTTGGTTGGGTCTCGCTGAGGGCCGCGGAGGTTGGCGATCTATCGTCGTGTTGAGTACTGCGTTAAAATCCCCTTCCATGATCAGGTCCTCCTCCGGGAGCTCAAGTAGAAATTTCCCCAGATCTTGGAAGACACCTTGATGGAGTGTCGGGGGAATATATACTGATATTAAATTATAGGTCCGTCCTTCCCATTGACATGTGACTGCCGCGAAGCGTCCCTGGTCATCCTCCCATGTACGCTTGATTAGCAGCGGGGCACTTTTGTTGACTAGAATGCCGACCCCTCGGGAGCCGGTGGAGAAATCCGAATGTGTGACCATTTTAAAGCCCCATCGGTTCGGTGCCTTAGTCGCCATGCCTGTCAGGTGTGTTTCTTGTAGGAGGGCTACTGTCGGTGCCTTACGTTTTAAGTACTGTAGGACCAGTCCCCGTTTAATTTTATGGCCTAGCCCATTCACATTCCAGGAAATGATTGTCAGTGGGGGGGGATACCAATTTTCCCCTTGGGGATCAAGTCCTGGTAATGCGTGTTCCGTCATGGTGTGTGACGTACAGGTGGAACTTTGGTGCTGACTGCTGTGTCCGTGGTGGGGTTGTTAACCAGTCAGTATCTGGTGTGGACTTTAGGCTGCTCAGAGATCGTTCCTTAAGGTGGGTGTGGTGTATTGTTAAAGCAGTAAGCGTCTCCCTAGAGCGTGCCACCTTCGAGGTGATGTGTCGAGATGTATAAAGAAGAGCCTGTGTGCATGCTGCATGTGTACATGAGGAAAATGTCCAAGCCAGTAACAAAGAACAAAAACAAGTCAAACCTGGAATGTGTAAATCCCTATCCCCCCTCCCTGCCTCCCTGCCCTGTGGATAAAGAACCCTCCACGTCCCCAACTGAGCAGAGTGCTTAAAGTCCCAACTTATAGATATTGTTCGTGGGGGTGAGACTTCTGTGTCCGCTGTTGAGTCCCCTTCTCCGTTAATACCATGCAGTGTCTGTCCAGATCAGAATGTCTTACCTGCATGGGCCCGCGTTCCTGCAGTCAGAATCTTACCATGGCTGGCTACCTGTGTCTGAGGATAAATGTTCTCCCATCTGTACGTCATTTTAGTGTCTCTTTCACCTTGACTGGGAGTGAACTCCGGTGTTTCAGTCCAATAGGCAGGTGCCACATTTTCAGTGTCGGGAGGAGTCTGCCGGTTCTGTCGTGCGTCGCCTCTTGGCTATTCCGTCTCATCGGTGATCCGTGGGCTTCCATTACCGTTGCCGCATTGTGGACCACGATTTCTGGGTCCTTTGGCTGGCCTCCAGCCCTCCAACCAATCCTGGGCGTCTCGTGGTGACTCAAAAAACCATGTCTTTCCTTCTGATTCGACGCATAGTTTCGCTGGGAAAAGCATAGAGTATTTGAGTTCACGTGCTCTCAATTCCCGTTTGACGTCTGTGAAGCCCCTTCGTTGTTGAGCCACCGCTGCCGTGTAGTCTGGGTAGAAGTTAATTTCTGAGTTGTCGATTTTTATCGGCGGGCGTGTGCGTGCTGTTTGTAAAATGGCGTCCCGGTCTCTGAAGTTGAAGATCCTTACCAGGATGGGACGGAGTGGTGCCCCTGGTTTGGCCTTCCCTCCGGGCACTCGGTGGGCTCGTTCAACCGAGAAAAAGTTCGACAATCCTTTGGGTTGGAGCTGATTTTGTATTAGGTCCTCAACGTAGAGGTCCAGGGCGGGGCCGCCTTCCGTCTCTGGTACACCAACTAGATGCACGTTATTACGCCTAGAGCGCCCTTCCTGGTCGTCCAGTTTGGATTTCAGTGCGGCGTTGTCTTCTTCTAATTTCAGGACTTTCCGTTGAAGCTCCGACGTGTCCTTTACAAGCCCGGTGGTTGTCTTCTCCACTTCTACTAGCCGTTCCGACATCTTCGCGAAGTCTGCCCTTATTAAGGAGACATCTGTTGATATAGTGCCCATCGATGATTGCATCATCTTCAGCGTTGCCATTACATCCTGTAGGGTGACCTTTTCGGTGTCATTTTGCGTTCCACTGTTCTGGGGCGGCGTGCGCTGTGGGTCTCCTCTCGCGTTATCCGGTGGATCTTTGTGGTAGACAAATTTGTCCAGTTTGGAGGCCTGGTGGCCTCTCAACCCTCTGGCACTCATCGCGGATATCGCAGGATATAGGTAACTGAGTAAGAGGTAGGGTTGTGCTTAAAGATGCTTTTAGTATTAAATCTTTTTATTGGGCAGAAAATAATCACACTGCACCTCACAGAAAGCGTCAGTACCGACCCCGAGGGGAGGCAGTCTAGACCGGTGGCACGGTTTACGCCCCACCTGGTGATACCAGATAGTCTTAATTAACACAGCAAGCCGCCTACAACCCATCCGGGCCGGCCGCGTCAAAGAGGTGCTCAAGAGGTGCCAGCGGAGCCAGTGAGAATGCAAAAGGGAACATGAGTTCAACATGAAACAAAACTTTCCCCAGACCCCCCCCTCCCCACTCCCCCCTCTCCTTGTCCAATAGTTAAACATAGAGTGATACATCAGCACTGCCTCTTTCACCGATCAGTCGGAGCCTTACCTGCCGGGCCCCTGCGTTTGTGTGAGCGTGTCGTGGGCTCCGGCAGTGGGGTATCAGCAAGGCGTAGCAGCCGCAAATACCTGGGGCAACTCACCTCCCGGAATTCCCCGGTCAACAGGGAGAGGAAGGGTTGCCACAAAGCTGCAAAGTCAGACCCCCTCCCTGCCGCGGTCAGCGAGAGCTTCTCCATGCCCAGGATCGCCCACAGCCTATGTAGCCAGCCTAGCTGCAACGGAGCCTGGACCGCCCTCCAATGAGCCACTATATTCTGTACCGCCGACCCCAATGCCAATGCGATCAGTCTGCCTCTCTAGGACTTCAGGGGGTACATAAGGGCGTTAGGGAGGCCTAGTAGGATGTAGGCTGGGAAACGGTTAAAGATGCTTTTAAATCTTGTTTTTATCTTGTCACAAGTATTCTGTGTCCGGAGACAGGTGTCAAAAGTCAGTTTACATCTAAAATTACTTTTCTTTCTTTGAGTGCAAAGTTCAAAGATTTTGTTAAGTCAACTGTATGATAAATGTGCTGTATAAAAAGTGTGAAATGAAAGGCAGTAGGATACTTTGTGTTTTTGAGAACAAGAGTGTGATCTGCAAACATAAGTATAGGTGTCTTTATGCCTGCAAGAGATGGTGCATCTGTCGGGAATGTAGAAAAATAGTTGACAACCCCATTAATAAATAGTGAAAATTATGTCGAGCCAAGACACACCCCTGACGGACCCCTTTGGATACCGGTACTCGATTAGTGATGTTCCCCTGGGTACTTCATCGAACCTGGACAAAATTCCCCATATGAAGACTCACTACAACATCAGAAGGCATCCCAAAGTCCTTGAGGACCCACCAGAGTTTGTTGCGGGGGACAAGGTTGAAAGTGGATTTTAAGTCCACAAAAGCGGCATAGATGGTGCCGCCCGCCAGCACTACAACACTGTAGGAGAGTAGGGTCTGCTATCCTATGGTCACCCCAATTTTTGCTTTTTGCTTCACTGGTTTTCGACTTAATGTGGCTGTGGGCCTGCTAATCAGACCCACAGCCTGCTGTTCTCTCTCTAAATTCACAGACATGTACTATAGGTACATAACCAATTTGGTACTGGACACCTTATCAGCCCCTGTACAGTGCACTATAGGTGCCCAGGGCATAGATGCATCCAAGGCCTACCAGGGGCTGCAGCATATCTTTTGCCACCCCTGGCTGGTACTTAAATCGACACAACTGGCTGTTCACACAGCTGGGGCAAGGTGGTGTACTCACCCCTTGCTTAGATATAGTATACCTATGTCTAAACCTATATCTGGACACATAGACACCTATAAGTCACTCCTATGGCAGGCCTTTACAATCCTGGAGGCAGAGTGCTTGGTTTTATGTGAGATGGTGCTCTAGCATGAGCTGAGCCTGTCTGCAGTGTGGGAACCATTTCCTTAATGCTGTTCCAGTGATACTGCCATACCATATACTCTTAAGTGCATTATAACCTTTGCGGTTAATGCTAACTTTGGTTTGGCTTTATCAAAACATGTCGTGGTTGGTGTCATACACTTTGGAATACTACCCCCTCACCAGTTCTGGCGACGGGGGTAGCATCCCACCCTTCTAGAGGGAGAAGACATGTTACTTTACTTAAAACGCGGTTAATCCTAACCAGAGCCCCAGCATCACAAAATGGACGTTGCTGCCACAGACACATGTCTGACCTCCTGCTGCTGACCTAAACTTGGCAGGGGAGACCTGGACAAAGGGGTTCCTGTCACAGGGAGGTGTCACACCACCCCAGACAAGAGATAGTGGATTGTAGCAGGGAGGGTTTGAAAGAAACTAGACACTGCCTGGGGCGCACAAGGTGTCCCCAGGCAAAATCCAGTCAAACCGGTTCTGGGGCACTCCAGCCTCAGTCCTGGCGTGAAACTGGACAAAGGGAAAGGGGTGTAACCACCCCCTTCCTGGGTCCCACCCATAGGAGGGACCTAGCAGGTAATCCAGCCCCTTGATTTGGAATAAAGGTAGGAGCTGTGCAGATGCACATCAGATTATCCTGACTGAAACTTATGAAACGAAACTCTGGACCCTTCGACATTCCACTAGACGTGGAAGACTGAAGAATCTCCCTTGTGGTCAAGGAGTGACCACCCTGTGCAAACAGGCACCATCCAGCACCTCGACGTTTGCTTTGTTGCAGTTCCCGCCGGAACTCGATCGACAGAGATCGACAAGACCCAGCGTGCCTGCCTTCTAACAGCCCGATCCACAGTCTCTGCAGAGCTGAGACCCGTGGAGGCGACCTGAAGCGTGGGGCCGGCCATCTTGGAAAAACTACGAAGCGCTGACCGTGCAGCATCCGAGGTTCCCTCAAAGCTGTGCATTGGAGTTTGAGAAGCTCCAGCCCCGAGCAGCCTTTGCACCGAGGCTCACCCCTCCACACTCATCTAATGCTGCGTGGGGCCCTTTTGCATTTTCCTGCTCGACGCGTTGGTCTGGTCGCTTGCCCGTTGGCTAGTGGCCCCAGTACCGACGAACCTTTGAATTTGCTATGCTAGTCTGGTTGCTCCAGACTGGCCCTCGCTCCCCTGAAAAGGAGCACCCGCTCAGACCTTGCTGGTCCGAGTAAGAAGCGATCTTCGAATCCTGCGTGGGTTGCATTTGCCAAGGCCTGTTGACTCCGATTTTGAAGCCGACACCGCCGACAGCGAGAGCCTTTGTGGGACAGCTCATGATTCACTCCAGGACATCCTCGGTGCCCCAGAGACCACGTGGCAGCGGAGACAAGCTTCACGACAAGCACCTGATTGCGCCCGACATTGCCTGGTTCCTTCCTGGTTCCTTCCTCGTCACTGGCTAGTGACCCAGACTCTGTCCCCTCTGCTTTCAGGTACTCTACATCTTTGATCCACCCTTGGATCACACCGGACACTTCTCTTCTGGACGCCTGCAGCATCTTCATCTCCAGGCACCATAGATCTTCGTGACGAAACCCGACACATCTTTGCACCTGTGCACCCGCTTCCTGTGGGTGAGGTAACTCTTGAACGCCGGTGCTCCTGTAGTGGTTTACACCTCTAGTGTCTAAGTCTAAAGTTTTGTCCTTCTAGTCCAGTCGAAGACTCTTAAAACTGTAACTCGATAACTTTTATGCACCATTGACTTTGCATTGGTGCATGCGTGTGCTTTCTGCACTGCACCTGAATCCCGCAGACTACTCCCGTCCTAACTGCTGTTAGTCTAGTGTAGTCCCATCGATTCCCAAGGCCCTAGGCCTTATCCCTGATCGATTAGTGATTGTTATACCATTTTTTTTATATATGGTTTGAGTGGCCACCGGCCTCATCCATAACTGTGCAACTTGTATATGTTATACTGTGCTTTTGTTTAAACGCTTGTGCTTCATTGCTCATAAAGAGTAGTGGGGATTATTCTGAGAATAAATACATATATTTTTATAATATATAACTTGTGTGGTGTCCTTTCATTTGATATTACAGGATTGCATATGGTAAAACAGCTGGCTTCACATGTCCTCTTGAGTTAAGCCTTTAGGCTGCTTAGTCCATGCTACCTCTAGGATAGCTTGTCTTTAAGGTTGACTTACAACCACCACCATAAGGGATTGTTTGGACTGATATAAGGTGCCCCCAGAACTGGAGACATCATACATCAGGCAAACTTCTCACATTGGTGAGCAGCGGTACGGATTTGAGCTTTGCTGTTGTTTTACCTTTGCAATCTTTTATCAAATTGAAAGATCACATTAAGTACCATAGGTACATATAAATAAAAGCTTAGCATATTTAAGTTCTACTGAACTTAGTAGTTGTAGGTAGAAGGGCTTAGTACACCCTGACTACAACTCACTAGCAAGGTACAGTAGGAAAACACTTAGTGTAGGTAAGTGCATCACTTACACCTCACTAGAGGGGAAATATCACTTACAACGAAACTTTTACAACGCACTACCAATACAACGCGGTCATTACAACGCAAACTATTACAACGCATTGCGCTGGGGGGGGGCGCTCTAGGATAGGGAATAGGTTAATTTACTATCCAATAACCTTCCCTAGTGTCCACGGGGACTGGAGTTGGAATAGTAAATTAAACTATTCACCATCCAACACCCAAAAGCGCTATGCGTTGTAATGGTATGCGATGTAAAAACCGCGTTGTAAAGGCAGGCGTTGTAATAGCCTGCGTTGTAACGTCATACATCCCACTAGAGTCATATCTGGCACAGGTGAAGCCCAGAGCTCTCTACCTGTGGTGGTTGACCCTCCACAGGCAACCTCAGACTATGACAAATTCTGCCATAGAGACTTGAGTGCCTTGTGCACTGCAAGGAAGCTGAGAAAGGGTCAAAACCCTACCATTCCCATCCTGATAGCCATCCTGGAGAAGGATGATATTGAGAAAGCTAGAATAGTTCCCTCAGGGTCAGGAGAAGGAGTGAATCCCCCAGAGACTGAGAACACCTCCCCAGGAGTAGAAAATGAGGAGGCAGACCCTGAATCAGAAGGTGAAGAGTCAGATCATGATCAGATGGGAAACCAGGTACCAGGATGAGAGCTGTTAGACTCCAAATAGAGAGGGAGGAAGTAGCCCTGGCCCAAGCTAGACTTGCTTTGGCAAGAGAACAGAGATTGAGTGGGAGAGACTCCCACTGGTGGCAGCATTATCCCCAAGGATAAAGACGGGTCCTATGAACATAGAAACCTGAGTAAGATTGTGCCCCCCTACAGAGATGGGGATGACATCCACAAATGGATAACTGCTTTGGAGAGGGCCTGCATGGTACAGCAGGTCCCTCAAGATCAGTGGGCAGCAATCTTGCGGCTCTCCTTTTCTGAGAAAGGGAGAGATAAGCTCCTCACTGTTAGACCTGAGGATGCTAAAAAGTACTCTGTCTTGAAGAGTGCTCTTATTGAAGGGTTTGGCCTAACCACTGAGCAATACAGGTTGTTGTTCAGAGACACCCAAAAAGCACAGACTCAAGACTGGACTGATTTTGTTGATTGTGCCACTAAGGCTCTGGAGGGTTGGTTGCAGGGAAGTAAAGTCTCAGACTATACAGGATTGTACAATCTTATAATGAGAGAGCAGATCCTTAATAACTGTCAGAACCAGCAATTGCATCAACACCTTGTTGACTCAGATCTGACCTCTCCCCAAGAATTGGGTAAGAAGGCAGACAAATGGGTCAGAACAAGGGTTAAGCAGAAACCCCAGAACCAAGGAGGTGATCAGAAGAAAGCAGACCAGACGGGTGGAGATAAGAAAGAAAAAGACCAGAAGTCTTCTACAGGCCCCCAAAATAATTATAAAAAGGAGGGTGGTTCCCAAAATGGAAACAAGAAAAAGAAGAATGATGGCCCAAAGAAACCTTGGTGCAATACTTGTAAGTCCACTTCTCATTGGGGAAGTGAATGCACTAAGAGAAACCCAGTTCCTACCACTGCAGCCCCTAAGGCACCTGCACACCCTAGTACAGTTACCATTGGTAGTGCACAACCCAAGGGGATAGTAGGGTTAACCCTGGGATCTGAGATGGAGTCTGGCTTAGTCAGAGTCCCTACTCAAGCAATTCTGATCTGTGAGGGGGACATAGCTATGTCCTCTACTATAAGTCCTAATAACTTGGGCAAGTACAGGCAGACACCTTTAATCAATGAGAAACTGGCTCAGGCCTACAGGGACACTTGTGCCAGTGTCACTATGGTGACACCTAACTTTGTGGACCCTGAACAGATGATACTAGGTGAGAACTACCTAGTGACCAACGCTAGCAATGCCACTACTACAAATAGTGTGGCTGTTGTTAACTTCTCCTGGGGAGGGGTAACTGGCCTCAAGAAAGTTGTTGTTAGTGCAGACCTCCCAAATGACTGTTTGTTGGGCAATGATCTTGAGGAATCCTTATGGTCAGAAGTGGAGTACAGGACTCATGCAGACATGCTAGGGATTTCAGCACATGTCCTTGCTGTAACCAGGTCCCAGGCCAAGAAGTGCCTACCTGAACCTGTGGTGGATCTTGAAACTATAGACCAACCACAACCCAAGAGAAAGAGCAAGAGGGTCAAGGCAGTGCCTTCCCACTTGCCCCAGGTTGAGGATCAGACCTCACAGGAGGGTGATTCTGTGATCCAAGAGGAGACTGTCCCAGAAGAGCTTGAACCTGATCAGGTTGAGTTTCTTGGGGCAGGGGGACCCTCAAGGGCAGATCTGGGGCAGGCTCAATTAACTTGCCCTTCTCTTGAACCCCTCAGACAGCAAGCTGCTGCTGAGGCTGCTGGGAATGCTCAAGGTACCCATAAAGTGTATTGGGATGATGGGCTCCTTTATTCAGAGGCTAGAGAACCCATGCCTGGTGTTACCAGGAGGTAGGTTATACCTCTGCAATTTAGGGGCTTCCTTCTAACCTTGGCCCATGATATTCCCCTTGCAGGACACTTAGGCCAGAACAAGACTTGGGACAGGCTTGTCCCTCACTTTCACTGGCCTCACATGTCCGAAGATACCAAGGAGTTTTGTCGCTCCTGTGTCACCTGCCAAGCCAGTGGCAAATCAGGTGGCACCACAAAGGCCCCCCTTATACCTTTACCTGTGGTGGGGGTGCCCTTTGAGAGAGTTGCGATTGACATTGTTGGACCAATGGATCCCCAAACAGCATCTGGGCACAGATTTATCCTGGTGGTAGTGGATCATGCCACCAGGTACCCAGAGGCAATTCCCCTGAGGACCACAACAGCTCCTGTTGTGGCAAGGGCCCTACTTGGAGTTTTCTCCAGAGTGGGCTTTCCAAAGGAGGTACTTTCAGACAGAGGTACCAACTTTATGTCTGGATACTTAAAAGCAATGTGGAAAGAGTGTGGAGTGAACTATAAGATCACCACACCCTATCATCCTCAGTGCAATGGGCTTGTGGAGAGATTCAACAAGACCCTAAAGGGAATGATAAAAGGATTACCTGAAAAGCTCAGGCGTAGATGGGATATCCTTTTACCCTGCTTACTCTTTGCTTACAGAGAGGTCCCACAGAAGGGGGTTGGCTACAGCCCTTTTGAACGTTTGTTTGGCCACCCTGTGAGGGGTCCATTGTGTCTTGTGAAGGAAGGATGGGAGTTACCTCTCAAAAAGCCTAAACTTGATATTGTGGACTATGTACTTGGTCTCCGCTCCAGGATGGCTGAGTACATGGAGAAAGCATCCAAAAACCTGGAGGCCAGCCAAGAATTACAGAAAGCTTGGCATGACCAAAAGGCTGTTCTGACTGAGTACCAGCCAGGGCAGAGGTGTGGGTGTTGGAGCCAGTGGCCCCAGCAGCCCTCCAAGACAAATGGTCTGGACCCCACACCATAATTGAAAAGAAGGGAGAGGTCACCTACTTGGTGGACCTTGGCACCCCTAGGAGCCCCCACAGGGTGCTCCATGTGAACAGATTGAAAGCATTTGTGTACAGGGAAGACATGGGTTTACTCATGGCTACAGATGGGGAACAGGAGGAAGAGAGTGACCCTCTCCCAGACCTGCTTTCCCAAAACCCTGATGATGGTTCAGTGGATGGAGTAGCCTTGGCAGGCAGCCTCACTGACCAACAACAGATGGACTGCAGACAGGTGTTGCAAGCCCATAGACACATGTTTTCTCTTACACCCAGTCAAACTAACTGGTGCACCCATGTGGTGGACACTGGTGACAGTCTGCCTGTGAAGAATAAAATCTACAGGCAACCTGACCATGTCAGGGATTTTATAAAGGCCGAGGTGCAGAAAATGTTAGAACTTGGAGTGATTGAGCCATCAGAGAGCCCCTGGGCCAGCCCAGTAGTCCTTGTGCCAAAACCTCATACCAAAGATGGAAAGAGAGAAATGAGATTTTGTGTGGACTGTAGAGGTCTCAATGCTGTCACTAGGACAGATGCTCACCCCATTCCAAGGGCAGATGAGCTCATTGATAAATTGGCTTCTGCCAAATATCTGAGCACATTTGACTTGACAGCTTGCTATTGGCAAATCAGGTTAGCTGAGGAGTCTAAAGCCAAAACAGCATTCTCTACCACTGGGGGTTATCAGTTTGTGGTGATGCCCTTTGGTTTGAAGAATGCACCTGCCACCTTCCAAAGGTTGGTGAATCAAGTCCTTTCTGGGTTGGATGACTTTTGTGCAGCATATCTAGATGATATTGCTGTCTTTAGTTCTACCTGGGAGGATCACCTGATCCACCTGAAGAAGGTTCTGGAGGCCCTGCAAAAGGCAGGCCTGACTATCAAGGCTACCAAGTGCCAGATAGGGCAGAGCAAGGTTGTGTACTTGGGCCACCTAGTAGGTGGAGGCCAAGTTCAACCATTGGAGAGCAAGATCCAGGCCATACAGGACTGGGCTCCTCCAACTACCCAGACACAAGTCAGAGCCTTCTTGGGCCTGACTGGGTATTACAGGAAATTTGTAAAGAACTATGGGTCCATTGTGACACCATTGAATGATCTGACATCCAGGAAGATGCCCAAAAAGGTTCAGTGGACAGTTAGCTGTCAAAGGGCATTTGATGACCCGAAGAAGGCCATGTGCTCTGCACCAATCCTTAAGAGTCCTGACTACTCCAAACAGTTCATTGTTCAAACAGATGCTTCTGAGTTGGGGGTGGGAGCTGTGCTTTCACAACTTAATGTAGATGGTCAAGACCAGCCCATTGCTTTCATTAGCAGAAGGCTGACCCCCAGAGAAAAACGTTGGTCAGCCATTGAGAGGGAGGCCTTTGCTGTGGTTTGGGCCCTGAAGAAGCTGAGGCCATACTTGTTTGGTACTCACTTCCTAATTCAGACAGACCATAGACCCCTCTTGTGGCTCAATCAGATGAAGGGTGAAAACCCCAAACTACTCAGGTGGTCCATTTCCCTACAGGGGATTGACTTTACAGTGGAGCACCGCCCAGGGACTGACCATGGTAATGCAGATGGTCTCTCCAGGTACTTCCACTTAGAACATGAAGACTTATCTGGTCAAGGTTAAGTTTAATGTCCCTGCGTTTGGGGGGGGGGGGGGGGTTGTGTAGGAGAGTAGGGTCTGCTATCCTATGGTCACCCCAATTTTTGATTTTTGCTTCACTGGTTTTCGACCTAATGTGGCTGTGGCCCTGCTAATCAGACCCACAGCCTGCTGTTCTCTCTCTAAATTCACAAACATGTACTATAGGTACATAACCAATTTGGTACTGGACACCTTATCAGCCCCTGTACAGTGCACTATAGATGCCCAGGGCATAGATGCATCCAAGGCCTACCAGGGGCTGCAGCATATCTTTTGCCACCCCTGGCTGGTACTTAAATTGACACAACTGGCTGTTCACACAGCTGGGGCAAGGTGGTGTACTCACCCCTTGCTTAGATATAGTATACCTATGTCTAAACCTATATCTGGACACATAGACACCTATAAGTCACTCCTATGGCAGGCCTTTACAATCCTGGAGGCAGAGTGCTTGGTTTTATGTGAGATGGTGCTCTAGCATGAGCTGAGCCTGTCTGCAGTGTGGGAACCATTTCCTTAATGCTGTTCCAGTGATACTGCCATACCATATACTCTTAAGTGCATTATAACCCTTGCGGTTAATGCTAACTTTGGTTTGGCTTTATCAAAACATGTCGCGTTTGGTGTCATACACTTTGGAATACTACCCCCTCACCAGTTCTGGCGACGGGGGTAGCATCCCACCCTTCTAGAGGGAGAAGACATGTTACTTTACTTAAAACGCGGTTAATCCTAACCAGAGGCCCAGCATCACAAAATGGACGCTGCTGCCACAGACACATGTCTGACCTCCTGCTGCTGACCGAAACTTGACAGGGGAGGCGTGGACAAAGGGTTTCCTGTCACAGGGAGGTGTCACACCACCCCAGACAGGAGATAGTGGATTGTAGCAGGGAGGGTTGAAAGAAACTAGACATTGCCTGGGGCGCACAAGGTGTCCCCAGGCAAAATCCAGTCAAACCGGTTCTGGGGCACTCCAGTCCCAGTCCTGGCGCGAAACTGGACAAAGGGAAAGGGGTGTAACCACCCCCTTCCTGGGTCCCACCCATAGGAGGGACCTAGCAGGTAATCCAGCCCCTTGATTTGGAATAAAGGTAGGAGCTGTGCAGATGCACATCAGATTATCCTGACTGAAACTTATGAAACGAAACTCTGGACCCTTCGACATCCCACTCAACGTGGAAGACTGAAGAATCTCCCTTGTGGTCAAGGAGTGACTACCCTGTGCAAACAGGCACCATCCAGCACCACGATGTTTGCTTTGTTGCAGTTCCCGCCAGAACTCGAGCGACAGAGATCGACAAGACCCAGCGTGCCTGCCTTTTAACAGCCCGATCCACAGTCCCTGCAGAGCTGAGACCCGTGGAGGCGACCTGAAGCGTGGAGCCGGCCATCTTGGAAAAACTATGAAGCACTGACCGTGCAGCATCCGAGGCTCCCTCGAAGCTGTGCATTGGAGTTTGAGAAGCTCCAGCCCCGAGCAGCCTTTGCACCGAAGCTCAACCCTCCACACTCATCGAGTGCTGCGTGGGGCCCTTTTGCATTTTCCTGCTCGACGCGTTGGTCCGGTCGCTTGCCCGTTGGCTAGTGGCCCCAGTACCGACGAACCTTTGAATTTGCTCTGCTAGTCTAGTTGCTCCAGACTGGCCCTCGCTCCCCTGAAAAGGAGCACCCGCTCAGACCTTGCTGGTCCAAGTAAGAAGCGATCTTCGAATCCTGCGTGGGTTGCATTTGCCAAGGCCTGTTGACTCCGATCTTGAAGCCGACACCGCCGACAGCGAGAGCCTTCGTGGTACAGCTTGTGATTCACTCCAGGACATCCTCGGTGCTCCAGAGACCACGTGGCAGCGGAGACAAGCTTCACGACAAGCACCTGATTGCGCCCGACATTGCCTGGTTCCTTCCTGGTTCCTTCCTGGTCACTGGCTAGTGACCCAGATTCTGTCCCCTCTGCTTTCAGGTACTCTACATCTTCGATCCACCCTTGGATCACACCGGACACTTCTCTTCTGGACGCCTGCAGCATCTTCATCTCCAGGCACCATAGATCTTCGTGACGAAACCTGACACATCTTTGCACCTGTGTACCCGCTTCCTGTGGGTGAGGTAACTCTTGAACGCCGGTGCTCCTGTAGTGGTTTACACCTCTAGTGTCTAAGTCTAAAGTTTTGTCCTTCTAGTCCAGTCGAAAGACTCTTAAAACTGTAACTCGATAACTTTTACGCACCATTGACTTTGCATTGGTGCATGCGTGTGCTTTCTGCACTGCACCTGAATCCCGCGGACTACTCCCGTCCTAACTGCTGTTAGTCTAGTGTAGTCCCAGCGATTCCCAAGGCCCTAGGCCTTATCCCTGATCGATTAGTGATTGTTATACCATTTTTTTGATATATGGTTTGAGTGGCCACCGGCCTCATCCATAACTGTGCAACTTGTATATGTTATACTGTGCTTTTGTTTAAACGCTTGTGCTTCATTGCTCATAAAGAGTAGTGGGGATTATTCTGAGAATAAATACATATATTTTTATAATATATAACTTGTGTGGTGTCCTTTCATTTGATATTACAGGATCGCATATGGTAAAACAGCTGGCTTCACATGTCCTTTTGAGTTAAGCCTTTAGGCTGCTTAGTCCATGCTACCTCTAGGATAGCTTGTCTTTAAGGTTGACTTACAACCACCACCATAAGGGATTGTTTGGACTGATATAAGGTGCCCCCAGAACTGGAGACATCATACATCAGGCCAACTTCTCATATTGGTGAGCAGCGGTACGGATTTGAGCTTTGCTGTTGTTTTACCTTTGCAATCTTTTATCAAATTGAAAGATCACATTAAGTACCATAGGTACATATAAATAAAAGCTTAGCATATTTAAGTTCTACTGAACTTAGTAGTTGTAGGTAGAAGGGCTTAGCACACCCTGACTACAACTCACTAGCAAGGTACAGTAGGAAAACACTTAGTGTAGGTAAGTGCATCACTTACACCTCACTAGAGGGGAAATATCACTTACAACGAAACTTTTACAACGCACTACCATTACAACACGGTCATTACAACGCAAACTATTACAACGCATTGCGCTGGGGGGCGCTCTAGGATAGGGAATAGGTTAATTTACTATCCAATAACCTTCCCTAGTGTCCACGGGGACTGGAGTTGGAATAGTAAATTAAACTATTCACCATCCAACACCCAAAAGCGCTATGCGTTGTAATGGTATGCGATGTAAAAACCGCGTTGTAAAGGCAGGCGTTGTAATAGCCTGCGTTGTAACGTCATACATCCCACTAGAGTCATGTCTGGCACAGGTGAAGCCCAGAGCTCTCTACCTGTGGTGGTTGACCCTCCACAGGCAACCTCAGACTATGACAAATTCTGCCATAGAGACTTGAGTGCCTTGTGCACTGCAAGGAAGCTGAGAAAGGGTCAAAACCCTACCATTCCCATCCTGATAGCCATCCTGGAGAAGGATGATCTTGAGAAAGCTAGAATAGTTCCCTCAGGGTCAGGAGAAGGAGTGAATCCCCCAGAGACTGAGAACACCTCCCCAGAAGTAGAAAATGAGGAGGCAGACCCTGAATCAGAAGGTGAAGAGTCAGATCATGATCAGAGGGGAAACCAGGTACCAGTTGCAAGGCGTAGCCAAGCTAACTTGGTCCTACATGGAAATGGAGAAGGGCACTTCCATAGACCCAATAGCAGAATTCTCCCAGGCAATAGAAGAGAGAGAACTCCTTCCAGGGATTCTCACATTTCTAGTGCCTCAAGAGAATCTCAGAGGGGAATGACTTCTCAGAGGAAAGAGCATAAGGCCAGGATGAGAGCTGTTAGACTCCAAATAGAGAGGGAGGAAGTAGCCCTGGCCCAAGCTAGACTTGCTTTGGCAAGAGAACAGAGATTGAGTGGGGAGACTCCCACTGGTGGCAGCATTATCCCTAAGGATAAAGACAGGTCCTATGAACATAGAAACCTGAGTAAGATTGTGCCCCCCTACAGAGATGGGGATGACATCCACAAATGGATAACTGCTCTGGAGAGGGCCTGCATGGTACAGCAGGTCCCTCAAGATCAGTGGGCAGCAATCATGCGGCTCTCCTTTTCTGAGAAAGGGAGAGATAAGCTCCTCACTGTTAGACCTGAGGATGCTAAAAAGTACTCTGTCTTGAAGAGTGCTCTTATTGAAGGGTTTGGCCTAACCACTGAGCAATACAGGTTGTTGTTCAGAGACAGCCAAAAAGCACAGACTCAAGACTGGACTGATTTTGTTGATTGTGCCACTAAGGCTCTGGAGGGTTGGTTGCAGGGAAGTAAAGTCTCAGACTATACAGTATTGTACAATCTTATAATGAGAGAGCAGATCCTTAATAACTGTCAGAACCAGCAATTGCATCAACACCTTGTTGACTCAGATCTGACCTCTCCCCAAGAACTGGGTAAGAAGGCAGACAAATGGGTCAGAACAAGGGTTAAGCAGAAACCCCAGAACCAAGGAGGTGATCAGAAGAAAGCAGACCAGAAGGGTGGAGATAAGAAAGAAAAAGACCAGAAGTCTTCTACAGGCCCCCAAAATAATTCTAAAAAGGAGGGTGGTTCCCAAAATGGAAACAAGAAAAAGAAGAATGATGGCCCAAAGAAACCTTGGTGCAATACTTGTAAGTCCACTTCTCATTGGGGAAGTGAATGCACTAAGAGAAACCCAGTTCCTACCACTGCAGCCCCTAAGGCACCTGCACACCCTAGTACAGTTACCATTGGTAGTGCACAACCCAAGGGGATAGTAGGGTTAACCCTGGGATCTGAGATGGAGTCTGGCTTAGTCAGAGTCCCTACTCAAGCAATTCTGATCTGTGAGGGGGACATAGCTATGTCCTCTACTATAAGTCCTAATAACTTGGGCAAGTACAGGCAGACACCTTTAATCAATGAGAAACTGGCTCAGGCCTACAGGGACACTTGTGCCAGTGTCACTATGGTGACACCTAACTTTGTGGACCCTGAACAGATGATACTAGGTGAGAACTACCTAGTGACCAACGCTAGCAATGCCACTACTACAAATAGTGTGGCTGTTGTTAACTTCTCCTGGGGAGGGGTAACTGGCCTCAAGAAAGTTGTTGTTAGTGCAGACCTCCCAAATGACTGTTTGTTGGGCAATGATCTTGAGGAATCCTTATGGTCAGAAGTGGAGTACAGGACTCATGCAGACATGCTAGGGATTTCAGCACATGTCCTTGCTGTAACCAGGTCCCAGGCCAAGAAGTGCCTACCTGAACCTGTGGTGGATCTTGAAACTATAGACCAACCACAACCCAAGAGAAAGAGCAAGAGGGTCAAGGCAGTGCCTTCCCACTTGCCCCAGGTTGAGGATCAGACCTCACAGGAGGGTGATTCTGTGATCCAAGAGGAGACTGTCCCAGAAGAGCTTGAACCTGATCAGGTTGAGTTTCTTGGGGCAGGGGGACCCTCAAGGGCAGATCTGGGGCAGGCTCAATTAACTTGCCCTTCTCTTGAACCCCTCAGACAGCAAGCTGCTGCTGAGGCTGCTGGGAATGCTCAAGGTACCCATAAAGTGTATTGGGATGATGGGCTCCTTTATTCAGAGGCTAGAGAACCCATGCCTGGTGTTACCAGGAGGTAGGTTATACCTCTGCAATTTAGGGGCTTCCTTCTAACCTTGGCCCATGATATTCCCCTTGCAGGACACTTAGGCCAGAACAAGACTTGGGACAGGCTTGTCCCTCACTTTCACTGGCCTCACATGTCCGAAGATACCAAGGAGTTTTGTCGCTCCTGTGTCACCTGCCAAGCCAGTGGCAAATCAGGTGGCACCACAAAGGCCCCCCTTATACCTTTACCTGTGGTGGGGGTGCCCTTTGAGAGAGTTGCGATTGACATTGTTGGACCAATGGATCCCCAAACAGCATCTGGGCACAGATTTATCCTGGTGGTAGTGGATCATGCCACCAGGTACCCAGAGGCAATTCCCCTGAGGACCACAACAGCTCCTGTTGTGGCAAGGGCCCTACTTGGAGTTTTCTCCAGAGTGGGCTTTCCAAAGGAGGTACTTTCAGACAGAGGTACCAACTTTATGTCTGGATACTTAAAAGCAATGTGGAAAGAGTGTGGAGTGAACTATAAGATCACCACACCCTATCATCCTCAGTGCAATGGGCTTGTGGAGAGATTCAACAAGACCCTAAAGGGAATGATAAAAGGATTACCTGAAAAGCTCAGGCGTAGATGGGATATCCTTTTACCCTGCTTACTCTTTGCTTACAGAGAGGTCCCACAGAAGGGGGTTGGCTACAGCCCTTTTGAACGTTTGTTTGGCCACCCTGTGAGGGGTCCATTGTGTCTTGTGAAGGAAGGATGGGAGTTACCTCTCAAAAAGCCTAAACTTGATATTGTGGACTATGTACTTGGTCTCCGCTCCAGGATGGCTGAGTACATGGAGAAAGCATCCAAAAACCTGGAGGCCAGCCAAGAATTACAGAAAGCTTGGCATGACCAAAAGGCTGTTCTGACTGAGTACCAGCCAGGGCAGAGGTGTGGGTGTTGGAGCCAGTGGCCCCAGCAGCCCTCCAAGACAAATGGTCTGGACCCCACACCATAATTGAAAAGAAGGGAGAGGTCACCTACTTGGTGGACCTTGGCACCCCTAGGAGCCCCCACAGGGTGCTCCATGTGAACAGATTGAAAGCATTTGTGTACAGGGAAGACATGGGTTTACTCATGGCTACAGATGGGGAACAGGAGGAAGAGAGTGACCCTCTCCCAGACCTGCTTTCCCAAAACCCTGATGATGGTTCAGTGGATGGAGTAGCCTTGGCAGGCAGCCTCACTGACCAACAACAGATGGACTGCAGACAGGTGTTGCAAGCCCATAGACACATGTTTTCTCTTACACCCAGTCAAACTAACTGGTGCACCCATGTGGTGGACACTGGTGACAGTCTGCCTGTGAAGAATAAAATCTACAGGCAACCTGACCATGTCAGGGATTTTATAAAGGCCGAGGTGCAGAAAATGTTAGAACTTGGAGTGATTGAGCCATCAGAGAGCCCCTGGGCCAGCCCAGTAGTCCTTGTGCCAAAACCTCATACCAAAGATGGAAAGAGAGAAATGAGATTTTGTGTGGACTGTAGAGGTCTCAATGCTGTCACTAGGACAGATGCTCACCCCATTCCAAGGGCAGATGAGCTCATTGATAAATTGGCTTCTGCCAAATATCTGAGCACATTTGACTTGACAGCTTGCTATTGGCAAATCAGGTTAGCTGAGGAGTCTAAAGCCAAAACAGCATTCTCTACCACTGGGGGTTATCAGTTTGTGGTGATGCCCTTTGGTTTGAAGAATGCACCTGCCACCTTCCAAAGGTTGGTGAATCAAGTCCTTTCTGGGTTGGATGACTTTTGTGCAGCATATCTAGATGATATTGCTGTCTTTAGTTCTACCTGGGAGGATCACCTGATCCACCTGAAGAAGGTTCTGGAGGCCCTGCAAAAGGCAGGCCTGACTATCAAGGCTACCAAGTGCCAGATAGGGCAGAGCAAGGTTGTGTACTTGGGCCACCTAGTAGGTGGAGGCCAAGTTCAACCATTGGAGAGCAAGATCCAGGCCATACAGGACTGGGCTCCTCCAACTACCCAGACACAAGTCAGAGCCTTCTTGGGCCTGACTGGGTATTACAGGAAATTTGTAAAGAACTATGGGTCCATTGTGACACCATTGAATGATCTGACATCCAGGAAGATGCCCAAAAAGGTTCAGTGGACAGTTAGCTGTCAAAGGGCATTTGATGACCCGAAGAAGGCCATGTGCTCTGCACCAATCCTTAAGAGTCCTGACTACTCCAAACAGTTCATTGTTCAAACAGATGCTTCTGAGTTGGGGGTGGGAGCTGTGCTTTCACAACTTAATGTAGATGGTCAAGACCAGCCCATTGCTTTCATTAGCAGAAGGCTGACCCCCAGAGAAAAACGTTGGTCAGCCATTGAGAGGGAGGCCTTTGCTGTGGTTTGGGCCCTGAAGAAGCTGAGGCCATACTTGTTTGGTACTCACTTCCTAATTCAGACAGACCATAGACCCCTCTTGTGGCTCAATCAGATGAAGGGTGAAAACCCCAAACTACTCAGGTGGTCCATTTCCCTACAGGGGATTGACTTTACAGTGGAGCACCGCCCAGGGACTGACCATGGTAATGCAGATGGTCTCTCCAGGTACTTCCACTTAGAACATGAAGACTTATCTGGTCAAGGTTAAGTTTAATGTCCCTGCGTTTGGGGGGGGGGGGTTGTGTAGGAGAGTAGGGTCTGCTATCCTATGGTCACCCCAATTTTTGATTTTTGCTTCACTGGTTTTCGACCTAATGTGGCTGTGGCCCTGCTAATCAGACCCACAGCCTGCTGTTCTCTCTCTAAATTCACAAACATGTACTATAGGTACATAACCAATTTGGTACTGGACACCTTATCAGCCCCTGTACAGTGCACTATAGATGCCCAGGGCATAGATGCATCCAAGGCCTACCAGGGGCTGCAGCATATCTTTTGCCACCCCTGGCTGGTACTTAAATTGACACAACTGGCTGTTCACACAGCTGGGGCAAGGTGGTGTACTCACCCCTTGCTTAGATATAGTATACCTATGTCTAAACCTATATCTGGACACATAGACACCTATAAGTCACTCCTATGGCAGGCCTTTACAATCCTGGAGGCAGAGTGCTTGGTTTTATGTGAGATGGTGCTCTAGCATGAGCTGAGCCTGTCTGCAGTGTGGGAACCATTTCCTTAATGCTGTTCCAGTGATACTGCCATACCATATACTCTTAAGTGCATTATAACCCTTGCGGTTAATGCTAACTTTGGTTTGGCTTTATCAAAACATGTCGCGTTTGGTGTCATACACTTTGGAATACTACCCCCTCACCAGTTCTGGCGACGGGGGTAGCATCCCACCCTTCTAGAGGGAGAAGACATGTTACTTTACTTAAAACGCGGTTAATCCTAACCAGAGGCCCAGCATCACAAAATGGACGCTGCTGCCACAGACACATGTCTGACCTCCTGCTGCTGACCGAAACTTGACAGGGGAGGCGTGGACAAAGGGTTTCCTGTCACAGGGAGGTGTCACACCACCCCAGACAGGAGATAGTGGATTGTAGCAGGGAGGGTTGAAAGAAACTAGACATTGCCTGGGGCGCACAAGGTGTCCCCAGGCAAAATCCAGTCAAACCGGTTCTGGGGCACTCCAGTCCCAGTCCTGGCGCGAAACTGGACAAAGGGAAAGGGGTGTAACCACCCCCTTCCTGGGTCCCACCCATAGGAGGGACCTAGCAGGTAATCCAGCCCCTTGATTTGGAATAAAGGTAGGAGCTGTGCAGATGCACATCAGATTATCCTGACTGAAACTTATGAAACGAAACTCTGGACCCTTCGACATCCCACTCAACGTGGAAGACTGAAGAATCTCCCTTGTGGTCAAGGAGTGACTACCCTGTGCAAACAGGCACCATCCAGCACCACGATGTTTGCTTTGTTGCAGTTCCCGCCAGAACTCGAGCGACAGAGATCGACAAGACCCAGCGTGCCTGCCTTTTAACAGCCCGATCCACAGTCCCTGCAGAGCTGAGACCCGTGGAGGCGACCTGAAGCGTGGAGCCGGCCATCTTGGAAAAACTATGAAGCACTGACCGTGCAGCATCCGAGGCTCCCTCGAAGCTGTGCATTGGAGTTTGAGAAGCTCCAGCCCCGAGCAGCCTTTGCACCGAAGCTCAACCCTCCACACTCATCGAGTGCTGCGTGGGGCCCTTTTGCATTTTCCTGCTCGACGCGTTGGTCCGGTCGCTTGCCCGTTGGCTAGTGGCCCCAGTACCGACGAACCTTTGAATTTGCTCTGCTAGTCTAGTTGCTCCAGACTGGCCCTCGCTCCCCTGAAAAGGAGCACCCGCTCAGACCTTGCTGGTCCAAGTAAGAAGCGATCTTCGAATCCTGCGTGGGTTGCATTTGCCAAGGCCTGTTGACTCCGATCTTGAAGCCGACACCGCCGACAGCGAGAGCCTTCGTGGTACAGCTTGTGATTCACTCCAGGACATCCTCGGTGCTCCAGAGACCACGTGGCAGCGGAGACAAGCTTCACGACAAGCACCTGATTGCGCCCGACATTGCCTGGTTCCTTCCTGGTTCCTTCCTGGTCACTGGCTAGTGACCCAGATTCTGTCCCCTCTGCTTTCAGGTACTCTACATCTTCGATCCACCCTTGGATCACACCGGACACTTCTCTTCTGGACGCCTGCAGCATCTTCATCTCCAGGCACCATAGATCTTCGTGACGAAACCTGACACATCTTTGCACCTGTGTACCCGCTTCCTGTGGGTGAGGTAACTCTTGAACGCCGGTGCTCCTGTAGTGGTTTACACCTCTAGTGTCTAAGTCTAAAGTTTTGTCCTTCTAGTCCAGTCGGAAGACTCTTAAAACTGTAACTCGATAACTTTTACGCACCATTGACTTTGCATTGGTGCATGCGTGTGCTTTCTGCACTGCACCTGAATCCCGCGGACTACTCCCGTCCTAACTGCTGTTAGTCTAGTGTAGTCCCAGCGATTCCCAAGGCCCTAGGCCTTATCCCTGATCGATTAGTGATTGTTATACCATTTTTTTGATATATGGTTTGAGTGGCCACCGGCCTCATCCATAACTGTGCAACTTGTATATGTTATACTGTGCTTTTGTTTAAACGCTTGTGCTTCATTGCTCATAAAGAGTAGTGGGGATTATTCTGAGAATAAATACATATATTTTTATAATATATAACTTGTGTGGTGTCCTTTCATTTGATATTACAGGATCGCATATGGTAAAACAGCTGGCTTCACATGTCCTTTTGAGTTAAGCCTTTAGGCTGCTTAGTCCATGCTACCTCTAGGATAGCTTGTCTTTAAGGTTGACTTACAACCACCACCATAAGGGATTGTTTGGACTGATATAAGGTGCCCCCAGAACTGGAGACATCATACATCAGGCCAACTTCTCATATTGGTGAGCAGCGGTACGGATTTGAGCTTTGCTGTTGTTTTACCTTTGCAATCTTTTATCAAATTGAAAGATCACATTAAGTACCATAGGTACATATAAATAAAAGCTTAGCATATTTAAGTTCTACTGAACTTAGTAGTTGTAGGTAGAAGGGCTTAGCACACCCTGACTACAACTCACTAGCAAGGTACAGTAGGAAAACACTTAGTGTAGGTAAGTGCATCACTTACACCTCACTAGAGGGGAAATATCACTTACAACGAAACTTTTACAACGCACTACCATTACAACACGGTCATTACAACGCAAACTATTACAACGCATTGCGCTGGGGGGCGCTCTAGGATAGGGAATAGGTTAATTTACTATCCAATAACCTTCCCTAGTGTCCACGGGGACTGGAGTTGGAATAGTAAATTAAACTATTCACCATCCAATACCCAAAAGCGCTATGCGTTGTAATGGTATGCGATGTAAAAACCGCGTTGTAAAGGCAGGCGTTGTAATAGCCTGCGTTGTAACGTCATACATCCCACTAGAGTCATGTCTGGCACAGGTGAAGCCCAGAGCTCTCTACCTGTGGTGGTTGACCCTCCACAGGCAACCTCAGACTATGACAAATTCTGCCATAGAGACTTGAGTGCCTTGTGCACTGCAAGGAAGCTGAGAAAGGGTCAAAACCCTACCATTCCCATCCTGATAGCCATCCTGGAGAAGGATGATCTTGAGAAAGCTAGAATAGTTCCCTCAGGGTCAGGAGAAGGAGTGAATCCCCCAGAGACTGAGAACACCTCCCCAGAAGTAGAAAATGAGGAGGCAGACCCTGAATCAGAAGGTGAAGAGTCAGATCATGATCAGAGGGGAAACCAGGTACCAGTTGCAAGGCGTAGCCAAGCTAACTTGGTCCTACATGGGAATGGAGAAGGGCACTTCCATAGACCCAATAGCAGAATTCTCCCAGGCAATAGAAGAGAGAGAACTCCTTCCAGGGATTCTCACATTTCTAGTGCCTCAAGAGAATCTCAGAGGGGAATGACTTCTCAGAGGAAAGAGCATAAGGCCAGGATGAGAGCTGTTAGACTCCAAATAGAGAGGGAGGAAGTAGCCCTGGCCCAAGCTAGACTTGCTTTGGCAAGAGAACAGAGATTGAGTGGGGAGACTCCCACTGGTGGCAGCATTATCCCTAAGGATAAAGACAGGTCCTATGAACATAGAAACCTGAGTAAGATTGTGCCCCCCTACAGAGATGGGGATGACATCCACAAATGGATAACTGCTCTGGAGAGGGCCTGCATGGTACAGCAGGTCCCTCAAGATCAGTGGGCAGCAATCATGCGGCTCTCCTTTTCTGAGAAAGGGAGAGATAAGCTCCTCACTGTTAGACCTGAGGATGCTAAAAAGTACTCTGTCTTGAAGAGTGCTCTTATTGAAGGGTTTGGCCTAACCACTGAGCAATACAGGTTGTTGTTCAGAGACAGCCAAAAAGCACAGACTCAAGACTGGACTGATTTTGTTGATTGTGCCACTAAGGCTCTGGAGGGTTGGTTGCAGGGAAGTAAAGTCTCAGACTATACAGTATTGTACAATCTTATAATGAGAGAGCAGATCCTTAATAACTGTCAGAACCAGCAATTGCATCAACACCTTGTTGACTCAGATCTGACCTCTCCCCAAGAACTGGGTAAGAAGGCAGACAAATGGGTCAGAACAAGGGTTAAGCAGAAACCCCAGAACCAAGGAGGTGATCAGAAGAAAGCAGACCAGAAGGGTGGAGATAAGAAAGAAAAAGACCAGAAGTCTTCTACAGGCCCCCAAAATAATTCTAAAAAGGAGGGTGGTTCCCAAAATGGAAACAAGAAAAAGAAGAATGATGGCCCAAAGAAACCTTGGTGCAATACTTGTAAGTCCACTTCTCATTGGGGAAGTGAATGCACTAAGAGAAACCCAGTTCCTACCACTGCAGCCCCTAAGGCACCTGCACACCCTAGTACAGTTACCATTGGTAGTGCACAACCCAAGGGGATAGTAGGGTTAACCCTGGGATCTGAGATGGAGTCTGGCTTAGTCAGAGTCCCTACTCAAGCAATTCTGATCTGTGAGGGGGACATAGCTATGTCCTCTACTATAAGTCTTAATAACTTGGGCAAGTACAGGCAGACGCCTTTAATCAATGAGAAACTGGCTCAGGCCTACAGGGACACTTGTGCCAGTGTCACTATGGTGACACCTAACTTTGTGGACCCTGAACAGATGATACTAGGTGAGAACTACCTAGTGACCAACGCTAGCAATACCACTACTACAAATAGTGTGGCTGTTGTTAACTTCTCCTGGGGAGGGGTAACTGGCCTCAAGAAAGTTGTTGTTAGTGCAGACCTCCCAATTGACTGTTTGTTGGGCAATGATCTTGAGGAATCCTTATGGTCAGAAGTGGAGTACAGGACTCATGCAGAAATGCTAGGGATTTCAGCACATGTCCTTGCTGTAACCAGGTCCCAGGCCAAGAAGTGCCTACCTGAACCTGTGGTGGATCTTGAAACTATAGACCAACCACAACCCAAGAGAAAGAGCAAGAGGGTCAAGGCAGTGCCTTCCCACTTGCCCCAGGTTGAGGATCAGACCTCACAGGAAGGTGATTCTGTGATCCAAGAGGAGACTGTCCCAGAAGAGCTTGAACCTGATCAGGTTGAGTTTCTTGGGGCAGGGGGACCCTCAAGGGCAGATCTGGGGCAGGCTCAATTAACTTGCCCTTCTCTTGAACCCCTCAGACAGCAAGCTGCTGCTGAGACTGCTGGGAATGCTCAAGGTACCCATAAAGTGTATTGGGATGATAGGCTCCTTTATTCAGAGGCTAGAGACCCCATGCCTGGTGTTACCAGGAGGTAGGTTATACCTCTGCAATTTAGGGGCTTCCTTCTAACCTTGGCCCATGATATTCCCCTTGCAGGACACTTAGGCCAGAACAAGACTTGGGACAGGCTTGTCCCTCACTTTCACTGGTCTCACATGTCAGAAGATACCAAGGAGTTTTGTCGCTCTTGTGTCACCTGCCAAGCCAGTGGCAAATCAGGTGGCACCACAAAGGCCCCCCTTATACCTTTACCTGTGGTGGGGGTGCCCTTTGAGAGAGTTGCGATTGACATTGTTGGACCAATGGATCCCCAAACAGCATCTGGGCACAGATTTATCCTGGTGGTAGTGGATCATGCCACCAGGTACCCAGAGGCAATTCCCCGGAGGACCACAACAGCTCCTGTTGTGGCAAGGGCCCTACTTGGAGTTTTCTCCAGAGTGGGCTTTCTAAAGGAGGTACTTTCAGACAGAGGTACCAACTTTATGTCTGGATACTTAAAAGCAATGTGGAAAGAGTGTGGAGTGAACTATAAGATCACCACACCCTATCATCCTCAGTGCAATGGGCTTGTGGAGAGATTCAACAAGACCCTAAAGGGAATGATAAAAGGATTACCTGAAAAGCTCAGGTGTAGATGGGATATCCTTTTACCCTGCTTACTCTTTGCTTACAGAGAGGCCCCACAGAAGGGGGTTGGCTACAGCCCTTTTGAACTTTTGTTTGGCCACCCTGTGAGGGGTCCATTGTGTCTTGTGAAGGAAGGATGGGAGTTACCTCTCAAAAAGCCTAAACTTGATATTGTGGACTATGTACTTGGTCTCCGCTCCAGGATGGCTGAGTACATGGAGAAAGCATCCAAAAACCTGGAGGCCAGCCAAGAATTACAGAAAGCTTGGCATGACCAAAAGGCTGTTCTGACGGAGTACCAGCCAGGGCAGAGGTGTGGGTGTTGGAGTCAGTGGCCCCAGCAGCCCTCCAAGACAAATAGTCTGGACCCCACACCATAATTGAAAAGAAGGGAGAGGTCACCTACTTGGTGGGCCTTGGCACCCCTAGGAGCCCCCACAGGGTGCTCCATGTGAACAGATTGAAAGCATTTGTGTACAGGGAAGACATGGGTTTACTCATGGCTACAGATGGGGAACAGGAGGAAGAGAGTGACCCTCTCCCAGACCTGCTTTCCCAAAACCCTGATGATGGTTCAGTGGATGGAGTAGCCTTGGCAGGCAGCCTCACTAACCAACAACAGATGGACTGCAGACAGGTGTTGCAAGCCCATAGACACATGTTTTCTCTTACACCCAGTCAAACTAACTGGTGCACCCACGTGGTGGACACTGGTGACAGTCTGCCTGTGAAGAATAAAATCTACAGGCAACCTGACCATGTCAGGGATTTTATAAAGGCTGAGGTGCAGAAAATGTTAGAACTTGGAGTGATTGAGCCATCAGAGAGCCCCTGGGCCAGCCCAGTAGTCCTTGTGCCAAAACCTCATACCAAAGATGGAAAGAGAGAAATGAGATTGTGTGTGGACTATAGAGGTCTCAATGCTGTCACTAGGACAGATGCTCACCCCATTCCAAGTGCAGATGAGCTCATTGATAAATTGGCTTCTGCCAAATATCTGAGCACATTTGACTTGACAGCTTGCTATTGGCAAATCAGGTTAGCTGAGGAGTCTAAAGCCAAAACAGCATTCTCTACCCCCAGTGGACATTATCAGTTTGTGGTGATGCCCTTTGGTTTGAAGAATGCACCTGCCACCTTCCAAAGGTTGGTGAATCAAGTCCTTTCTGGGTTGGATGACTTTTGTGCAGCATATCTAGATGATATTGCTGTCTTTAGTTCTACCTGGGAGGATCACCTGATCCACCTGAAGAAGGTTCTGGAGGCCCTGCAAAAGGCAGGCCTGACTATCAAGGCTACCAAGTGCCAGATAGGGCAGAGCAAGGTTGTGTACTTGGGCCACCTAGTAGGTGGAGGCCAAGTTCAACAATTGGAGAGCAAGATCCAGGCCATACAGGACTGGGCTCCTCCAACTACCCAGACACAAGTCAGAGCCTTCTTGGGCCTGACTGGGTATTACAGGAAATTTGTAAAGAACTATGGGTCCATTGTGACACCATTGAATGATCTTGTAGTGTAGTTCCTATTATCCCAATAGGCTCTGCGCATTGGAATAATACCTTCAATAGTATAGGCCTAGACCAGACGTTAACTAGGTCTACTACTGTCGATATTAGACTTAAAGTTTTGGGTTTGCCAGCTAGCTCAGAGTTCACTAGAAACTTTCTCGACTAGGCAAGGAGGAGTTGAACCTCCCTGGATAGACAAGAAGGGATTTAGTTTCTGACAACCATAGAACATGACAACTTTGCTCTCCCCTAATCAAGAGTGTATCTCTAGAGTCGTGTGAAAACAAAAGACGACTTATTTTACTCAGTCAGTACGTGCATTCTTAGTCTCACCAGATTGTAGAGAAAAGGAAGAGACGGGCGTGTTCAATAAAAGATGTTATTTATTGATCAGTCTCTTTTCTCATACAAGAGAAATGGATCGATATTATTGCAATACTTATGGTTAAGTAAAGTGCATACAATAAAAGCAGAAGTATAAAATAATACTGTAAAAACATTGATATGGTTTCTAAGCCATATGAAGGTTTAAAATGAATAAAATGAATAAAATGAATACATACACATTTACATTTGACTAATCGTACTCAACTGGTGTTTCTAACTACGCCTACCCCGGGTACCTGACCTAAGCCTAATACGTGGGCGGGAATAGAAAGTTACAGTTTAAGTTAAGTTTGTTTTGCCAAGTGACTGACTAAAGAATTCTCTGCAAGGGGTTATTCAGTTCTGTACCTGGAATCTAGGATGAATGAGGGATGGTATCTCTCGTCTCTGGTCTCGATATCCCAGGCTGCCTGCGAGGGCTACCCGGAAGCGCCGGAGCTGGATTTCTCGGCAGGAGAAAGGCAGCGTCTCGTTCTCAGCGCGTCAGGAAGGCGGGGCTGCGCCAGCGGGGTCTGCTCTGCTCTGGGCTTCGGCAAGTCTGGCTGCTCCGATCTCGTCACCACCGCGTGTGTTTGCATAGGGCAATATCGGTAATATTTATACCTTTAAGGTGCCGAGATTGACGTAAGGATGGACATAGATACGTCAATAAGGATGTCATACGACCTGGTCGTTAGCACATTCTTTTGCTGAAGTTCTCGGTGAAATCAAAACAATGGACGCAGGGTTTTTCCCAGGTCTGTCATAGGTTTGATTTGTTTTGAGAACTCCGTATGCCTTGCTTCAATCCAGCGCTTGGACGCCTACGGGCAGCAACCGCGCTTAATAAATATTTTTACAATTACAATTACAATTATCAGGGGCTGGAGGAATATCGCTTGTCTAATTAGATGGCAAGCGTTATGACCTAATCAGATAACACGTTCCTGTGCCGTAGTGTGGCTTTATCAGATAACGGTTCCTGCATCATGGGGGTTTTCTGCCTCATGGGATGGCTGCTAGTTAACTTGTTAACCAGAATAGGGTCAGGAATAGGGGGATCGATACAGAACCTATAGGAATACATCACACCCACTCCACGCTAACTATGGACATATTTACGAATCTATGCATAGTAAAACATACTGTAGAGTATCGTGTATACCTTACCACCCCAAAATACATAAATGCATATTGAAATTATCAAATATACGGAAAAAACAGTCACATGTAATATATGCACTCAAGCTGTAGAATAATGCTAAAGTAATCACGCATATCTATACATTATCACTAATTTGTATATGAGAATTTACACATGAAATGGCTCTTAATACAGAAAAAAGTTTCGAGACCATTCCATCACAGAATAAAATAATTATGAACATACCAGCGGGCAGCTAATGTCTATAAAGTATCTAAAAATAGAAATTTTAGTTCTCTAAGAATAGTTCTTACTTTAAGCAGAAAATAAGTGTCCCGAAAATTTCGTAAAAATATTTTGGGGCTGCTGAAAAAAAAATTGCTGTCCGTGAACTGGAGGGAAAATTGTTCATGGTATTTTGCTATTCTAGTTGAAGGCCAAATTCAGGGAACGCCGTGTGCGAGCTTGCTCAAAAGTCTCTATTTCTGCTCTGGTGAGAACATCATATCATTTAGACTGTCGAAAAAGCTGTCAACAGCTTACTGGGAGAGTTCCACTAACTCGGAAAAAGATGTAACCATGCATTCGTGCGCATGATTGTCTCCATTGACGTTTCGATTAGTATTGCTGACAGAAGGTCGTACCTGATCAATGCTGTTTTCATCTTGAACTTCACTACCCCTTAATCGTAGTGGTGAAGCTTCCACGAATGCCGTCATCAGGATTGGTAGCCGTTGAGGGCAGCACAAAGCATGAGCCTTTATTGGACTCAACAATGTTTCTGCATCCATTGGCGCATCTGATTGTAGAGTCAGACAGGTGTCTAACACGCATTCTTCTCCGCATAGCAAGCACCTTAATACAGGTAAAACACATCGATGCCACATTGGTCGAAATGAAAGAAACCAAGTCATGTTCAGGTCTCTAAGCCGGGATAGTCCCAGGATTTTTGATATCCGGTCCCGGTATCCAATGGCTAGGATTGTTTCTTCCCTTGTCGCAGGTGTTTTGTCTGTGACATGGTTTGCCATAACGAAATATAAGGACCAGGAATAGGATTCCTGCAATTAGTCCCAAAATGAGGGGAAGTCCGCCAAAAATCGAATGGACGAAATCTGGAAAAATACCCAGTATGGCTTTGAATGGTGTTAATGCCATCGAAAATACTGTCTTAAATACTTTTGAGACTCCACTGGTATCAGAAATATTTAAGATTTCATTCAGGATTTCTGCGAAATGTATGGGGGAATTAGTTGATAATAAGGAGTGAATCTCTGCAGTCGTCCTTGCGACTAGGAGATCATACGTTTCTTTTGATGACGTGAGTCTGGTCGGCGTCTGAAGAAGCACTGTTTTCATTCTGCTTAAAGTATCTATTCGAATAGAAGTAATTTTCAAGTTGGGCCATGCCCTTGCCTCCCTGTCTGGAAGGGAGCTGGGGAACAATAAGCATCCACAGCACTTGACCTTCGCAGTCGTAGTTACGAGATAAGGAGTCCCGGGCATAAGACTACAGCATCTGCGATCTACAATTAGAATGTAACTCCCATTATAGAGTCTCTGAAAGAATGGTTCTATCTCTGTTGCAGGTGCGCCTAGCTGGTGACATGAAAGGTTATTTGAGTTCCCTTCACAAGCTCCATGCAAACTAATTCCGTTACACAGAAGTGTACCGCTCAGTGACATTGCACAATTATTGCCACTAAGAAACACTTTCTGTCCTTTATTACTGACACATGCATGTGAATAGGGCAGGTTCCATGTTGTTTTAATGTACCCCTTTCCCAATTTTTCGTGCATGCCAGCCTGTATATATTTTTGGCAGTATTGAAACCTGAAGGTTGATATTGGAATATTAATTATCCCATGTATTATCCATTCACTGACAGGTCGTTCTGACATTGTCACTGGTAATCTCTCGAGTTTCTCAATGCTCAGGATTGTATAATCAGCACCCTTTTGTGCCATACTGATTTGTTTATCAGTAAGGTTAAAGATATTGAATAGTGACGTTGTGTTGATTAAACGCCAAGGCACATAGCCTGAACGCAGATTTTGTAACGTCCAGCCAAGCTGTACAATAGAACGCAATTGAGACTGACCGTGTTGTAACAACAGCAAGTCTTGCGATATTATGTCGATTGCTGAAGACACAATGCTGTCCAGAGAAAAAATTCTGGAGGACAGAGTCATTAACCCATTGTCCACTACAGAAAGTGATTTTTCCAAATTAATACGGTCAATTTCCCGTATTCTTTCTGCTGTCTCAATTTGAGTCACCTTCCAGGCCTCGTTGTATGCTGCATATACAGAGGCTGCTATGAAACGTTTCTGACGCTGTTTGCGCGGTCCCATAATGAAATCACGCAAGTCAGCACCATCAGTAAGTAAAGTTAGGTGTTGCTTAATTTCTGCCAGTGTGGAAGTCTGTAGCCACTGAAGGCATAATTTGCCCACACTGTAGGTGGTTATTATTCCTGGGTGTTGTCTTTGGGAATATCTAGGGTCTGGCCTGGTCATTTGGAACCCCTGTGTTTTGTTCAGGAATCTGTTTTGACAGTTATTAGTATCTGTGGGCCAGATCAACCACTGTTTCCAATCAGGATGTGTTCTGTTTTGGTTTAATACATAATTTACGTCTATGTCTTCATCTGTAGAGCTATTGCTGTTCATTGTTGGTTTTGGAATAGACGGTTTATTTAAGTCTTTGATTTTGGCTAAGCCAAGACAGGTAGTTTGTTGAACAGTGTCATTTAAAAATATAATTTGTTCTGGGATCATGCAGGCTCTAAACAAAGATTCTATACCCTGTACTTGCCATTCTTTTGTACCCCAAACACTTTTTACTTCAACATTTTTGTCCCAATAATCAAAACCAAAAGTATTCATTTGTTCAAAGAATGAGTCTGAATATATCAATTTCGTGTTTGTTATCATGGTCTTTGTCCCTGTCTTATTTGACAATTTGAAATAAAATGTTTCGGCATTACTTGTGTTAAAACCTGAAAAGTATGAATATTTGTCATAAACGGTTCTTGAGCTTCCTTTTGGAGGGATTGCACAATGTTCCCATTGATTATAATTTAAAACATTTCTAGGTTGTGCAGATCTATGTAGAAAATGGTTACCATAGTGGTTATAACAGTACATACTATCATAATTTGTCGAACCCTGCAAATAATCATGTTTGGTAAATTTAGCAGACATTACTAAGTCAGACATCATATTATTTATACTTTCAAAGTCCCAATCATCAGCAAATGAGCTTGGTTTTACAAAGTCACTCAACGAGATCTTAATTTGGTGTGGATATTTCAGGATTTCAACCGGACCATAAATTTCGTAGTCAGTTTTGTCCCATGCTACCCCACCCGGTATAGGATTGGCTGTGAAGTTGACTGAAGAAAGTTCTCTTTTCTCGACGTGTGAAGATGTGTGTGGTTTGAGGATCAAGTTGATTTTCTGACTTGCTGTGTCCATTTTAGCATATTTTCCCTCAATGAAGCGTCCCAAAGTTAGTACCATGATGAGCCAAAGTATGAGGATAAATGCACCAAAACCCACCCAAAATTCAATCCATGGAGAAATTAGATATGTTTCTTTCAGTTGTTTCAAAAGTACTTTAACTTTATCTTTAAAGGTTTTTGTTGATGGCTGTGTTTTTGATTCAGTGAAGCCTTCAGAGGAATCATCGAAGTTTATGAAGTAGCCGGATGCAGTTCTGTCAATAGTTCCAATTGCTTCAGGATTGCTGTTTCTTGCATAGTCGTTTGTTACTTCATTATAGATTGGTGTGTCTCTGCTAAATGTTTTTATTTGGGTTTTCAGAGGTCTAAGTTCCATTGCATTGTTGCATAGTCCTTGTTGTAGTTCTGTAGGCGTTTCGAATGTGATTAGCCTCTTAGATTGAACCTCTGTGTTTGTAGCAAATCTTGGTGTTCTACTACTTTTCGGGAGTCCACTTGGCCTACTATTTGTTATCGGCCACATGTTGTGGTTTTACCAGGTCGATGGATACAACTCGGTTCTCCTTTTTACCAGCAAGCGGCGGTAGTACAACTGATCTTGTCCCGTTGACAGACAAGACAGGAACTGCTTTTCTGTAAGAAGGCCCAAATTCCTTCTTTACCGCGATCTTTTCTCTGACTAGATCTCCGACTTTTGGAATCCAGACAGGTCTTGCTGGGACAGGCGGTGGTTCTTCAGTGGTTGTTGGCTGCTGTTTCAACTTTATGTTGCTCAGGTCTTTTCTTGTTTCGTTTAAGTCCTGCAAAACAGCCAAATGATCTTTGATATCAAAGCTTTTTTCCTTCACCACTGAAGTCTGACTGTCGAGGTCTAAGACTAACATCCTAGTTCCAAACAATAATTCGTACGGACTGAATCCCTTCAGAGAATTTCTTGGCAAGTTATTTAGACTTCGTTGGACACTTATTAGATGTTTGACCCACCCAGCTCCCGAACCTAATATCCTTTCTGTTATAGATAGCTTTATGCCTTGGTTTTTTCTTTACACCATCCCGTATCCCTCAGGAAAGAAGTGAGAAGAGTCCCGCTGTGCTATGCTCATTTGGCCATGTTTCCCCTCAGGCTGGAGGGCCAGATTGAAAACAATGGTCAAACGTAGCATGCTCTTAGCGTATATGCCATTTAGACTCGCAAATCTTTGTATAACAGTCCAGACGTCAGCCGAGTGCTGGTGATCTACATTATAAGTGGAAACTAGCCTGTATATGTTAAACGGACGCTTTGCTTTTTACTGTTGATCTTTTCTGGAGTGAAACGACACGGTATTACACCGTTTCTCTCACCACTGCGATTTCTGTTACAGTTTGGGCAGTTCTTTACAAAAATGGTATGATGCAGGCTCATGCCTGGCCACCAGTACCTTGATTGTAATTCTTCCAGAGAATCTTTTAGTTTGAGGTGTCTGAGACCCTCGCCCATATGTGCGTCTGCTATTAACAAGTCTCTCCTGTCCATGTTTGGAATCACTCTATCCCCCACTCCAGGGATTCGAGCAAAAGGGACGGAGTTTGCATCGATTATGTATGTATAATTGAGTGGATAGTTGATCGGTAGCGCTGAGCAATCGCCTTTTGATGACGTTTTCACCGCCAGCACTGTTTCACCGTCAATATACTTCACTGTACGCTTTTTTCGAGCTACGGAAGCCGATTTAGTTGCTACCGCTGTGGCTGTCTCAGCCAATGAATTCCCTGCAACGTGAACGCCATCACGCTGATGACTCAGTGAGTGTGTCACGTGAGTCTTTGGTAGTTCTTTTTGTAAAAGAGCTATTTGTTCCCAAAGCAGTTTTTGCTTTATTGTTGCACCTGTGTCATCTTTGTAACCGTTTTGAATCCATGTCTGCAAATCGTTGTTATATGATTTGACGCAGTGATATGAATCGGACACTATAAGTGTCGGGAATTCGCGATCCGCATTATCTAGCGCCATTTTCAATACTATTATTTCAGTCTGTTGTTCTGAATTAGTTTCTACTGAGTGTGTTTTTGTTAATAGAGGTCTTAGTTTACCTCCGCGCCACACTTCTTTTGTAATCTCACATGTTGGGTTGTATGCTTGTTCTCCCCAAACGGAGGGTTGAGCATGTCCGTCTGTATAGATTACACAAGCGTATTGTCGTAAGGGCAGAATGTCGATAGGCAGAGGGAATGTTCTTTCATATTCTAGATTTTTCAATTCCTTTAGTTCTGGATCAAAGTAGTAGTATACTTTGTCCGTTGTAATTGAATTCACCCATTGTATCCATTCCGGATTCAATGTTGTTGTTGGTAAATTACAAGGTGTTGTTAATGCCTCAAAGGCTGATTCTGCTGTTCTGACTGTGATATGTCTACCGTCCGCTTGATCTTTTTCTCTAGCTATAGCGGTTTGAACTGCATGAACAATGTTTTCTTTAATGCTGAATTTCTTTTCAGCTTCTGTGTACAAGTGTGATTTGAATGCAATTGGTACCTTTTCTCCCTCATTAGAGGTCAGGTATGTGAATCCGCATCTTCCTGGGATGACCCGAATCACAAGATTGCGTGTGTTATCACGTGTTTCTAATTTTGTTTTAATTAACATGTCTGTTTGTAAGGATCTCAAAATTTCTGTGTGTATTTGAGTCCAATTGGTTCTTTTAAAATCTGGTTTTATTAGATCATAAAGGGGTTTGACCCTTTCTGCGTAATTTGCAATGTATGTTCTTCCGAAATTTAGGAAGCCTAGAATTGACTGTAGGTTTTTAGTGTTCTAGGTGCTTGGAGTACGGCACATTTCTCTAGGAAATTGTCAGCCAGGCTTTTGCCTTCACTTGATAATTCGTATCCTAAGAACAGGACTGTTAGATGGGCAATTCTAGATTTTTTAAAGTTGAATTTGTAACCCTCTGCTGCGAACCCAAGTATTATGGTGTTCACTCTCTTCAAGTGAGTATCCAAGTCATCATCTGTTAGGTATATGTCGTCGACATAAGATAATGCTTCGTCATCATATGTTTGTAGTAATTCTGTTACTCTCGCTGAGAATACCCCTGGGCTATTCTTGTACCCCTGGGCTAACCGACAGAATTGTTTTTGAGTGCCATTTATTGAGAATGCAGACAAATATCTGCTCTCTGGTGCTATGTTTTGACAAAAGAATCCATTAGAGATGTCTAATGTTGTTTTGTATTTTTTTCGCACTATGTTATTCATTAGTGCAGCACTATGCGAGTTTTGCACTGCAAAAGTTTTGCAACATGAGTTAAGGTGTCGGTAATCCAAAACTAGACGATATGAATTGTCTGGTTTGGAGACCGGAAACAAAGGGTTGTTCATTTGTGAGGTGCAAGTTTCAATCACCCCCTGGTATTCTAGTTGATCTAGGATTTCTTTTACCTGTTTTTTAGCTTCTTGCTTAATTGGGTACTGTCTTTGTGCAGTAGGTTGTGATTTTAACTGGATTTTGTGAGGAGGAGAGTCCTCATCCCATCCTACATGATTTTTATATAAAGCAGGAGCTAGAGCTACTGCCCACTTTCTGGCAAGTGTATATTTTTTATGAATTGGGATATGATTTGAGAAGGCAGGCATAATTATTTCTTCGCCATGAGGGCACTCCCTGACAAACTCTGGTGGCCAGTCTTTTTCAGCTAGAAGGATGTCATAGCCCTTGGAGAGATTATCCCAAAATAGTCCCCTTATTTTTCTAGTCTTATCCCCTTCTATACGTAAAGTTATTTCATATATTTTGTGAGGTTTGCTAACTCTGGTGTCTGCAGTTTCCACTTGAAGATATTCATTCGTGTCCACTGTCTCCAGAAGATTCATAAGGACTTTGCGAGCTATGCTCACTTCTGCTGCGCTGTCTAGCATTGTCTGAGCCCATTCTCCGTTTTTTCAGTTGTGTCCTCAGTATTCTCGGCATTGTTAACTACCTTGATACTGGCTACCTTCTTTTTTGGAAATTGTAGTTTCTTTTTTAGATGAGCAGATTCCTTGTCTTTGGACTTGGCGTGCTCTTCTCTTTGTTCTGATCGTCCTCTTCTTTCCGATTTCTGCGAGGAAGTCTGAAAAGATTGAGAGGGACGTGTATCAATGTCTTGATATCTATCAGGCTTCTTTATATTATCCCTATTTCTAAGGTTATATCTTTTCCCAGAGGGGTCACTTTGGGGTGACCTGTGTCTCTGGTTCGGAGATTTTTCTCTCCGCCGAGGAGACCTTCCTCTGGACTGGAATTTCTTTTCTTTAGGATTGGATTGTTTGTTTCCATCCCAGCTCTTTTTTTGTGATGTTGAATTATTATTAAAAAATATTTTTTCGGGACTTTCAATCAGTTGTGGTTTTACTGGTATTCCACCTCAACTATCTCTACCTAGTTCCTCATAGGATTTTTCTATAATTCTGGCAATTTCAGCTGGTTGGTCTGCTATATCTGTCTCCTTTAACCTCTGGCGGATCGCCACGTTTGCTGCTTCTCCCTTTATGTTGGCTAATAATATAGCCGAGACCTGCTTGAAGTCTTTTAGTAATTTCATACCAAGAGTTAAAGCGGGTTCTGGACCGTATTCGTCTTGAATTTGTTTTAGCACATCTGGTATTACCGAAATGGATGGAACACCGTGCGTTTTTGTGTAGATGGAAGCAAAGACTGTACCCCAAGTGTCACAGTCCTCCACGTGTGGTGCGATTCCCATTGGAAGACAGATAGTCAGAATCCTGTGTTTTTCTAACGGGGTGGTGTCTGGAATCACCGCCTCTATTTGGGTGATGTTTTGTGCTAACCAGAATGGTATTTGTTCCCGTTTAGCTGGTACTTTACCTAGGCAGGATTGTATGTTCTGTGGTGTAATTTTATTTGTGTTCCCCTGGTGAGGGGTCAGCTGTGGAATTTTAATTGCTGGTTGAATTGTTGAAGTCCGCATCACATATTGGACTAATTGTCTATGTACTTTTATTAATTGTTTTAGCTGTATTAAAAGCTCTGGTGCAGGCATTCTTTCGATGTCTGGATGTGGTGTGTATCCGGCTAGGACCGGCCACGTTGCTCCTGGTCTACCTAAGGGACCGAGCCTGGTGATGTGATTATTATGCTTTAGGGCGCCATTAAATAAGAGCAGGTGCTCTTGAAATTTAAGTGGTACTTCCACCTCCTCGAAAGGAGTGTACTCATTAGGAGGTTCCTCTGTTTTGTAATAGTGGAAGTACTTTGTTACAGCATTTGCTGCTGGAAAATGTATCCATGAATAGTATACCTCTGTCTGCCGATATTCGTGTGCCTCAATTACGAATATGACTGTGCCACCTCTAGGTGTCAGTCCATTTTCTATAAGTTTTAAAGTTATAGATTTCCTCTTGATGACCGGGATGAGTATTATATCCGGGTCTGTGTCTTGCAGTGCATTATCAGCTGCTGCGAGTTCAGTTGCTATCCTAACTGTCTCTCTTTCTTCATCACTGTCTACCATTTTACCGACACGAAGGTTATTTAGTTTGTTTGCAGATCAGGTTTCTTATGGAAACAAAGATTAGATGCACAATATTTTGGAACAGTGTATCCTTCAACGTTGACTAAACCAAGAACCATACATAGGAGTTTCCTCCTGCGAGGTCTGGCGGATATTACCTTTTACCCACTCCAGACGTCTTTGGAGTATTATGGGAAAAAAGGGGTCTGAGTGAAAAAGCACGACTGAGTTACTCTAAATGTCTTACGTTAGTTTTATCGCCCTTCCAAACGAGTTGGGCGCCATGTAGTGTAGTTCCTATTATCCCAATAGGCTCTGCGCATTGGAATAATACCTTCAATAGTATAGGCCTAGACCAGACGTTAACTAGGTCTACTACTGTCGATATTAGACTTAAAGTTTTGGGTTTGCCAGCTAGCTCAGAGTTCACTAGAAACTTTCTCGACTAGGCAAGGAGGAGTTGAACCTCCCTGGATAGACAAGAAGGGATTTAGTTTCTGACAACCATAGAACATGACAACTTTGCTCTCCCCTAATCACGAGTGTATCTCTAGAGTCGTGTGAAAACAAAAGACGACTTATTTTACTCAGTCAGTACGTGCATTCTTAGTCTCACCAGATTGTAGAGAAAAGGAAGAGACGGGCGTGTTCAATAAAAGATGTTATTTATTGATCAGTCTCTTTTCTCATACAAGAGAAATGGATCGATATTATTGCAATACTTATGGTTAAGTAAAGTGCATACAATAAAAGCAGAAGTATAAAATAATACTGTAAAAACATTGATATGGTTTCTAAGCCATATGAAGGTTTAAAATGAATAAAATGAATACATACACATTTACATAAATGTAAATGTAAATGTAGTTGAGCTTATATAGCGCACAGCTACCCGCAAAGCAGGTGTCCCAGCGCTTGCTTAGGGAACCCTTCCTGATATTCCCCTGTGAGATAGCAGGGTATCCACAAGGTGAAAGTCAGGCATCCCGCCGCGAGGGGCCGTTGTGGAGATTAAGCAAGCTGTTGCCCAGAGTCGCAGAGTGTGAACCCGTGAGTCGAGGAGGCACCGGGGTGAGAATTATCGAGTCCGTGGAATTTTTAGCCCAAGACCCGCCGGGGCGGGGAATTGAACCCTGGTCCAGGACCGATCTCAGATTCCGGGTCTGCCGCCTCTAACCCCTGAGCCACACTTCTCCACATTTGACTAATCGTACTCAACTGGTGTTTCTAACTACACCTACCCCGGGTACCTGACCTAAGCCTAATACGTGGGCGGGAATAGAAAGTTACAGTTTAAGTTAAGTTTGTTTTGCCAAGTGACTGACTAAAGAATTCTCTGCAAGGGGTTATTCAGTTCTGTACCTGGAATCTAGGATGAATGAGGGATGGTATCTCTCGTCTCTGGTCTCGATATCCCAGGCTGCCTGCGAGGGCTACCCGGAAGCGCCGGAGCTGGATTTCTCGGCAGGAGAAAGGCAGCGTCTCGTTCTCAGCGCGTCAGGAAGGCGGGGCTGCGCCAGCGGGGTCTGCTCTGCTCTGGGCTTCGGCAAGTCTGGCTGCTCCGATCTCGTCACCACCGCGTGTGTTTGCATAGGGCAATATCGGTAATATTTATACCTTTAAGGTGCCGAGATTGACGTAAGGATGGACATAGATACGTCAATAAGGATGTCATACGACCTGGTCGTTAGCACATTCTTTTGCTGAAGTTCTCGGTGAAATCAAAACAATGGCCGCAGGGTTTTTCCCAGGTCTGTCATAGGTTTGATTTGTTTGGAGAACTCCGTATGCCTTATCAGGGGCTGGAGGAATATCGCTTGTCTAATTAGATGGCAAGCGTTATGACCTAATCAGATAACACGTTCCTGTGCCGTAGTGTGGCTTTATCAGATAACGGTTCCTGCATCATGGGGGTTTTCTGCCTCATGGGATGGCTGCTAGTTAACTTGTTAACCAGAATAGGGTCAGGAATAGGGGGATCGATACAGAACCTATAGGAATACATCACAATCTGACATCCAAGAAGATGCCCAAAAAGGTTCAGTGGACAGTTAGCTGTCAAAGGGCATTTGATGACCCGAAGAAGGCCATGTGCTCTGCACCAATCCTTAAGAGTCCTGACTACTCCAAACAGTTCATTGTTCAAACAGATGCTTCTGAGTTGGGGGTGGGAGCTGTGCTTTCACAACTTAATGTAGATGGTCAAGACCAGCCCATTGCTTTCATTAGCAGAAGGCTGACCCCCAGAGAAAAACGTTGGTCAGCCATTGAGAGGGAGGCCTTTGCTGTGGTTTGGGCCCTGAAGAAGCTGAGGCCATACTTGTTTGGTACTCACTTCCTAATTCAGACAGACCATAAGCCCCTCTTGTGGCTCAATCAGATGAAGGGTGAAAACCCCAAACTACTCAGGTGGTCCATTTCCCTACAGGGGATTGACTTTACAGTGGAGCACCGCCCAGGGACTGACCATGGTAATGCAGATGGTCTCTCCAGGTACTTCCACTTAGAACATGAAGACTTATCTGGTCAAGGTTAAGTTTAATGTCCCTGCGTTTGGAGGGGGGTGTGTGTAGGAGAGTAGGGTCTGCTATCCTATGGTCACCCCAATTTTTGATTTTTGCTTCACTGGTTTTCGACTTAATGTGGCTGTGGGCCTGCTAATCAGACCCACAGCCTGCTGTTCTCTCTCTAAATTCACAGACATGTACTATAGGTACATAACCAATTTGGTACTGGACACCTTATCAGCCCCTGTACAGTGCACTATAGATGCCCAGGGCATAGATGCATCCAAGGCCTATCAGGGGCTGCAGCATATCTTTTGCCACCCCTGGCTGGTACTTAAATCGACACAACTGGCTGTTCACACAGCTGGGGCAAGGTGGTGTACTCACCCCTTGCTTAGATATAGTATACCTATGTCTAAACCTATAGCTGGACACATAGACACCTATAAGTCACTCCTATGGCAGGCCTTTACAATCCTGGAGGCAGAGTGCTTGGTTTTATGTGAGATGGTGCTCTAGCATGAGCTGAGCCTGTCTGCAGTGTGGGAACCATTTCCTTAATGCTGTTCCAGTGATACTGCCATACCATATACTCTTAAGTGCATTATAACCCTTGCGGTTAATGCTAACTTTGGTTTGGCTTTATCAAAACATGTCGTGTTTGGTGTCTTACACTTTGGAATACTACCCCCTCACCAGTTCTGGCGACGGGGGTAGCATCCCACCCTTCTAGAGGGAGAAGACATGTTACTTTACTTAAAACGCGGTTAATCCTAACCAGAGGCCCAGCATCACAAAATGGACGCTGCTGCCACAGACACATGTCTGACCTCCTGCTGCTGACCGAAACTTGACAGGGGAGGCCTGGACAAAGGTTTTCCTGTCACAGGGAGGTGTCACACCACCCCAGACAGGAGATAGTGGATTGTAGCAGGGAGGGTTGAAAGAAACTAGACATTGCCTGGGGCGCACAAGGTGTCCCCAGGCAAAATCCAGTCAAACCGGTTCTGGGGCACTCCAGCCCCAGTCCTGGCGCGAAACTGGACAAAGGGAAAGGGGTGTAACCACCCCCTTCCTGGGTCCCACCCATAGGAGGGACCTAGCAGGTAATCCAGCCCCTTGATTTGGAATAAAGGTAGGAGCTGTGCAGATGCACATCAGATTATCCTGACTGAAACTTATGAAACAAAACTCTGGACCCTTCGACATCCCACTCGACGTGGAAGACTGAAGAATCTCCCTTGTGGTCAAGGAGTGACTACCCTGTGCAAACAGGCACCATCCAGCACCACGACGTTTGCTTTGTTGCAGTTCCCGCCGGAACTCGAGCGACAGAGATCGACAAGACCCAGCGTGCCTGCCTTTTAACAGCCAGATCCACAGTCCCTGCAGAGCTGAGACCCGTGGAGGTGACCTGAAGCGTGGAGCCGGCCATCTTGGAAAAACTACGAAGCGCTGACCGTGCAGCATCCGAGGCTCCCTCGAAGCTGTGCATTGGAGTTTGAGAAGCTCCAGCCCCGAGCAGCCTTTGCACCGAAGCTCAACCCTCCACACTCATCGAGTGCTGCGTGGGGCCCTTTTGCATTTTCCTGCTCGACGCGTTGGTCCGGTCGCTTGCCCGTTGGCTAGTGGCCCCAGTACCGACGAACCTTTGAATTTGCTCTGCTAGTCTGGTTGCTCCAGACTGGCCCTCGCTCCCCTGAAAAGGAGCACCCGCTCAGACCTTGCTGGTCCGAGTAAGAAGCGATCTTCGAATCCTGCGTGGGTTGCATTTGCCAAGGCCTGTTGACTCCGATCTTGAAGCCGACACCGCCGACAGCGAGAGCCTTCGTGGTACAGCTCGTGATTCACTCCAGGACATCCTCGGTGCTCCAGAGACCACGTGGCAGCGGAGACAAGCTTCACGACAAGCACCTGATTGCGCCCGACATTGCCTGGTTCCTTCCTGGTTCCTTCCTGGTCACTGGCTAGTGACTCAGATTCTGTCCCCTCTGCTTTCAGGTATTCTACATCTTCGATCCACCCTTGGATCACACCGGACACTTCTCTTCTGGACGCCTGCAGCATCTTCATCTCCAGGCACCATAGATCTTCGTGACGAAACCCGACACATCTTTGCACCTGTGTACCCGCTTCCTGTGGGTGAGGTAACTCTTGAACGCCGGTGCTCCTGTAGTGGTTTACACCTCTAGTGTCTAAGTCTAAAGTTTTGTCCTTCTAGTCCAGTCGGAAGACTCTTAAAACTGTAACTCGATAACTTTTACGCACCATTGACTTTGCATTGGTGCATGCGTGTGCTTTCTGCACTGCACCTGAATCCCGCGGACTACTCCCGTCCTAACTGCTGTTAGTCTAGTGTAGTCCCAGCGATTCCCAAGGCCCTAGGCCTTATCCCTGATCGATTAGTGATTGTTATACCATTTTTTTGATATATGGTTTGAGTGGCCACCGGCCTCATCCATAACTGTGCAACTTGTATATGTTTAGGCTTTCCTGTTTTCAGTTTCTATTTTTGGTAAATTCTGGTGGTGTTTTTTCAGTGTTTTCCAGTGATTTCAATACCTGGAAAAAACAGTGCTTTTCAGTGGTTACTCATTTTCGCGCCATGAAAAACGACTGAAACGGTGTTTTATCAGTGTTTATGGAACACTTTGCTTTTATTATTGCTGGCTTTCTTCAATGATGCATGGTATATAGACATTGTACGTACAGTGTATATGAAGCCCAAATAAATGTTTACAAGTCAAATTTATTGTAGTACACCATACAATATTTCTTTAGTGATTCTTTGGTCATTCACGCTCTCTCTTTCTTTCCCATGTACACTTTTATTTGTGAAAAGGCCCTCTCGACATTGGCACTTGAGACTGGCAACGCCAAAACAGCCAGTACACAATTTGCCAACTCTGGCCACTGACGAAGCTTTCCATGCCAATACTGGTGCACCTCAATGTTGACATTCTCTGGGCCAGGTTCTGCGACATATGTATTGAACTGGGTGCATATGGCCTCAGAGGTATTAAAGCGGTGAAAAATGAAGCTGTATTTTTCAAAGTCAGGAGAAAATTCCCCTTTACGGAAGGGGTCTAACACTTGTGCAGAGTACCACAGTGAGGCTTCATTGGCTTCAAACGCCATGGCTGGTGAAGGGACATTTCTATGCATCATAGCAAGCCATTTCTCATGCATGGTAAAATAAAATTTCCTGAATTGGTCCTCAACACTTCTTTGCTTACCAAGTGGCAAGCATTCTAACAGGGAACATGTTGCAGTGCCAAAGTCACTAAAAGTGTCACCTAGCCTACTCTCAAGGAGATGTTTGACATCGACACCAATTATTTATATGGTGCTAACTCGACCTGAAGATATTGAAGCGCTTTACATGAGCACCTGTTGCATTACACAAGGGCACATTCATTTTTGTTTTTGTTAGGGACGGGTAGATGTGATTTGTGATTTGCCCAGAATCACAGGATGTTGAGCGTCATTGCCGATATTTGAACCCTGCTAGATGTGGGGTCAACTGCCCTGACCATTAAACTACATCCTCTCCTGCTGTTATTTTTAAAGTTTATGGGAGAGTCTATGCTTTAAGTCTTAGAGTTTGTGAAGTTGAAATCTTTCCAATTAGCCAAACAATGCCACTCTTTTGGTCTTGATGGTTATGCTGCTTATTGCTCTTCTGCATTCCACTTCCCATTATCTTTCCATCCTGCATGCTGATCAGCTTAATTACAGACTCTGAATTTGCAATTACTCTGTTAGTGCGGCACATCTTAAAAAGTACGCAAAACACTTGAGCGTGCTGCCGCTTTCCCCGGTACCCACCCCCCCCTAGTCACCCAATAATTTATGCATTTCCTGCCTACTTAAAACATTGCAGGGGCTCCACGAAGGAGTGCAATAACAACAAAGCCTTGTTACGTGCATGGTCATTTTAAAGACCTGTGAATTAACCGGGTGCGGCCACAGGCAGACAAATGGCATATTACAACAGCTCCTCTCCCCCACGAGGCTGCATAATACTAATGTAGAATACAATTCAAACAATCTACTGAGTATTCACCTTTTCTGTAATTTACGTGCAAAATGGACTAAAGGGTTTGAACTTCACTTAAAACTGCTCATTTTGCTCAGTACAGAAACTAGGGCGAAAACTCTCAATTTAACTACCTTGGGAGTTTGCTGTCTACAAGCGAAAATGATTTCAGTGCAGACACTTTAAACACGGTGCACGCACCACAAACTTCATTCATGTGAAGAGAGCTACCATAACATCGGCTCCCTTCACAGCAGAGAGATCTCAGGTAAAAAAATCAACAAATAAAATCAACCAATAAGAAGAAATGGTCATTGTCTTGGCTCGTGATGGACTCTTTGTTTAGTGAAAACATGTCAAGTTTCAAAGCAACCCTTCAAAATATTCATTCTGAAACTCTAGTACAATGGGTGCTAGGGACGATTCATGCCTGGTCAGCATTTGTAAGGCAGAACCCTCTTTGCCGATTTTACAGCCTCTGAGCCAAGGCAGTGAATGGCTCCGCTTTTCATTCAGAAGTACCGGGAAATGCATATGCATCACGTTATGCACTTACATTACAAATACTTTGGAAAAACATAAAAAAGTATTCTGGGCTTTCCTGTACTGAAGGTGGGTTACAATCTTTTAGGGCAGAAGGGTGTCGCAGTCCAGCAGCCCGCTGACGTAAAACACCCCAGGCTGATCTTCAAGGGTGTGCGTGGGTGGAGAGGGTTAAAATGTGCCCTGGCAGCCAATAAAGTAAACAGGCTGGAGGGGGAGCAAACAGCTAAAGATCTACCTTCGAGAATACTCGACAAATGAACAGCGAAGCCCTTTACCATAATTTCACACAATTGGATGCAAACTCCGGGGCGGGAGAGGGTGCTGGGGGGCGCAGTGGGAGACATGCCAAATATGTTTTACAGTTTTTGGAGCCGAAGACACATATATAGAGACACCAGAACATGGTTAAGGTTAATTTAAAAAAAGTAAAACATTTTTTTAAGAAATAGGTAATGCATTCTGTCAGCTCAGTATTCTTCACAGAAGTGCAAATTTCTTCCTACCCTCGTAACCTCTGAACACGCCATCCAACAACAAAGCCTCGTTACGTGCATGGTCATTTTTAAAGACCTGTGAATTAACTGGGTGGGGGCCGCAGGCAGACAAATGGCAGATTACAACAGCTCCTCTCCCCCACGTTAACCAGGCAGGGGGCCTTGCTCACGGGCCGCATTAAGCGTTTCAAGCAAACTACGCAGAACACTTGAGTCTGCCACCGCTTTCCCGGTGCCCACCCCCCAGTTGCCTAATAATTTCCTGCCTACTTAAAACATTGCAGGGGCTCCTCGTAGGGGTGCGATACCAACAAAGCCTCGTTACGTACATAATCCTTTCAAAGACCTGTAAATACACTGGGTGCGGGCCGCTAGGCAGACAATTGGCAGATTATAACAGCTCCTCTCCCTCACGTTAACCAGGCAGGGGGCTTGCTCATCGGCCGCATTAAGCGTTTCAAGCAAACTACGCAGAACACTTGAGCATGCCACTGCTTTCCCCGGTGCCCACCCGTCCCCGTCCCCCCCTCCCGTTGCCCAATAATTTGTGAATTTCCTGCATACTTAAAACATTGCAGGGGCTCCTCGTAGGGGTGCAATACCAACAAAGCCTCGTTACGTGCATAATCCTTTCAAAGACCTGTAAATTCACTGGGTGCGGGCCGGTAGGCAGACAAACGGCAGATTACAACAGCTCCTCTCCCCCACGTTAACCAGGCAGGGGGCCTTGCTCACGGGCCGCATTAAGCGTTTCAAGCAATCTACGCAGAACACAGATGGCTAACACTTTATAGAACAGCACAACACTCCCAGCATTTACCTTGGATGGCTCAAAATTAAATAGGTCTTGGAACACTGGCGGAGAGTATTTTCAATGGCACCTGGCTACACCCAACAATCGTGCCAACCAATGTGTTTCCCCTGAATTTAATGGGGGTGACGCACGTTCGGAGGTGCTTCCTTCTCGGGCCTAAATTGCAGTTTGATCTGCAGTGCTTTGGCTCCATCAAGTGGACAAGTGGTGCAACAGCAATGAAAATCAGTGACACTCGGTTTCAACCGAGTGAGCTGATTTTCATTCGGTAGTGTACATTCGAGCAGATTCGGTTTAAACCGAATTCCGGACAGCCTATGTAGGCTTTCCTGTTTTCAGTTTCTATTTTTGGCAAATTCTGGTGGTGTTTTTTCAGTGTTTTCCAGTGATTTCAATACCTTACAAAAACAGTGCTATTCAGTGGTTACCCATTTTCGCGCCATAAAAAACAGCAGAAACAGTGTTTTACCGGTGTTTATGGAACGCTTTCCTTTTATTGTTGCTTGCTTTCTTCACTGATGCATGGTAAGTAGACAGTGTACGTACAGTGTATATGAGGTCCAAATATATTTTTACAAGTCGAACTTATTGTAGTACACTATGCAATACTTCTTCAGTGAATCTTTGGAAAACAGACGATTCACAATAACGAAAGACAAGAGCAAACTGAATTGAAAAATGTGAGCATACAATTTCTGCCACAACAAGGAGTCCAGAAGCTGCTCGTTTTCCCATCAACAATAGTGATGAGGTGCATTTTAACTAACAAATGCAGGTCGAACAAAACCAGCACAGTAGTCCTACATGTATTAACAGCCTGCTGCATTTGAAAACGCATGGGGATTGGGGTTGACACTAGAGCAGAAATGTTTAGAGTTAAAATATTTGATAAAATATCAAATATAATTTGGAATGTCTAACACTTTGGTGCTTTATTAAGGCAACTTTATAGTAGAGCCAATGCATAACCAGAGCAAGGTTTAACAGCTGCTTTTTGCTGCATATTTTTATTTTTTTGGGGGTTTGTGCAACCTTGGATTTATTGCGGGAGGAGAACTATCTACGTTATCGCGGACCAAGACCTAACTGCCGTACTTCTCGTACATGTACCCCCAATGAACGGTGCCGCCAATAGGCCAAATTAGCCTCTTATGCAGCCCAACATTACACCCCCACCCTCCCGGTGTAGCACTGGCACCACCCAGACAATCTTCCTTGCTCCTTGTCTGTCAACAGAGGGGGCACAATTAGCCATCGGTAATCTTTTCGCTGCTGCCATGCCAGACACTCAAATTATTGCACGCTCCGCCACCTGTGTGCCCACCAGCGTACCACCCACTGTTCCTTCCATCTCCAGTATCATCGTCCTGTGTCCTTACTGCCTCGTGCCATGAGACCCCCCCTTTCATGAAAGTGACCACCCGCTCCCGCACCACCTGCACAAACTACCTCCAGCCTCCCTTGCATTTCTCCTTGTAGTGTGCCCCTTCACCCCACCCCAGAGAAGTCCCCTTGAGCGCCACCGTAGGCACTGTCGTTATTGGCAACGAGTTGTAACTTATATAATTAGTCTAAGAAGGATGAAAGCTGGGGAATAAAGACTGGGCCCGAAACCGCTATCCAAGGAAACCAGCGGCTCCTTGAACCCACCCTGCATCCGAGTTGGAGCCAGCCCGGCAGTCGATTTGAGGGCGGAGAACAGACAACATTCCCCTATGGTCCCATCTGCCCATCATTGTGCCTGCTATGAGACGCCGATCCCCCCACCATCACCCTCCCTCCTCATATGATGGCACTGTATCTTCGTTCCCCTCTCTCCCTGCGTCTTACCCTGTTCTGCCAAGGCCTTCCGACCTAAAAACAAGTTGCTTTTTTTAATGTAGGTGGCATTTGGCGATTAATTGAGAAATCTGCTCTTGTCAGGAGTGTGGTTAAAAATGTAATCTAATTCTTCTGGAACAAAAATAAATGCAGCCTCAAAAGTATTTTTTTACCTTTCGGAGTTTGAAACAGACGGGTGATATTTGTGTAAAGTAAATTCCCGGAAAATCTGGAGTAACAAAGAAAAAGGCTATGGGTCCATGCTCACCTTTACCTTCCTTAGCAGGTATGCAAGCACAGGTGTGGCCAGCGTGAGAGGCTTGAGCTGCTCCTTCGAGATATATTCTGAATGGCCATGTCAGCACGACATGCCCTTCTTATTTAAAAACAGGTGCCTATCTTCTCTTCTCAGTGATGGCATTTTTGGGAAATCTGAGAAAAAACACCCACGCACTCAATCTGCCCTACAAATCAGTTTTAACGCACAGTGAAGAGCCGTGTGGGAAGTTTGCACTTCAGTGCTTTCAACATGGCAATTTCATGACCTCCCCATGCCCGGCAAGTAGATAACACTGCTAGAGGGCTACATCCAGAGGGTACAGGCAATTCTTAAAGCAGGTGTTCAGACGCGTCTCTATTGGGCCCTCACCCTCATGGCGATTTGTTTTATTATCTCTGCAGCAGTGCCACTGCTCAAAGCATTTAATGTAACTTTAACGAGACTCGTTCTAGATCTTAAGTGTCTCATCAATTCAGCATGGAAGCATTTTCAATATTACATAAACAAAACCGTGGTCGCTGCTTATTTATCTTTTGCTACTGACAACCATTTGACTAAGCCAATAGCCCTGGCTCATTGTAGGTGTAATGGATCCGAACTGGCCAGACTCCATTCTTCTTACCTTACAAAAACCTCCTCCTGGGCAGCCTGGTTCCCCGCATTAACTTAGTAATTAGACCCCTATCTGCCCTGTCTTAATCTGGTGAAACGAGAGTCCCCTATGCCCCTCCCTTCTCGCCACCCCCACTTGCACGCTTTGTCTCCCTCCAACCCGCCTCTGAAATTGAAGTGTTTTGCTGCCCCTGCTGCGTCACCCCATGACAAATACCTCCTTTGCGGTATTCTGGGACATATATCATCCCCCCAGGCTCACAGGATGTTGAGCTACGTCGAGATTCAAACATAACTCCCCTGCTCCTGAGTCAGCAGGTCCGAGCCCCGGCCCCCCTCGCCTCCCTCATTTACTACTATTGCCTTGCGTAACAACCTTGTGCTCCTGCGCCCAATTACGATGTGCACAACTCCTAAAAGGGCCTCCTGCATCCCCTCTCACTGCTCTCATTCGCACCAGCTCTGTCAGCCCATCAATCCGAATCCGAAATTGTAACTCGACTCCACACTGAAGCTCTCCCCCACCACTCAGTGCTTGACCCCCAGGCCAAAGACCTTGTTTGTGATCGCCTGAGGGCATTAACGTATCTGCCCAGGATCACTATGTTGAGCCGCTCTGCGCATAGGGCCGCATCGCTTTTCCCCTTTGTCTCCACTATTGCCTATTGTTGTCCAGCGGGCCCCATTGATCTGCACTGAGCCTCCAGCAACCCGAGAAATATTCTCCCTCACGAGCGTTACACCTACCCCAAGCCTTTCTCGATCCCCTGCCGTATTAAGTACCGACCATTACCCCCCCCCCATATCCATATTAGTGCCTGGACGTCCCTACCCTCTACCGCCCTAGCTATCCACGGGCATTTCACCACTTTTAATTATCCTTATCCTCTGCTCTCCCCTTGTATCTTATGTGTTGCAGCTTGTTAGGACCTAAGTACCCATTCCACGCCTATGAATGGCACTTGAATCCCCACTGTGCCCTTCCCACTTCTCTGCCCATTTATAACCCCCATCAAGCCAGCCCCAGACAACAGTTTCGCCCTACCATTATCACACGTCGTTACCACCTCTACTGCACATATCTCCACTGCTGCTGCCATGTGAACGTCAATCGGGGGGCCATTGTACTGCTTTGGCGCCACCAAGTGGCCAAAAGGTGCAACAAATGGTGAAACAAATAAGAAAATCAGTGACACTCGGTTTAAACCAGGTCAGCTGATTTTCAGCCTGTGGGTTATTGTCGAGTACATTCGGTTTTAACCGAAATCCGGACAGCCTATATATAGGCAACCAGAGTACAAAGAACCAGCCAGATCATATAACTGATGGAACCCACTATATCAATTAAGGATAGCCCAGGGTATCTCATCATTAAGACCCCGTGTATCGGTGGACAGCCTGTATATCCATTTCTAATCTTTTAGGAACAGAAAATTTGAAACATTGCCTATATGGGACGGAATGTATGGTTTCTCTAAGATAGTCCACGTGAAATCCGTTTCCAAATGCTCGAAATCCACAAAGTGTTTACTGAGTTTGGATACCGTTTTTTTGCACCTGAATGCACTCTTGTGCTCAAGCATCCTGGTTCGCACCTTGCGAGTGGTCATTCCCACGTATTTGGTGTTACAGGGGCAAGTAAGCTGGTAAATAACATGGGTACTATTACAATTCGTAAATTGTTTCTGTACCCATGGGCGATCTGTCCCTATGTCAATTTGAGATGAACGTATAGTCTGTTTGACAGACAGAGCAACATCCGCAAGGGTGATGCCCTGTTACCGCTGGTAGGTCCCACAGGGTACCAAGGGCTCTTTTTGGTGTTTCCTTGGGGCGGGTGTGTACCAACCGATCCCGCAAGCTTGTAGAGCGTTTAAAGGCGAACAGAGGCGGCTCAATTTTATCATTACTTGCATTCAAGAGCCTCCAGTGTCGCCTCACAATTTGTTGTATTTGGTTTGACCTGGTGTTAAAAGTACTAATGAAAGTGATGCGCTGTAAAGGTGGTTTAACCACCGGAGGGTCAAGGAGCGCTTGTCGATTATTATTTGTCGCTTGTTTGAGAGAGCGTTTAATTAGTTTTTTAGGGTAATGTCTTTCAGAGAGTTGTTGACACAAAACCTCTGCATGTTTAACAAATGTTTCATTGGCAGAGCAGTTGCGCCTCACTCGGAGAAACTGACCATAGGGCAAATTGTCTCGGAGGGCTTTGGGATGCTGGCTTTCATATAATAGCAAAGAGTTCCTGGCCATGGGTTTGCGAAACAATTCACTCTCCAGACCAGTCTCAGTAGCATAAATTGAAAGGTCTAAAAAAGATAATCTCTTTTTGTCAATCTCCACTGTGAAACGCAGATATTGGTTTTGAGTATTGAGCCACTGATGGAATAAGAGGATCGACTCCCGATCCCCTCTCCATACTACCAGGATATCGTCTATATACCTCTTCCACCATTTGATGTAAGGGTGGAAGGGGTTAGTTGGTGTCAAGACAATTTGCTGCACAAAAATGCTGCCCATACTAGTCCCCGAGGTCTGGAGATAGATTTTGTCCTCATATCTGAAGAAATTATCCTTCATTGCTAACTTAGCCAGTGCCATTATGAAGGGGACTGGGGTAATGGAGTCTAACACAGTTTCACTCAAGATAGTTCGAATAGTGTCCAGAGTCTCATCTTGAGGGAATGACGTGTACAACGACTCGACGTCAAACGAGACTAGGTAGTCTGTCTCAGTGTTGTACTCAATCTCCGGTATAGCCCTCAGGACATCGGTCGTGTCTTTCAAGTACGTAGGCATGGTTTGGACAATCGGCCTTAAAAAATGGTCCACGAAAGCAGATAAAGGTTCTAAAAGTGAGCCTTGACCACATATTATTGGTCTCCCAGGAGGTGGTCTGTGGGCCTTGTGCACTTTAGGTAAAGTGTAAAAATAAGGCATCGTGGGATGTGGGGTCTGCAAAAACAAAGCCTCATGGTTGGTAATCCAGCCTTCACTTAGAGCCTCTTCAACTAAAATCCTAATCTCTGTAGTCAACCTCTCAGTGGGATCTAACGCCAGGGGTTCATAGGAGGTTTGGACCCCCAACTGACGTAGACACTCAGGCCCAGATGTAGGTTGCCAATTACCGGTCGGTAACGGCCGATTTCGGCCGTTACCGACCGGTATTTGGGAATTGGCATGTAGGGGGCATTTTATTTACAGAATCGGTATATTTACCGATTCTGTAAATTTACCGAATCTGTAAATATACCGATTCTGTAAATCAAGATGTAGGTGGCACTGTAATCAGTGCCACAGGCCCTTACCGAATCGTTATTTACCATGGAAACCTATTCCATGGTAAATAACGAATTCCAGTGTACATGCACATCTGTGCATGTACACCTGTGCCATGTGGCACACAGACATGCCCTAAGGGCATGTATGTGTGTCACATGGCACACAAGCCAGAAACAGGGGTGCAACAGGGTGTCAAAGTGACACCCTGTCCCCCTTGTAAATTCGGTAATTTTACCGATTCGGTAATTACCAAATCGGTATTTGCTATTGAATCCTATGGGCTTCAAGGCCCATAGGAATCAATGGCAAATAACGATTCAGTAATTACCGAATCGGTAATTACCGAATATTACCGATTCAGTATTTTTACCGAATTATTTAGCTACATAGCAATTATCGAATTGTAAATACCGAATCGGTAAAATTCGGTATTTACCATTCGGTAATGTGCTATTACCTACATCTGGGCCTCAGTTCTGTAATCGTTAGTATTCTGTATAACGATTGAACCGCCCTTATCTACAGGCTTGATCGTAATGGAAGAGTCTTGTGTGAGAGCTCGCAAGGCTTGATGTTCCAACCTAGACAGATTATTGAAATGATCTTTAGGAGTATTTCATAGTCTGTCGATGTCATCTTTTACAGCCTGTTCAAAGGTAGCTACTTGGGGTGGTATTAAATGTGCTGGAGGTTGAAAGGATGATTTATTTTTAAGCCCAGTGTTCTCATCAATAGGAGAGTCTGCTGTGGTGACTTTGTCTCGAAAGAAATAACGCAATCGGAGTTTCCGAATAAACTGCGCCAATTCCACCTGTACTTGAAAAGGGTCTCCCTGGTTGGTCATGACATAACCAAGAGCTTTATTCAGAACAGTCGCCTCAGTCGTAGTCAGTATTTTGCTGCTCAAATTCACTACGAGGCTGGGAGGTGTTCGTTCCCTGTCTGAGCGGAGTTCTTCCTTGTCTGGCTTCGGGTGCCCGCAGGTGCACCCGGTCAGCCCCAATGGACTTGGGGCTGAGCGTTTCTTCTTTTTCTTCTTGTCCGTCGTGGGCCAAGCGATAAAAAAGGCTGATTACCGTAGTTGGACTGGTAGTCTGGGTAGGGTCCCATGTGTGGCTGAAAAGGGAATTGGGAAGGCACTGAATGTCCCCAAGGGGCAGGTGGCCACCATGGTTGAAATTGGGCTATGTGTTGTCCTTTATAGTTCTGAAATCTTTGTGAGCGGCCTCTGCCTCTCATCATAGGTGGAGGATTGTTAGATGGATCTGGATCACTGTCGGAACCTGAGCTTGAACCAGAATAATTAGAGCCATATCTCTTTCCATTGTTTCTAAACTCAGGTGCCTGGTATGAGTCACTGGTGTAAGGGTATACACGCTTGTGCTTGAACTTTGACAAATCTTTTTTAAATTTGTCAATCTTCACCTGCAGGATGGAATCCCTAAACTCGGTATTACTCTTGTTAGATTCATCATGTTGTTTTTTAAACAGTGTAGAAGTAATAGTCGTCTTTATTTGTGCCTCTAGTACTTGGATCTCGATTAGAATCTTGTCAGCCACCCGCTTGGCAGTACTAATTATTAAAATTAGCCAATCGCGGGTGCAACGCCATGCAATAAGTGACCAATCTTTTAGAAACGCTTTATCATTTAGAAAAAGCCTTGGTGCGTTTGTCACTATTAGACCAGGCGGGGCACAACTGGCCCTCAAGTACTCAGCCATGGCTATGCCATGCACCGATGTGCGCGAATGGGATTTTTTCAGTGTCGAAACCTTAGCCCAGTCGTTAGTTGTACCTACACTGGGTGTTGGAAGGACTTCTAAGATACTGGGCATACTGTCCAGTATAGATTGAAAGACCGAGTCATCATAGGCTAGACCACTGATTTCTGCCATTATTAAAATAAAGGAGGATGACCTTATACTCCAAGAGAGCTGGACCTGAAACCTAACTGAAAGAATCAATAATCAAAACTAAGGCACACCGCGTCCATAGTAAATAATAACCTATACAAGTGTAATTATACAAAAAGACCCGCAGCCAGCAGCTGCTCCAAACAATAAGTAACAAACGATGAACAAAAGGGTCTAAGGGAAATTTAAAGACCTGCCCAGAATAGTATCCCCATGATTGCGAAACTAACAACAAGAAACACTGGGGGTCTATGTGGGAGCTTCAGGTGTTCCAGAATGCTACAAACTCCTTCACAAGTGAGTTGGCGCTAGCAGAGCTAAAGAAGTCTTAATGCCTAAGTGTGTGACAGGACAAATCTAAACAATGGACATACTTAGATTGTTGGTAGGACCCATACAGAGAATTACTGGATTCCCATCAAAATGAAATGTAGATCAAATGTTTTCATTTGGTCATCCAAAATGGGATGGTATGTCCCTTGATCAACGGGACTCGTCCATTGCCCACCCTCAATTGGGTCGCACCCTCAATCGTTGTAGTGACCATGAGAAAAAGATCGTGATGGGATCATGTGCAGTGCAGAAACTATGATGGTAGTGAGTTAAAAAAGGGTAAAGGATCAATATAGAAAACTTTAATGGAAATTGTCCTTTCCCTCGTTAAAACCAAGAACAGTGCAAAGAACGCAGTCTAACCAAATAACTACGTATACTGGGCCAACATGTTTCAGCCAGTAGGACCAAAATTCCACGGCTTTCTTCAGGGCCAAAGTTCTAAACGTTTGCTACTGCAAAAAGTGAATCATGAATCAATTAGTAAAGGATATAAATAAATTATCCAGTTTCGTGTTCCTCTGTATCAACTGGTGTATCTTACATCTAAAAAGAAAGAAAACAAAAACATATATAAAATAAGTAAGTCCTAATTGAAGAGAGAATCCTGTCAGTGGCTCCTCACCAGTAAGCCCATATATTATCTTAGCGTTACTCACCCGAATTGTACAGGGAGTGTACCTCACCTCTCCTGGAACCCAGCTCAGGATGAAAGAGGCCCCGCTCTGTGAAGGCAAAGGAAGGGGTAATGAAAGGAACGGCAGATAATGTTAATCTGCCCCTCCTTTCAAACTAGGGTGTAACCCCTCCACTAGTCAAGCCCCCCAGAGGTCCTATTGAGTCTTAAAGGAAGGAAACAAGTCAACCTGCCCTCACAGGTACCCAGTCACCCAGGTATCTTAATTTAAAGATCGTGTTTTAAAACGTCTATGTATCAATAATGAATAAGGACCCGGATTAGCTAGAGGAAATGAATCTCTCTTAATCTAATAGCCCACAAGACATACAGTAACATCTAAAAGAGAATGAGCAAAAAAAAAAACCTTCTGTGATGTCACTGACCTGTCCGTCGTTGCCTCGTCACAGGACCCAAGCTCGGGGGGAGGCACTCTAGGCACAGCACGGTAGGCTTTTAACCCCTTAATTGCTGCCGTCGGCCAACGGTCGTCACGGCCACTACCTCCCCAGTGCTGCGCACGACCGTTGGACGTCCATTCAGCACTAGTTCCAATGGACAGCGCAGCACTGGGGAGGTTTATTTACAAGCTCTAAAGGGGTTAAAGAGAGGAAAAGAGCACAAAGGGGGCAGAGTCCCCTGCTCACAGTCATACCAAAATACCTGTGTTTGTTTTATCTATTTGGTTACTCCTTATTGCGGCCAGCCAAACTATCAAAAAACCGCTGTGGAAACAAGCGTGTAAGAAGATTTTAGACTGTTATTGATCGTCAACAAAAACCGAGAGTCAGCGCGTAATCTCACGAGAGGTCACGATGGACTACAAAGTGACGTCACCGTCCCCTCGGCAGTAGTTTAACGCAGGCCGCTCCTCTCAGGGTTATCAGAGAATTTTGTTTATCAAAGCAACAGGATATAAACCAAACCGTGGGGTCTACGGGCCTCTGTATTGGCAACCCAATTCTGTGTTAAAACATCGCGTGATCACGCAAGGCTGTCAACAAAAACAGGACGGAAACTACAAAATGACGTCATCACGGCCATTTTTGTAGTTTCTTTAGATTAAGTTAACTAAAGCTTTGTCCAAACTTGGAAATGAGGATATTTAAGCATTGTCCAAACTTAGAAATGAGGATATTTAAACATTTGACAAAAGTAAGGAAAGTTAATACACGGAAATACCCATAGTTCTCTATTGTGCTTATAACTAGCATCTCAGTAGTGTTAAGTAGATAAATAAGTGGGGGCAATGAACTAGAAAACGGGGGAAAGAAAGGAAGGGGCCCCTCACTAGCAACACATAGTGACAATAGGTAGGTACAGAACTCAGCCTTCACTGGCAGGGAACTGGTATCACTCACCAATCATGACTATACTATATAGGCAAACAGAGTACAAAGAACCAGCTAGATCATATAACTGATGGAACCCACTATATCAATTAAGGATAGCCCAGGGTATCTCATCATTAAGACCCCGTGTATCGGTGGACAGCCTGTATATCAATTTCTGTTCTTTTAGGAACAGAAAATTTGAAACATTGCCTATATGGGACGGAATGTATGGTTTCTCTAAGATAGTACATGTGAAATCCGTTTCCAAATGCTCGAAACCGAAAGTGTTTAGTGAGTTTGGATACAGTTTTTTTGCACCTGAATGCACTCTTGTGCTCAAGCATCCTGGTTCGCACCTTGCGAGTGGTCATTCCCACTTATTTGGTGTTACAGGGGCAAGTAAGCTGGTAAATACCATGGGTACTATTACAATTCGTAAATTGTTTCTGTACCCATGGGCGATCTGTCCCTATGTCAATTTGAGATGAACGTATAGTCTGTGGACAGACAGAGCAACATCCGCAAGGGTGATGCCCTGTTACCACTGGTAGGTCCCACAGGGTACCAAGGGCTCTTTTTGGTGTTTCCTTGGGGCGGGTGTGATCCCGCAAGCTTGTAGAGCGTTTAAAGGCGAACAGAGGCGGCTCAATTTTATCATTACTTGCATTCAAGAGCCTCCAGTGTTGTCTCACAATTTGTTGTATTTGGTTTGACCTGGTGTTAAAAGTACTAACAAAAGTGATGCGCTCTAGAGGTGGTTTAACCACCGGAGGGTCAAGGAGCGCTTGTCGATTATTATTTGTCGCTCGTTTGAGAGAGCGTTTAATTATTTTTTTAGGGTAATGTCTTTCAGAGAGTTGTTGACAGAAAACCTCTGCATGTTTAACAAATGTTTCATTGCCTCACTCGGAGAAACTGACCATAGGGCAGATTGTCTTAGAGGGCTTTGGGATGCTGGCTTTCATATAATAGAAAAGAGTTCCTGGCCATGGGTTTGCGAAACAATTCACTCTCCAGGCCAGTCTCAGTAGCATAAATTGAAAGGTCTAGAAAAGATAATCTCTTTTTGTCAATCTCCACTGTGAAACGCAGATATTGGTTTTGAGTATTGAGCCACTGATGGAATAAGAGGATCGACTCCCGATCCCCTCTCCATACTACCAGGATATCGTCTATATACCTCTTCCACCATTTGATGTAAGGGTGGAAGGGGTTAGTTGGTGTCAAGACAATTTGCTGTTCAAAGGTATGGACATACAGATTCTCCAAACTTGGCACAAAAATGCTGCCCATACTAGTCCCCGAGGTCTGGAGATAGATTTTGTCCTCATATCTGAAGGAATTATCCTTCATTGCTAACTTAGCCAGTGCCATTATGAAGGGGCCTGGGGTAATGGAGTCTAACACAGTTTTACTCAAGATAGTTCGAATAGTGTCCAGAGTCTCATCTTGAGGGATTTACGTGTACAACGACTCGACGTCAAATGAGACTAGGTAGTCTGTCTCGGCGTTGTACTCAATCTCCGGTATAGCCCTCAGGACATCGGTCGTGTCTTTCAAGTACGTAGGCATGGTTTGGACAATCGGACTTAAAAAATGGTCCACGAAAGCAGATAAAGGTTCTAAAAGTGAGCCTTGACCAGATATTATTGGTCTCCCAGGAGGTGGTCTCTGGGCCTTGTGCCCTTTAGGTAAAGTGTAAAAATAAGGCATCGTGGGATGTGGGGTCTGCAAAAACAAAGCCTCATGGTTGGTAATCCAGCCTTCACTTAGAGCCTCTTCAACTAAAATCTTAATCTCTGTAGTCAACCTCTCAGTGGGATCTAACGCCAGGGGTTCATAGGAGGTTTGGACCCCCAACTGACGTAGTCACTCAGTTCTGTAATCGTTAGTATTCTGTATAACGATCGAACCGCCCTTATCTGTAGGCTTGATCGTAATGGAAGAGTCTTGTGTGAGAGCTCGCAAGGCTTGATATTCCAACCTAGACAGATTATTGAAATGATCTTTAGGAGTATTCCACAGTCTGTCGATGTCATCTTTTACAGCCTGTTCAAAGGTAGCTACTTGGGGTGGTATTAAATGTGCTGGAGGTTGAAAGGATGATTTATTTTTAAGCCCAGCTAGGACAGCCAGGGACAGGGCGAGGGACCAGTTCCGGTGCCTATAGATCAGCGTGGACCCTACGTCACTGCTCATTTACAGGTCACCACAGAAACATTTCTAGTTGATACAGGGGCTATGAATAGCTTTGTTTCCCGTTCACTGGTCCCGGGGCAGCTCAGTCTGTGCTAGTTGTTAGCCCCATTTGCAAACCTCTTGCCTTGACTATTGGTCCCTTCACAGTTGATTCCCCATTTCTATTGACGTCCAATTGTGGGGAGAATTTGTTGGGACTGGATTTGTTAAAAAGATTACATGCAACAATATTTTGCTCTCCTGACAGTGGGAACATGACTATTGGACCACAGGTGGCCCAGGCGAAACAATGCTTCCCAAAACATGCTCCCCTCCCTACAGAGTTCAAAGATGTGCCACACACATTGTGGGCTACAGGGGACACGGATGTGGGTTTGCTTCAGATCCCACCGGTTTCCATTCAGATAAAGGACAATGCCAAATTGCCACACATTCCCCAGTATAAGATCTCGCGGGCAAGAGAAAATGCCTTGTTGCAAATAATTCAGGATTTGATTAAGTCTTGTGTGGTTGAAGAGACAGTGTTGTATGTGTTTAATAGCCTATTCCTATTCTTAAAAAGATACCCTTGGACTCTTCTGATACCCACCCTGACGTTTACCGTTTTGTGATAGACCTGAAAGAGGTCAATAAAATAGTGGTTCCCCAGTACCCTGTGGTCCCAGACATTACCACGATCCTGACAATGATTCCCCAATCCGCCAAATTATTTTCCGTGATTGACTGAAAGAATACTTTCTTCAGCATACTGATCCACGCAGATAGCCGACATCTGTTCGGTTTTGCAATAGCAAAACGCACAAGGCGATGGACGGAATGTTGCACATTGGCAAAACATTCACCCCCAGTCACAGATCTGGGTTTAATCCATCGTTATTTTGCTCACCACGCCACCCCAGTTCAGACATGGCCATATGGAAATCAGTCTTGACCCTGTGCCTCATGGGAACAGTCCAGCCTGAACTGCCAAGCCATGTCTTCCCTGGACCGGAATCAAGCAACCTAGGACTAGTTTCTGGCTATCAGCCATCATCAGCCAGGATAGTTTTACTCCAGTGGCGTAGTGAGCACGGGACCCACGTCTGGGCATACCCTTCCCACATAGGGTGAACAGCAAAACACACAAGGCGATGGACGTAATGTTGCACATTGGCAAAACATTCACCCCCAGTCACAGATCTGGGTTTAATCCATCGTTATTTTGCTTACCACGCCAACCCAGTTCAGATATGGCCAGTCGCAGCTTTAGATTCTGCAGTGCTCTACAAGGCTATACAGAAAGTCCTAGTATTTATATTCAAGCTTTGAAGGCTCAATTGGACTTCTTGGAGCTTCCCCCTGGTAATGTGCTGTTGCAGTATGTTGATGACCTCCGTGTGGCTTCAGACACTGAGGATGGTTGCAAAGAAGCCCCAGTTAAATTATTGCTGCATTTGGCTCATCATGGACACAAGGTGTTGTGAGAAGTTGGCCTGGTATATGATGTTCACTATTCTAGTGAGCACCTTGCACCAGTCCAAACAACCCTTATGGTGATGGTTGTAAAGTCAACCTTATAGACCAGCTATCCTAGTGGTAGCATGGGCAAAGCAGTCTTAGGCTAAAACTTCAGAGAGCATGTGAAGCCAGCTGTTTTACCATATATAATCCCTTGAATACCAAATGAAAGGACACCACACAAGGTACATATCAAATATATATGTATTTATTACTATCACAGCCCCTTTGTACTCTTTATGAGACCAGAGTTAGAGATACAGCACAAGTTACTCAAGGAGCATACTATAAGTTGCACAAATACAATTCTGCCCTAGGGGCCTCACAATCCATATACTAAAGAAGTGGTATAAGAACCACTTCAGGAAAGGTGAACAAGCCTAGGGCCTAGAGAATCGCTGGGGCTACACAGGACAACCAAAGGATTGGAAGGGGAGGCCCACAGGACGCGTGCCCAGTGTCTAAACACACACACAGGTTTCCATTGAAAGTCCACGGGAATGTAAAGTTTACAAACTAGTTGATTTAGGACACTTTGTTGAGGATTGCGAGGAAACAAAGTTAGACTAGGACACTTGGATAGTTGTTACCCACGGGAGCACCGGAGTACTCGAGTTACCTCACCCACAGGAGACGGGTGCATAGGTGTGAAGTTGTGTCGGGTTTCGTCGTCGAATACTATGGAGAGCTGCAAGAAGATTCTGCAGGCGACCAGGAGGAAGATGTCCGGGTGGATCCAAGAGTGGATCGAGGAAGTGAAGAACCTGAAAGCAGAGGGGACAGAGTCTGGGTCACTAGCCAGTGACCAGAACGGAACCAGGAAGGAACCAGGAAGGAACCAGGCGATGTCGAGATGCAATCAGGTGATGTCGTGAAGCTTGTCTCTGCAGCCACGTGGACCAGGAGGCGTCGACGACGACCAGGAGCTGGATACAGACTGTCCCACGAAGGATTTCGCTGTTCGCTGTGTCGGCTTCTGGATTGGAGTCAACAAGCCTTGGCAAAGACAACCCACGCAGGATGTGAAGATCGGCTTCTTGTACAGACCAACAAAGTCTGTGGGGCTTCCTTTTTGCAGGAAAGCAGGAGCAAGCCCAGAGCAACCAGGCAAGCAGCGTTGTTTCAAAATTGAGTCTTCAAGATGGCCACTAGCCAGCGGGCTAGCAACCGCGAAGACGCGTCGAGAGGAAGTGCAAAGGCAGGCCCCACACGGCACTCGTGGAGTGTGGAGGGCTGAGCTTCGGTGCACTTACGACTCGGTGTTGGGGCTTCTCAAGTCCCAAAGCAGAACTTCGAGGATGCCTCAGAAGCTGCACAATTTAACAAAGAGCAAAATGGCCAGGTGTCCGGTCCCACGTCTCTCGTGTTCGCCACGGGTCTCAGCTTTGCTGGAGGTTTGGGTCGAGGTCGGAGAAGTCTGGAAGTCCAGTCCTGTGAAGCAAGGTCGTTGGGATCCTTCAGGAGCGTCGACAAAGCAAACCGGCAATTCGCTAGGTGGTGCCTGTTTGCACAGGGTGGTCACTCCTTGACCACAAGGGAGATTCTTCAGTCTTCTAGTTGCAGTAGAATGTCTAAGGTCCTGAGTTTTATGTCAGAGTTTCAGTTCAGGATAATTAGACTCAGCTCCTAGCTTTATACGAATTAAAGGGGCTGGATTACCTGCTAGGTCCCTCCTATGGGTGGGACCAGGGAAGGGGGTGGTTACACCCCTTTCCCTTTGTCCAGTTGTGTGCCAGAGCTGGGGCTGGAGTGCCCCAGCAACTGGTTTGAATCGGACTATGCATGGAGCACCTTGTGTGCCCCAGGCAGTGTCTCATTCCTTTCAACCCACCCTGCCCCAATACACTGTAGCCTGTCTGGGGAGGTGATAGCACCTCCCAAGGCAGGAAACCTATTGTCCAGGCATCTCTCGCTGGAAGGGCTCCCAGCTGCAGGAGGTCAGACTTGTGTCTGTGGCAGCAGCATCCATTTTGTGATGCTGAGGTTCTGTTTAACTTTAACCGGGTAAAGCTACAACTACATGTCTTCTCCCTCTAGAAGGGTGGGATGCTACCCCCGCCACCAGAACTGGTGGGGGGTAGTATTCCAAAGCGTATGACACCTTACACGACATGTTTTGATAAAGCCAAACCAAAGTTAGCAATAACCGCGAGGATTATAATGTACTTAAGAGTATATGGTATGGCTATATCATAGAACAGCTATAAGGACATGGTTCCGAAAGCTGCAGACAGGCTCAGCTCGTGCTAGAGCACCATCTCACATAAAACCAAGCACTCTGCCTCCAGGATTGTTAAGGCCCGCCATAGGAGTGACTTATAGGTATATATGTGTCTATATATAATGGTAGGTATAGGAATACTATACCTAAGCAAGGGGTGATTACACAACCTTGCCCCAGCTGAGTGATCAGCCAGTTGTATCAATTTGGATGGCCAGCCAGGGGTGGCATAATTCATGCTGCAGCCCCTGGTAGGCCTTGGATGCACCTATGCCCTGGGTACTTATGGTACACTATACGGGGGCTCACAAGGTGACCCAATACCCAATTGTTTATGTACCTAAAGTACATGGAGTCCATTTTACAGAGGGAGCAGACAACTTGGGGTCCTGATTAGCAGGATCCCAGGCCAACTAAGTCGAAAACCAGCTAAACACTAGGCAAAAAGTTGGGGGTAACCATAGTCAGATATCCATCCTCCTACAGGTGTCACTTTCGAAATCCAAATATTGTCGACAGGAGGTCACCTACTTAGGTCACCTAATGTCAAAGGAGGTCCGCAGACTAACACCTGAACACATAGCTGCTATTACTAATATGCCTGTTCCTAAGACCCAACACGAGGTACATGCATTCATTGGGATAACTTCGGCATTGGATCCCTAACTACTCCCTACTAACAAAACCCTTTCTTTATCTGACCACCAAAGATGTGCATGAACCCCTGCCTTGGACTCCTGCATGCCAGCAAGCTTTTGAGCAATTAGAGGTTGCGCTTTGCTCTGCTCTTGTGATTGGTACCCCTTATTACCAGAAGCCTTTTGTGCTTGAGGTGGATGTTTGCCCGCTTGCTGTTCTAACACAGGGTTTCGGTGGTAAGCAGAGACCCTGCGTCTACTTCTCTGCCATGCTCGATAACGTTGCCAGAGCTCTCCCGAGCTGTCTGAGAGCCGCCGCAGCAGTGACAGTTTCTAGCAGGCAATCGGCAGGGCTCGTCCTTGATACTGATCTCACAGTAATGGTACCTAATGCTGTGGATACGCTTTTGAACAAGACAAAGACACAGCACCTTACTAGTGCACGTCTTACTGGACTGGGAACTCCCTCCCCACTCACCTACGGCTGACCCTGGATCACCTCTCCTTCAGGAAACAACTCAAGACCTGGCTGTTCGAGCAATAGCGACCCCCCCCCCCCCTCAGCGCCTTGAGACCCTTACGGGTGAGTAGCGCGCTATACAAATTCTTGTGATTGATTGATTGATTGACTGGATATGAACTGATTTTGTTTGCTCTGCACATTACCATCAAATGATGAGCCACTCTGAACCCAGCCACGTTACTACCTCTCCCTTCGGAAGAAAAGGACAATGATGTCCATGATTGTTTACTTCGAACTGAGGAAGAAACGAAAGGACGGGTAGACCTGACTGATGTTCCCTTATCTGACTCTCAAGGGGAACTATATGTCGATGGCTCTTGTTTCAAGTTACCAGATGGCACCACCACTGCAGCCTATGCAATCACAACGTTACACACTGTAGTTGAGGCATCCCGTATCCCATACAAATCGGCTCAAGCTGCAGAGTTGGTTGCTCTCCTCAGGGCTTGTGAGTTGAGTGAGGGACTGGCTGTTAAAATCCACACCGAAAGCCAATATGCCTTTGGGGTGGCCCATAATTTTGGGCGCCTCTAGGCGGAGAGACGGTTCTTAACTTCGCACAGACTGTGAATACAGAACGGCCCATTGATACACAGATTGCTGTCTGCATTGACACTTCCTGATAAGTAGGCAATAGTAAAATGTTGTGAAATGTTGCGCTCATAAAGCCATCACGGATGATGTTGGGAGAGGAAATGTGTTTGCGGACTAGACAGCTAAGGAGACAGCTCGATCTAAGATGAAAAAGATGTTTTCGGTAGGTCCCGCTAGGTGGGTCCCAGACAATGGAATGTTCGATGACACATTGGAAAATGTTAAGGAAATTCAGGCTGAGGCAACTGTAGATGAATTGGAAATGTGGTAGGAGAGAACAGGTCGTTTGGACGAGGATGGGTGTTGGACTGACTTGTCTGGAAAGAAGCGTTGGTTGCTTCTTAATGCATGTGTACTCCCTGTTGTGACTATGGCCCATGGCCCAGTGCAAATCAGTGCCAAAGGAATATGCAAGCTATTAGACCCAGTATGGCAGAATGATAATATCGCTAAGGTAGCCACACACCTAGTGAAACATTGTCTCATTTGTTTAAAGCATAATCCTGGAAAAGTTACCCCTACCCCCACTGGTAACTTTGCACTGCCTTCCTTCCCTTTCAGATGGATTTCATCGAAATGGAAAGAGTGAATAACTGGAAGTATGTGCCGGTAGTGATTTGCGCATTCAGTAAATGGATTGGGGCTTACCCCACTAAGCTATGGCCACAGCGAAGGCACTTTCAAAAGAGTTCTTCCCGCACTACGGATTGTCACACATGATTTGGAGTGACAACGGAAGTCACTTAAATTCAAAAGTTATTGAATTGGTGTGCAACGGCTTGCATATTAGGCAGAAATTCCATGAAGCGAACCACCCCCAGTCAGCAGGCCTAGTTGAGATGTACAATGGTACTCTCTAAGAAAGATTCAAGAAAGCACAGGATTGCAATCGCCAGATGCGTTACCCTTGGGCTTGTTATCTACCAGAGCGACAGCACACTCTAGAACTGAACTATTTAAATGAGTTGTCTAGAGATCTCTGTTCTCTTCACCAACAGGTACCTACCGTATTGCAGCCAGTACCAGAGGGGCCCGGGCACCGCATACAGCCCGGAGATTATGTTATAATTAAAAACCTTCAGAGAAAAAGCTGTTTGGAGCCGAGGTGGAAAGGACCTGTCATCTTTCTACTCGTCACTCGCACCGCAATTAAGGTAGACAGCAGAAAGCACTGGATTCATGCCACTCACGTGGAGCGGGTGCCCCTCCTGCTCCCTTGTGACCGCTGGGTCAACAACAGCATCGCTGACCAGGAGTGCAAAAGGGTGCCACAATTTGTTCCCTTCTCTGACGCCCGATTTAGGTGGGAGCAGACGGACGAGGAGAGTGACGCAGCCCTGTTTGAGGCGATCCCCGCGGAGATAAGGGCTGCCTTGGATCACTCTGTTTCCAGTTCACCCGACCCTGAGTCGCAATGCCCACCTGATTCTGAGTTTCTGCCCCTTTTTGTTGATGAAACAGTGTCTGGAGTCACTAAATATAATTTGAGGCCCCGAAAGAAGGACGGTACACCAGCTGAGCAGTCTAGGAGTGAGGGAAGGACTTGAGATTAGGGAGCAGGTGCTGTGCCTAAGGTGCCTGTATTAGACTAGAGTGAACAGCACTGATGCACTGCCCTGGACAGGATAGTTGAGGGTATTTGCCGAGGAGGGAGAGTGCCCTATCCTGAAAGAAGAGGATTTTTTTTTTCAGTAAGGGCTGCGATCGCGCAGCTCCCCGTGGGAGTACTTCATAATACGGTAGTTGATGAACAATAGGAGCCTGCCAGTGAGGCTCTAAAGGACTCTGGGAGACATTTTCCCCTCTGGTGCTGTTGTAATAGTGAAAACTTGCTTCCAATGCCCTTATCCTATGTCCATAGTTCTGAGGGATGGTTCACTTTACTTAGCTTGATCCGCCCCTTCTCGCAAGTTGACTCCTTGGACAAACGAAGTACTGGTTCCTGTTCTTTAACAATGAATGTGTACTCCCATCATAAGTCCCCACCTGGTGTTTCCCCTGGAGAAGAACGGTTTATCGAGTGTTCTTGAATTCTGGCCTCAGGGCCGCAGATCAAGGTAGGAAGGCAAACAGAACAGAGATGGATTGAGATAGGTTTTCGAAGTTCAATGGATAAGAATATTACCAATCCTTCCAAGCCTGCGATGTCACCGAAGTTAAGCCCATTCCCCTGGCAGTGGTAGATGTCCCCATTCCTTTTTGTGTTCAAGGGATGGGAGACATAGAGGTGGGGGACAGTTGATGCAACACCACTTCCATATTGAGAATTCCCAAAAGTCCGCCCTTAATCCCACCACCTAATGTGTATTTTGTTTGTGGTGATCGTGTTTATGTGTGGTTCCCTGAAGGATGGTCTGGGAGGTGTTACCTTTCCTACTTCCTTCCGCCAGTTTATTTAGCCCCTCCCAACTACCACAAGGCTCCCCGCCTACAGCACAGGAGTGCCCTGGCTCCCCGAGTTAAGAGGGTAGTCAATGCAGACGATATTGATCAGACTGATACCTCTTCCAGCAATTTACTGACATAATTAAAAGAATTCTGACAATTCTGGGGTCCCATGTTCAATAGCCATAATATTTGGCGCATGGCCAGAGTAGTTGAGGGAGTCATTAATACTACTGCAGGTATACTGACCAATATTACAGTCGAGCTTCAGGCTGCAAGGCTTTTTGCTCTTCAAAACTGGATGGTTTTAGAAGTCATCCTGGCTGATAGGGGTGGAGACTGCCACGTCATCGGCAGTAGTTGTTGCGTATACATCCCCGATAGCGCCCCTACTGTATACTCTGCAATACAGAAATTAAACAGACTTTCCTCAGAAATTCACCAGGATAAGGGTTGATGGTCCCTCTCCGGGTGGTTCTGGGGTCTATTGACCTCATGGGGTTGGAAGATACTAATGGTTCTAATAGCTATTGCAGGTCTCATCTTTACATGTTGCTTATGTATTAATTGCCTTCCAGCATGTTGCACTTATTGTGTGAGCAAGCTCACCCCTACTCCTAGGCTCTCGGGACGTAATAATAAAGTCTATACTATGATGATGCAGGGTATCCAGGATCTTATGCTCATCGATGAAGGGATATTTGAGTATTAGTTGTACTTTCATATTAAATGTGTTGCTTTCCTTCCAGTGTTATCTGATTGTCACGTGAGTATCCCTGCATTTGCCCTTCCCCTTAGAATTGTAAAGACCCTACCGGATAGCCAAATAAAGCATTTAGCCACTTCTGCTAAAAGGAGGGTGTGTTAGGTTTGAAATCCCCATTTCTGCAATGCACTCGTTACATGCTATATTAGGTTAGCAGTGCGTGGCTAAATAGCCGACATTTGCGTTCACGTTATGCAACCCACTGAGTTATCCCCGTAATGTGCAGGCTTCAGTTAGCAAGTTCAACTCCATTTTAATTTTCGTAATCCCTATTAGGCTGCTTAGAGTGTGCCCAAGTTAGACCTCATTTCTCATGTTGCTTGCCTCAGCAGAATACCACATCTTGTTATTATTGTCTCTGTTGCTCAAGGCTTGCTAATGAATAGGCTATTCTGCCCTGCCAATCTTTATCTGAATGTGTATTTTCTGATCCCACATTAGGAGATGCCGAGCCCTAGCACAGTGGCCTTGGGGCCTTGATAACGCATACCCATCTGACAGGTTTTAGCTCATCCTAATGTGCCTCTTTGTTCATGTTCGGCCCAGGCCAGTATTTTTCCATTGTGGGTGTGGTTGGGGGGGTTCACAAGAGGAATCATTATCCACTATAGGCTGTCGGGGGGCCAGTCCCCTGACAGACATCTTAGGGTGCAGGTCATGATGGACTCCTCTGCAGAGCTAATGTGTAGGCTTTAGTTAGCAAGTGTAACTCCATTTTGCTTTTCGTAACCCCTATTAGGCAGCTTAGACTGTGCCCGAGTTAGGTCTCATTTCTCATGTTGCTTGCCTCAGCAGAATACCACATCTCGTTATTATTTTCTCTGTTGCTCAAAGCTGTTTTCTGGCTTGCTAATGAATAGGCTATTCTGCCCTGCCATACTTATCTGAATGTGTAGTTTCTGCTCCTACGTTAGGAGATGCTGAGACCTAACACCGTGGCCTTGGCGCCCCGATAACGCGTACCCATCTGGCAGGTGTAAGCTCATCCTACTGTGCCTCTTTGTTCATGTTCGGCCCAGGCCAGTATTTTTCCATTGTGGGCGTGGTTGGGGGTTTCATGAGAGGGGTGTTTATCGACTGTAGGCTGTTGGGGGCCAGTCCCTTGGCAGACATCTTAGGGTGCAGGTCATGATGGACTCCTCTGCAGAGCATTGCTAATAAACTAACTGTTTGTATTCTCTACTGTCTGACCGACTCTTCATTCTTGGGAAGGCATAGCAGGTGGTTTTGAGTAACCCGCGTGACCCCTTAGGGCCACGTCCTTCAAGATTGCATGCTATCTCAAAAAACTCTGTCAACTATATTTTAAAATCCTACATTCCTACATTAAAAATTGTACCCTGACTTGAACTTTTTATTTTTCTCTCCTTTATTTCTTTTGATTGAACCTCTCCTTCCCTTCCACCTCCACCATGCCTTCTGAGTATATGGACTACTGTAAGTCACATGTCTGTCATTTTCACTCTTTGTTTGAAACTTGATCCCTGTCGCCTAACAACCTAAATATTAATTCCATCAACTATTTACTTTTCACATAACCCCCACCAATGATCGTACTAACTTATTTATGTCTGACTTGGCAAACCCTTACAGTGGGTGTCCTCAATTGAAATGACTTATCTGTTGTCACTTTTAATACTGTCTTAAGCTGGGAGATAAAAGATTCTTGAGAGGGGTAGACGAATCAACGTGGCAGTACAGAAAAGAAAATTGAATGAGAGAAAGAAAATAGAAGAGAGTGTCCAACAGAGGGGGGCACAGAATAGTAGAACATTTGTTATTGCCAAATTGATTTTCTCTAAATTTTTAGATTCCAAATGTACACTAGTAGACAAGAAAGAAGACACTTTGCCAAACTCCACTCTGAATCACAATAGTATGGGTAACACCAAATTCAGAGATGTAGAAATGCCCTCTGTTTCTACATTCGGTATCTTGCACATATTTCAAAAATACACAGGTCTCCTTCCTTCTCATTTTTCTTTCAATATATTTTACCCTATGAATTGCTGTATGGTCGTTACACAATGATACATAATTATAAGATGCACTTTAGTTGTTTTATCTCCTGTTTTTGGATAACCAACAAACTCTATATATCCCAGAAACTTGAAGGTTCAATGGGATGTAACGGTGAATTGCTTTTGCAGATCGGCTATTGTGACGAAACTGAAAGAACTAAACAAATGACCTCTTGCTGATTTCAGAATATTGCCTGCTTTTCAGAAATTTATAGTTTTCTGGGATTACTCAAGGGGTTCACACCTGTTTCTAATATAAAAAAGTAGGTTGAAACCAAACAAAATAGAAAAAATTGACTACCACCTTGAAAAATGTAAAAATAGTGGTTTTGCACAGGAAATATTTTATGTAATTTTTAGAAACAAATACTCTTTAGCAGAGCACATTTTCCCCCATCTCCCCCCCCCCAAAAAAAATGTTGCTATATTTATGCTATTTTCTCAGTTTCCTCAAGGTAAATCTACAAATTCTGGGTACCTTTCAAATCTGCTGTATATTAGGAAAAAAGGACACAAATTTGGAGTAGATGGCTTTTGTGAGAAAAATGTTATGAAGGTTTAAGTACAAACTAACCCAAGCATTCAAACAAGCATTGGCAGTTCCAATAGGTCTGGCTTTAAAGGAGTGCTGTATGATAATGCCAAGCATTACAAGCAGGAATGTGGAATTTCTAAAGCCCAACGAAGGGCAACAAGTTTTCGTGTGTATTTTGTCCTTGGGACAAGTAGGCCCAACCCCCTGCAGCACAAACCCTCTGGCTGCCAGATTACAATACCACATTATGGATCAGGGAAGGGCACTGTCTGCAGTTAAGGTAATATTTTTGTCCATATGTTAATGCTGTTCAAACTTATATTTAAAGTTCATTAATTGAAATACTTTATTATTAGGGTGAGCACTCTAAGTAAATGTTGTAAGCTCTGACTGCACTACTGGCAGTGGTTCCAGTATAAAAATGTGTACACACGTTTTCAAAATTGAACAATATGAGGCTATGTATAATGCTCCCAGAATGCTCTCTGGTTTGATGCAAATATTTGCAGAAGCTTCAAAGCAAGATTGGGAATCCTTTGCTTTCAAAATAAAATGTTCATTAAAAAAATGAAATCATGAAAAAAACCATTTTGCTAAACTACTGTAAAATGTCAGGTACAATTTATTTGCAGCATCATTTAGTAACGTGGTGATGCATGCTAGTATTTAAAAAAAATATTCATAATGGAAAATCAGTGTAACCAGATTTAATAATATTATGGGAAACATAAATAAACAAGCACTGGCAAATCTAGTAGGTCTAAAATTGGTGGTCAGCTTTTTAGTTTTGTCAATGTGTGACTTGTTTTGCCATGGTTTTTGTAAAACCTTATTGGTGTGGGAGGTGCCGAGCCCTCACTATACCAAACATTGGCAAAAGCAAAAATAGCTTTTGGTCTCAAAAAGCACACACTGTCACAGTAGTTACTCGCACTGAACACAACTACTTTGTGTGTCGATATGCTCCTTGTGAAAGAGCAGAATGCTGTCATTCACAGTGAAGCCAGCCGATACCAACAGAGAGAGACAGAATTTTATTAAACACAAAAGGTCACGGTGAACACCAGACCAAATTAGGGGCCGAATTATTAAAGAAAGTCTCAAAAGTGCACGCATGGTATATGTCCTTGCATTAGGTGCAGCTATACAGCTTTCGGCAATTCCCAAGAATTTACAGAAGTAGGACAAGAAATAGTACTCCTAGACAATATTTGTGTACTGCATTTTAGCATCAAAAAAACTGCATGTGTAGATTTGCTCATGCGAAAATCTGAGTGTTTGCAAGTTCACTTTCTCTCCAACCACTTTTTTTCCCCAAGTCTGGAAGAAGGTTTACGTTTGCCATTGTGAGGAGTACATTTCCAACATTTCACAGTATGGGACAAGATTAGAGAAGAGTTGTTGAAAACCCTTAAAACACGCACATTAGTAGGTTTGCACAGAATCAAAAGGGCATTCTAACCCTGGAACTATTGCTTACCACTACCTTCAGCCTCAGTATGTAGATCTGCGGAAAAGTGGCAACATAAGGAATTGCAAGTATTCAAACACCACTATGGTGTGAGCCCTGGCATAATCAGAGAGGCTATATCAGAGCTCCTATATAATGAGAATGCTGCATATTTTTCCGCTGCACTACATGGCACCAAAGGGACAAGTGGATTTTGTTACAGGACAAGTAGATTTATGAAGCAACCTGCCCCATGGACAAGTAGATATTTTATTAAATTCAACACCCCTGACAAGTAACTATCATGGGAGAATATATGTATTTCTGTTGAATAAAAGAACTGTATAATAATATTGGTGTAGGTTAAAAGGTCAGGTGACAGTTGCACTGTTGTTGGAATAGAAATGTTTTTAGCCGAATTCACTATGCATTGTACGACTTAAGTTAACATTCTCTGCACCATTTAGTATTCAGCCGCCACTTTGAGCCATGATTGAAACTAACTTCTGTCTAATTTTTCTGTCAGCTTCAGCTGAAAGCAGCAACGATTGGTTTTTTTTATTTCTCCAAGGCTAAGCTTCGCTGTGCTCATGCATACACTGTCTTTGCTGGTGCATACCTTTCCCTGTAGATAGGCCTACTCCCGCCCTTGGAGCAGCGGGCGCAGGCAGAGTGATCTTGGCGTTGAGATAGCATGTACCCGATTTCAGGACCTAGACCCATCCTTCTGTACCTCCTTTGTTCACCAGCTACCAACTGGAAATTTCCAGTAAGGGCATGTCATTATCGGGTTCTGAACTGTATTTCATATGTTGCTATGCTTGCTGAAGTCAGTCCCTCTGCAGCAATCCAAGGAGGCTGGTCAGACCGGACTCCACTTGAGTGTATCTCTAATAAATACCTTTAGTTTGTATTCCCTACTGTCTGATCGACTCTTCATTTGTGAGGAAGGCTGAGAGGTGGTCGTGAGTGACCCGAGTGACCCTAATCGGGTCACTTCCTTCATTTGTCGCACAACAGGGATTCAATCGGGTGACCCATCCTTGCCCACGGACGGGTGAGGAAGTCGGACCATGTCGGGTCGGACGGGCGGACCAGGGATCCCTGCACGAGAGTCCTTGTCCTAGCAGCTGCCCCGTCTGTCTGACCGGGCAGTGCCTCGTACAGTGATCATCCCGACTGGAGTCCTGAACGGCGAAACCCTTGGATCTTACTGTTTGGTCTTAAGAGTCGGCAGTGGAGAATAAACTCATTTGACATTTGTGCACCAGGTGAGTTTGCTTTGGTTTTTTTGTGTGGACGCGGCGCCATTTTGATTTGTATTTGACATGGTCTGAGGACCGTCTTTGGACAAGCCCTTGGATTTGCTTGAGTTCTTTATGAACATGGGACTATTATGATTTGTATTTGATGAGGTCTGAGGACCGACTTTGGTAAAGATATTTGCAAATATCTGCTAGGCATAAATAGTGAACTTGTTTTCTTCTGAAAAATGATGTACCTTAGTAAGGTGTTTTGTTTGGACTGTCGTTGTTGTTCTGCTGATGCTCGATTGGAAGTGAGTCAGCCTGCGCCTTCAGAAGGCACTCCGAATTTCTATATGTACGCAAAACATGGCCTTGGCCCGATTATGTTTAGTATGCTACAGGACAAATATACAAGGGACAATGCCGAGTTGCAGTGGCCGTTGACGAGCACTTTTGATGAACAAAAAATGTACTTTCTACAGGAAAAATTGTTTGCGAAAAGGAGTAAGCAGTCGATGTTTGATTCCCTCAGAACATGGCAAAAGGAGGCTAAGCAAAGACGAATGAAAGCAGAGAAAGAGGCCCGGAAGGAGGGAATGCAGACATTGACTCAGAAAGCTGTAGCGCATGATAGAGAGAAAATAGAACAAGCATTTACAATGCAATGGTCTCGGCAATATTTTAGGTAGAGCTATTGGTATTGCTCATTATTTTTTTATCTTTTTTGTATCCCTAAATAAATGGCATTGTCATTTCTATTGGCATTAGCTTATTTTTTTGCATATGTGATACCTATTGCATTAGCAGAGAGAGAGTGAGGTATTGAAATAGAGAGAGAGTGAGGTAGTGAGATAGAGAGAGTGAGGTAGTGAAAGAGTAAGGTAGTGAGGGAGAGGGATGTTGTGAGGTAGTGAGATATAAGCAGAGTGTGATGTTGTGATGTAGTGAGATAGAGAGAGAGGTAGTGAAAGAGAGAGTGAAAATGAGTTAGTGAGATAGAAAGAGTGAGGTAGTGAGATAGAGAGTGATTGAGGTAGTGAGTTAGAGAGTGATTGAGGTAGTGAGTTAGAGAGAGAGAGAGAGAGTGAAGTTGTGAGGTTGTGAGCTAGAGAGTGAGGTAGTGAGAGAGAGAAGTTGTGAGATAGTGAGGTAGTGAGATAGATATAGTGGAGTAGTGAGGTAGAGAGAGTTATGTACCAATCTTTGTTAGCAGTTGGGGAAGAAAGCACGTTTCTTGAACCACTAAAATGCGGGTAGATACATTACGAGAATTTTGGCTGTTGGGTAAATTATACATAAGGCAATGCACATTACCTTCACCCACGCTCAGGCATGGGAATCATCACAGGTTGCACCACATTACTTGGACTTTTAGGTAGTGGCGAACTAAACCCTACCCCCTTGCCATTATTCCACAAAGAATTCTGGCGGCGGACATCATTTTAGGATAACCCTGTCCAATACTGGAAGGAAAAAAGGGGGATATTTGATATGACAGTCATAGTCACCGAGGGAAAAACATAATTATTAGGGCACATTCTTTTTGAATTACTAGATATATTAAGACAAAGCTCTTGACAGAACTGAGTATGAAATACTTCTAAAACAATAATCTATTTATTACAATAATACAAAATTCGAGATACAGGATGCATTTCGTGGAGAAGTTGATGACTCTGGAAGTTGGGGAATTATGTGGTTTTGTGAAGAAGATTTGATCCGCTTGTGCCTAAATTCTGTGAAGATGTAAAATGTAATATCTAAGTGTAATCCAAACATGTAAGACAGTTGTTATACACAATCTTTAATCGCCTTCCAAACCCTCAGAGGTGCACGCACACTGCTATAGAATTGCACCTTTCCGCTGCACCATGTAGTGTGTTAATTAAGTAAGTAGGCTTTGCCCTGGGACAGTAATTGTTCAGCGGGCTGGAACAGTACACTGAACTGACAATAGTGGTGATTATTTACAGTGTATGGTAGAAACGGAATTGTCTTAACGCATTAGTTCACTCCCCAGATTACTTATGTTATCGTCCTCCTAATGATGAAAGTCTGGCTAGGCCCCACCAGAGTTCGAACGCAGGGGCTTGTGCAAGCAGTTACTCCGCATCACAAATACTCCTTTCCCAATATTGCAGGCTACAATCCATAAACAGCAGAAGTGTCCGAGCCAACCCATTCCCTGATGTTACCTTCCGCCATGCTGCCTCCGAGGTGGGCCGATGCTGCGCAATGCATGGGATGACGCTCCAGCAGACAATGGCTGCTGTGAAATGACTGCTGGGGTGGAGACCGAAGGACTAATATTCACGAACCGGAAACTGCAGCTGAGTGTAGTCCCTCTAGGTCGACAAGCAAACTATATATTTTAAAAAGCCAGTTTTCTGAAAAGTTAGAAATAAATACACCAAATACAGGCACAACTAATAAAGGAACACCTACGGTGCCTTTAAAGTTTAGTGTCAAACCGGTGTGTTTACCTGCGACTTGTACTAGAGAGACTCATGAAATAACCCAACCGAAGACTTCCCAATGTATTTTTAACCTGCTGGCATTTTGTAATACAAACAGAAAATGTAATATATTTAATATTTCTTGCTTTCTTTTCAATTCATTCTCTGCAAAACGTGTGTTTTCAGTTAGGATATTTAGCACGGTCAGTTTCAGCGATGTATACGTGAAATAAACGCCCCAAAAACTAAATTAATCACGCAACTGTAACCAGAATGGAAGGGAGATATGACAATATTCGCATGGCTCTTAATCACTCGTGTAGACTTCAAAAATGGCTGAGCAGCACGTTAGACGGCCCTCTAATTGGCTACTAAATGAGCAAGAAATGAAGTCCTTTGTAGACGAAAACACGCATGTCCTTTTCACAATAGCGGCACTGCAAATGAAGGGTGCACCATTATAAGCTACAAATGTAAACATCCGGTTCCTTTGCCATTGTACTTACGTGAACCGATTATGTGGTGGTACTTTAATAGTACTATTTCGTAGAACGTCCAGGTCAAACCAGGAGGCACTGTGAGGAGGCAGTGTGGGGCGTCAGGGGAGGAGGGGGAGGGAGGGTGTAATAAGCTCCAGAACCGAGCAGAAATGTCTGACAGTACCTCCATCGGCTAGAAGTCCAGCATTCAACCTGGAGGCGCTATGAGGAGGCAGTGTGGGGCTTCAAGAGGCCCACAGTCCGAGAAAGGGGGGCGGGGGTGTAATGAGCCCCAGAGCCGGGCAGACATGTCTGACCCCGTCCGACCCAGCAGTCACATATCTACACAGAATTTAGAGCGGCTAGAAGTCCAGTGGCAAACCAGGAGGCGCTGTGAGGAGGCAGTGTGTGGCGTCAAGAGAGGGGGAGGGGGGGTGTAATGAGCTCCAGAGCCGGGCAGGAATGTCTGAGCCTGTCTACACAGAACTCAGAGTGGCGAGAAGTCCAGTGTTCAACGAGGAGGCACTATGAGGAGGGAGTGTGAGGCTTCAAGAGGCCCAGGGGGTGTAATGAACTCTAGAGCAGAAATATCTGAGCCTGTCCGCCTGGCAGTTACATGTCTACGCAGAACAGAATACAGAGCGGCTAGAAGGCAAGTTTTCACCTGGGAGACGCTATGAGGAGGCAGTGTGGGGCTTCTCCCTCCCTCCCCCCCACAGATCTCCAGACCAGGGCACGGAGGGCTCATCAGCCACCCCCGCTGCGCACGCCCAAGATCACACAGAGATGTGTACTCAACAGGCACTAGCGCGGGCGAGGCTCAGGGAAAGGGGGGGGGGTGTCTGCCAGCACTTTGTACACATTAAAGGATTGTCCTGAGACCACTACCCCAGGCGAGGGGGGACCTCCTGGTGGGATCGGACGGAGGCACCCAGCGAGGACATAAAGAAAGTAAACTCAACACAGTAAGCTGCATGGCACACTGCTAGGACCAGGCTGCATGATGGTAGTGTGGGGGAGGGGCGAGAGGCGAGATGCTCGGGGGTAACATGGCGCAGCGAGGTTTTACGCGACTGGCAGAGAGTGCAGGGAACACTCACCACAGACCAGCAGAATAAACAAGAGATGACGTTTGATTAATGAGGCCGATGTGTTCCCAAACACTGTATGTCGAGAATAAGAGTGAAAGATAATAGAATTTAAAACGTGAACTTGGTAAAAGTATACAATTATCTTTGAGTAAAAAGTTCACGCACACGGGCAGAAAATAGGTACAATTGCTGTGTTCCTAATCCCCAGTAACGAATAAGTGAATTAGTTTAGACGGATAGTTGAGAACTCGAACTGTATAGTCTATTGTGATAGCTAACATCGGTCGTGCCATATAATACTGACGGAAAAACAACCTACTTGTGCCAAGGTAAAGTAGTTACAAGTAGTCTTATCTGTTAAATGCCTTTTTCTAGCATTACGGACTGGCTTTACACTATTTTCATCCTGAATATCACCCGTCGCTGTGGTGGGTGTAACATTAAATCGTCACTGTATGTTGGCCTCCTCTGGGGTGCGATCTCGTCCAAAAAAGAGCCGAGTGCTCCATGTTCCTCCTTTCCCTCCCAAGTCTGGCTCGGATTACCACAGGAAGTGCCCGCGTTATCCTGCGAGTGAGAAGTGCTTCTCCTCCCGTGTTCTCAACTGGCACTTTTTTTTGTTACTATTTCCGCCTATCACGTACCCCTTCCGTCAACACGGAACACCATGTTTTCCTGAAGTGCACCAGTTGAGCTTCATCGAAAAGTTGCATCTGCAGTGACAGATCAATGCAACTTTCTCTATATTAGTATTTATATACACACACACACGAACGCACAAGGCTAAACATATTGACATCAAAAAGACTTGGGAAAAATACATTGGGGCCAAATGTAGGTTTGAGTTCTTCGGTATGCTAGATATACAAAGAGTAAAACGTGCGGTAGCATATATATGCCTGTAGAGCAGTATACTCTATATATGCGGGGCAAAAGGCAGCGGGAGGGGGCGGGAAAAATACACGGACAGCGGGAGGAGGGCGGACACAAGCGGGTTAATACATTTACCAGGCCCTGGAAACGGCTATCAGTGGAGAGGGAGTGGGGTGGGGAGGGAGCCAGCATAGGAGGGCAGGACACGGAAAGCGGGGCAAAAGGACAGAAAGCAGACCTCGTGAATACATTTACCAGGCCCTGGAAACGGCTATCAGTGGAGAGGGAGTGGGGTGGGGAGGGAGCCAGCATAGGAGGGCAGGACACGGAAAGCGGGGCAAAAGGACGGAAAGCAGACCTCGTGAGACGTCCGATGTCGAGGATCGAGCTTCAAAATGGCCGAAAAAAGCTCCGAGATTTTTTCGGATTTGGGGGCGTGGTTTTGATGTTCTGAGTGACGGACAACGTCACTGTCTAAAGAACATCAAAAATTACGCCCCCAAATCCGAAAAGGACGGGGCTACATCGGAGTGACTGATCTCTCCTCCAATGGCTGGCCTCCGTTTAGGAAGCCAGCCAATGAAGGAGAGACAGGGCAGGGAGGCGGGACCTTCTGCGCTACTGAGAGTCATTAAATCTCAGACCTAAGTCTGCGCAAGCGCAGCCTTTTAGGCCTTCGACCTAAAAAGGAATAGAGTGTGCTGATAGGAAATTTCAATTGCAATGTGGAAAGTCTTATGTTGCCCGAGAAGAAAATGATACATTTGTGGAGGAACTGTTAGATATATACCCTGCCATGCCACATCCTCAGTCATCCGTTCCTTCTGTCTCTGCTGCTTCTGTTTCTTTTGCTATTGATCAAGCTGCTTCGGCCACAGCGCCTCTTGCCCTTTCTTTGACTTCGCCTTCTTAGGCTACAATGACTGCCAGTCTCCCTGCTACGCTTATTGTTTCGGCATCTCTCTCGCCAGCCCTTACACCTACATTGCAGCCGGCAGCGACGTTGGTGCCTGTTACTTCTGTTGCAACTCCTTCCCTGTTCCTACATCCCCCAACATTACTCAGCAGCGGAACGCGGGTACGTGGACTAAGGGATGGAGACTGGGCCACTCATAGCGAATGAATGGGGCGGATATTGATACGATCTGATGTGGGAGGTGAAGAGAAAAAGATAGTAGCCAATCAGGCCGCCGAGTGGGCTCGTAACCCCATTTACAGTGTGGGAGACGTATGGAGTGTGATGAAAGATTATGAGCCTTTTGTGCAGCATCATGCCCTTAAGCACATGTCGGCTACTTTGATTGGACTATGGGAACAGTGTTTTAATGATGTAGCACCCTAGATTATTTATGATATGAGGGATCATGTATATGCTGCTATGACTCCTGGTAAAGTTTTTGGTAATTCTGCGGCGTTTGTCGCTTATCCGAGTAGGCTGCTTGAGAAGAGCCTGACAATACTATCCCAGTTTCCGATGAGGGAAGTTCACCCCATATATTACCCTGAAATACCAGAGCTACGGGATCAGCATAACTTTGTTACTAGACCACGGGTAGAGGCCCGGTTCCAAGAACAGTGGGTTACACTCCATGGAAAAGGAGTGAAGTGTTATCTCTTAAAACTCAGTTGCCTGACCCTAGAAAAAAAACCAACAGCATATTATAAAGAATTGACTGAGGCTGCATCCTTGATGGTTAGGACTCTTGTGGATATTGAAATGTTCTTTGGCTTGTTGGTTCCGGTGGATATTTGGAGACAAGTGCACACACAAGATCATGTTGCAGAATTAGGGGATACCTGGGATCAAATAAAGGCATGGGATCAGGAGACGAAGCCAGGTGAGAAGCCTAGAGCGGATATACTTGCCTTGCCAGGCCATATTATTACTTATATGCATTCTCTCATCCCGTCAAGAAAGGTAGATTGGGACAAGCTCTCAGCTTGTCGTCAGAAGAAAGATAAGAGTGTGCCAGATTTCTTCACTCAGTTTGACGGTGTATTTCTGGACTACAGGTGGGCAGGATTTGTCTGTTTGTGTGTATACACTCCATGGAAAAGAAGTGATGTTTTATCCCTTAAAAGTCAGTTGCCTGACCCTAGGAAAAACCAGACAGCATATTATTAAGAATTGACTGAGGCTGCATCCTCAACGGTTATGACTCTTGTGGATATTGAAATGTTCTTTGGCTTGTTGGTTCTGGTTGATATTTGGAGACACGCACAAGATCATGTTGCAGAATTGGGTGGAAGCCTAGAGTGAATATACTTGCCTTGCCAGGCCGTATTATTACTTATATGCAATCTCTCATCTCACCAAGAAAGGTAGATTGGGACAAGCTCTCAGCTTGTAGTCAGAAGAAAGATGAGAGTGTGTCAGATTTCTTCACTCAGTTTGAAGGTGTACTTCTGGACTACAGTGGGTAGGACTTGTCTGTTGATGGAGGTGTCCGATTATTTGTTCATAGGTTTGTGCCTAATTTACTTCTGGAGATCATGACTCGGTTGCAGGCTTCTGAAAGTACTTGGTCCACTTCTTCCCCTTCTGGTATCTTGAACATGGCACAGTATTATGAGCATAGGGAAACTGAGGACGAGGCGAAGACATAGAAAAAGCATAAAGACCTGAAGACGAAGGTGTTGTTGCAGCGGGCTTCTAGGGGGAATGGTAGAGGACGTGGTAGTTCGGACAGGCAGCTTCCGTGTACTAGCCAAATACTACGCCTGTGCGGCCGAATCAGTGTGCGTATTGTAAAGAGGAGGGACATTGGCGTAGCGAGTGTCCAGTGTTGTTGCAGAAAGTCGTGGCCCCTAGAGGATGAGGTTCTTGTGAACGAGATAGTGGAGCTAGTGGCAGGACAGGGATCATAATACTGCAGCCTCACAGGATCGTCCACATAGTAACTACTTTGATGACAATAGTGCGGCCAGCATTATCATAATGAATATGATATAGACGAGGTGACAGGTATGTCTCACAGCTAGGACACCCAGGGACAGGGTGAGGGACCAGTTCTGATACTTGTAGATCAGTGCGGTCCTTACGTTACTGCAGATTTGCATGGCTCAGCTAAGGAATGTTTGGTGGATACAGGTGCAGTGAATAGCTCTGTTTCTCATTCACTGGTCCTCGGGGCAGCTCTGTCTGGCCATAATAATGTTTAGATCGGATTTTCTGGTGTATCGGTTGTGAGCCCCATTCCCAAACCTCTTACCCTGACTATAGGTCCTTTTACTGTGGATTTGCCATTGTTGTTGACATCTAATTGCGGAGAAAATCTGATGGGCATAGATTTATTCAAGAAGTTGCATGCTACTATTTATTGTTCCCCGGAAGGTGTTTACATAATGATGGGCCCGAATGTGGTCAGCACTAAGCAGTGTCTGTCCAAAGACTATTGCAGATACCCCCAGTTTCTATCAAAATTAAACGCCATTTTGCCTCGTATTCCTCAGTACAAAATACTGCAAGGAGGGGAGCGAGCTTTGTTCCAAATTATACAGGACTTGATTAAGTAAGGAGTTGTTGAGGAGACGACTGCTAATGTATGTAATAGCCTTATTCTTCCCATTCTTAAGAGGGCACCTTCGGGATCCTCTGATGACCATCCAGATGTTTATCGTTTTATGATTGACTTGCGCGCAATTAATAAAATAGTAGTTCCTCAGTTCCCGGTGGTCCCTGACATTACTGACCTTTTGACGATGATTCCATCTACTGCTAAATTCTTATCTGTCATTGATCTAAAAAATGCATTCTTTAGTATTCCGATCTATCCAGATAGCAGGTACTTGTTCGGCTTTACACTAGCTGGCAGAATCTTTAGATTCTGTTGAGCGCCTCAGAGCTATACTGAGAGACCTAGTATATATAGTCTAGCTCTAAAAGCCCAATTTTACTCCCTTGCCCTTCCTTCAGGTAATGTATTGCTCCAATATGTAGACGACCTTCTCATCGCTTCCGACACTGAAAAAGGTTGCAAAGACAGTACGGTTCAACTGTTATTGCATTTGCCACACCATGGACAAAAAGTATCCCTTTCCAAATTTCAATATTGACCTACTTAGGTCACCTAGTGTCGAAGGAAGGTAGGAGATTGACACCTGAGCGCGTCAGTACCATTGTTAAAATGCCTATCCCTAAAACTCAAAGGGATGTACACGCTTCTATTGGTATTACTTCCTATTGTCGTCAGTGGATCCTTAACTATTAGTTATTAACCAAACCCCTGCTCGCACTAACCACTAAAGATGTGCATGAACCCTTGGCTTGAATGCCTGAATGTCAGCATTCTTTTGAGCAATTAAAAGTTTTGCTTTGCTCTGCGCCTGTGCTTGGTGCACCTGATTATACAAAGCCGTTTGTGCTGTACCTACTCGAGTAGGCTGGCTGTACGCTTTCTGTTTTAACACAGGCCTCTGGAGGTAATCAACAGCTGTGTGCTTATTTTTTTGCTCTTCTTGACCCTGACGCAAGAGCCCTCCCGAGCTGTCTAAGAACAGTCACAGCTGTGGCTGTCTCCATAAGGCAATTAGCTGGACTCGTACTTCATACAGACCTCACAGTCATGGTGTCCCATGCTGGGGATACCCTTTTCAATAAGACCAAGACACAGCACCTCACCAGTGCACGTCTGACCGGTTATGACCTAACTCTCGTTGCACCACATGTCACGATTAAAAGATGTGCCACTCTGAACCCAGCCATGTTACTATCCCTCCCTTCTAAGAGTGAGGAAATTTACATACATGATTGTATCTTCCGGACGGAATAAGAGACGAAATGATGGGTAGACCTGACTGCTGTTCCCTTATCTGACCCTCAAGGGGAACTATATGTCCATGGCTCTTGTTTTAAGTTACCAGATGGCACTACAACTGCTGCACAAGCAATCACAACACTGTACACGGTAGTTGAGACGTCACAAGTTTCCTATCAATTGGCCCAAGCTGCAGAGTTTGTTGCCCTTATTCTAGCCTGCGAGTTGAATGAGGGACTGGCTGTCAATATCTATACTGACAGTCAGTATGCCTTCAGAGTCACCCATAATTTTGGGCAGCTCTGGCATAAAGGGGTTTTTCCCTTCCCATGGATGTTATCAGATGCATATGTTCTTCCCGTAGTCACCATGGCACACGGGCCCCCTCATATCAGTGCTAAAGGTATTTGTGTTGTTGGACCCTGTATGGCAAAATGCTAACATCCCAAAGACTGCCGCTCATTTAGTCAAATATTGCATGGTGTGTATGATGCACAATCCTTGAAAAGGTACCCCTACACCACCTGGTAATTTTGCACCTCCCACTTTCCCTTTTGAGGTCCTCCAGATAGGTTACATAGAAATGGATCAAGTCAACAATTTGAAATATGTGTTAATGGTTGTTTGTGCATTCAGTAGGTGGGTTGAGGCCTATCACACGAAAGAAAATATAGCCATACAGCCATAGCGACTCCAGAAACACTCCTGAAGAAGTTCTTTCCTCGCTACGGCTTGCCCCGTTTGATTTGGAGTAATAATGGAAGTCATTTTAATGCCAAAGTAATTCAGTTAGTTTGTGAGGGACTACATATCAGACAGAAGTTTCATGCTGCAAATCATCCCCAGTCCACTGTTTTGGTTAAGAAGTACAATGGAACTCTCAAACTGAAACTGGCAAAGTTTCAGGAGACCACAAGGTTGCAGTGGCCAAATCCTTTACCGTTAGCCCGTTTGTCTACAAGAACTACATAGCATTCTAGGACAGGACTGTCACCCTACGAGGTCGTGTTCGGGCGCCCGCCAAATGTCTGGGGCGTCCCGCGTCCTCGTAGATTCTCTGAAACAGAATATTCTCTGTTAGTGGACTATCTGTATGAGTCAACTAAAAGTCTGCGTTCTATTCCCCACCAGATCCAGGATTCTCTCCCGCCAGTACCCGAGGGGCCAGGACATGATATCTGGCTGGGTGATTTTATTCGAGTCCGGAATTTTCTGAGGAAGAAGAACTTTGAGCTGAGGTGGAAAGGACCAGTCCTGTCCGCCTGGCCACCCGCACTGCAGTGCAGGTCACTGGCCGAAAGAACTGGATTCGTAGTCAACACTACTGCAGAGTGCCTCTACCCTTGCCCTATGATCAGTGGGTCAAGGAAGGAATTGGGGACTCGGAGTGGGAGCAAGTCCCACGATTTTTCCCTTTTTCGTATGTCAAGCTAACATGGACCCAAACGGAGGACGAGAACAATGAGGTACTAAATGCAGCAGTGCCCCCGTAGAGGAAGGCTATTCAAGAGCCCCTTTCCACTGCCCCCTCTGTGTTTGAGCCCGTTTTTACTGACACCTCTGTGCCTGGAGTAGCTAGGTACAATTGCGCCCCAACGGAGGGACAGTGCACCAAAGGAGAAGTCAGCTTAGCAGGGATGGACTGCGCAAGTTAGGGTGTACTTTGCCTATAGTACCAACAGTAGTTTAGGGAGAGGAGAGATTGGTGCATAGTTTGGACATTGGACAGGCTAGATCGAACGAGCTCCCGCATTTTCCTGTGCGACGTGGGATTTCATCAAGAGCAAGGATCGAACAGCTCCACTGCCGGTGCTCAAGGGCGCCAACGTTGATGAACAATAGGAATCTACCAGTGAGGCTCTGACGGACACTGGGAACTCTTGCCTTTGCCATCAGTTTTATTGCATTCCTTTTTCCTTGGTTCCACAAAGTATCTGTTTGGTCGACCCATTTCTGAAGAAAAACAGCCGTTTGCACCTCTGCGCCCAGAGCAGAATTGGTCCACAAAAACGCAAAACAGTTTTTGCGTCCATAATTGCAATTGCATCGATATTTGTGTTAGGGATACCTTGGTACTTGGTGGAGAAGTATCCTGCACGTTCTTTGATTGGGACAACTCCTGTCCCCCCTGAACACATGTTTGTCACTTTGGCCCCTCACAAAAGAGAGCACCGAAAGTCTTATAAGGATGTGTTTATACAAATGTTCATCAGGCTCATAATGTGTCCAACACAACTAATTATTGTGTGTGCGGACTACTTCCCTCAGTGACCCATAAAAGTGAGCACTTATTGTCCATGCCATTGTCCTATATTAGCAGTTGCGAGGATAGCTTTGCATTGCTTAGTATAGTGCGTCCCCATCCGCCATTTTGATGCTTTAGATAGAACACATACTGATTCTCGCACCATGATACAGAATGTATATTTCTAGTACAGGGCTCCCCCAGTGCTTCAACAGACCAAACGCTGTTTGGTAGATTGTTCTTAAGCTCCTGCTTGTATGCATAGAAGGGGATGAGAAATGGAATGTGGTCTCGAATGGAAATAGCTGATCTTCTGGTTTTCAACACGTCAGAGTATTTCCTGTCATTCCAGGCTCATAATGTTACTGAGGATAAGCCAATACCCCTGTCAGTGGTCAACACAACAGCTAGCTTCTGTGTCCAGGGGACTGGGAAGATAAAGGTGGGGGACAGCAGATGCAATTCCACTTATAGGTTAAGAACGACTGATAGTCCGCCTTTAATGCCACCCTCTAATGTCTATTTTGTTTGTGGATCCCAAGGTTATGTCTGGCTCCCGAAGGGATGGTCGGGCAGGTGTTATCTCTCTTTCCTCCTACCCCCTGTGTATATAGCTCCGTCAAATTACCACAAAGACCATCAGCTGCAGCGGCAGAGTGTACATTTGCCTCGAGTTAGAAGGGTTATTAACACAGAAGATATAGATCAGACAGATACCACTTTGCAACAGTTTGAAGATGCCATGAAGGGTATAGTACTCTTATGGGGCCCCATGTCTAATAGTCTAATAACCTTAACATTCGCCGGTTAACAAGGGTTGTTGAAGGGGTTATTAACACAACGACTGGTATACTGGCAAACATCACTGCTGAGCTCCAGGCTACGAGGCACGTTATCTTACAAAACCGGATGGTGTTAGACATCATCCTTGCTGATCGGGGAGGGGCCTGTCGCGTCATTGGTAGTAGCTGCTGTGTGTACATCTCAGACCACGCCCCCAATGTATATGCTGCCGTACAGAAGTTGCATAGGCTTTCATCTGACATACACCAAGAAAATGGTACTTGGACCCTCTCCAGATGGTTCTGGGGTATATTCACGTCCTGGGGATGGAAGATTCTTATCATTCTGTTGGTAATTTCTGGTATTAACTTCACATGTTGCTTGTGCATACACTGCCTCCCTGCTTGTTGTGCCTTCCTTCCTTTCTTCTGGTAGATTCTCCCTGGAGGACGCACTAAGTATTCCTACTCGTCTTATTGCAACATACAATTATTTTGTGTTGCAGTATTATTCCTGGACATGCAATGTGCTTTCTTTCTTTTAACAAATCAAAAAAGGTATAGGGGGCCCCCTAAGGTGTGATCTGGGACCAAGGGGAGTAAGGAGAAAAAGTGACAGTGTCCCAAGAAGACAGAATGTCAGTGGAGAAGAAATACCTTTGAGTTCAGGTTCTTCCTCTGCGAGTTCTATTACTGGACACAACCACTAAGTATCACAACCAATGCTTTAGTCGGGTACATATTAAGAACACCATACAGTAACGCTGATATCTATAGGCTTCCTATTTATGTGGTTTTCACCCTATCTGCCTTATTGCATGACGCTTTAGTTACTTATACCCACAACTGTAATTTATGTCACTCCATATCAAACCTCTCCACTCAATGCCACTCCATACAAGTGTGAACACTTTGAAGCCTAATCCAAGGATTACGGTACATGACACTAATGCCACTATCATAGTGATGAAAGATATCAATGATCTCATGTTGATTGAGGAAGGTATTTTTGAGTATTGACAATGCATATATCAGCTTGCAGCTGAATAAATAAGATGATCACAGCTGCGAGGAGGTCTAGCAATTTTTTGTGGAAGCACACAACTTCAGCATAATCAAAACATGTACTCTTGGCTTCCAACATGTGGATGGAGCCAAAGCCCCTCTCTAGTGATAATCATATAATTGTCTGGCAAGAGCTACACTTTCAAGTCAAACCATAACAATAAGTCTTGCCTGTGTGAGAGCTAATGGCTATGCTAAAGCCTTTTAGAAATGTTGTACAGCAGCTTGGCTGATGATAAGCATGGATTAAAGTTTGTGGTGTGGCATGGAAGAGAGTGACAGAGTAGAATGAGGAAGAGGAGAGTGGCATAGAGTAGAGTGGAATAGGGTAGAGTGGCGTAGAGTGCAGTGGAGTAGAGTCGAGTAGTGTGGGGTAGAGTGACATTGGATGGAGGGATGTACATTAGATTGACATGGAGTAGAGTGGAAGAGAGTGGAAGAGAGCAGAGAGGCATAGACTGGAGTGACATGTAGTAGAGTGGCACAGAGTGGAGTGGTGTAGAGTAGAGTGGTGGAGTAAAGAAGCGTACAGTAGAATGGAGTGACAGAAATTAGAGTGGTGTACAGTAGAATGGAGTAAAGTGCCACTGTGTTGAGTGGAGTGGCGTCGACTGCAATGGAGTGGCGTAGATTAAAATGGTATTTTGGAAACTAAGATGGCCGCCGAGTAGGAGATCTTTCTCAAAGCTCCGGGTTTGGGATTACCTTATCGGTAGATATCCCCGCGATAACCGAGCCATCCGACATCAACTATCATATATTTACCTCAATCGACATTCACCCAGACGAAACGGCGATTTTGATGCCACATACCTTCAGAATCTCTCTCCCAGGATCCATAGAGCTTCAACTCGTCTGTAGCGGCGCTCTCAACAAGATTGGTCTCCCCAAGATAGACGACCCTCGTCCCCTCGCTGGTCACGACTGAAATGATCTCCTGCGACGGACGCGCCGCCGATTGATGCCCGGTACCGAGGTGCCCTCCCTCCGCACATCCCAGAGCTACAAGGTGAAACGGCCACAGAGGGGACAGAGCGGATCCCCCTTCACTTTGCATGCCTCTATGCCTTGCCTGACCTGAACGGATCCCCCTGCGGCTGAGGTCCTCTGCCTTCTCGACCTCCGTTGCTGATCCGTGGAAAAGGTAACAGATGCCGATCTGCCCTCCTTACGGACATCCCTAGCCACGGCTGCGAGGTGACTCCCAGCAGGGACCTACAGCCTGGAGCATGGCACCATTGACAATGGCGGTTGGCCCTTGGGTCGCCTTTCGGGCTACTCTGTGGCTCTCGTCGGACGTCTGAACACGCTCACCGTGAAGCTCCTCTCGACGCGGCAGCCCTACATCCGAAACAAAAGGCCTCGAGCTGAGCCCCCTGATGAGCGGGGATGGACTCGCTGGTCTCTGCAATTCTTCCCGAGATGCATCAGCAATACTGCCTGGTGGGCCTCTAAGGATGCATCAGCTCTCCTGCTTGGTCTTTGAGCCCCCCTGCCCACCGCCACGATCAGGCCGCCGATGATCTCCGTTAACCTGACCTCTTGCGTCGCATCTCAGCACTGGTGAGTGATCCTTCCTGCCCCAGGGCGCTCAGCCGTGTTGATTCCCTGCCGGGGGTTGGTCTCCTGTCCCTGAGGCGAGTCGCAGGGTGGCGGATCGGACTCGTGGCTCCGGACTCGCTCCAGTGCTTGCTCGCACGCTACATCCCAGTCGGTGACCCCGCTGAGGGGAGGCCTTTCCTTCCTCCCATCCCTTCCTCGCGCAGTGATCCCCTTCCGCCAAGCTGTGTCTTTGCCAATATGCTGCGAGGAGCTGATGACCTGGAGGGTTGATCTGCAGGCCGCTGGCTCCCCACTGCCTCAATCGGCCGCTCTTGCCTTCCTGCCTGGACGTAGGCAGCTTAACTTGGGGCGAGACACTGGGAGAACAGCTGGGACTCCAGGGGCGATTTCCAAGCCCATTGTTCCTTGTTTCCCCCCTCCCATCACCGTCTCTCTTCCGGCTCGTGAGGGGTGTTTGCTCTCCCGCAGCTGCCTTGGCCCTTGCTCTGTGATCACGGGCTCATTGTTGTTTCTCCCTGACTGAAATGCGGTTTCTTTTCCTTTTTCACCTCCGCAAACTCTGCTGTTTGCTTTTTTGCCCCCCTCCATTTTGCGAGGTTACTATATCCCTAATCCTTGGTGAATTCACAAGATGGTGACTCGACATGGAAATAAAAACAAACAAAGGACCGTACTTACTTTTCTTGTTTTCCTCTGCAGAAATTGAGGTAGGACTGCCCTACCTATACTGGATTTTGTACTACCTCGGTTTGATTCTAGGCTCACCCTAACCTTACTTGGAAGGGAAAAAAAAGCTAATGCTGATGTTTCCTAACATTTAGTCACTACTATTTTGTTTACCTGACCTCCATTTTATTCTTCCACTACTATCCTGTTGTCATCTGATTATTTGTTTAACATCATAAATAATGAGGCTCTAGTGCTATCTTCTGGCCCTTTTTCATACCTCTACCAGACAAATAATCCTAAACCAAGTCTATGTTTTTTACTTTTATTGGACTGGTCCTCTCGTTCATCCATTACAGTAACATAAATTGTGTGCATCTTGTTGACCTTCTTTTTGCATGCTGTTATTCTCTAGCCTACCTGAGTTTAATACTTAAAGTGATGTTCCCTGTGAGTCTCCATTGCGTTACGCCACAGCCATCTAGTCGTACGTAACTGTAACTGTAATGTGTTTTGAAATTGTACCTGCAACCTTAACTTTCTCCCACTTTTTTACTCTCTGTATTTCCAATCTATGATCTTGTAGCTTGTGACCCACTGCCCCCCCCTCTTTATTAGCACCGAACACCTGCCTGGCCAACAACCTCTGCTTCTCTCTGCTCTCTTTTTGACTACCTTCCAATTCTTAGTATCCCCCCCGCTTCCCCTAACATTTCCTAATGTTTCTCCTTCCCCCTCCAACCCAGCCAATCCCAATTATTCCTCCCCCCTCGCCCCCCCGGATTTACCGCTGGGACTCCCAAAAACAAACTCCTCCCCACACCCTCGCCCTCCGCGATCTTATCCAAACCTCCTTCTTCTAAACTTCTCCCCCCTTTCTTTGCCAGCTCCCTTACTCTCCCCCAGCCAAACCTCACCATCATGTCCCACCTCAATACCACCCTATCCCCACGCCCCTCCCATACCCTAACTGACAAACACCTCGCCCTCACCAAACATGGACCCAACTCTTGGACCATTCCATACCCTCCCAACCTTACAAAAAATGCCAAAAAGAACTTTAAGCATACATTTCTAATCAAACATCCTGAAGCCCTAATTGAAGACAACTACCACAGCCCCACGTGCCCCATTAAAACTAACTATATTTTCTACACCAAACGAATTGAAGAGCACCTTTTTACAACACCTCTCAATATCTAGCGCTATTAAAATCCCCCATGGTCACAAACTTGCCACTTCTACCTCTATTTTTCCTGGTGAAATAACCATTTCCATCTACAAAGCTGGAAACATCCTGATTCAAGCCTCAGAGCAGCACCTCAGAATTTTTTAACTCCTCTTCAACACTCTTTCTGACCAACTATCACTACCTACTCCTCCCCCAACACCCTCTCAGCCCCAAATCCCCTCCGGTCTCCCCACAGCTGCCCAAACTCCTAGCCCTCTCCCTAACGACAATCCCCGTACAACAACTCCCACTCTGTCACCCTCACCTGAACTCTCCCCTGTCGCAATCCTTTCCCTCCTCCTCTCACCAGCCCCCTCTCACACCCGCTCCCACTCTCCTCTGCCTCCCAGAGACAAATTCCACACCCCATGACACTCCTACCCATAATGGAACATCCCTCTCCCTAACTTCTATTCTCCACCCCAGCTCCTCTAATACACTCCTCCAAACCCGTATGTCTCCTAATGACCGCCACCCATTACGTCGCCACCGCATCCCCTCTTGTCCCTCACACTCTCCCCCACCTCTCCCCCTTTCCTCCCCACTTCCCACCAGACCGTCATACTCCACGCCCATCCCTCCCCCCAACACTGGCCCACACACCCCTCCCCTCCCCTGGCCTTCCACAAGCCTCCTTCAAACTCAGAACCACCCACATTATCTCCCCCTGACGAATCGCCCTCTCCAAGCTACCAACCCTTTCTCCCTAACCACTCCATCCCTAACTCCTCCTCCGCCCCAGCCACTTCCCTCCTCTCCAACCTCAGCCTGACACTTCGTAACTTAGCCTAAAATATCTCTACCCTGGCTACTGAACTTACCCTACTCAGAAAAGATTTCAATCGGTTCAAATCCTACAAACCCATATGCGCCCCTCTTGGCCATCTGCCCCATGGGCCAGCCCTCGAAAACTCCCATATCTCAAGCATTGGTCAACAACGCCTCTCCTCCCCCGCTCCCACAGACCCCTCCGAACCGCGAATACCTACTCCGCCCACGACCTCTCTGTCCTCTGCAACGCATACCTTAATATTCCCCCTCCTAAAGATCCTTCCCCCTCTCACTCCAATATTCCTGGGATCTGGGGGACTAGCAGAATCACCGAGTCTCCTAGATCCCCTAGACCACCTCCTCAACTCACCAGCATTCAACTTCTCCCCGCCCCTACCACCATCCCCAAACCCCTTACCTGCATGCTCGTGAACTGCCACTCGGCTGTCCGACATGCAACCGAAATCTCAGAAACCATTCTTAACGAAGATACCGGCATCGCCTTCCTCACTGAAACCTGGCTCGACACCCATCCTTGACTTTCTAGCCCCCCCGGCTACTCTATTACCAGAAAAGACAGACCTGAAAAAATAGAGGGAGGTCTAGCAATCATTTTCAAAGAAGAGCTACAACTCTACCCAATTACTAACACTGACTTCACAAGCTTTGAATACCTAGGAGCTGAACTTAAAATGAAAAGCTCCCCCCAATACGACTTCATAACATCTACCACCCTCCTGGTGCACCCCTTCCCTTTGTCGAAGAACTATCGGACCTTCTAACTAAATCGCTACTTTCCAACTCTAAAAATATCTTCCTTGGAGATCTTAACCTACACTGGAACGAACCCGATGACCCTGCAATCAACCTTCTTAATAACCTTCTTGAGATTAGCAACCTCAAGCAACTTTGCCACTCCCCTACCCACGCCAAAGGAGCTATTCTAGACGCCATCATCTCCAACCCTGATCTGACATCCTTATCCAACATCATCCTTATCGACTGGTCAGACCACCATCTCATTCTGTTCACGATCTCCCCCCCCAGCCCCACCCGCTCCTATAATAAACAATAAAACTACAATTGTGACCAGAAATCTTAAGCATATCCCACCCGGCGCACTGGAACATAAACTCCAATCCCAACTCAGTCTCACCCCCCCCCCCCTCTTCAAATGCAAATGAACTCACGGAGCACTTTAACAAAACTGTCTCTGAAGTTTTAGACCAACTTGCGCCTCTGAAAAGTAAAACGCTAAAAAATGCCCCCTCTAAATCATGGTTCACCCTAGACCTTAACAAAGAAAGACGCTCACTGAGACCGGCAGAAAGAACCTGGAGACAACACCCTTCCCCATCCCATCTGGCTCTCCTCAGAATTGCTCGATCCTCTTACAAAAAACACATCTTTTCGGAAAAAGCATCATTCTTTCGTCTACAACTCTCTCGTGCCAAAAACAGATCTAAAGAACTGTTCAACATTATCAGAAACCAAACATCACCTGCACCCCTTAACCCGGTGGCCTCCACTAAAAAATGTGAAGAAATTGCCAACTTTTTCTGTGAAACAATCGCTAAAATTGACCGTGCCTTCCTCGATACCCATCCCTCGCTCAGCCCTCAACACCCCCTGGATACTACACCCTATCCACCCCTCCCTTTGAAAACACCTCCGACTCTCTCTCTCCTCTTCCCATCGCACACTCCCCCTGAACCCCTCCCCACCATCCTACTGCTTAAAAATAACGCCTCAGGGTATAATTTCCACTCCGTTTCCGAACGTGAAGTCTTTAACATCCTAGCCAAACTCAAACCATCCTCCCACAGTAATGACCCTCTCCCATCCACACTCGTCCAAGATCTCAAACACATCATTGTCCCCTACTGGACAAACATCATTAACGCCTCCCTCGTAACAGGGAGTGTTCCCATCTCCCTTCAACTCGGTCAAATCACTCCCATCCCCAAAAATCCCAAGGCTGACCCTAACAACCTCCGCCCTATCTCCAACCTCCCTCTCCTCTTCAAAGCCCTCGAAAAATGCGCCCTTCTCCAACTGGACAAACACATGGACACATTCAACCTTCTCGACCCCCTTCAATCTGGCTTCCGCAAAGGTTGCAGCACTGAAACTGCACTGCTCAACATAGTCGATGATATTCACCTAGCCCTTGACAAGGGCGAGACCTACCTACTCATCCTCCTCGACCTCACCGCTGCATTTGACACAGTTTACCATTCAACCTTACTCAATACACTCAAAGATCACTTTGGTCTTAATGGCACTGTCCTTAACTGGTTCACCTCCTACTTCCAACATAGAAGCCAACAAATCAAAATTCAAAACTGCCTAGCCAGACCAACCTCTGTCTCCCTAGGTGTCCCTCAAGGATCCATTCTCTCTCCCGCCCTTTTCAACCCCTTTATGGAACCCCTTACCCTTATACTTAAACAAGCTAAAATCAACTATCACCTGTACGCTGATGACACCCAACTGTACTATAAAATAAAATCCCATGCCAATATCCTCCACCTTAACTCTGCACTAACCAAGATCCAAACCTGGTTCCATAACAACCATCTTAAACTCAACCCTAACAAAACTGAGATCATCCTCTTCTCTCCCAAAAACAACCCTCTGCCCATCCAAACATGGATCGCTGACCTTAACGACCTAAACTGCTCTCTCTCCCTTGCCGAATCTGTCAAATCACTCGGCATCACCGTTACCAATAATCTCACACTTAACTCCCATGTAAAGAACTCAGCAAAAAGTGCACTTTTCGCACTCCGGCATCTCAAAAAAAATTAAACTTTTTATTCCAGCTGAAGACTTCAAATTAATTATATAATCTCTGGTCCTATCCAAAATCGATTACGGAAATGCCCTTCTCTCTGGTACACCCAAAATCTACCTTGCCCCCATTAAATCCATCCTCAACCTCGCAGCTAGACTGACAACTAACTGTAAACGTTGTGACCGCATCTCCCCTCCCTCAAGACCCTCAAATGGCTCCCCATCGAAGGCAGATCCTCCTATAAAATTGCCTGTATTACACACAAAGCCCTTTACCAGAAGACCCCATCCTACCTCTCAACTAAACTTAATAAAGCTGGCTGTGCACGAACATTGAGAAGCACCATCACTCTTCTCCTCATACCCCCACTTCTAAAAAAAAACTCCTCAAAATCCCTCTCCTTCTCTGGCAAGGCCCCAACCATCTGGAACGCCCTCCCCATAGACCTTTGATGCAACCCCTCCTATTCCAGCTTCAAAAGAAACCTCAAAATTCACTTGCTCACAAAATTCTGGGGAAATTAAATCCCTGATCTCCTTTCTGACTATTCTCCTCCTTCCTCCTTCAGGCAACTTAGCCTACCCCTTGCACTCTCACCCCCCTCCTGACACCCTCCACACTCCCTACCCCTCACTATACCCACCCACTCCTTACTTTGTCCACTGAGCCCTCCTTGGCATACTGTAAAATTACTATTTGTGACAACTTACTGGTTCTTTCAATTGGTTCTGTTTATTCTATATGTACCCTTCTCACTATGTACTCTTATTGGTTCCCTATATTCTTGTCTGACCGCCTGTATAATTAGTTTCCTTCATTGCTATTGTTGTTTTTTAATGCTGATAACCATTGCTGATGTAAAGCGCTCTTATACCCTCGGGTGGAGCTAGCGCTATATAAAACCTTAAAAATAAATAAATAAATATAGAGTGAAGTGACATGGAGTAGAGTGGAGTGGCATGAAATAGAATTGTGCAGAGAAGAGTGCCATAGAGAAGAGTGGCGTGGTTTAGAATGGCATGCAGTAGAATGGAGTGGCATAGACTGGCGTGAGTACAGTGGTCTACAGTAGAATGGCACAGAGTAGCGCGGAGTAGAGTAGTGTAGAATAGTAATGTGTTGAGTGGCATAGGTTAGATTGGTATAGAGTGAAGTAGCATAGAGTAAAGTGACATGGAGTAGTGTAGAGTACAGTGTCACAAAGTACAGAGAAGTGGCATAGAGTGACATACAGTGGAATGGAGTGGCATGGATTGGAGTGGTGTGGAGAAGAATGGCATAGAGCAGCATAGAGTGGTGTAGAGTAGAATGGTGTAGAGCAGAATGACAGAGTGGTGTGTCGTACAGTGGCATAGACTGGAGTGAAATGGTAAAAATTAGATTGTTATAGAGTGAAGTGTGTGTAGCAGGATATGGTGTAGTTGCATGAAGTAGAAGGCATGGCGTAAAGTAGAGTGGCGAGGAATAAAATGGACTGGCGTAGATTAGAGTGGTGTAGAGTGGCGTGGAGCAGTGGTGCTGCATAGCTGAGTATAGTGGAGTGGCTGTAAAGTGACGAAGTGTGGAGTGGTGTAGGGTATAGTAACACAGAGTAAGGTACAGTGGCGTAGAGTGGCATTGTATGGAGTGGCATTGAGTGGAGAGGTTGGATATGGAGTGGCATAAATTACAGTTGTGGGTATAAGTAACTAAAGCGTCATGCAATAAGGCAGATAGGGTGAAAAACACATAAATAGGAAGCCATGCGCCTGTGTTAAAAGAAGGAAAACACATTGCATTTCCAGGAATAATACTGAAACACATAAAAAAATTGTATGCTGCAATAAGACGAGTAAGAATACATAGTGCGTGGTCTTATCGTCCATGAAAAGTGGGAGTGCACCGGGCAGCGATGGACTTACAGTGGCCTTTTACAAGGCCTTTTCCGAACTCTTGATACCACATCTTCTTGCCTTGTTTGATGACATGGCCAACTCGGGTGCAATGCCGCCCTCCATGAGAGAGGCTATCATTGTGGCAATTCTTAAACCAGGCAAGAACCCGAGCGATTGTGCCTCGTACCGTCCGCTTTCTCTTATGAACGTTGACACAAAACTTTTCGCAAAACTCCTCTCTAACCGTTTGCAGTCTCTGGTCACGTCTCTAGTGGCCCCAGAGCAGTCTGGTTTCGTTCCGACGCGCAGTCTTACATATAATATCAGAACTGTTTTCGCTGCGTTCCAGCATACTAGCCCCGAGGTTTCAGCTGTTGCTATAGTCTTAGACATGGAAAAGGCGTTTGATTCGGTGGAATGGGCGTTCCTGCATCAGGTTCTGAGGAGGATGGGAGTGGGTCTGCTGTTCTTACAACTACTGTCAATACTGTACTCTATGCCAACTGCACGCATACGCATAGGCCCACTGGTCTCGGAGCCCATCGCGATAGGTAGAGGGACGAGACAGGGATGCCCCCTCTCCCCGATACTCTATGCTTTAGTGGCTGAACCGCTTGTGTGTGCTCTACGGGAGTACCATAGTCACCGAGGCATCCGCTTCCCTACGTATAACCTCATTGTCTCTACTTATGCGGATGATACGTTACTCTACGTTAGGGACCCCACTACTCATCTTTCTCCGGTCCTGCGGGAGGTGGTTCTCTTCGGATCCCTCTCAGGCATACAGGTTAACTGGAATAAATCGATTATGTTTCCGTTGACGCCCACCACGGAGGAGTTCGAACCGGAGTATCCACTACAGTGGACTACTGAGGCGGTCATGTACCTTGGGATACGCCTCCATACGGATTCGGAGATAGTTCTTAGGGGAAACTATGGTTGCACTATATCTAAGTTGGAAGATGATATAGAGAAATGGATTACCCTTCCGTTGTCACTACTGAGGCGCATTTCCTTAATGAAAATGGTGGTGCTCCCGCGTTTCCTCTTCTTATTTAGCAACATCCCTATGGTCTTATCTTCCCACTTTTTTCGTAGGTTACAGTCCCTATTGGTTCATCTTGTATGGGCCGGGAAGCAGCCTAGGGTTGCTTGGAATATTTTAATACGGCCATACGCTGCGGGAGGCCTGAGCGCCCCTGACATGGAACGATATTATTGCGTGGCGCAGTGTGCCCACGCTTATTCCTGGATACACGGTCCGCAGGACGCTCCTCATGTTCGTATTGAAAGCATAGTTGCGGACCCGACTCCTTTGCCAGCCTTGTTAACGCAGTTCCGAGACCGACGTACGGGCTTACTAGACTCTTTGAATTCAGTTATACATGCTTGGCACTACATGATGGAGATTCAGGCGTGCACATTACTGTACTCCCCGGGGGCGAAGATGGAATGGTGCCATTGGATAGCTCCCTGCAGGGAGAAAGGAGTAATACTAGCTCTCCATCAACTTGGAATACACAACATGGGTGACCGATTCGTGGGAGGCACGGCGCGAAAGTGGGACGACATTGTCACCGACAAGACAAACCCCCCCTTGATAGCGCGCTTTCAGTTCCATAGGGTACGACACGCTCTACGGGAGCTCCTGGGTGCCGAAATGGAGGAGCCGGTGACGATTGCTTCTTTTGAATCATTTTTAGACTGACCGTTGCCGCTGGGAGCCGGATTTTACTCTCACCTTCTGTTTTAAAGACCCACAGCTTGCCGGACCCGCTCCGCGGGTCCCGCTGCGCCTCCCTGGACTTTGGGGCTGAGAGGAGCACAATCTTCCTATCGAGGCTTTCGGCAGGGCTGCGAGCAGTACTGCAGGGACTCAGTATCCCAGGAGTCCCTGCCTGCCACACCTGTGGCTGCTCTCCCTGCCAGGAACGCCCCCGCCCCTTTAATTACAGCGTTGGTGGAACATTGCAGTGGGAATCATTTTTAGACTGACCGTTGCCTCTGGGAGCCGTAAACGACCAGAAGAGGGACGTGGACGCTTGCTAACGGCGCAGCGGGACTGCGAGTCCCAGGTATCCCAGCGGCTGCTGAGACGCCACACCCGGGACTCTTCCCGGCTGGCCGCGCCTCTTAGCCCCAATCAACTACATCTTCATTCCATCACACGCGCACCGCGGGACGCGCGCGGGCGATCGCCGGGCTAAGCCCGGGCAAAGGGCGGGCCGTTAGAGGCCGTTAGAGGCCGGTAGAGACCGGACCGGGCTACCCCTCTGACGCCGTGCTTCGATAAAATATCTTTCACTCCTCAAGCTTGCGGCCCCTGTGCATCCCATTGCAACATGGCTACCAGGGTCTCCAGGAGCAAGGCTGTTCAACAGTGTTCTGGCACATTGGAAAAAATGTTCCCCAAGGCCAGTGCTCTGGCCAATAAAGGACAACCAGTGCTAGACATTCACCCCGAGGTGGGCTCAGAAAACTTGTTACTGGACTCCCCGGATTCTTCAATTGATGCTAGTACCCCACTACTTCTGGATGCTACCCACCAGTCACTCTTGGATAGTATTGACCAGACTATTGAGTCAGTCCTACAACAACTAAGGACCCCGTTAAACCACCAGAGGGACAGAGACTCACTACGCCTCTCCGGGGCTGTAGATCCCTCCTCCAATGCGGATTGCACGGAAACCGAGTGGCAGGATGTGGGCCGGGCTGTAGTTCTAACAGAACCCGCAAGCAGCAGAGGGGATCAACCATCGAAAAGGAAAAGGTCAAGGAAGTCAAAAGGGGCAAAGAGGGCCAAAGTCGATTCAACCAAGCAAAACCTGGATGTTAGTACAGACATCTCGGCCTCGTCTCAGGTCATCTCCCCAGGAAACAGGTCGGAACACCCTGGCCCTCCACCAACTACAGCCATACCAGTGTGTTCAGGGCCATTCATATGTGGTGGGGCCCCTCTCAACAATACAGACTTGCTCATCAGTTCACTTGCGGACATTTTTAAGAACTTATTGAACCCTTTGTCTGTAAAACTGGACTCTATAGAGGCTAGACTGATGGCTCTAGAAAATACTCAACAAAGAAACAGTCCTGGTCTGGGTCCAAATGTTCAAAGAGTCCCCCGGGAGACTGCTGGGAATAGACCTCCGATCCCAGTAATGACTACCCAGGCCCCAAACGTGGCATCAGTCCAGCAAGGGGACTTGCACACCAACAATAGTGTTTCTGCCCCCCAATCGCACCCATCGTCATCCCAAACGTCAAGGCCTCCTGTTCCTGCTCCTAGAAGGTCTAAGCAACCTGCACCCTCCCAACAATCGAGAGAGGAGAGCACTGCCAACGGCCACATTGGCCGCCCTATTAGTCCTAATGCTAGGCGTAGGGCGGTCAATCTGCCCCCCGAGGCAGTGGCATACACGGCGATTATGGTGGGAGTGCCTGAGCTCACTGGTGACGCAAGGGAGCCGCAGGACTCGCTGCGTAATAAGGTAATTAGTTGGCTTAATACCAACAGGCCCCTCCCTCCGAACCTAAAAGGTGATGTTTTGATGGTCAGAAGGATTCCATGGATTGGTTTTACTCCTAAGAACAGGGCAGGGGACTGCATTATTGTCAGCTTTAAAAGCCCACAGGTTGCCCCATATATTTGTAATTGGCTTGAAAGGCCTGATAAGTCCACCATTGAATTAGTGTCTCTCTCACACTTCTATCCTAATGTTTGTAATCTTGAGGTGGGGAGGGAACAGGGTTGGACTAGAGTGGGCTTTGCTGTAGATGGCTCACGATACAGGCCCAAGCACAATGTATTTCCCGTTCCTGGTAATTTTATCCACCAGAATAGATTTTCCTGCCTTGACCAGGTGGATTGACCACAAAGGGGGGTTATACAACAGTCTCCAGAAAAATCGGCTTTCGGGGTCCCAGGTAGGGGGGAAGTGAGAGCCGTTCCCGTTACTGATAATAGGGTGCAGGATCTGGCCAAAGAAGGAAGGGCCATCCTAGGAATCATCTCGGGTCAAGAAGAGTCACCATCCAACACCCCGACTGGTCCTAATTTGCAACCAGCGGAGGTGGCTGTATCGTCTATTACTCCGGCTACCACAAATGGCCCGCGAGACCCTGACCTCGCCACAGCTACCGTACCATTCCTTTCTGGTGGGCCAGGACCACCCCACAAGGTCCAGGGTTGAGAATTCTCTCCTGGAACGTGGCAGGGATCACAAATAAGGTAGGTACACCTGATTGGGATCTCCTGATAAGTGGCAGCGACATCTTCCTTTTCCAGGAGACATGGGCGAGGGAACCACAGACCAGAAGGGGGTTTGAAATTTTCGAAATTCCAGCAAAGTGGAACGGTAGGGGGAGGCCTTCGGGAGGCTTGGCGATCTGGGTAGCGAATCACATTGGGTGTCAGGCGGTAAAGATGGATGCATTTTCGCAGGACATCCAGTGTGTGCTGCTTACATGGCCTGGTAGAACATCATGGGCCATTGTTAATGTTTACTCGCGACCAGTTGCCGCGCCCAATGAATCTCCCACCTTAGATGAATTGTCTTCCTTCCTAGGTCAATTGTCAGGTGACCACAAGATAGTGATGGGAGGGGACTTTAACTGCCACTTCGAACCCCTAGAAGGACTAAAGGAGGGTGTTCTTACCGCTGAGGATGATTATTGGGGAGTCCCTCCCCCGTCTTCACCTCACCCCAAAGCTTGGTCCCCGCTGGCAGTACAACTCACGTCCCTTACCTTGAACTTCGCATTGAGGGCATGCAATGGGCGTACCCCATCTGATACCCCCTCGCTGTGTACTTTCAATAGAAGGGACCATGAGTCAAGGCTGGATTACATTCTAATAGATATCACTATGTGGCCCAAAGTTCTCGATTTCAGGGTGTTACAAAGGTCAGATAGTGACCATAATGCTCTCCAATTGGAGATCCAGCATCCCGTTCCCCCAGCAGGGTCGCCTGCTGCTGCCTGCGGTGATGATCAGGGAGACATGCTTCTCTCTACAAATAGGCGCCGTGTTAAATGGGGAAAGCTGCTCAACACAGAAGACGCCATAAACAAGTTATATGGCCTAGCACTCCCCAGGTTCAAGGAGGTGGATGCTCTCATAAATCAATCAAGACCCCCGGATTATAATGAGAGATTAGCCAGCATTCACCAGGAACTAGTGAGGGCCCTTGCAGAGGTTTTCCATCCGGTGGTACAATCACGAAGGAAAAAGACTCGAACCCCTACTTGGTACACCTCCTCTTGTAGGAAAATTAAATCCGAGCTAATCGCTACCATCAAGGAGGGCTCTGATAAGGGTAAGGTTGCAGACCTCAGGAGGGAGTATAAAGCAGCATTGGCCAATGCAAGGGTAGAGTGGGATTGGAATCACTGGCATGACTTGTCTGAAGCCTTAAAAGCTAAAGATTCCAGGACATTTTGGGCCCTGGTAAACAACGGGACGGGGGAACTTAAACCAGCAGTTGAACCTAACATCGCCCCCTCTGTCTGGGAGGCCCATTTTGGGTCACTTTACCAAGATACTATTCTATGGCCCGATGGAGTGGTGGTTGAGCCCCCCGGTGCCTCGGATGTGGCCCTGGAGTTTTCCCTAGGTGAGGTGGTGACTGCACTGGAGCGCCTAGCGCTGGGAAAGGCCCCGGGGCTGGACAGGCTACCGGGAGATCTCTTCAGACACCACCCTGACATTTGGGGTCCGTACCTTCTTATCCTTTTTAATGCCATCTTAGAAGGCATGGCGGTCCCCTGTTCTTGGCTAGGAGCAGAGATTGTGGCGATATATAAGAAAGGGTCTCCTCTGCTCCCGGCCAATTACAGGCCGATTAGCCTGATAGATGTTCCCCAAAAGCTCTTTGCGCGCCTCACTCTAAACCATCTGTTAGACTGGGTGGAGGACAACGATATCATGAGCCCCCTGCAGGCTGGCTTTAGAAAAAACACGTCGACCATGGACCAGATTTTCCGCATCGTCCTCCTTTACTGGAAGACGGTGAGGCTAGAGGGGGGAAGGCTGTACATGGTCTTCGTGGATTTGAGGTCAGCCTTGAAACTTTGGGAGGTCTTGGAAAAGTTGGGAGTACCCCCCCAGCTACTTAGCATTATAACTAGGCTGCATGAGAACAACTATGCGCAGGTCAGGTGCGGGAGGGATGGCAACCTTTCGCCCAGGTTCCCCGTCCGTCGAGGGGTGAGGCAGGGCTGTGTCCTGGCACCTACCCTGTTCTGTCTCTTCATCAATAACGTTATATTACATCTAGATAACGTTAAGGACAATGACGCCCCATATTTGGCAGGCAGGAGGGTTCCGGCAATTATGTTTGCCGATGATACCCTCCTGCTTTCCAAATCTCCTATGGGGATTCAGAGGATCCTGAACGGATTTGGTCTCTTCTGTCGACAGCACGGGTTGGAGGTGAACACAGAGAAGACTAAGTTTATGATTTTTAATCCACCAAACAAAGCCAGACCCAATCCCACCATGGGTACTGTTAGCCTCGAGAGGGTTTCTACCTTTATATATCTGGGGGTAACATTGCAGGAAAACCTATCATGGGACCGTCAGATAGCTAGATCAAGGGTCAAACTGTCCCAACTCTCTGGTGCAATTCTGAAGGTGGTAAATACTTCCACCTTCAAGCCCATAAGCCCGGCCCTTGAAACTTATAGGACCCAAGCTAAGGCAGCGGCCATGTATGGCAGTGAGCTATGGGGTATAAAGCAGGTAAAGACTTGGCAAGAGTGGAAAACAGCTTTTTAAGGCGCCTACTAGGTCTTCCACAAGGCACGCCACTCCTGCCACTGAGATTAGACATGGGTCTCCCCTCTATTGCTGAGGAGCTTGTGTCAAAGCCAGTGAAGTTTTGGCACAGGCTCTGGTCCACAAACGAACTACACCATTACAGGCAGGACCTTATCCATGTCATGAGCCTGAACCGCAATAGTAAAATCCCCTGGCTTGCTTTCGTAAAAAACGAACTGCTCACTATGAACCTCTCGGAGCTATGGGAAGATCCCGCGCGAGGTTGCCAAAGGATCTCACGCAAAGCTTTGACCCAAATCTACAAAGACAGGAGCCTTTCACTTTTGATGAATGCTCAAAATAGCGGCACCCTTACTGCGCGATTTCTGGAATCCAAAAATTCTTATGTATTTGAACCTTTTATGGATTTTATTTTTCCTATCCTGGCGAGGAAATTGTTTGTACAATGGAGGCTAGGTACACTCCCTACCAAAACTTTTACTTGTAAATGGACCAAGGGGGGTGACAAAATGTGTCCATGTTGTAACATCTATGAGGAAGATGACCTCCACATCACGTTTGTATGCTCTGCCTACTATAGACCCAGAAAATATTGGATAGCGCCGCTCTGTAGAAACCTGGGGTTTAGGAAGTATACACAGGCATTCAGAGTAATGAAAACTAGCACTTCGGGTCACATTGTGTTCGCCTTATCCAAATTTCTAATGGCAGTATGGCTAATCAGAAAGAAAACAGCCCTCTGAACCATGGTACTGTCATGTCACTCCCTATTCCTCGCTGGATGAGAAGAGACTTTTATATATTGTACTTTTCAAAAAAAAATAAAAAAAAATTGTATTTTAAATGTATGTATTGTGTTTTGTACTGCATCTTTTATGGTCTATATGGCCGAAATAAAGAATTTTGGATTGGATTGGACTATGTGGTAACTGCCAAATCCCTTTTTAAATTAATGACTAACCTCTATAGCAGTGGTTCACAAACTTTTTTGACCTGTGGCTCCCTTGACCTAATCGGCCATTGGCCATGGCTCCCCACCATTTTTTTACCGGTGGGTGGATGGTATGTACCTCCTATTATCTTCCTTAAAGTAATTGGGACGCATTCTTTCACTCATCCAACCATCCGTTCACTCATCCAACCATCCGTTCTCTCATCCATTCACCCTTTCACTTCACTCATCTATCCATCCTTTTGTCCATCTACCCCCTTTCACTAACTAATCAATCCTTACATCCACCCGTTCACTCATCCATCCATTCACCATTTCACTTATCAATTCATCCATTCACTTGCCCATCATCTACCCTTTCATTTATCCATCCACCCTTTTACACACCCATCCACCAATTCACTCACCCATCAGCTGCCCTTTCACTCATCCATCCATCCTTTCACACACCCATCCACACTTTTACCCATTCATCTACCTTTCCACCCATACATCCATCTATTTACCTTTTCTCTCATCCATACTTCCACTCATTCACTCATCCATCCACCCTTTCTTTCATTATCTATCCATTCCCCCTTTCATTCATGCATTCATCCTTTCAGTAATCCATCCAGCCATTCAGACATTCCTTCACTTACTTACTCACCCACCTTTCCACATTAAGAGCTGAGCCTTTGTCTGCAGAGTTGCAGGCAGAAGAGGCCTATCAAGAACGAACTACAGCAAGGGGTGGGGTGCGGTGGGGGAGAGTTCACTATGCCCCTGCACATAGGCAGACTGAAAACGTAGAAGTCATGCATGATGCACAGTGCTAGGATGTGAGGTTACTGTAACATGGTGTTGTTTCCAGGGCTTTAAGCGGTGTAACAAAACTGGGGGGGTCTCTTCAAAGGGGGTGTTGGATGTAATTAAGAGCGCAGTTTAAAACACCTAGGCTAAAAATCTGCACTTAGCATAGTGTTCCGCGCGGATGTATGACGTTACAACGCATACTTTTACATCGCATGCCTTTACAACGCGGTTTTTACATCGCATACCTTTACAACGCATAGCGCTTTGGGGTGCTGGATAGTGAATAGTTTAATTTACTATTCCAACTCCAGTCCCCGTGGACACTAGGGAAGGTGTTGGACAGTAAATTAAACGTATTCCCTATCCTAGAGCACCCCCCCAGCGAAATGCGTTGTAATGGTTTGCGTTGTAAAAGTTGCATCGTAAAGGCACTGCGTGGTAAAAGTTGCGTTGTAAAGGATGTTTCCCGTTCCGCGCGACTGGTATTATGTTGTTTATGTCATTGCATCCAGATATATAATACAGCAAGTATCATTGCACCAACAACAAGCCAGGACTATTGGCTTTGTCAATGGTCGCTAGTTCCTTAAAATAAAAAAGCAGCAACCATGGCTTTGTTGAATATAATATTGAAAATACTTCAGTTCAAAAATGATGAGACAGTGAAAGAACGATAACCTGTTCTTTTAAACTTATTTCACAGGCTTCTTTAAATGAAGTGTTCTCTAACATTGCAGCATGGGCGTTTTACTTTTTATCTAACAGAAGGCCCTTCTGTACACTGAGGCAGGAGGCCGCCACCACATGCTTGAACACCCCTGACTGCCCCATTGTCATTCTGTATGTGGCAGTCAGCCCCATACAGAATTTCAATGGGCGGGTGGGGCTGCTCTTGTGCTCCTGGAGGGGTGGAGCTGCTCTTGTGCTCCTGGAGGAGTGCGAGGCGGCTCCAGCAGCGGGGGTGAGGCCTCTCACAGGGGAGCAGCGCTGCTCCCTGTGATGGCCAAAATGACAGATAAAAGTGGTCACCCTACTGTGCTCGGCGCCCCTGGCACCTCATTACGGCGCACTGGGGTGCCGCGGCGCACAGTTTGGGAACCACAGCTCTATAGGATAGCCCAATCGGAAAAATGCACTGAATACACGAAGCCGAGATTAGCCTGGCAGCACGACCTGGGCAGTGAAATGAGCGAGGAACTGTGGCAGTACTGCTGTACCAGCACTAGGAAGGTTTCCCTAAATGGCTGACACAGACTCATACATTTTAAGTTCCTAAACAGGACTTACTATACACCGGAGAGACTCCATAGGTACTGCCTTCGCGAATCATCTCAATGTGAGCGATGCAGGGCTCCTCTGGCAGATTTCCTCCTCGTTGCTTAGTCATGTCCCGCAGTTTTCCCCTTTTGGCAAGCGGTCCATGGGGAAATTAACAGGGCTACACCTTTAACCCTGGTGCCGGACCCGTTATTGGCCCTTCTAGGATATTCGAAACCCTTACGACCTCACCAGCGTAGACTTGCTGACATGGCGTTTCTAATTGCTAAGCTTTGTATCGCAAGAGCATGGATGAGAGGTCCGCACCCCACCCTAAACCTACGGAAGAGGGAACTGATATACTGCTGCACACAAACTGAGCTATACAGTGATTTGATGCCACCGAAAAACAGACCTAAGAATTTTTGGTCCATAATACTGGACGGTACATTTATGTCAGCAGCTCAGAATAATGAAGGTGAAGATGATAGAGATGCTCAGGGTAGGGTAGATGGGATAGCAAATGACACTCACTGTGACGGCACTGTGGCGACTGATATGACGGATCAGGCGAGCGGATGAGACACAACTTATGGCCTAGCGGCCCGCTATGCCGAGGTTATGATGGAGGAGGATGGGTTTGTCAGACGAAATTGTTGATATATAAGGTCCATCTTTATTGCACTGTATTATGTCTTACCATTGTCATGATTGTAATCCTGTCATCTAACGCATTGACAATTGTAAACACTCTCATGAATATCCTGCTAATCGCTTATGATTTGCCTCTCTTTCTGTAATGTTTTTGGTTTTTTCATCTTTGAAATTGCAATAAACAAATTTAAAAAAAAAAAGAATACATAGTGCGTCCTCCAGGGAGAATCTACCAGAAGAAAGGAAGGAAAGACTACTGGAGCAAAGCAGTCGAAAGATTGAAAATGAGAGTGATAACAGAAACAACTAATATGGTATGCTGTGGGCAGTTGTAAACCCACTGAATTGTAAACAATGCACTGGTATCGGACATCTAAAAGGGCTTCAAGCAAAACTGCATAAAAAAACAAAGGGTGTCATCGAGGGAGAACAATGTCACTTTCCTTACACAATGAATACATTTTGTTGCATGGAGTGTCATCTTCTTTACCTTATGTTAACCTTTGTGGTCAGAATGTACATCTCTAGGTATTCTCTAGGCAAGCCATTTTGGAGCTTGGAATGATTGTGTAATAACAATTTCAAGTGAGATAAGAGCAGAAACATCACTGATAGGTCACGGACTGTGCTAAATAGCGCACATTAGTGGTTCGAATAGTATAACAAGGAGTTTTGAGTGCCTGTACCTCGCCTCCCATGCTGTGTTACTGATCATGCGCAAAAAGAACAGATGATGGACGAAATGCTGAACAAATCAAACATTCACCCTGAGTCACAGATCTGGGTTAAATCCTTTGTTTTTTTGGACACCACGCCATTCCAGTTTAGATCCAGACATTTGCAAATCAGTCTTGCCCTGCTCCCCCTGTGAATTTTCCAGCCTGAACTGACAGGCCAAGTCCTCCCTGGGCCGAAACAAGCATCCTGGGACACATTCTGGGTATCACCCCTCATCAGCCTGGCTAGCTTGAATCTGGTGGCGCAGTGAGTATGGGACCCATGTCTGGGCATACCCTTCCCACTTAGTGCGACAAATGGAAAAGAACAGATAAAGGACAGAATGCTGAACAAATTAAACATTCACCCCAGTCACAGATCTGGGTTAAATATCCATTGTTTTTTTACACGCCACACCTTCCAGTTTAGAACCAGCCCTATGCAAATCAGTCTTGAACCTGGGAACAGTCCAACACAAACTGCCAGGCCAGGTCCTCCCTGGACCAGAAACAAGCATCCTGGGACCGGTTTTGGGGTTTCAACCCTCATCTCCAAGGCTAGCTTGAATCTTGTTGTGTTTGCTATGTTTGCCCTAAGTGGCCAAGGGTATGCCCAGATGTGGTTACCTTGCTCACTGTTCCACTGGATTCAAACTAGCCTGGCTGATGAGGGGTGATACCCCAAAACCAGTCCCAGGATGCTTGTTTCCGGACCAGGGAGGACCTGGCCTGGCAGTTCGGGCTGCACGGTTCCCATGAGGAGCAGAGTCAAGACTGATTTGCATACGGCTGGGTCCTAACTAGGGTGGCAAATAGTAAGCAAAAGAACTATGGATTAAATCTAGATCTCTTGACTGGGGGTGATGGTTGAAAAGTTTCAGCACTCCGTTTATCATCTTGTTGTGTTTGCTGTGGTACTCATCACGGGCATGTTTCACAATGCAAAAGGTGAAGGTGATGCTGGTTTTGTTTTGGTGCACCAAGTGCCTATCGTGTGCACACAAGTCTTTTAATTAAACAACATAAATACATCACAGGGGAAAGAAAGCAATGCAACACCATGGGATGTTCACCTTGAGGTTAGGGCATGTGCAACACTAAACAACTGTTTACTAAGGTTCCTGCTTTGTACAGTGCACTGTGATGCTACACCGATGCCTGCCTGTCTCCAAATTCACACAAACATCCAAGCACACAGTTCCAGCACAGTCACTACATCAACAGTAGGTTTGCCACAACATATCAACACAGGAAATCATTTCAATCAGTAAGTAGTATACAACACAATTATTTATTGCTGCCCTAAAACACTTTCAAGACCTCATATGTACAGGTAGAGTAGTGATGAGCATAAATCAATATACTGCATTAACCCCTAAATATTGTCTACACTGTTAAAATAACCTTGCATTCTTAAAACTAAGTGAAATCTACATATTTAAAATATTATTAGAGTCCGACACTTAAAAACTTCTTCCAGCTGTTACAACCCAATGTAACGAAATGTACCCGGCCGAACTGAGGATCAGCTCCTCGGGCTGAGTAAGGAGTTTTTCTATGACTCCTTAATGCTGCAGATATTCATTTCTAGGGGTTCCATTTCCCTGTACCCATGTTTTTAGGTCTCGCGACCTATCGATGCGCGCATGCGCATCGAGCGGAGCGAGAATTCAAGCGGCGAAAACATCATGAAACCACCAGCTTTTTGCTGGCGTTTTCATGGCGTTTTCCTGCAGTTCATGTGAACCACGTGTTCAAACATGAACGCGCATCAGCCTCCCTCCATTTGCCGCAGAGCACATCAAAGGGCTTCGCCCAGCGTGCGCTCTGCGGCTTCTCGGCTTCTCCTCCCCTAATTACGCCGCACACATCCTTCCTTGGATTTCTCCTCCCCCTCCCCTGCCAGCTTCCCCCAGGCCGTGTTCCCTCATCCCTCGCACCCCCTCGGCTCCCTTTCTCCGATTCCTCTCCATTTGTTCTTCCTTCCTCTACCTTTTCACATCCTCTCTCTTTGCCTGTCCTACTTCCTCTTCATACCGCTACACCTAAATCCTTTTTTTTCTAAAGTTCATTCATCTTATATCTCTCACGTGCACAGAACAACTTCTCTCACAAACACGCTAACTTTTCCTTTATCTCGCACATATACACATGTGCACTTCATTAGTTAATTCCCGTCCCATAACCTTTGTACTCTCTCGGAGGCAAGCTCGCCCACCCCCTCTCATGAAAACCCACTCACTCTCGTGCACACATGCACACTGATTTGTCGTGCCAGGATGTTTGTACGAATCCACTCACTGCCTCTCTCGCTCCCACGTCTCCGACACACTCTCCATCCCGGCATTGATGACCCTGACATTCCAATTAGCAGACTGTGAAATGCAGGGTTTCCTAATTAACACAGCCCTCCAACTACGCACTAGTCGTTAATAAAGGGCCATTAACAAGCTCGGATTCTGGCCGTCCTGGAACTACACTCGGGCTCCTGGTTTTAAATACTACCTGCCCGCAGTGGAGCTTGTTTGTTGAAGATGCATGCTGCTGTAACCGCCATCTGCACTGGCGCGCGACGCAGATCGATGCAATAGGCTCATCCCAGGGACCAGAGGCGCGAGCTCCCCTCGCACTCAATGGCGGGACAGAACAGCAGCAAGAGAGAGTAAGCACCGGTGGGAAGCAGAACTGGAAACTACCCACACACACCGAGCAGGGGCTCTCACGGGGGCAGCAGTGAACCACCACACACAAAGGATAGGGAGGGACATGTTGGGCGCCAGCAGGGAAAACGCGCCTCACACAAACAGGGAAAGAGGAGTCGGCAGCAGTGAAAACATACTTCACACAAACACGAATAAGGAAAGAAGAGTTAGCCACAGAGAAAACACCCCTCACACAAACAAGAACGGGATAGGAAGAGTTAGCATCTCTGAAAACGCCCCTAACTCAAACAGAATAGAGAAAGAAGAGTTACAAGCAGCGAAAAACCTCCTTACACAAACAGAATAGGGAAGGAAGAGGTTAGAAGCAGTGAAAACGCCTTCACACAAAGGGAATATGGAAGGAAGAGTTAACAGCAGTGAAAAACACCCCTCACACAAACACGAACAGGGAAGGAAATATGTTGGCAGCAATGAAAACACCCCTTACACAAACAACAATAAGGAAAGAAGAGATAGCAACAGTAAGTATTTAGTTTTGCAGCACAATATCCGATTATGCAACAAGGATATTGTGCTGCAAAACTAAATACTTATAAGGTCCCCAAGCGAGACCTATTGGCAATGCCAATGCTTGTTTTAAATACAGCCAAACCTAAACATTTACCAAGATGGAAAACAATGGATGTGGTGATTAAATATCTAATTAGCTGTGCATGCAAGTGGTTTGTAAACTAGCAAACAAGCATCAAACACCACAAATGTACTGACTTAGGTTTCGAAAACAGCGTGTGAAAAATTCCATGTTGTTTAATGTGATTGGAGCGCTAAACATAGGCATTTCCGGTCAAGGTGCATTCCCATCAAAGATCGACTTTACAAAACCCTGCGATGTGGAGTATACCTTTCAACTTGTTGGCTTGTTAAGGAGCGTGATGCCGATATTTGATGGAGTGGTTCTATGAAAGTGTGTGTACACACCCAACATAGGAATGTGTGAGCCACCAGGGGATATGAAGGGACACCAGTTAAACTGATGAGCCATATCAGGGCAACCGCAACTGGTGGCTCAGTTGTGCGGGAGGGTGCACATGCAATCTGAGAAAAGCTGCAGATGAGGGTAGCGACACTCTGAGTGGCTGTAAGCAGAGACTCCATGCACACTGATTAATTCCATAAACAGCAGCAAGCTTCTGCCAAAGAGAAGGGCGGAGAGCAAATGTACCTGGGCATGTAACGTCTCACAGATTTAAAGTTAAAGCGATGGTGGGCAATGGGGGAAGCCATTTTAGGAAGGCTGAACTGATCAAAGCAAACTCACAGTTGAAAAATGCAAATGATGTCCAAAACATGAAGCGCGGTGTCTGTGAAGAAGGCGCCATGCTGATACACGAGCTGAGGCAAACAATAAAAAAATTGTGCGCACAAAGGAACATAAATAAATAAAAAAAAGAATAAGAACACATTACAGAAGTAGTCTCCTGGGAGGGCCCAAAACACCAAAAGAAGGGACTAATTAATACTTACCAAACAAAACTAGGCATTTATGAAGGGCACAGACAGGAAGACAGACAGGAAGAATGGAAAAGATGGGAGGTGCTTCAAGCCATACTCTAGATACAGCATGCCTTGCACGCAAACCAGCGCATGCGCTGCCTAGGCTCGACCTGAAAATGAAGCGCTCAGTCCATGCTCTCTATGTGAATCGCGCACAACAAGGAACGCCTCCACGCTTCAAGGGGGTGTGCCTTATGAATTTGATGGCTAAGGCGCTGGACATTTTTTAACGCTGATACGTGGGTCGCATTTGCGGTCATATACGCTCAGTCGAAAAATGTTGGAACTGCTATAAAATGACAGAGTTCACGCTGATGATTTAAATGGGGTTGCACGTGACCACCGAGGTGTCTGCATTCCCAGTCTTAGTCATATAATAATAAAACGATCCAATCCCAAGATGGCCGCGGCCCGCCGCTAAAATGGCCCTCCAATGCTCACCGGAACTGACACAATCATCTTGAAAGATGGCGCTGGAGTCGCTGCGTTACCGCCGTGGTTCTCTGGAAGTTCTTAATCAATTGTTGCTGCCGCGCGCCAGTGTCTATGAAAATGTCACAAACGTGCAGCAGGGCTGGGACGCTATCCGATCGATGAAGGTGAGGGGTAGCGCTTTTTTGTTTCAAAGGAGCTTTTAACTCGGGAGTGATTTCCCAAGCCCATGTAACTTGTGCGAGAGAGGCGGGATTTCCGGTTCAGAAAACAATCCATGCGTAGAGAGTTTCAACTCTGTAGTGCTGGCTCCCGGCCGATGACATCAAAGAAAGCCATTACGAACCTACTTTTTGTAAATGAACACCAAATTTTGATTGTGCTCGTTTACTTCACAAAGTGTGTATTTAGGCGAAACGGTCTTTTAAAGATCCTACTTTTTTAGAAAACTAGGGCTCTTATGGTTTGAAGTAGTAAATATAAAGCTAGATATTTCTTATGCTAGCTGAGGCGGCTTGCTACATCTTCTGTTCAGTAATTAAGCTATTTGCTTAAGAATGTAAAATCTAAAACTAGGAGCAGTTTGAAAAGCAAATAATTGCCTATTCAATCTTCCTTTGCAATTTATTTAAGTGTTTTTTTTTGTACAGGCAGCAAGCTATTTGTGTGTAGGTATAGTGTGTGTGTGTGCAGTTTTATAAAATGTTTTACTTGTCCAAGGGTCAGGATGCTTCAGAAGGGAAACATTGTTTACAATGACTTATAAACTGTGATGGCGCGCTTCTGCAGTGATGCACAGGCCTGCGGCGGCCAGCGGGAGTGAGCGTTGGCGCGATATCACCACACAACACAGTGTGCTGGTGACGGAAGCAACGCCTTTGAGCGAGCACTTCCCTTTGTTACCCCGCAGGCCACGGATGACGTGCGGGCTCCATAAACAACTGGAGCGTTAACCATTACATCCCTTCCCAACTCTATCTTAGAAAACAACAAATGTAATAAGTCTTGGTAGTGTGCAGTCAGCTTGAGATACTTGGACGCTTTGCAGCATTGCTGGTCCTTGCATCATCAGCAGGCGCAGTCTCGTAGGCGTTGATTTGGGTGCGGGTTGGGCTGCAGGTTATACCTCTGAGAACATCTTCGTTGTCGCTTACTGTCGGGTGGTGTCCTACTTGGAGACAGGCTGGTGGGTGGTGAGATGTTGACTTCTGAATCCCTTGCACCGTTGTCGTTCCCTGATCCTCTGCTGGAGTCTTCTTGAGCTGTGATGGTTGGGCCAACTGGTCGGTCCTCGATCTGTCCTGTCGGACGCTCAGCCGGGACTTCCTTGAACCATGAGATGTTTCGGGATACTTCTTCACTTCCTTTCTACGCCGTTACAATAGTACCATTGCTGGCAATGACCTTCCAGGCGCCGGGTTCGTAGTTTATTCTGAATTTTCCTTCTGGCTGGCGGTCTTTAAGAAGGACAGTTGCCCCTGTTCGGAGTGTTGTGGTACCGCTCGGCGTTGGGTGCTTGCTCGCATGTTCTGATGTGTTCTCCTGTTTTGTGTTTCCTTGGTTTCTAGAGGTAGGGACATCCACCCTGGACAGGTGGGGAGAGGGTCTCTCCTTGGACCGTGTAGCATTAGCGACCAGGGACTCCTCTGCGTGGTGCACTGAGTAGTGCTTCGTATTCTCTGAGAAACTCGTGGAGTCGCTTCTCGGGGTCGACCTGTTCTACCACAGCACTGCGAAACATCTTGTTTAGAGTGCGCATAAACCTTTCGACGTCGCAGTTTGCTTGTGGTCATTGGGTCGTGACTCTGCACTGGTTTATTCCTCGTTGTTTTAGAAATGTGGCAAATTCTGCTTCTTGGAACAGCGGCCCGTTGTCACTGCGGATCTCGTGAGGAAACCCAAACATGGCAGGGCATACGTGGCTGAATGCGGTTGATACTATGGGTTCTACCTGGAGTTACTTTGATAATGCATCAACAAGCACCAGAGTGTGTTTCCCTCCGGGAAAACTGCCGAAGTCTATGCTCACTTTAGACCATGGAGCGGTGCATGCTTCTTCAGTGATTACCGGGGTCAGCCTTGCTGGAGCGCTTGCCAGTTGGCACGGCGAGCAACGTCGGACAAAGTAGTCGACCATTTTGTCTAGCTCCGGGAACCAAACCTTTTTTCTCATCCGTGCTTTGATTTTTGTTGCCCCATGATAGCCTCTGTGCGCTAGTTGAGTTGCTCGGTACTTCAGTGCTTGGGGTATTACTAGTCTTGATCCTCTTAACAGGACTCCGTCTTCTGTGGCGCTGAGTTCATTTCTTTTTTTTTTCTTTTTTTTTTTTTTTTAGTTCATTTCTTATCCGCCATACCTTTATGAGATTTTCTCTGTCTTCCAGGGCCCAGGATGGCTTGTCATAGGTAATCTGTCCACGATCCTTACTCGATGGCTCCGAGGGTTCGCATGTACATGGCGTCCATGCTGGCTGATCCCTTGATGTCTTCCAGAGTCATGTTCTAGGGGCATGCAGCTGTCGACACCATGTGGATGTACTGTTCGGTCCCTTCGGTGTCCTCTTGTATCTCCTGCGGTATCTGGTGTCTTGACAAGAAGTCAGCTGATTTTGGCCCCGGGCCGGTAGGGTACCTCCATCTCGTATGACTGCAGCTGAACTGCCCATCGCTCAATTCTTGGAGGGGGTGAGGTGCAGTCCCTTTGAAGAGAGGAGCGAGGGACTGATGGTCGGTGACCATGGTAAAAGGCTGTCCTGTTAGTGTAGATGAAAGTGGCTACAGGCCCACTTTATAGCTAGCGCCTACCGCTCGATCTGAGCATATCGCGTCTCAGTTGGAGTGAATGACTTGCTGGCAAATTCCAAGGCTGCCCATCGGCCGGGTTCGTGTTCCTGAGCTAGTACTGCTCCTAATCCTACCGGGCTAGCATCAACAAGTACTTCACTTTTTTTGGCCGGATCGAAGTATGCCAACGTGGCTTCTTCCAGTAGTGCATCTTTTATCCCTTGGAATGCCTCTTCCTCTTTCTGACCCCATTGCCATTTGGTATCTGTCGGGTGAGGGCCCTGAGTGGTTCTGCTTGGGTTGCTAGTCCTGGGATAAATCTCCCGCAGTATGTGGCCATCCCTAAGAAACTCCTCACTTCGGTGGGCGTTGTCGGAGCGGAAGCATTCTTGATGGCGTGGGATTTCCTCGGGTACACTTAGATGCCTTCTTGGTTGAACACGTACCCAAAAAATTCCAGAGATGGCTGGAAGAACTGACATTTACCTTTGTGAAGCGTTGCTCCGTGTTCACTTAGGCGTTTTAAGGTGTTGCGGAGGTGCTTATGGTGATCAGCTGCGAATGCTGAATGAATTAGGATATCGTCGCTGATGTTCAATACGCCTGGCAGTCCTGACAGCATTTCACATATCATGTTCTTGAACACCTCCGCCGCTGAGGATATTCCGAAGTTGAGTCGTTTGTACCTCCTCAGCCCTGCTGAAGGTTGTGATGTAGCAGCTTTATTCTGATCGTGGCAGCTGGTGATATCCTGCATTCAGATCGATTTTAGAGAACCACTCTGACCCCTTGACGTCTGCGATGATATGGTCTATCGTTGGTGTGATGTGACGTTTGCGTTTAATGGCTTTGTTGGGAAGTCTCATATCGATGCAGGGTCATATTGCCCCCGGCTGCTTCGGTTTTTCCGCAGTGACCATCGGGAATACCCACAGCGTCGGCCCTGAGACTTTTTCGATGACGCCTTGCTCTTCCAGGATCTCTAGTTCTTTCTCTACCAGTGAATTACGTATTAGTTTCGGTGCGAGGTCTGTGGCCGGTTACCTATTTCCGTCCGCCGCCCTGCTACCTAGCAGGGCGGCAGACGGAAATACGTTTTTTTTAGCGAGGATAACCTTTTCCCGCCCTATGAGGTATCGCAATACCCCGTTGAGAGTATTTTGATCTTTTTAAGGCTTACCCATTGTGGTTCAAGCCCACACCACAGGCACACTTTTGCCCTTTTGTGGTCCCAGAGAGTAGGACCGGGTGCGTCTTTTAGGGGACGCAGACCATCCACTCTCAGGGTCTGTTGGTCCTGAAGAAAACCTGGTTAGTTTATACCTTCATGGTTGATACATGTAGACCAGATACACATAGAGATACATGGGCTCATAATTACCCTCACTTTATCTCGCCATTGATTTTAACATTGTCCAGTTGCTTGCAAATAAAAATCTTATTTTTCCCGAGTTAAACCAGGACAATTTTTAACACACTTACATTTTTTTCACGCACCCTCACTCACAACCTGCTCCACTGTAAACAGGTGTTGTAGCACATCCTGATGACGCTAGGTCATTAGGGTGGACCCCGATGATGAAGCATGTCACCACTAGGTGGTGAGTGAGGGGTTTCTTAACAAAAGGAGAACTTTCTCACTTTTGTATTACCACACACCCCATTAGGAATCGGCGATTCCATGTGGGTGGTACTCCTTGTTTGTTTCTAAAAAAGATTTACCTACATCGGGCCCCAAATCTTTACAACAGTAAACTTCAGGAAAGCGTATAAACATATATAACAATCAACAATTGAGATAGTATCAAAGCGCATAAAAACACACCACAACATGTGCTACATATATACACGCTCACGTGTGGGAAGTGAAAGACTGGTAACGTGCATAAAAGCAAAATGGTAAATTGTTTATTGTGTGCTTTCTGCCACAAAACCAAAGTTAATTGCAGACAGAAGAGTTTTCAAAGACCGGAAAGGAGGCTATTGAACCTCCTTCCCCTTACTTGTGTCTAACTGCCTTAATTCAAGGGAAAATCCACATGGTGACGCAGAAACAAGGGTGTCAGACTCCTTAGTACAATTGATTCCAGCGCAGTCCTCCGTTAAGGGAGCAACAGTCCCTGAAGGGCAGCCATCAACTCGGAAACAGAGTGTGTTGATGGCTGCCCTTTAGGGTCTATTGCTCCCGTAACGGAGGTTTTCTTTCGAATATGTATATATATATTTATATTGACACACTTAACTGTTAGTTTTCTACAATACATATACCTTTACCATGCATGCTTTTACATTGGAGGTGTAAGTATTTTATAACTGAGTAAAAACCCATAACATATAGATTAATACTTACATTTTTGTGGTAAAGGCATATTCGGGGTTAAAAAAAAGTTATGACTTCCGTAGTAAAGGCATTGGTTGTAAATGCCATTGTAGTTCCGTCCAACAACAATTTCAGAAATGTCTTTGGCCTGCAAAAAAAACAAAACACTCTTGTCCTTTTTTATGTGCCATGCGATGAGGTTACAAATTATAGTAGCATTATCATTATATCAGAACTCTCACACTAGCCTCTTTGATTATGTTGGTACTCCTAATTTATCAAGGTTTTGATTTTAGTAAGGTTCTGAATCTTGCCACCACTTTGCAAATCTACGTGGGCATACTTGCCAATAGGTCTGATTCAGGCCTGAGGTTACAATAAATGTGTACCCGTTTTCTTACTAGAACTACTGTCAGTAGTACAAACTGAGCTCGCAGCATTTCCTTAGCGGACATGCACAATAGAAATGGCTTTGCATTAAAGAATATACCACCCCCCCCCTTGTACTCGAAGGCTGCACCATTGTGCACTCCATGTGAGACTTGTTTTACTGTCTTTCATTTTGCGAAGAGATGTGGTGAAAGACTCATAAATCATGGCATTAAAAACACACATGCACAAATGCATTTAGCATTTAAGCCATAACCGTGCCATCAACCTGGTAAACTATAAAAGAAAGGGTCACACGGGCCTACACATATTGATCTTGGGGCTAGCACAGAGTCCTTCTCATCTGCGGATTCGCATCTATTTTGTAAAACAAATATCTGTGGTTTGTTTTAAGTTCTATCCTGCTTTGGGTTTTCAACTGCAGAAACGGAGCACAGGACTGAAGCCTCACTGAGCTGTTCAGAGCATCTTCTCTCAAACACAGTGACGCATTTCAGGTGCAGGGCAGGAAGCAGAACACTGACACCTGCATAATTGGTCATCAAATCTTATCATAACAAACTGTGCAGGTTTTATAGCTGAGCTTGCCGCCTGCAGCCTCAAACTCACCCTTTTATAATTCCTCACAGGGTGAGGTCAGGTCGGTATAGCTTGCTGGCCACAACCCTCCCTGTGATGAGTTGTGAAAGGGTGGGGTGGCTTTGCTCCAGTCCCTGATAGACTTAAAGTCCCTGGTGCTGTAGGGTTTCTGCAAGAAGCTCACAGGGGCTATCTTTGCAACTCTGTTTGGGACTGGAGCTTATCCCCGGAGGCAATGCTTTTGCCTGGGTCATGACCCCTGTCATCAGGATTGTGAACTTGTCAGCCCAGCAAAGTATGATTGATGTAAGCTTCATCATCACTGAGAAGTAGGTGCTAAAGGTAGTTGTACTTGGCCCAGTTTGCAGAGCCATAGTAGGATGGACCCTGGACATCAGAGGCAAATTACTCCAGCCTCTATGGCTGGGTCACAGTAGTCCCTGCTTGCTCTGAGGCCGCAAGAATCTGCCAGGCTCCATTTTCTCTACCTTAGAGGAGTCAGTACTCTAGTATGCATATTGTTTTGCAAGGTTGTGGTATCAAGGTCTCCATTTTTTGCTGTTAACCCCTCTAACACCTTTTACATCTTCAAGAACCCCCCCCCCCCCCTCACCCTTTTGTTTTCTTCCTGGTTTGAAATAGTGTTTGACCTAATCAAAATTTTCAGAATGCTTTTCCACCCATTATTTTATGTGATGGTGTCTTATTGTCATAGTGTCAATTTTGACGTCCATCGTATGGAGGCTCTTTCGCATGTCGAGTGGCAGCACCATCACCTCAGTGTATAGTTTCAAACCAGTTTTGTCATGTTGGAGAGGGTCCTCTGCCAGCTCCTTCCTGTCAGGTGCGTTAGCGATATTGCTGGTGTCAAATACAAGCATATGTTGTCTCTGGTCCTGTTTATTTCTAGTTTCAGCTCTAGCTGTACCACCATGTACCCTGCACTGTAGCTCTGTTTCTTAGCAGACCGGGACGCTCCAAGGCCCAAGCCCAACTATGGACACCCCAAACGTGGAAGAATGTATCCTCTCTGTTGCAGTCCAGGAGCCACACAAACACCTCGCATGTCTCACTCAACACGCACCTCCGCATTGGGTTGGTGTATGTCACATCCAACAGTGTTAGAACCGGGTGCGGTGTCAACTTAGGTGTGTAATTCATGCCCACTCTGTTGGCAGATTCCACGCAATTAGCGCCCCCCCCCCCGGTGCTCCACCAACAGTAAATTCTGGCAAGTAGGGCCCCCTACAGGACTCCAGTCAGGCAAAGAAGTTCAACCTGAGCTGCATTGCCGTCTCTTTAGCTATGTTGCAAGCTACTCTCTCCTTCAGTGCACCACCAGACCTCGGCCTGCCATGCTCTGCTATGGTAACAGCAACGCAGAGCACAAATCCCTGCGTCCTGATGGACCTCCCCTCTAATACACGATGATTGGGTACTCCAGCTCTTTAAATCTGCACGGTCCACAGGCATAGACAAAGGCAGCTCCCTTCTCACGATCTCCCACCTTTTGTGCTCCCCGCAGCCTAGATCCAGTGGCACACTGATCCTCTCAGGTTTCACTTTCAGATTGCTGCACTTCTCAAACCTGCAGACATCCCCCATCTCAGCACTTTCAATCTTGAAAGGCAATAATATATTCCTGTAGCAGATGATGATGTATATAGTAACCAGGTTGGTGAAGCCTCTTCCATAAAGAGCTATCTTGGCTGACGGCACTCTTATACCCACTGCGCCCCTCACCCCTTCCACCCCCGTACGATCCCAATTATTTTTAATAAATCTCCCTCATATCTGTTCTCATGTGTTGGAATGGTTGGTTAAAATGATATGCCAGTTATGAGTATGCTTATTATAACTTTCATCTGCAAAAAGTATGACCAATATTCAAAAATGTTTTGATATAAAGGAGACAACTGTGAATTAAATATTTTAAGACCACAACATCATTTTATTGTAACTGAAGAAAATCTGATTTTCCTTTGTCTATTGTGGTATCTTTACCAGTTATTTTTGTTTGATTCATGTTAGTGCACAGAGTTTTGAAAAACAGGACTGTGTGAGGTATTTATACATGACCAGGAGCCATTTAGGATCTTATGGCCAAGTAAGCTACTTACACCAGACATTAGGAGCTTGAGATCTAGATTGTAGCCTAACGGCTAGAGTGGTCAACCTTGAAGCTGGGGAACTGAGTTCGAGTCTCTGCAGTGGCGCTCAACATTCTGTGATTCTGGGCAAATCACTTGACATCCCGGGCCTACCAAAAATGAATGTGTCCGTCTAACTTAACTGGTGTTCATGTAAAGCTCTCTGATACCTTTGGGTCTACTTTGCACTATATAAAACACACAAAAAAGATCAGGAAAGTTCTAATTTGTTGACTGAAAGATTGTTTGGGTGAGTGCTGGTTTTCAGGGTGCACAGTTGGTGGGAGAGTAAGATCATTTACAAGGCCGTACAATGACCAAAGAGGGGAGCTGGCTTATGGGGTGTACTTACTATGTGAGTGTGTGCTGGATTTAGGATGTATATGTTGCGGGTGGTGGTTTGGGAAGGAGTGCAAATGTGGTTGAGGACGGTTTGAAGAGCTCCTAGACTGAGGGTTATAGGAGCTAGTGTACAGATGGCAAACAGGACTCTGGTGTATTTCAGGTGCGTGGCGCACCAGCGATAGCTATTGTGGGCTGCCTGAGCTTAGCCGTAGAGCTCCACCACAGTCACAAGAGGGAGAAAGATGACCTGGTGGCCTTCATTTTGGAGTCGTTGGCATACCTTGTCACCTCACGCCCCACTGCGGTCAACATGGCTCGAGCTGCCACCGAACTGACTGCCTTCGTCAAGCAGGAAGCTGAGAAGCCAGATGCCACCTCTGAGAGTATTAGGAACAGGTAACTGGTTATTATGGAATCAACTGCCATCCAGCACTCCCACAAACACGCTATACTCCATCTTTTTGCATTATTTCTGTAAACCGCACAACTTAATAAGTTGAGCCTTCGTCTTTGGGTAATGATTCGTAGGGGTGAATCAGTAGAGTCTAACTACATTTCTTTATCACACTACTTCTGTTGTCAGGTCTTTGTATCCCCAGCCTTATATTCATTGCCCTTCCAAAATGTAATGGGTTGGGGAAGCAGATCTTGTTCTGTGTCCTGTTCACAGGCACTATCATCGGCGTACCTCACCATTGTCGCTCTCAAGAAGTGCAGTCTCTTTGCTTTGTTTTACAAATGTTTTTCTGATCTCTCTGTCCCTGCATCTATGAAGTCCTTGCCAGTGCTGTCAATTGGACCAGCTCCCATGCAATGCCTCAAGGTTTTGGATAATTACAGCATATTTATGAATATGTTTAAAACGTTTGCTATACTCTGAGTTTGATTATTCTAGCGTGAACCTCGATTTAAAAAAAAACAGCAGAGCTCTGTACGTGGTCCGAGTGAGATTTCCTGACTCTGCACTTTCTTTGAAAGGGTCGCAGGAGTGAGACAGTTTGAGGTGTGAATGGTCACACAAAGTCCTACCTGTCTGTTTCAGCAGTAGTCTTCCATCTCTTCCCTTTTTTTTTTCTTTCTTTCTACAGCATGTCTCATCTTCCTCCTTGCTCTTGCTGAACCAAGTATCACTTTTACCCACTCTGGCAGGTCTTACCTCTACCATTGTTGTACCTGCATTAGAAATATCACCTCATTGACCTTGCTGTAGCTGGTCTCACCTCCCGCCTTCTTGAAGCAGGTCTCACCTCTCGCCTTGTTCTCTCTGTAACAGCTCTCTCCTTTCTGCTCTCCCTGCAGAACGTCTGACCCATCCACCTGTTTTTGCTGATGTAGGTATCGCCTCTTGGATTCCCATACAGAAGGTCTCACCTCTTAATTTGCCTCCACCTTAGTGTGATTCAGTGGGCTGAAGACATGCTGACGAAGGACATAGGGGACAACCGCCAGATCGGGGAGCATGGCGCAAACCACATCTTGCAGAATGTCCCAAACCAGGACATTGTTATACTGACCCACTGTAATACCGGCTCCCTGGCAACAGCTGGCTATGGCACTGCTCTAGGTGAGTCACGCTGGAGGATTCGAGGGGGTGCTGCTTCCCAGTTACACTGGAACAACAATGCTCTTTTTGACTCTCCAGAAACTTCTTACAAAAGATCTGGAAGGGCCTTGTGTGCCCTACTAATAATATTAAAAAACAAGCATTTGCAATGCAATAAGTTTCGCATTTGCAAGAGTTTGAGCTATTAGTGATGCAATAGGTCTCGCATTTGCGATGCAATAGATCTCGCATTTGCAGGAGTTTGAGCTATTGACATTGTAAATGACAATGCTCTTTATTTTTGTGTTTTGAAAACCTGCAAGCAGTACATAAACACACACTTTGTACTTACTGCCAGCCTTGCTTCTCGTAAGCAGCAGCAATAACAGCACAACTTACTTCCAGCCTTGCTTCTCGTTAACAAGGACTATAAGTACAAACTGTGTGTTTACGCACACTTGCTGGTTTTCAAAACACAAAAATAAAGGCTTTGGCACTGTCATTTTACAATGCCAATAGCTCAAACTGTCGCAAATGCGAGACCTATTGCATCGCAAATGCGAGACCTATTGCATCACTAATGCTTGTTAATATTGGAAAATCGTGACTGATTTTGAACAAACAGCTGATACTGGTTGAAAAGAAAACTGGTTGGAGCATCTCAATTGTTTCCATTTTCTTTCTTGAAATTCCTCCTTGTAAACAGCAGCATCTGCCGCACCCCTAGTTCCAACACACCAGGACGGTTAAAAGGAGTTTCACAAAATTTAACAGGACACAGTAATTTTATCAAAATTGTACAAAAGAATGAAGTGCTCTATTTCATTGAGCTCAATAGTACAACAAAACTCATCATTTTGTATACATAGATGTGGAAAAATACTATTTGCAACATTTTTTAACTGCACAAATGATAAGGAACGATAAATGCAGATGAAGTTAGAAAAATGTAACTGTGGGCGTATACAGGTAGAGATATCAAAATAAAAATGTCAGAATACCGGGGGCTTTAAAAATAGCATCTTCCTTCTTGGAGCATTCAAAACACAATTTTTGAACTCTATGGCTCATATTTTCTCACCTTTAAAGATGAAAGGAGGAGACATCCGGTTTCAAACCTCAGAATGGATCTATGTGCATTTACTCTAATATCTTCGCATTGCACATACGATTCTGACAAACATACCCATGCATACATTACGAAGTAAGCACACTCCAGGTGCACCTTTAACCCCTCACTATTTACTTTAGTTTTAAATGAACTTAATAAAAATAAATGTTAGTTAAATAATGGTTACAAAAACAAACTGCTTCGAAGCCATAGAAGTTAACTAGTAAAATCTGGCACTATTTTATCCATTTTTTGTGAAATGTTTTCTGGTTTTGGAGTCTGGCTACCGACAGCTTTCGTTTTCAGTTGCTAAGGTAATCTGATCTGTACTACCGCCTGTTGTAGATGTGTGCATTGTGTACCCATTGTGTTGTTAGTAAACCTGCTACAATGTCTGCTTACAATATTTGATAATGGGATATTGGTACCTCCATGTATCTACTTTACACAGACACATGGGAATTGCCAAATCATGGTTTATACATACTTCTTGAATGGCTGGATGTCAGTTCTCCTGCATTTTAAACCCACTCAAACAAATGTACATTAATGTGCTATTTCTTGCACCATAATGACATCACTTCCAGACAATGTTTGCTTCCACCAGCCTCTATAGCTCACAGCATCCTGACCACTAGCAGCTACGTTGCCGGCTCTGCTTCCACAGAATTCTGTCAGTTAAGATGAGAACTTTAAATCCAAATTAATATCAGCGGAAACCTAAGATCGTCCTTTGTAGTTAATATGAGCAATTTTTCTTCGGAAAAAGTACTGCAAAGTTTTCTCGCAAAGATCAATAAAAACAATTTAATATTTTTAAACATGGTCTTCGTAGCCCTTGCACACCAAAGGAAATCATTCCAACGGGATATCGTTGGCATTACACTTGTACTCGAGTATTGCCCATTACTGTGCAGAAGGCCGTGTAAGTTCCTAAACTGTAATATTGGCTGCACTAGTTTTACAGCCAGTGCTCAGACCATTCTTGTACGCCTGTTATATTTGTAAATAAGGGAAAGAAGGTATTGGAACACGTACTCAGGTCACACTTCGTGGTTAGTGGGGTAGCTGGGATTCTCAGTGTTTTAAGGGGATTAAAAGTCAAACTACAAATGGCGGCAAGGAAAAAGGTAACCAAAGCTGGCTCCTTACTGCCAACCAAGTTTTTGGGCTTCAAGCAGTCCCATCTTTTGTTTTCGCTAGTTTGCAATAAAATAATCTTTAAAGTGCATGAAAATAGTTTTTGTATTAATCGCAACATTCATGCAGCAGCACTTTGTTGTCGACTAGAGGTGTAAAAAGCTGTGGAAACAACCTTGAATGTGTACTTTGTTTTAGAAGTGAATTTCGGCTTACAATGAAAGCTTGGCTAATAATCAAGGGCTGAGAATGTGCTCTCCTGACCCCACCACACCCATGCCACCAACCCCGACATAACAGATTCTAAGTGTCCCCTCAATGGAAGTACAGCAGCTGCAAACCTTACATGCGGTGCAATGGTTTAATATGCATTGGAAGGCAAAGAGTAAACAGACTTAGGAGCACAAACATAACTCACAATCTGCAGCAAAGAGTTCTATACATTGAATAAGAGGGACATGCTGTGTGGACAGACCTGCCTCCCCTTTTCTATTCATACCTTCTCTGCGGGGAATGATCCTATAGGTCAGATCTCACGTCAGCTGGGGAGTGCTTTTTCAAGTCCCCTGGTGCAAGGAGGTCGGCTCTGGTGCAGGCAGCAGGCCTTTCTCCTGAGGGCGAAGAACGAGGCAGCTCGAGCCACGGAGAAAGTGGGCGGGGGTCATGAACATCAAGCATGGTGTGCTGCTGCCTAAGAAAGTTTAATTTTTAATAAAGAAATGGTTTTGGGAGCCACACTAGAAGAAAGGCGCGCAGGCGTGATTCTTCCAACTGAAATGCTACGTGCCAGTGAGCCGTACGTAACTAAACTGAAAAAAGGCGTAACCAGCATTCTTAAAGGTTAATAATAAAGTGAAAAGTGGGCACCGTGCTTAAAGCGAACGCGTGGCGCCCCCGACTGGGGCTGGGATGAGGGGCTGCAAACCCCGGGTGCAATTGTTGATGTGTTGGCTGATTTGGGTGAGCGGTGCATAACAAAAGAAATGCGTGATCGCCAACCTGGAACCCAAAGCTGCCTCGCATATCAAATCAGAAGAGAAAGCATGCAGGGGGAGTAAAAAAAGTGAAAGCGCGCCATGCCAGTGTTCTGATGAAACGCTGTGATAAAGAGATGCCCGGGGTAGTGGGCAAAACAAAGTGGAAGCGGGGAGTAAAGAAAGTGAAAGCGTGCACATCCCCTGTCCAGGCGCGTGCACATGTCCTGTCCGGGGAGGCACGCCGAGCAGGAGACTGGGAGGGAACAAAACATGCCTCCGTCCCAATGAAAAGCACGCATTTGGGAGCTGCGCCAATAAGCGGCATAGGTGGAGCTTCCACCCCCGCTTCGGAAGCTAAATCGACAATAGATCTCACAAGTGAGCAGCACATGCGCTGCGTCGCTAGGCGAGACCTAAAAAACTGTCTGATGACAGTATAGAAGTGGGGCTCCCTCATGTGTGTGCTAGGAAGATAGAAACAGAATTATGGTTTACCAGTGCAGCAGGATCAGTGAGGAGAGTTTGGGGTTGCTCCTCCTTGTTCTCCAGAAATTATCTCTGATGAGAAGGCTGCCTTTTACTTTGGCATTAAAGATTGCAACCAAATCCACCCTCTGGAGCATACATCAGAGATCTGGATCACCAGTGCACTGCCACCTCGTGCAACACTGACACAAGCCCAAAAGAGAGTCAACATATTCCTTCCTCAACATCTCCCTATATGCAAAACCCTCCGGAGCATGAGGGCTTGCCTGTGGGATAAATGTCCTGTAGACAGGAGCATAGAGAAGAGGTCCACATTCACCTTCTTCCAAAATGCTTCGAGCATGGAGAATAGGTCCTGAAATCTTGCTCTTACTTCTTTCACTCCAGAGCACTTGCTCTTGTCTGTTGTTTGAACCTCTGTTGAGAGAAGCATAGGGAACTCCACCTTCGCTTGATCTTAATTTGTTTTTAATTATCGAAAGCTGAAATAAAATCGAGCCTCTCTGATCTCTTTGGGTGGGAAAGGGCCCTTATGGCAGTGCAACCTCCCCTGCTGGAATCCACCCTTCAAAACTTTGGCAGCAGTGTTTGGACAATGTTGTAACTTCTGTAATTGCAAAGTTTGCATAGTGTGCTAGAACTGCTAATGCTTACCATACTGACTCCATTTTTCCTTTCACTTCTGCAGGAGTGGTGCGCTCATTGCATGCTGCTGGCCGTCTGGCACATGTGTACTGCACGGAAACGCGGCCCTACAACCAGGGGGCTCGGCTGACCGCATACGAGCTGGTTTATGAGAAGATACCATCCACACTTGTCGCGGACAGCATGGCCTCTTTGGCAATGAAGGAGAAGGCTGTGTCTGGTGGGTGTGACTTGTGCCTCCGATTACTTTCGAGTTAATATGATAATGCTGTCTGACATAATGCACAAGGAGGGCCTTTTTAGGATTATGTTTTTTTCAATATTGGCTGGATCTCATGGTTACATTTCTTCTCATGTTGAAGCATTGTGCAGGCTAACTATCAGCAAAATGTCATAATGTGCAAATTAGGTGGTGTCTACAAGAAAGCCCTTTCATCTAATTACATATGGGTTGCGTAGCTTCAAGGCTCTGAGGAACAGTAAAGCAAGGGCAGGGCCATGGGGGAGGTAGGTTAGACATGCACTTGGGGTAATACTGGTTTTTAAATCGTTTTAGGGATATTAGACCCTCATGTACTTTCAAAATCCAAGTCAGATCTTTCCTATACCAGTGCAGCTCCTTGCCCTTTAAACCGCTCTAAAGGACATTAAAGACAAGTTACTTTCCATGTCTGAAAACCTCTGACAGATGGAATAGGGTTTGTTGGATGTTCGCAGCCCCTGCTCAGATGCCCCTCACTTTCCAGAATCTATTGATATTCTACCTGGGTGAGACTAGGGCGACTATCACATTATGGTAGAAATTAGTCTGTGGGTCCACATAGTGTAAAGTTTGAACTGAAGGTAGGGGCGTGTGCATGGAGCCAGTCTATTGGCCACTTAATGTGCAGTTTAAAAGAGCCACTGCATGGATAGAACATTTTCTATGTTCTTCTCTTCTACTCTTATGCCGCCCCTTATTTCCTCTCCACTTTGTTGTTTCCAGCTGTCATCGTGGGCGCAGACCGGGTTGTGGCTAATGGAGACACAGCCAACAAAGTGGGAACCTATCAGTTGGCTATTGCCGCAAAGCACCATGGGATACCCTTCTATGTGGCAGCCCCCAGCACCTCCTGCGACCTGAGCCTTGAAGAAGGGGACAAAATTGTGATAGAGGAACGCCCTGGCCAGGAGCTGACTGATGTGAATGGAGTCCGAATCGCTGCTCCAGGTGAACCTCTGATATGGGCTATAAGGGAATGCGGGGCTTTATCGCAGCACCAGGTGTGCTTCTGGTGTGAACTAGAGGAGCTTGATCGCTGCTTCAGATGATCCTCCAGTATAGGCAGGAAGGCGGTGTAAACCTTAAATGAAGCACGAGATAAGGCTCTACTATGGACTTGCGAGGGGAGCATCACCACTGCTCCAAGTGAAGAAAAGGATGATATAGAGAGTGGAGCTTGATTGTAGCACTTGGCGAGACTAAGGTAGATGCTGAGAAATGCTTAAACAGGTTTTGAGAAGTAGTTTTACAGTATCCTTGTGTCTAACTCTGACCCAGAATCCTTCAAACTCATGGAAGATAAATTGGTCATGACCCCAAAATAATATAATATTTTCTCGCAATGATTATGTAAAATGAAAAATATGGTGAGCAAGCTAGTGGTGCTTGAGGAAATGTCTTTCTAAACACATAAACCGATTCTCATTTAGTGTACATCAGAGGTACTACATAATAAAAAACGATGAAGAATAATTCAAGAAACCCCATGTCTTAAGGAAGATTCAAAAGGTGAATTGATTGGAAATCGGGAGTATTTAAAGATGGGGCCAAAGACAAAAAAGATCCTACTTCTCAATGTTCCAAACCCACATGTAATTCATCGTGGCACCAATATCCAATCCTGACTGGATAATCAAAGACTGTGAGAGCGAACATGGCATTTCACTTTTTTCTAAGAATATAAGATGGATTGCCATGGATGGCTCTACTCTGAGTTTATTTATTGTAATTTATAGCTTGCATTGTGTAACCTGCAACTCAAAGCAAATTCCATATTCGTAAAATTATGCTATATTCACATTAATTTTTAATGTAGAACCACATGATTGCACACTGTATAACATCTCTATTTAGTAATGAAATGACCGTCTGACACTATTGATTGACACTATGCAAGGCTAGTATACCAGCCCCTTCCTGGGGTTGTCCATATAGTCCCAAGCACAAGAAAGACATGCCCCCAGGTAGTAGTATTCCCTCATCACAGAACGTCCCAACCCTGTCCACACCACAGCTGTGCATCAAGTGCTAGACTAAGTCCTCTGTACTCTTACTAATATATTCCCTGAAGGAACCCCTAATACTGTGTGATCTTGTTGCTTTTGTCTGTAGGAAATGCACCCTTCTGTCAAGGTGTAGCACTTAATCCAAAAGCCAGGTTTTAGCATTGAGGCTCAAGGGGTGCAGCCATGTAATGGCCAGCCTGCATTTGGTCAATAACATTATCACCACCATTTATCTAGAGAGAGCTCAGTAGGGCAAGTAATGTGTACACCTAGATATTCTGCTCTACTATCTGTGATGACTCTCGTGGCCTCCCACCAGTATGGCTGTACCATGGGGCAGACAGAGCTTTGCCAGATGCGTGAAGTCAGCCTATGGGGTCCGGCATCTATTACATGGGACTGTGCAAGGAATTGAATCTATTTATGACACTGGTGTGTGATATAACTTATGGATGTATTTGCTGTGTACAAGTTTGTCTGTAGTTATGTAGGGGATACCAATATTGTGTGCATAGACCAGACCTTCCCACACACATCTGAAATGTTAACAATAGTGAATAACAATTTGCAATATAAAGGATTTCATAGGATGCACATGCCCTAATAGTGTTCCCAGACAATGTCATTCATCTTGATGGCACTGAATAATGGATTTGCTCTTCTTTGGGGGAAAAGTGATATTATCTCTACAGGAGCGCTTCCCACAGTGTAGGTCGTCAATCTATTTTTGGAGGTCGAGAAAGAGCAATACATAAAGATACCTTTGCATTTTGTAGTTATCGGTTCCCATTTTCTGTGCTTCAAAGACAGAAGTCAACAAGCATTTACAATGCAATAGGTCTCGCAGTTGTTAGAGTTTGAGCTATTGGCATTGTAAATGGCAATGTCTTTTATTTATGTGTTGGTTTTTAAAACATAAATAAAAGGCATTGTCATTTACAATGCCAATAGGTTAAAATCTCGCAAATGCGAGACCTATTGCATTGCAAATGCTTTTTTTTTATGTAGTTGTCTGTGAAGTTCCACTTGCAAGTCATGGAGCACGCCCAGGTCAAGCAGAATCTGTGGTGTTTCTAGACAACTGAAACAGCCAATTGTTTTATGGCCATTTCTTGCAGGTGCTTCACAAAAAACAACCACGAGGACTGACAGGGGAGACCCCTCAGCAATCCTGCATATTAATGTTTTAGGAGAAAAGATAGTTGCAAAAAAATACTAGGCGTGACCGTCTGGACAAGATTGGACAAAACCAAAGAAAAACAGCAGTCTTTTCCACGTTTGGGGTGTCTTTAAAGCCCTAGCCTAGCAACATTTTAACTGCACTCTGCATCTGCACTCTAAATCTGCACTCTGCACTCTGCACTCTGCACTCTGAATCTTGAATCTGCACACTGCACTCGCACTCTGCACTCTGAATCTGCACGCTGCACTCACACTCTGCACTCACACTCTGCACTCACACTCTGCATTCTGAATCTGCACTCTGAATCTGCACTCTGAATCTGCACTCTGAATCTGCACTCTGAATCTGCACTCTAAATCTGCACTCTGAATCTGCACTCTGACTCTGACTCTGCACTCTGACTCTGCACTCTGACTCTGCACTCTGACTCTGCACTCTGACTCTGCACTCTGACTCTGCACTCTGACTCTGCACTCTGACTCTGCACTCTGACTCTGCACTCTGACTCTGCACTCTGACTCTGCACTCTGACTCTGCACTCTGACTCTGCACTCTGACTCTGCACTCTGACTCTGCACTCTGACTCTGCACTCTGACTCTGCACTCTGACTCTGCACTCTGACTCTGCACTCTGACCTCTGCACTCTGCACTCTGCACTCTGCACTCTGCACTCTGCACTCTGACTCTGCACTCTGCACTCTGCACTCTGCACTCTGACTCTGCACTCTGCACTCTGCACTCTGCACTCTGCACTCTGAATCTGCACTCTGAATCTGCACTCTGAATCTGCACTCTGAATCTGCACTCTGAATCTGCACTCTGAATCTGCACTCTGAATCTGCACTCTGAATCTGCACTCTGAATCTGCACTCTGAATCTGCACTCTGAATCTGCACTCTGAATCTGCACTCTGAATCTGCACTCTGAATCTGCACTCTGAATCTGCACTCTGAAAGTGTGCTTACCCCTCTTCTAGTGCACTTCCTCAGAGGTAAGAAGCACTATATACATTCAGCTACAATACAATACACGCCTTTCGCGAAATTATTTTCTTCCTTTGGTTGTCTGCCCTGGACTATATATATATATATATATATATATATATATATATATATATATATATATATATATATATATATACTACGTGTAGAAAACAAAAAAAAAGCTTAACACAAAAAAGAGACAGGATGCTTTATTACAGTTTTATAAACATCAACTTTATCGACTGTTAACACCTCTCTTGGATCTGAAAAACCCAAACAGGAAATCACGATGATCATCACAAAATATGTAATTGCGCAGACAAAGCTTGAGAATACTTTCATCGTTAATAGCCCATAGCCAACAGCAAGATCTCAAATACTCTGTACCCAACAATACCTAGGGTACACTGCTAGATTGATTTAGTATGGCACTGGAAGGGGAGGTGTGTGTACGAGGCCTATCATACTGTCTTCATAAATGTAAAAAGCCTACCTGTTGTGCTGTTCGGTAACTTTGCCCTACGGCTCCGAGAATATTTGCTGAAAGAACAAGCGTGAGGCGGCTCAGGCGCAGCACGTCTTCCGGAGACGTGCGCGTCCACAGAGCTGAGTCGGCTCGTGCACAGGCCAGTAGCGGCTCGTGCACAGCTCTAGACTCCCTTGCCAGTGAACACGGCGACTATAGAACTCGCTGGCGGGAGCGCTTCGCGCTCCAACGCCAGCTCGACCTAAAAATCAGGCTATGTCTTCTGGCAAAATGCTACTTATCCTTCTTACATGGGGATTGCTGTTTACTTCTCTTTCTCTGACTGCAAAGTCAGAAGAGGTTTCAAAGTGAACTATGTGACAGTCTTGCTGGGCTACAGGCAGAGTGACAGTGTAGGGTATAATTATTGTGTAACATACAACATTTAAATACCTGTAAATTAACTGTGCACATTTCAGTATATATCAGTAGTTAGGAAAGCAAACATTAAGCACATTTAAAAAAATGTTTTTCTCATGTGTGTTGGAAATAAACAGTTTGATAGGATTAAAGCAAATCAAGACACTTTTACTTGGTGATGCGTGAACGATAAATATTCTCAAACCCGATTTCCACACGTTCTAATTTTTGTGCTACATAAATCAGTAAAGCTTTATTCTTTGTAAATTTAGTTTTCATTTAATTAGAAAATGTGCTGTCTGGAAATGACAGTGTGCTACCATGCGATGTTTTAGTAATATATTTACAACAGTGTGCTCCCGAATCCAACACTAGATACATACTGCAGTCTTACCACTCTCTTGCTGAATAGATTTGCTACACTTCGTGCGAAACTAGGATTTTCTGCAATCCCTATGACTTCAGCAATGTAACATTGATGTCAGCACTCCACTCTTAAAATTGTTCCAGCACCATGGGTGCAATGGTGCTGAACTATGTCCCTAAGTCCAGTTTAAAAACAAACCCTTGCAAGTATATCCAAGCAAGACTCTTTGTGAACCTTCCAGTACTTTTTGCTGCATCTATGCCATTCCAACAGAGAATGTGCTCACTATATGTGATTGTCTACAATCACCCCATTTGTGTATGACTTTCAATCAATCAGTAAGCGTGCTACTCACCCATGAGGGTCTCAAGGCTCTGGAGGGGGGTAAGCAGCCCCGTTCAGTCGAAAAGCCAGGTCTTGAGCGTCTTCCTGAAGAAGTTCAGGGAGGGGGCGCGTCTGATGTTGAGCAGGAGCTAGTTCCAGGTCTTGGCTGCAATATAGGAGAAGGTTCTTCCACCTATTCTGGGTCTGCGGATGCGCTGGATTTCGGCGAGGGTGAGGTCGGTGGATCGGAGATTTATCTTGAGTTCTTGGAGGGAGATTCTCTCGTTGAGGTATTGGGATCCGGTGCTGTGGATGCATTTGTAGGCGTGGGTGGGTATCTTGAAAGTGACTCTCTTCTCAACGGGGAGCCAGTGGAGGTTCCGTAGGTGTTGGGTGGTGTGCTCGTGTCGAGGATGAGACTGGCTACGGTCTTCTGTATGGTCTGGAGCTTGCAGATCAGAGACTTGTTGAGACTTGTTGTTCCCGGCGTAGAAGGCGTTTCCGTAGTCCAGTCAGCAGGTGATGAGTGTGTTAGTGACAGCCTTCCTTGATTCATGGGGGTATTCACTTGAAGGTCTTTCGGAGGATTTGGAGGGTGTTGAAGCAGCTGGGGGCGACGGCGTTGACCTGTTGGGTCATGGAGAGGGAGGAGTCTAGTACGATGCCGAGGCTTCGAGCGTGGTTCGGGGGGGGGGGGGCTGCCGAGGGCGGTAGGCCACCGGGTGTTGTCTCATGCCGAGGGGGAGGGTCCACGGACTTCTGTCTTCTCCGAGTTTAGCTTCAGGCAGTTTCTGCTCATCCAGGATGCGACGTCCTTCATTCCTTCCTGAATGTTGAGTCTGGTGGTGATTGGGTCCTTGGTGAGGGAGAGGATGAGCTGCGTGTCGTCGGCATAAGATACTATGCTGAGTCCGTGCTGTCTGACGATGGCGGGGAGGGGGGCCATGTAGATGTTGAAGAGCGTTGGGCTGAGCGATGATCCTTGGGCACTCCGCAGTTGATTTCTGTGTGTTCGGAGAGGAAGGGTGGTAGTCTGAGTCTTTGGGTTCTGCAGGTGAAGAACGCTAAGATCCAGTCGAGGGCGGTTCCTTGTATGCCGGCGTCGTGGAGTCTGGCGGTTAGTGTGCGGTAGGAGACGGTGTTGAATACTGCAGAGAGGTCAAGTAGGATCAGGGCTGCGTGTGTCCTTAGTCGAGGAGGGTGAGGATGTCATCTGGCTGCGAGTAGGGCAGTTTCGGTGCTGTGGTTGCTGCGGAATCTGCTTTTGGAGGGGTCGAGGATGGAGTTTTCTTTGATGAATTTGGTTAGTTGTGCATTGGCGGTCTTCTCCGTGACATTGGCCGCGAAGTGGAGGAGGGAGATGGGTCGGTAGTTCTTGAGGTCGGTAAGGGTCTGCTGAGGGCTTCTTGAGCAGGGGTCTGACTTCTGCGCATTTCCAGTTGTCAGGAAAGGTGCTGGTCTTGAAGTTGGTGTTGATGGTGTGTCGTAGTTCGGGAGCGATGGCGGTGGCGGCTCTGTGGAAAATGTGCAGGGGGCATGGGTCCTTGGGGGCCCCTGAGTGGATGCCTTTCATGGTCGAAGTGGTGTCTTTGGTGGTGACTGGGGTCCAGGAGCATATGGTGGGCTGGATGGCTTTGCTGGAACAGGAAGTGGATTCGGAGTTGGGTGTCTGGTTGTTGAAGTTGTCGTAGAGTGCCTTGATTTTCAGGTGGAAGTAGGATCCAAGCTTGTCGCAGAGGTCCTGGGAAGGGGTGATGTCCATGGTTTCACTGGGGGGCTTGGTGAATTCCTGGATGACGCTGAAGAGTTGCTTGGAGTTGCGGCGTTGGCGAGGATCTTATTTTGGATGAAGGTCCTTTTGATGGATCTGATGCGTTGGTGGTATTCTGTCATGGCGTTTTTGTAGGTGGTGTGGTCTTCTGGCATTTTGCTGTTTCTCCAGTTCTTCTCAAACGTCTACAAGTACGTCTGGAGTCTTGGAGTTCGGCGGTGAACCAGGTGGCTTTTCTGGGGCATTGTCTGTTGGGGTTACTTAGTGGTGCAAGCTTGTCTGCGCAGCTGTAGATCCATGTGTGGAATCCTTCTGCTTCGAGGTTGGCGTCGGTCGATGTGGTGGGGTCGTCGCTCCAGTTCCTTTGTGGGGGGGGTGCAGTGCAGGTTTGGGCAGCGTTGGTTTGTCGATGTGGAAGTGTACGCAGTGGTGGTCTGTCCAAGGGGGTTGTGTGGTGTGGCTGAAGTGGATGCTGCTACCTCCTGCGAAGATGGGGTCGAGGGTGTGTCCTGCCTTGTGGGTGGGCGTGGTGACTAGCTGTTTCAGTCCGATGTTGGTGAGGTTGTCCAGGAGGGTGGTGGAGTTGGGGTTGCTGGGGTTGTCGAGGTGGAAGTTCATGTCTCCGATGAGTATGTAGTCCATGGAGGCGATGGCATGGGGTGGGAAGAGGTCGGCAATGGTAGTGGCAAACTAAGCGCTGGGTCCGGGGGGTCTGTAGGCGAGGGTGCCACGGAGTAAGGTTCTGGGGCTGGTCTGAATCTGGAAGTGAAGGTGGAGGTGTTTGGTGGTGAGGAAGGGGTCTTTCGTAGTGTAGGTGGAGAGTCGGAGGGAGCTCTTATGTATGATGGCGAGTCCTCCTCCTGGGCGTTTGGGGCAGTCCTCCCTCTGGATCTTGTAGCTGTCGGGGATGGTGGTGGCGATGTCAGGCACGGAGGAGGCGTTGGTCCAGGTTTCCGTAAAGAAGGCAATGTCTGGCGGGAGGGTGTGGAGGAGGTCCCAGATCTCTACGGCGGGTCTGTGCAGGGAGCGCACGTTGAGGAGCACACGTTGAGGAGGATGCACTTCAGTGCTTCGGTATTGCTGACGTTTGATGCAGGGGCCGTGGGGATGCGGTCGGCGGTGAAGGATTGGCGGCAGGGACGGCAGGAGAACTGGCCGTGGGTGGTGTTTGGCGTGGATCGCTGGCAGTTGTTGTTCCTTCCGGGGTTGAGTGCGAGGAGGGCAGCGGAGTTGTAGTGGTGGGATGGCTGCAGTCGGGTCACAGATGGGTGCAGACGGTCTTGCCTTTGGTGCGCCTTTGGCGTGGCCGCCATTAACTGAGGGAGAGGGGAGGGAAGTCCGGCTGGGAGGCATGAGCGGGAACCAGCAGGGGGGGAGGGGCTGTGGGGGCTGCAGCGGCGGGAAGGGCACGGAGAGCAACGGGCACAGAAGACAGAAAAACAGCAAAAAATACACACCGGTACAATAACTGGCACAACAAAGACAGACACAATAAAATACAGTGAAGAGGCTAGAAGGAAGACAGAAAACGGGCACAAAAAGACAGGAAAACGGCACAAAGACCGAGACAGACCGCAGAAGCCAGCAGAAGAGCAAGGCTCTCCCACCGGACCACCAGGGATGAGGCGTAGGCCGGAGCCTGCGGGTGGAAGAGGGCCTCTAACACCTACCTGCACCAGGGCAGCGGTAGCTGCTCTACTGCGGAGCTGCTGGGGGAGAAAGCAGGTCTCTGACCAGGAGGTCAGGGGTCTAGCTTTCACACTTACATTGAGAAATATGGACGTGGCCTAACAGCCAGAGCTGGCAACTTTGGATCTGGGGAACCCGGTGTTGGCTTTGGGCCAATCACTTAACTTATTTTAACACAAAAATGGAGGCCTTACCCCATACCCTTTTGCAGAAGGGATTGTCCAGATTTGCTATAATCACTAGCATCAACACCAATATTTTTTAGAAGCCTAGTGATTTTAGTGAACATATACCACAGACCAGCATGCCACTCTGAAAAGCTTTCTAGCTCCCAGTGCAGTTCACCATTCCCCCCTCTTATTGGCAGATCAACATCTAGGCCACAGTCTGATAAATAAATATTGAAGGGCATTTTCAAGGTAGGGACATTTACAAACAATTGCTGTTAGACCGGTACACACAATTGTAAAGAGTTTGTTATTTTGGCAATTGACAGCATTTTGAAAGCTTGTTTAATATTACATTAAAAAAAGGGCCTGCCTCATGTCAAGTCTGTTAAAGCTAGGTGGTTTGTGGTTCTAAAACGTTTGGGATGCAGTGCTAAACAGTCTGAGGCCTTTTCATGCAATTGTTCGGCAAGACAGTTAACATTAATTAACATCAAAACAATGGATGTTATTTCCCACTAGTGTATTGGGGCCACAGTACTGTTGCACTCCAGCTGAATTTTCAACTACTTCCTTTTAGCACTTGTCTCTCTCACAGTAGCAATATCTCTCACAGTAGCAATATCTCCGCGTGATCGTCCCTTTTACTTGTTATGCTGCCCTTCCAGAGGCCGCTTTCAGCTGGCTCAGGTGAAAGGTGAAGGTCCAAACAGGAGTCCATCTCCTAAAGGTATGCAGATCTCAAGTGGAGAAGCTGGAGGGAAATGTTTTACTCTGGCAGGAGAACTGCCACTGCTTCACTGGCGCTTTGTTGGATCTATCCCAACCTGTTTCGAGATCTTTTTTGTGAAGAAGCTAAATGTGTAGATGCAGACTTCAGTGTCTGTGATGAAAATTGGCAGCCACGCACACAAGCAACCACCATCTTGAGTGGCACAAGCCTAGATTCCAGTCTATTCCACCATTCACATGCCTAAGCACAGGAGTGAAAAATCTATTTTGAGGTCCCCTTCCCCCTCCACCCTCAGGAGCCTTGATATGGCAGACAACACAGGCTTTACTTGGAGGAAACTGGTATGCCAACCCCCCTCACTGTAAAGAGGTGGCTGTACTCTGCAGCTACTGTTGGGCTCTAATAACCTGAGTTGAAAAGGCAGTAACCACTCTCATTAAGGGGGTAATCTTTGGGTAGCCCCTCTAGTAATAGGATCTCCTCTTTTTTAATTTGTTTCAGGTCTGTGAAAAATTCCCAAAACTTACTTTGAGTTCACCTTTAGACCCATGTTCAGCAAACTACAGGAAACCTTTGTCCAATACATTGATACTACAGTTTACTGCCTACTGTAATCCCATCTTTCGAATCTGGATTAGTTCCGCACTCCAGGGAGTAGGCAGTTGTCACCCCTCTTCTGAAGAAACCCAACTTAACACCCAGTGTTCCTGGTAATTACCACCCAATTTCTATATTGCCGTTTTGTTTTGTGCTGAAAGCATTATTGGCTCAGAACTTCCATAGTTTATCAAGGAAAATAAGATCTGGTTGTCATGCAGGCTTTAGTACCAAAATCATACACTGTCAGTAACTGACTATATACAAAAAAAACTCTAGCTAATAGTGCATCCGCTGTTCAGTTCTCTCTTGCAAAAGAAACAACTGATGGCCGGAATGCTGAACAATTCAATCATTCACCCTCAGTCACAAGGATCTGGGTTTAATCCATCATTCTGTTGCACACTATGCCACCAAAGTTTGGACCCAGCCATATGCAAACCGGTCTTGACCCTATTCCTTATGAGAACTGTCCAGCCCGAATCCAGTTCTCTCTCAGCACCTTAAAAATACTGGTGCTGCGGGCATGGCCCTTAACTGGCTTACTTCACCTCTATGAGACTGGTCTCAAGCAGTGTTGACGGAACATACTTTTATGTCAAGTTTTAAACATGTAATCTGTAGGGAGCCCTGATGCTCAGCTTTGAGACCTACTCTTTTAATGTTCGTCTAGCTCCATTAGTGTCATTAATCCACTCCTTTGAAAATTATTTGTTTTCATATGTTGATGCTATTCAATTTATAAGTCTGGACTGTTGTTCCTCTCAAGAATTTTATGGATTGAAAAGAATGCCTGTGTTCAGGTATGCAGTAAATCACCAACAAGTCTTGTGCCTCTACACAGATAAAACTGAAGTACTGATTTTGGGTAATTCTTGCAGGTCAAATGATTGCTGGCCATTTGAATTAGTTCGCCCTCCAGTGCCATCAGCTTACGCTAAAAACCTTGGGGGCTATATTTGATTCAAAGCTATCCTTCAAACAGATCACATAACTCCCATCCAGTTACTTTCTTACTTTGCAAACCACGAGAAAGACCAGTTGTGCACTAGCTCAGAATCACATAAACTGTAATTCAAACTTCAATACTCTCACAAATTGATTACTGCAATTCCTTTTATTTGGGACTTATAAGTTACATAATGTCAAAGTTACAATGTATTCAGAATGCCTCTAGTACTGTGAACTAAATTAAAAAAATGATTCTGATCATTGTGCTAACGAAGCAGCGCGCACACGCACCCACCCACATGCAGACAAAAATCCATTGTGACTGTAAATATCTAGTTAATGACAGCTTATGTACCCTTCAAATCTGCGTCACCTGCTGTAGGGAGTTTACTGCTGCTTCGGAGGTTCACCATTAACAAGAAACCTCACAGCTAAGAAAAATGCAGGCCTTTTTAGACCTCCAAAATAGCATTTTACTTGAGTGCTACCCATACACTTTAAAGGGCAATTCGTCTGGGCTCCTTTTTGCACAGTTCGGGCATCATAATCAGCATCTAACTTCGCTGTAGGGACCCCTGGCATTATTATTAATTAAACTATAATGCCACCTGAGCACCTTCTACTAGATGACATGGCAAGTGGCAATGTGCAGCAAAATGACCATGAGAAAGGAAATCAGCCAATCAGATATAAGCAAGACATTACCTTGCCTAACACAGCCCCTTTCTACAGTATAGAAAAGTGAAAGCTCTTCTCGGTATTTGGCAATAGTTATTTTAGCATGCCGGAAGTTCAAAAGGAGACAAATTCAAATTTTCAAAAGAAGAAATTTGGTTTTACAAACCATATTGAATTTATTAATTTTTGAACGCACTCACTGATGGCAAACCAGAGTTCTTAAAATGAGGACCCATAAATGTGTTTGGTAAGAAAGAAGCTTATTGAAGTTAATCAAATAAGAATGTTTTATGGCCCTTGTCCAATGCTGCAATAGAAAAGTGTCAATGGAAGTGGAATACTGCATCTGTGATCACCAACTAGACTGACGCGAGTGCTTCCAGTTGGACCATCCAATATGACCTTTCATAGAAGTGTAACTAGACGACTGGCTGTATCACTGAGCTTGCCAAGAGACTACCAAGCTGGGCTACGAAAATTAGGAGTTTAGTTCCTGAAAAGAAGATATGACATTCTCTAAAGTATCCTCTCAAAGATGCACCAAGAGAAGGCAGATCAGTTTGTCATATCTAAAATATTCTGGAAAGGGGTTGATGAAATGAATGCAACATTTGATTCATTTTTTAGGTCTCGCCTGTCGATGCGCATGCGCATCGAGCAAGCGAGACTATAGGGGCTCATCCAGACTTTATCTAACTTGCAAGGAATCGTGGCGATTCCTTGCAGTGCCCGTGACTTTTAAGCTCAATGCGCATGTGCATTGAGCTTAAAAGCGCGTGCACATGCCCCCAGCCGCCTGCCTTGCCTACTCTCTCTCACAGCCTCCCCCAGCTCCGCCCCCTCACTACTTGATTGCACGGCCGCTAGGCCGTGCCTCCCCTACTCTCCTCCCCCCTCCTCCTCTCCTCCCCTGCCTGCCTGCCGCTAGGCCGTGCCTCCCCTACTCTCCTCCCCCCTCCTCCTCCTACTGCCGTGTCGCACCTCTCCCCTCTCCGCCCCCTCCCCTGCCAGCCGTGTTACGGTGAAAGGCTTGTTTTGTTACACGACATTCCTGGGGATTTACTTTTCAAAGTACAGGCTATCTTAGGACCGTGAAGAGGATACAGCGTGTACACATAACACTGCAGCAAGCATGCTGAAACGCCATGCACAAACGTTCAAAACAATAAAATAATAATGTATTTGCACTATTCAGAGCTGCAGGACTTGATTTGGATCCGGATTTATTATGTGAATGTTTTTGTTTTTCGAGGACTCATGTGATTCTCTCACTTGGAATGAACTGCCGAGAGTCGGGAACATGCCTAGCTCGTCGACGGAAGACACTCTTGGTGTCTCTGGCTAATTAAACTACTTCTTATGTACGTTGACCAGAATTTAAAAACGATATCGGGACATTCTGCAAGGATATAAGTAGGGCTACACATTTACATTGACAGAATAACTTAAGCACCACCCTTACCAACTTAGTGAGCTACTATGGGGAATGATGTGCAACGTTTAGCCACCGTGCCATCTAACTGAATCACCTAGTCGGAGATTTTAATCGCTTCTTGACTGTCAGTATTTCCATCAACTGGGGCTTGCATTTACAGTATTTCAGTTCTTACAACTGTATTGTCGCAGATACCATGAGCTGGGTTGCAACAATCATTTAAATGTTCAGAGAACATGTACAATTATCAGCTAGGAGGTTGAAGACTGTTAAATCTAAAACCCGCATTCTGGGGTAAGAGTCATTCTCCACGGCCGCCAAGCCACATCAAAGGCTTCCGCTGACCCGGCATCAATCACCCTCCCCCAGCGCTGCCCCGCCCCCTGCTTCACAGCCATCTGACTTATTCACGGCCGCAGGCCGTGACTCGACAGTCCTGCAGTGCTTAACTCCCTCCTCCTCCCTCGCCAAAGAGCACCCCGCCCCCGCAATGGATTGTATCCTGTGTGTCTTCTCAATATCAGGCTTCCTCTGTCGGTTAGGTATTTCGGTCACCAGGGTTACCGACTTGAAGAAAAGTAGGCTCTTGAATTCCCAGAGTGGCTCATGTCCACGGCTCAACATCGACTCTACTATCAGCAACCCATACAACCGGAAAGGATGACGGCCAAAAAACGGAGGTCAGGTCGTACATTAATCACCAGACAGTGTACCAAGCCAATCTGCTGAGGAATAGAGCTCTCCATCTAGCCTCCCCCCTCCCCTTCTCTGCCTTCCCTCCGTCTTGTTTTTTTACTGCCTCATTAGTTAACCGCCCCACCTCCACTTTGTTGTCTAGTTGGCAGACTCAGCTGAGAGGCCAACAACTGAATGGGTGCATGCAATAGGTCTCGGAGCATTTGAGTTAGAGCTTTTAGATTTGTTTATGGCTTTTTTTCTTTGTAATTCTTTAGCATTGCCTACAGGAAACAAAAATGCTAAAGATAAAAAAAAAAAAACCATAAACAATTCTAAAAGCACAAACTCTAATGCTGCGAGACCTATTGCATTTCCAATGCTTGTCTTATGAGTTGTGGAAGTTAGGCAATGAATATTCACTTTAAAAGATTTCATATAAATAAAATTGTTGAAAAAGGATGTACGAATAATCAAATTAAAGGCTGTAGACCTACTGAAACATTCAAGGATATTGCATCTTCAGTTACCCAGAATATAGGAATCAGTCCTTGACTTCTTGATAAAAATTAATAGTGTTCCATAACTAACAGGAAAGTGATCCAATAATAAGGTGTACAGTCAGAATTCCATCACAAGTCCTGAGAACACAACTGAGCCCACAAGCAATAGTGGCTAATTTTGTGGATTATCGTATGAAATAAATGCTTCATGTCAGACCTAGATTCTTTGGTGCTGTCAACCACAATAAGCATTCCAGTGTGAAGCCATATAGTGTTTAATGTGTGTGTTTGATTTTTTGCTCTTACTTCCGCCAAAACATGCTTTCTGATTACAGTTGCATCTTTCTTGACCATGCATTGTTCTGACCAGTTTTGTTATTATGCCCCAGGCATGTCTTGTTAGTTTCAAATATAACACCATATTTCCTAAACTCCTTTTTTCCACACTAAGTTTCCTGAGACGGTGAATATCCATACAGCGTTTAGGCATACAACCCCCCTGGCGTATTTATAAATAGCCTGGTGCTTCATATTTTAGGGTCTTTACGTGGGCCCTTCTGGTCTTACAGGCAAGGCGTCAACAATTCTTCTATCATGTTATGTTGTCTGCTTATTCTGCCTGTTTCCGAAGCTTATGGATTGAAGGATCCAGGCAATATCAAGAAGGATATTTCTACCAGGGAGATGGTGGATTTTTAGATATAGTCACTGTAGGTTTCCCAACTGACTTTTGTGATGTTGCCTCCCAGGCATCTCCAAACAATTTAGTTTTTCTGTGTAGCTGGGGCACTGAACAGCTTCCAATCTGTTTCACATGTCGCACGTTTCTCTGCAAATGTACTTCTCCGTAAATCCGTGTCAAACTGTTACGGTGTCTGGTGCATTTGTAGAAGGCCCATGCAATATTCTCACATAGTAAAAACTGAGACATGGAGGAGCAACTGGTGCTAGTCACTCTTCAGTCACTCTTCCTTATCACAGTCTTTTTGTTCTTCCTTCTCATCATTATACTTCCATTGCTTTCCTTTTGCATCCAATTTGTCAGATGCTTACTTCTTAAATGATTAAGGGTGGTCATCAAGCGTTGCACCTAGGGACTCAAAATAGGGGGCTGTATTACCTCACACACCCACTCACAGAACCTGATCATACAACCAGTCACTCACCAATACAGCCACACACTCACCCATAAAGCTACTGATGCACCAAGTTATTCACCTACACAGCCACTCACACACCCACTCACCCCTACAGCATCTCAGCAAAGCCACTCACCCATACAACCACTCACACACCCACTTACATACCCATTCACACATACCTACAACCACTCACCCATACAGCCAATCCCACAGACACTCACTCTTCCATACAGCCACTCACATTACCTCACTTAACTAAACACTCATCCAAACAGCCACTTACACGCCCACCCATACAGCCACTCACGCATACAGCCACTGACACACCCTTTCACCAATACAGCCACAAAGTCACCCACGCAGCTTCTCAGACACCAAATTCTGCAGCCACTCACGCACCCACTCACAACCTGTACAGTCACTTAGACACCCACTCACGGATGCACATAGTCACTCACATAAACAATGTTAAAAAAGGAATCCCTCCGTAGTACACAAAGTATACTAATTTAAAACTTTTGCGGTACCTCAGTATATTAGTATATATGTTTAACATACAAATATGTTTAGAAAACATTCACAATCACTGGATGATGTCATCAGTGATTGTCATAAGTGAGTAATATGTGAGGTCATAAGCAGTGCATTGCTGGGGTGTACGTTCTAGTTAGCTTGGGTAACTATAACTGCTGAATCTCACTAGTTTTGTACTAGTGAAATCTAAGCCTAACTATAACGTCCCTGTGACCTTTCCCCCCCCCCCCCCTTCAGTAAATGGGTGGCCTGATTGCTGGGGAGGAGCTAGCGGTCCATTTATGAGTCTCATATTGTGTGTGTTTTTTCTGCATTGTTGATAATTTTTTAATGTTTAAATTTGTGAGTTGTTTGTATTTATCTATACATATATTTTTGTGGAATGCCCATTCAGGGCTGAATTTGCAAAATAATTATCATTGGTGCGTTCATTGCCCATCCAGGGCGCAATTTTGTCAGTGATTTAACTGAATGTATACCACTTAGAAATGGTGGTCAGAATGCACTATACATGTCCTTTCTTTATTTTGTTGATTGGCTGTATATATACTTTGCCTAAGGGTGGCGCCGGCCTCTAACTGAGAAAGGCGGTGGCCGAAACGCGTCTTAGAGTGTTTGTCCAATAAATCATATTGGACAGTCCCCCGCGAGTGCTGTGTGCTTCTTGCAACTGAGCTGAGTCTGTGGTAGTGACTGGCGTGGTACCGTCTCCCGCGATTAAAAGCACCCGGCCGCGAGTGAAGGAGAGCAGACGGAGAGTGAGCCTTTATTTATTTATATATATATATATATAGTAAGTAAGTAAATAGCTTTATTTCGAAATGTTTCATTTCATAAAAGCATTACAATAAAACAAATACAGGATAAAAACAATTATTGAGTTTAAAATCACAAGAAAAAATCATTTAAAAAGTGCAATATACAACAGTGCTAAAAAACGACCATCTTAGGGCAAGCATAGGGACACATACTTAGTCGACCTTAGGGGATGGAATGAGACACAACAATAAGTAACTGTGCCGAAGGATCCACAAATGGAGCCATTTACTGGAGGATCATCATCCTTGTAGATCTTATCCTCCAGGCCCACCCCAAATATTTCGCCAGGCCACATGCGAGCAAGGGTTGGGAGTCTGATCTTAACAAATATAGTGCCTCCTCGTATGACCGTGTACCCAGCCTCAAGCAAAGCGGTTTCAACCACCTACGGCGAGGACTAGAATATGCGGGACATACAAACATTAAATGGGAAATTGATTCGACACTGTTTGGACAGAAAGGGCAAGTTGATACAGTTTGCCAGGGGGGTTTCCAATTTGCTGTCCATGATCCCACGGGCAGAACACCGACCCTGAATTTAAAATACAACGCCCTATCTGTTGGGTTAGAAATCACATCCAAATAGTGCTCTCTATGGGGACGGCCTTTGAATGACAAAAACTCCACCGCAGATCTACATAGGTTGGTTTGTTTAGATCTCTCGTTATCCACCCACGCCCAAAATAATTTCTTTAATAATTGTTTGGGTGGTGAGGATCTGTTGGCCCAGGCGTCATCCAGGCCGAGTTCACAAAGCAGGCGCTTAACTTCCAAGAGCCAACCAATCTTATACCAACCCAAGGTGGAAAGAAGCTCGCGGAGAGCATCTGCATAGCTCGCGAGTTCAGGAACATTCCAAATGCGGGCCCACAGGAGAAGGGGGCGTAACTTCGCCTGCTCGGCTATGGAACGTGTACCAGTATCAAATAAAAGTGGGAGAGTTGGGGAGCTGTGAGGGAGCCTCATTAAATCTTTGTGGAATTTGTTCTCAAGATGGGATAGAGTGTCAAATTTCTGGGTACCCCACAACTCTGCCCCATATAGAGCCGCACTCACAGCTTTTGCCCTATAAATGTCTAGTATCACCCCAATGGGCTTGAGCGAGGAGGCACGGTGTTCTTTCAGTAGGGCACCCGTGACCCTCCTATGAGCCAGAATGATCTTTTGGTGGTGCGCCTTCCAGCTCATAGAGTCACAGAGGCGGATTCCTAGATAATCAAATTCCCTTACCCTTTCTAAGGGAACTGAATCCAGGGATGGAGGGTGGACTGTCTTTCTAGGGGGATTCAACACCAGGAACTTAGTTTTGCTGATGTTAATAGCCAAGCCCCTGGTGTCACAGAAGCCCTGGAACCTAGTTAGCAAGGTTTGAAGGCCCACCGGGGATTTCGAAATCAGCAGGGTATCATCTGCAAACAGGAGTGTTGGTATCTTCCTGCCCGCCAGGGAAGGTGCGTCTGCAGATAGCTGGAGCAGATGCTCCACCACTCCGTTTAGATATAATGAAAACAGAGTGGGGGCTAGCACACACCCCTGGCGGACCCCCCTGTCTACAGAGATGCGAGATGTTTTTTCGCCCTGCGCACCCCATCTAATTCTGGCAAAATTTTCCTCATGGAATTTGATGATTAATGCCAGCAAATAAGCGGGCATGCCCAACCCCTCAAGAACGGCCCACAGTTGGTTACGTTTGACTAGGTCAAAGGCAGTCCGCAAATCTATAAAAGCAAGATACAGACTGCCCTTGCCCAGTTTAACCACTTTCCAATACAACATAAGGAAGCGGAATGTCTGCTCAATAGTGCCGGTACCAGATCTAAAGCCGGCCTGAAAGTCAGACAATACCTTTGCTTCCTCAGCCCATTGGAGGAGCCTCCCTAATACCACCTTCCCTGCTACCTTCTGGGTGGAATCAAGCAGACTTATGGGTCGGTAGTTGGCAGGGTCATCCCTACACCCCTTTTTAAAAATCGGGACAACTTCTGCGCCCCTCCAGGAATCCGGGAATCCTCCGCCCTCCATGGCCTCATTTAGGAGTTTGGCAATAAGTGGGCTCCACTCCTCTATATTTATGCGCAGCAGGTCGCCCGGAACTCCATCTGGGCCCGCTGCCTTATTGGGCACAATACACCTAATTGCTACTTCTACCTCCTTGGCTGTAAAGGTAGAGTCAGAGTGTATGCTGTTAACCGATATTATGTGGCTTTCGCCCCTACAGTGGCCCCTAGCCCCCTGAGAATTAGTATAAAGTTTTGAAAAATGGGCCAGCCAAGCATCCCCTGTAATATTGCAAGTCAACAATGAGTCAACCGGCCTGTCCCTACCTCTAAACAAGGCCCAAAAGGCCCTTGAGTCCTTCCTGGAACCCGCATCCATTAATTCACTCCAGAAGTTAGTTTCGTGAGTTGCCCTTGCCACCTCTTGGGCTTTTCTATATTCCTTCCTAGCAGAGGATATCAACCCAGGATCTTTCAAGCCGACTGCTCGAATAAGGTTGCTTTTGGCCAGACGACAGGCAGGAGAATACCATTGATCTCTGCCCCTTAATACAGTTCTCCGCCTAGCCCCACCCCTTCCCTGGGGAACTAAGAACAGGTTGCCAAGTGATGCGATAATCTCCGTGAAGGTTGTTAGAACTGCTTCATCGGAGTCCAACATACTCAAGGTACCCTTGGCTTCCAGCATTATGGTTCTTGCTTGGGCCATTCTTGATTCATCCAAGGCAACTTTGGCCCATTTCAGCCTTCTGCCACAGTTGGATGGGACAACTTCATTAGATGATTTCCAGGTGGATCGAGGCGATACTAGATCGCCTGCCTCCCATGGAAGAGCAAGTGATAGAACCAAGGGATTGTGATCACTGTCCGCTGTTTGTTGGACCTCCATATCAAGAAAATGCTCCCACAAATTGTGGTTCAACAATATATAGTCTATTCTAGAGGTGTGGCCCACCCTATTATAGGTGTGCGCACCCCTAGTGTCTGATTTGGAGCGGCCGTTTGTGGCTCTTAGGGCATATTCCAAGCAGAGAGAGTTGATATCAATGGCCTTCTGTGACCATTTTTTAATGGGGTCGAGATCGAGCAGAGGAATGCCTCTCTTGGCATCATCCTCCCACGTGTCCAAAATATCTTCGCAGGCCAGCGGTTCGAAGCAACAATTAAAATCGCCAGCCAATAAGATAGCGGAATCAATCTCGCAACCCCGAAGCTCTTCTTCGACTCCAGAGAAAAATAGAGGAGAAGAGTCCCCCCCCCGACCCCCCCTGGCATACAAATTAAACAATTCCATAATCCTGCCCCCCGGGCACCGAATGGTAAGTCTCAGCAGATCTGGCGATTGAGTGTTGATATGTTTTATGGTGAGCCCCAGAGAGATACTGACCCAGACATGAAGGCCACCAGAAGGGCGTCCTTTACTGCCTTTTGGCTTGGAGGCCGGCACATGGTACGTTGCAAAACCAACCCTGTGCACGGGCTCCACACACCAGGTTTCCTGTAGGAGACAGATCCCAAAAGGCTCCACAAAAGAATGCCAGTCAGGTTTATTTAGATTGCGCACTAGCCCCGCCACATTCCAACTTAAGATCTTAAACGAGGACATGCCTACCGAGCTTATGCAAGGTTGGGCGGCAGTAGCTGGGTACACAACATCGAGACCGTCAGGCTTGGGATGCTGAGAATGAGCCATAGTTTCCAGCGAATCCTGGGCTGGCAAGATCGCTGCTGAGGAAGAACTAGCATTGCCATCGAGCGGCGGACGGTGCAGCAAACCCCGACCAGGGGTGGCCAGGGGCGTAACCTGGGTCAGAGGACCAATGCCCCCCCTGTCCAAGGTAGTATACAGTGATGAAGAGACAGCCTCCACCTGCGGGGTATTAGGTTTGAGAGATGGAGCCAGAACAGGGGGTGTTACCGGTCAATCCACATCTTCAAGGCTGGCAAACCTGTTAAAGGTTGTGATACCAAGCCAGCCACTAGCTGGATTGTGAACCCTGGGGGTAAGCCCCCAGCTGGGCTGCTGGGGAACCAGAGTCCAATTACCCCCCTGAGGGTGGACCATCCGGGGTGGATAAAAGAATGACAAGGGCCTCGGGGCAATAGAAGAGCCCTCATTCTGGCTCACCCAGGAGCAGATGAAATTGGCCGTAAAAACATCGTCAAAAGTTACGACTATGCAGTCCCCAGGGATTGATTTCATAGTTGTTCCCACCCACGGGACTCTGCGAACCATTGTGACTCTGCTCTTCCTACCATTAGGGATGGGTCTATGGGAATTGAGCCAATGCATAACTTTGTTATGGAGGGATTGCTGATGTTCATAGAGGCCATTCTGTATTTCAGGCACCCCCGTCAATACTGCCACGTAATCGTTGGCTTCAGGTGGAAGATCGATATATCCCCCTCGGAAGTTGCTCCTAAAGCTTGGACCCCCCAAAGAACGAGTGCTAAATTTGTTTTGGGAGGTTTGCGCAGAACGAGAACTAAACCTGGTGGGATTCTGTGTTCTCGCATTGGCCGGGTTGGCACGAACATGTGGTTGAGTAGTAGGGGCGTTAGAGATGTTGGCCCTAGGCTGAGGAGCCGGGGTTGCAATGTCAACTCTCTTGGTCCGTGGTTTGGGAATGGGCTGAGTGGAACGAGGCGCAGTGAGGTTAGGCTGAGAACCCAAAATGACCGTGTGGGGGGGAATAGCTGCCTGGGCAACTCTATTGTTATCTATCAAACCCTGGTGTTCAAGGCCTCTCAGGCCAAGAGTGGCCAAAGCAATAATGCTTTTCTCCATCTCAAGGAGGTTGTTCTCTATTCGAGAGAGCCTTAAATCCAGGGGAGACAATAGGCTTTTAAGGGTGTCCCAGACTACTCCTATAAATTCTGATTCCCTCCCTTCTTGGTCGTTTGGGGCAGAGTCCAAACTCCTGCCAGATGGAAACCCACCAGAAGCCACAGAAGCAGTCCCATCGTTATTAGCACACCAAGCGGTCTGGGGGGCAATGGAGGGCATCCCTGTGCTACCGATAACTGGTGTGTTACCCATAACAGACCCGTTACCTCCCCTCTTCAGAATCTTTTTATATGGGGGGGAAATGCTGGGTGAGCGTTTTCTTTTATTAGTGTTGCCAGGGATACTATCTAGTCCTCCATAGGTAGTGGAGGCAAAAGAAGAATCTGGCGAGTTTGGGATAGAGGTAGAAGCGACAGAGAGGCTACCCACAACCGTTAGTTGATCCTCGGCAAAACAAGCGGACACAAAGATGATAGGGGGGTAGGTGAAATTGGGATATCGTGGACATCAACCTTAACTTCAGTTCCCCCTATATTATGAGCCCGAGTAGGAGTAATGGCAGATGCGATATGCCCAAGGGAGGATTTTTTAAGGGTGGCAAATTCCAGAGACAGTTTTCTAGCAGCTTCTAGGTCCAGTGACACTCTAGACTGTAATTTGGTAATTTCATGGTCTATGGCAATGTTCGTTCGTGTAATAAAGTCATCCATAGGTCCATTCGGAGCTGGCCCCGCCTTGGCCGCCCTGTTGCGGGTTACACGAGTACACATGTGTGCTAACAGTGGCGACCAAGTAGGACCTCGCTAAGAACAATCCCAAATGCCAGCAGCAACCACAAGAAGGAAAAAAAGGCGACAGAGGAAGGGCCCAGACCAGACCGCTCAGACCTCGAACGGCCTCAAACGGCCCGGTCTTTGCCCTGTCTTCGCCCGGGCTGCGTCCCGCGCTGCGGGAGGATGGATCCAAATTATACCGGCGTTCAGGGAGGTGGGCGGGCCGCCAGGGAGAGCGGACCGGAAGTAGGTGCCGGTCTAGCAGGGACTCCTGGGTAATGGAGTCCCTGACGCTCGCAGCCCTGCAGCCCCCAGCCACAGATGGAAAGCGGCTTTCCCCTTGAAGTCCTGGGCTGATGCCCCACACAAACTCCGGCGCTGCGGCACCCGCGGAGCGGGTGCGGCGAGGTCCGATGACGGCTGGTGCAGTGTCCGGTAAGCGCGTCCTTGAAGTGCGCTGTCCGCTAGGTCCGGCTGGTGCAGTGTCCGGTAAGCGCGTCCTTGAAGTGCGCTGTCCGCTAGGTCAAAGAGTGTCCCAGTTAAGATTTGGATTGCTGGGAGTTTTAAGGGGTCCTCAGGTGGGCGGTGGGCCGGCCGCCAGGGAGAGCGGACCGGAAGTAGGTGCCGGTCTAGCAGGGACTCCTGGGTAATGGAGTCCCTGACGCTCGCAGCCCTGCAGCCCCCAGCCACAGATGGAAAGCGGCTTTCCCCTTGAAGTCCTGGGCTGATGCCCCACACAAGCTGCGGCACCCGCGGAGCGGGTGCGGCGAGGTCCGGTGACGGCTGGTGCAGTGTCCGGTAAGCGCGTCCTTGAAGTGCGCTGTCCGCTAGGTCCGGCTGGTGCAGTGTCCGGTAAGCGCGTCCTTGAAGTGCGCTGTCCGCTAGGTCAAAGAGTGTCCCAGTTAAGATTTGGATTGCTGGGAGTTTTAAGGGGTCCTCAGGTGGGCGGTGGGCCGGCCGCCAGGGAGAGCGGACCGGAAGTAGGTGCCGGTCTAGCAGGGACTCCTGGGTAATGGAGTCCCTGACGCTCGCAGCCCTGCAGCCCCCAGCCACAGATGGAAAGCGGCTTTCCCCTTGAAGTCCTGGGCTGATGCCCCACACAAACTCCGGCGCTGCGGCACCCGCGGAGCGGGTGCGGCGAGGTCCGGTGACGGCTGGTGCAGTGTCCGGTAAGCGCGTCCTTGAAGTGCGCTGTCCGCTAGGTCCGGCTGGTGCAGTGTCCGGTAAGCGCGTCCTTGAAGTGCGCTGTCCGCTAGGTCAAAGAGTGTCCCAGTTAAGATTTGGATTGCTGGGAGTTTTAAGGGGTCCTCAGGTGGGCGGTGGGCCGGCCGCCAGGGAGAGCGGACCGGAAGTAGGTGCCGGTCTAGCAGGGACTCCTGGGTAATGGAGTCCCTGACGCTCGCAGCCCTGCAGCCCCCAGCCACAGATGGAAAGCGGCTTTCCCCTTGAAGTCCTGGGCTGATGCCCCACACAAACTCCGGCGCTGCGGCACCCGCGGAGCGGGTGCGGCGAGGTCCGGTGACGGCTGGTGCAGTGTCCGGTAAGCGCGTCCTTGAAGAGCGCTGTCCGCTAGGTCCGGCTGGTGCAGTGTCCGGTAAGCGCGTCCTTGAAGTGCGCTGTCCGCTAGGTCAAAGAGTGTATATATATATATATATATATATATATATATATTACCTACTGGCGGTCGCCAGTAGGTATATATAGTTAGGATTTTTTCTCTATGGGTTTTTTGAAAATTCTATGTCTAATAACTTTGGCGTTTGTGGACGGAATTGGCTGAAATTTTCAGGAAAATGGCACATTTTGTTTCTGAGCAGCCCTTGAAAATTTGGGGGGGGGTTCGTCCAGTGGGGGCCGAGAAAAAAGGGGGGTCCCAAAACGTGTTTTTAACATTGAGTTTTCCATCGGGCGGTTGGCCTCACTTTTAGCCCGAACGGCTGAATGGATTTGCACGAAACTTGGCAAAATTGTAGGGACTGGTAGCCCGATGTGCCTTTTGTAGGTCTCAATATATGTGCTCCAGTGGATTTTGAGAAATTAACGTTTAAAAAAAGATATATATCTGTAACAGCGGACCGGGCAGCGCTCTGGTTCGCGGACTTTTCGCGCAACGGAGCTTTGTGAAGCGAAGCTGATTGGTTCTCCGGCGTCTGTCAACATTCCAAACAGTCCGTAGCGGCCGCCATCTTGTCTCTCGGTAGGATCGAGAGACAAGAGGAGGTCAAAACAAAGGGGGAAATAACTATAAGGGGGCATAGTAGATCCTCGCTGACCCCCTAGGTTTGATGTGGAGGTTTTAAAAGGGCCCCGCGGGGCAAAAAAAAATAATAATAATAATAATTGAACGGCTGAATGGATTTGCACGAAACTTGGCAAAATATTAGGGACTGGTAGCCCGATGTGCCTTTGCTAGGTCTCAATATATGTGCTCCAGTGGATTTTGAGAAATTAACGTTCAAAAAAAGATATATATCTGTAACAGCGCTCCGCTTCGCGTAACGGAGGTTTGCGAAGCTGATTGGTCATTCTGTCACTGGGCTATAGTTGGGCTACATCTGGCTGATATTTGGGCTACATTTGTTTTTTTGTGTGTCTGGCGGCCATCTTTGGGCTACATTGGGCTACATTGGGCTTCATTGGGCTACATTCGGCTAATTAGCAAATAGCTCATCGCAAACTAGGAATGGTAAAGAATCGCTATTTATTCCTTAAAGTTCGCTATTTAGGAAATGCAAATAACTTTGATGATACATATGGCGGTTCATCTCTAACAAGATAAGAAGCATAGGGATACATTTATGATGACTGGCGCATCACCAGGGATGTGTTAGTCATTCTGTGCCGCTGTTCCGTCACCTATGGTGTGCTGCATTTACAATGCGGCGCATCATGGGGCAAAAACAGCACAGATGCGTGATGTATCTGTGCCGTAAAGGTGGCGCATTGCTGGAGTTGTATCGCAAGTGTGATGAAGCTCCAGCAAGGGTCGGGGGTGCCCCTGTCGCAGGGTTTCTGTTCTCACACAGAACTGTGGACAGAGTATTGGAACCTCGGCGAATGCATTGCTGGAGTTGTATCGCAAGTGTGATGAAGCTCCAGCAAGGGTCGGGGGTGCCCCTGTCGCAGGGTTTCTGTTCTCACACAGAACTGTGGACAGAGGATTGGACCCTCGGCGAATTAGGGTGTCCCAAAACTCACGTTAGTAATCAAAAACTCCTTAGCAAGCTAGGTACAGTGTCACATTGGATATAACAAACTCTCAATGTTTAGACAATCCAGAATATGAACTTATAGTACCTCAGGATACGTGGAACTCATGAACAGTCGGTCGTTATAGATTTCTTAGAAACCAGAACATGGAGTTAAGAAGAACAGATGTGTATTTGAAATGTTTATTTACTAATGCCGTCTTCTCAGGCGTAGTACCTTAGATAATAAAAGTACACATATTATCAGTAGCAAAATTACCAGCATAGTTACTAGTACATAAAAAGTGAATGGTGATAGTATGTTAACATGCTGTAAATGAATAAGAGTTAGCAACACTTATAAGCAGCCGCGGGCCGTGGAGGGAGTTACGGTGAGGCAGGGAGGCGGGGAGGGGGAGAAGCAGGGTGGAGAATACAAGTACACATATTATCAGTAGCAAAATTACCAGCATAGTTACTAGTACATAAAAAGCGAATGGTGACAGTATGTTAACATGCTGTAAATGAATAAGAGTTAGCAACACTTATAAGCAGCCGCGGGCCGTGGAGGGAGTTACGGTGGGGCAGGGAGGCGGGGAGGGGGAGGGGCAAGGTAGAGAGGGCTCCACCCTGCTTCTCCCCCTCCCCGCCTCCCTGCCCCATCGTAACTCCCTCCACGGCCCGCGGCTGCTTATATCTCACCCTCCCTAATACACATATTATATTATTTGCTAAGAAGGTCTCTTTGTGTTGGTTTAGGGCGTGCCCATACTTTAGTGTCTTAGATTTGAAGGAATCACATCAGCATACACCAGCTCTCTCTTCATGTGAACCGCATCAACTGTTGTGTATGTGTGTTCGGCAAAGCAATATAAAACCCGCCTCATGCCCAGAATTGGCAGAAGTTGCACTTATGTTATGAGTATGAAGTCGTGGAGATCAGACCTCATAACCATTCTGTATCGTGTTGTTCTTGAAACTTTAGCACTCGCTGTACAGATATAGTTTAACAAGTAAAGCAGATAGTAGACCAATAACATATTATTCTCATGTAAACCACGATGAACTACTAGGTGGAAAGCTAAAGCAACAACTAAGTGTCGTGTGCAGAAGTTGCAAAAAAGGGAAAATGGCGTTTAAACCGGTAATGAGCCCATGCTAACTTAACACGGTGTAAAGATATCCAGGACCTAGATGACACCTCCTCATGATCCGGAAACGAACTGAATAAGATAATAGAAGTGCCATCTCATGAGAGCAGATTGCAAGTTTATATGTGGACGGTCCGCAAGGTAAAGCATTAAAAACTAGGAAAATTTAATGCTAAAGAAAAATAAAACAGCCAAGTACTTTATCGAGTCTTAAGCCAATAGGCAAGGTAAATAATAAAAACTTGACAAATAAGTCAATGAATTGTCAATGAAATGCTAGTACTCAGCATATCAAACATGAAAAAGGTCTATGACATAACTGTGTATGCAAAATAAGCTGCAACAGCCTCCAATAGGAAGTCACCGTCTTCATCCGAAAACAGTTCAGCCATCCAATTTAAAAGCGGAAAAGAACATACGTGCTCTCCCAGCACCGGATCCTCTATCACCATCAGAGGACAGCTCGGTGGGTTTTCAAGAAAGCTCTGTTCCAAGAAAGACTGTGCTGCCGCCAGTAAATTCCAGGGACCAAGTAGTCCATGCATCAATGCCACAGCCATAATCCTTTCGCCAGGACAAACCAACTCGTGAGTAATGATAGGAGTCATCAGCTGATTAAAGTCGACGTCAGGAGAAACCGGTCCGCAGAGACACAAATCAATGGCCCAATCGAAATCACAGGTCAGGCAGTGAAATACAGGCTGGACACAGGTGAAGTAGGAGAACCGAAAAGATAATCCATATGCCGTGCTTAATATCGCCAACGGCATTGTGCCATAATATTCTAGCATGCGATTGCGGAACAGTGTCAGCAGCTGCAGGGTCGGAGGTTGCATAGGAGGGACATCCATATTTAAAAATGTAAAAAAGCACAAGAGCGTCCGCTGGTAATGCAAGTAAAAATGCCAATCTACGAACCAGAGTGCAGAAAATACAATGAAAGGAAGCAGGGATGACTCCAAAGATTTTCTCAAATGAAGTCACGAGACCACTGGTAACAACTTTAAAAAAGTGTGCCAGGGACTTTGTGGAGGATGCGTTAAAGATAGTCGGAAACATGTTGCTGAAATTGAAAGGCAAATCTTAATTGAAAAGGGTGTGCACCTCTGTATGGGTGTTCGCTATGTGAAGTACGAAAGTTTCACGGGCCGAACTCAAGGCCACCTCTCTCTGAGACAAAAGAGCTCTTATTCTTGCCATGCCGTTGAAACGTGTCCCAAGGTTGGTATTTGTGGCCAGATTGAAAACTCCCTATGTTCATGTGTGGGAGGAAATAGAACATTTCTGCAGCAAATAACCCGTTCACTTACTGTTACGATAAAAGGAATACTTTTAATTAACTCAGAACAATCTTCATTATTGAGCATCAAATAACTACCATTTTCCAACAACTTGAACGTGGGGATGATAGCAGGAACTGGCGTGCCTTGCAACACGCAAGCCATATTTGGTCGGTGTTTGTTGCATGAACCGTGTAACTGTATGTGCCTACACATTAGTGAATGATCTGGCGTCTCAGTGCATTCCTCTCCATTCAGATAAACTTCTTGATCATCTTTGAAACATCTGTATGTGTATGGAAGCGACCAGACCTCATGAAGAAAAGCACTACCTAAAGGTTCATAACGACCTATTGGTATATATTTCATACAATTTGAAAACTTATATAAAGCAAAAGGCAGCGTTATTAAACCGTGGATAAGGCATGTTGCCAAAAAACCCGCAATCCTCTGCTGATGATGTCACTGAGCATGTCATGAATGATGTAATATGTGACATCATCAGCAGTGGATTACGGGTAATGGTATCTCTAGTTTACTCCCTTATAGCTGTGTTTCTTTTAACATAAGTGTCTGTTTCCTTCCCTTATACTTACTGTTTTTGGTTCGCTTCCGGTTCGCGTACCGGCGATCGAACTAGGAAGCGAACTAAGAGAAATAGAGGTTGGCACAGTTCCAAATATTGTACCAATTTTTTAATAACGGGGAGGTAGTTCTGAAAAGAACTTTTTTTTTTTTAATTTTTCTGAACATTTTTTTACTGTTTTTGAATTTTTCGGAACAGTTTTATATTTTTTTGGGTTTTTCTTGGAGGGGGCAATGAAAACGATTCATTGTAAAGGGCTCAACAGGAGCAACAAAACAAAAAAAAGAAGTATTTATTATTTTGGGCGTTTCGGACAAACTTGCATATGATAGTCAATAGCTCTGTTGATCAGAGTGATGCTTTTTTCTCCGTAGGAAATGAATCCATCGCAAAATGCGCAGATGTGTTTTACATCACCAAATCTCATTTGTATATTTGGCACCATCTCCCTGCCCTCTGGTCCCGTTACTTCCGGTACAACAGATCTTCTGGCCATAATAGGGAGATTATCTAGGTCGTTCCGAAACTGTGCAGCACTGTAGTTGTTAGGATGCCACCTAGTCATATGGCGATGCATTGTGTAGTTTCCGAAACTGTATTTTTTGTCGGTCCCTCTGGACAGTCTATCTTGACATATAAGGCAAGTTACGTATCTTGCATTTACTTTTTTCTGACCTTTGGGAATTTAAAAAAATTGCCAAATGAAGTTTTCTTCCCGGTGAGACGTCCTGGGCTGCTCAGGCAAAAACTGCCTCTCTTCGTGCTCGTCCTCCTGTTCCTCTTCTTCTTCTTCTTGTTGAATTACAACTTGAGCAGGTGGTCCACTCTTCCTTGGATGTGGTGGAGGTGGTGGGGAAGCACCAGCTGAAGCTACTAAAGAAGCCATTGCTCAGTGATCACAAAGGGTCTTTCTCTCACAATGATGAAAGTCAGAGTGAGGAAAGAAGGAGGGATTTTCATCATTTGGGAAAAACAAGAGTTCTCAACCAATCAAAAGTGTTCATTTTAGATTATATGACCTAGTCTTACATCATTAGGAAACCAAAAGTGAAATGAACCAATGAAAAGTGTTATTACCAAGTCACATGACTTGCTGTGTTTACGTTAAGCGCTTTGCAGGGCCTCCCGGTTTGCTTCCAGAAACCTGCGCTTTGCGACTCGCTTCGCGTACCAGTTCGCTAACGTAGCACGTCATATGACGTATCACGCGACAACGTGAAACGTCATGCGGACGGGCGGCGTCACGATGTTGTTTTCTAACGCGGCACTTGCGGTAAAGAAACGTTTACCGGCTCGCGGTCTATTTCGCGGCATCAAGGTCAGCTAACGGGAAGCTTCCCGATTCGCGAAGCGGGAACGAAGAAAAAAAAATATTTAAAAAAAAAATTATTCATAAACATATAAAATATATTTTTGGATTTAAAGAAGAATACATTTTACAGCTACAGATATTAGCTGTTAAAAAACCAATGAAATTCACAGAAAAAACCATAGGTTATAGACCATATATAGTTAGGAATTAGCATTTACAAAACCTTGAAAATTCACTGAAAAAACCATAGGTTATAGACCATATATAGTTAGGAATTAGCATTTACAAAACCTTATTTTACTCACACAAAACCATTGAAATTCCATATATAGTTAGTTGCACTAACTATATATCGCACACCCGCAATCCACTGCTGATGATGTCACATATTACATCATTCATGACATGGTCAGTGACATCACGGATGACATCACTGATGACAACATCCAGTGACTGTGTGTTTCTGTAAAGTTAAAATATGTCTTACATATTGAAGAATGAGTGGAAGTATAAGTGTCTGGACGAAGGATTTAGTAGGTGCATGACTGAATGTATGAGTGAGTGATTAAATGTGTCTCACTGAGTGCATGGGTTAGTGACTAAACTGTCTTAATTTGTGCATCATTATGTCTGTTGTTCTGTAAACTGCAGCATGTGTTGATCAGTAGCTATATGAGTAACTATATGGGTTATTGATTGATTGCCCAAGTATTTGCATGGGAGACTGAGTGTGTGTGTGGCTGGCTGGGAGGTGTGTGACTCTGTGCAGATCAATGTGTACTTGTATCAATGATTGTATAAGAGACTAAGTATGTGTTAGTATATGGTTGAAAACGTAAGGTGCTCTATGTTTAACTGTATAGATTAGAAAATGGAAGTGTGATTGATTCTTTACAGGACTGACTAGGTGTGTGAGTAACTCCATGGATGAGTGGCAGAGTGTGAGTGTCTGTATAGGTGTATGAGTGCATATGATAGTGTTGTAAAGATGATTGATTGTATGTATGAATGATTGTATGGGTGAATGAGTGAATGTGTGTGTAGACGTAGGAATCAGTGAGTGCGTATGTAGTAACTAGTATTGGTGTGTCAATGGTTTCAAAAATTATACTCTGTATTTAACACTGAGTGTAACAGAGGTTATATTAAAATGTGAGGAGATGCATTGTATTGTCACATGAATGATATCATCAGTGATGTGGTCATTGATGTCATTTGAGATGTCATCAGTGATGTCATCAGTGATGTCACTGACCATGTCATGAATGATGTAATATGTGACATCATCAGCAGTGGATTGCGGGTGCGCGATATATAGTTAGTGCAACTAACTATATATGGAATTTCAATGGTTTTGTGTGAGTAAAATAAGGTTTTCTAAATGCTAATTCCTAACTATATATGGTCTATAACCTATGGTTTTTTCAGTGAATATATATATATATATATATATATATATATATATATATTGAATGTAAAGTACAAGGAGATGAAATGTAGGGAGAGGGGTAAAATGAGAAGTTATAAAAACGGTGAGAGCAAAGAAATAGCTAAATTAAGCAGTTAGGTAGAGAGATTAGATGTGATAGAGAAATAAGGTATAGCAGTGTGACGTATCAAGAGCTAATATGTAAACAGATGGATAAAGAGGTGAGATAAAGAAAGTGATGTGGAGAGGAGCGAGGCATAAAGGGTGCTGAGGGAGATGATGTGTAGAGACTTGGAGAGAGCGGTACAGAGGTGAGGAAAAAGTTGAGGTACAATGGGTAGAGTGGCAGGTATGGAGAGTAAAGCTATAGAGTGAGGAGTGGGTTGAGAGATCTGTAGAGAGCGAAATTAAGAGAGGTCTGAAATGCAAGAAGTGAGGTGAGGTAAGGAGCGACACATGAGCCAGTACGATTTTTATTTTTATTTTTTTTATTGTACCACATTTAGCAAGTTAGGCATGCCCAGATACTTAAGTAACATTTAAAAAAAAATGTATTATTAGGACAGGGCTTGTGACCGCTCTGCTGCAACACCTGTAGACTGCACCCTCAGGGGCAAAACTCATCAGGGTTTGGAGAGGTTTATTTTGCTCAGAGGTGGCATGGCCTATCTTGTACCTTCTATAATTCTTAGTAGAGGAATGTTGATCTATCTACCCTTCTGTAGTTGTAGAGGAGCTATAAATGTTATAAATGTTGGCAACGCACAGTGTATCGAAATCTTTGCAAAAGTATATGTTTTATTTTGACTTGTGTTTTTGTGAGTATTTGTAGGGTCAAGATTTGGGTGACGTTGTGCTCACTGGTGCATTTCACTCTACCTTCTCCTCAGGTATCGGTGTATGGAACCCTGCCTTTGATGTCACCCCTGCTGCCCTCATCACTGGAGGAATCATCACTGAACTAGGTGTCTTTTCACCTCAGGAGCTGCGCTCGTCTCTTACCAAGCCAATAAAAGTGGACTGCCAATAGCAGGATGGGTGTTCTTGCATTCTAGAAGTCTTCCAGGGTGGCTAGATGACAGCTCTTCACAACCTTACAGTAACCAAATACTTCGATTAAATGACCAAAATTGCTCAATTTAGATTTTATACCAATGGCCTCTTCATCTCATCATGTAATATTTCCAGGATTTCCCCCAATAAACATCATCTGCATAAGATAGCCTGGTGGCTGTGGTTGCACTAAACGATAAAGGAGTTTCGAATTATTTTGTGTAGCTGCATTGTCTAGAAATGCTCTTCTATGCAAAATCAAGGGTTTACTTAACCAATCATAATGAAATATTTACGTTGACTACATTAATTAGCCTGCGTGTATTGTGCAGGAGCAAAGGTTCAAAATACATGCTGTCTTTGAGGTCGCTTTTAAAGTTAAAATCTAGAAAGCTGTACAGCTTGTTTGTGTTATTTGTATTATGATGGATGGGGAATAACGAGTACCGGAAGGTACCTGTCATGGGGGGGATAACGGAAGTGACAATAGGAGAACTAAGATAGACGTGAGAATATAGAAATATTGAGCGGTGGAGGCTCTTTGGGATTGGAGCAGTATTCCGAACACCTTATCTATGCTGAATCAGGACATTACCTCTATGTCCCTGGTCCTTGTCCCATTCATTACTTCATGAGGTGGATCGCCTACCTCCTAAGATGGAAAATGCATCCAGAAATGCTTCCAATGCAAGACTCGCCCATGCACCACTATCTCAGTGCCGTAAGAGAGCTGGCATTCCCAGCACCCTCTTGTGTTTTTCCTGTCTAAGCTCAAGTAAGAACTTTATGAAGTAGAGGTCCTTTCTGAGATTGGCCCAACGTTGATGTTTCTGAACACTCCCTCTCTGCATGACGCAAAGGAGAACAAACCTTGGCATAGCCAATAAGTCTCGCTTTTGAGACCTTATAGGTATTTAGTTATGCAGCACAATATCCTTGGTGCAATAACATCAACTGTTGCATGGCTAAAAACTTATAAGGTCCCAAAGGCGAGACCTGTTGGCTAGGCCAATGCTTTTATTTAGAGACCTGGCATGCAGTTTTAAATGTAGGCTGGTGAGAAAGGTGCCAACCCGAGGGGCAAGGTCTAGAGAGAAATAAGATAGGAAGAGTGGTGAGTTATAATGAGATAGCACAAAGAAAAGTGAAGCACAGAATGACAGGTCAGGTAAACAGTCGCGAGGCAGAGAGGCAGGTAGAGCCGGTGGGATGAAAAATAGAAAGATATGAGAAGTAGAGAGTAAAGAGGTGCAGATGAGGTAGAGAGATGAGGCTAATACAGAGGAAGGGCGAGGGAGAAGTAGAGAATGGTGAAATAGGGAGAGAGAGAGACAGAGGTAAGACATGTATTAAACGAGCGAGACATTGGAAGCAGAGAGAGTGAACGGAAACAGTGAAGAGATAGAAAGGGAGATAAAAGCAAAGGGAGTGATAGATGGAGTGGGAGAGGTAGAGAGAACACTGTAGAGAGAAAGAAATAAAATAATGGCAATAGTGAGGGAAAGAGGACATCAATAAAAAAGAGAGACATAGAAGGCCAATAGGTGAGGTAAATGGAGAGGCTAGATAGTGTACGAGAGGTGGGGAAGAAAGAGGTGAGGCAGTGAGTTGTGAGGCAGAGAGAGAAATGAAAGAGAATGGTGAGGTAGAAAGAGGCATGCGAGAGGTAGAGAAAGGTATAAATGGCAAAAATGATAGAATGGGTAAGATAAAGAGAGATGAAATTAAGAGGGAGGTGAAGTAAATGGAAGAGAAATGAAGGGGGATGAGATGCAAATAGAGCAGCACAATGCAGAAAGAAGAGAAAGTAGGGAGAGATACAGAGAGAGAGAGGGGCACTTGAGGAGAAGAGCGGGGCAGAGAGCTGACAGAGAGCTAGAGATCTAGAGGTAGGATCGGAGAGAGGTGGCAAGTTGAGGTCATGAACGGTAAATGTTGCGTGGCACTGAGGTTTATTGAAGGAGAGGTTTGACGTACAGAGAGAGTTTAAAGGGAGAGCAATAGTCTGGTAGGTACGTAGCCATGTATAAATAGACAGGAAAAAAGGGAGCGTTTAGTTAAAGGAATGAGACGGGACAGAACGATGCGACAGAGAAAGAAATGTATTGGGTGGTATAAAGAAGTGACGGCTATTCACAGAGTGTGGTATGTAGAGACATACTTTGCATCACACTGTACAGTCTGATGCCTGAGAAGAATTGAAGACCGATTGTAAACATACTGTTTTTGACTCTTAGTCTTAGATTCTGGATTTCCCAAACATGTGCGCTGCTTGCTACCCATCTACCGGGGATCACTTCCCTTTTGTGATATCTTCCCCAGGTGTGAATATTTTAGCATTCAGCAAGAGCATATTTATTTTCAGATTTTCCAAAAAAGTGAGGGCCAGTCTGCAATGTTGTATGGTTTATGATGTCTTTAGAGATGCTTCCCTTCGGATCTGCCCCCACACACATTGAACAGGAGATGGCTCAAGGAGCTTAAAGGTCGAAAAAAGGGATAGAAATGCTAACGGTCTGCCATTATCAGGGTGGTGCGTATTTCACCTGTTGCCCATATTGCCTCCAGAACTCCTTTAAGGGCAATCCTCTGGATGCTACAGACCTCTGTAGTAGAGGAGGCCTGTTGTCTCCAGCAGGCCTTCATCCCTGCACCATCTGAATGAGAGTAGCCAAAGAGTATATCTGACTTTGGCATATTCTTACGAAGTGAGATGTGCAAAGATGCACACAATCGCAGTCTCCCCGAAAAATGCAAGCCATTCTATTGAATGATGGGCTTGCACATTTGTTGAAGCTGGTGCAGTTTCATAACATATCATTATGCATCACTTCTTTGCACAAGGGTTAAAGTAGCTGAATAAGCATCTGTTATTCATCGCCACGATGCCTACGTCTGAACGTGCGCTTTACAAATACACGTTATGTTATTAGACGGAAATTCCTATCTTTAGTCTCTCTGAAGTCACCCTGGCCCTTTGCCATGGTACATCCAATGGGCGCTGCTACCGACATCTGGAAAGACTCCTTACCCAGTGCTTTTATTGAAAAAAGTGCCACCCAGTCATCAAGGAATATTCCTGGACTGCACAGGGAAATAGATCTTCATCTACCTGCAAAATATATTTAACACAGGAGTGTAGCATAGTGTAAAGGTATCTACACTCTGCCAGACTTTTTCAGTCTCATCCTCGAACTTCAATTATTGTGAATTCTTAAGGAACATGCTCATTGTTTGGCAGCCCTGTTGTAGTAGGAGTTGGGTTAAGGCAGAGCGTTGCTACCCCTCCGCATTTGGTTCTATTTAAAACACTCTGCCACTGTTTTGCTTGTGCTACCCTAAATAAAAATGTAAATAAACAAAAAATATATAAAACTCTTGGGTCTCTGTGACAAAAGGAGAAGTTGATGAGGAGGTGATGCGCATGTGCTAGATTAAATATGGACTACCATAAAAATGTTACTGTTCTTTAACAAGTACTTTTCTGTCTGGAATAGATGTTGGCATGTTTCTTTTACTTGTGAAGACGCATAAATCTATGAACCAAGTCACTGAAGCATGAAATGCTTATAAAGCCGCGTGGTTCCCTGCCCATCATTCATTTATGCCAATAAAGAGCTGACATTTCTATTCAGAAAATGGTGTAAATTGCGTAATTGCAGCTACCATAAACCCTAAACCAAGAGGGAATCATATTGTTTTTGAACTTCTTTTTGTGACCAGAATGGGACGTATTTTGAGTTGCATATTCAGAAAACATAACTAGCGAACAAGGGAAATTAACTCCAAAATTCAACCTCGGTGGTGAGACGCACAGCTAACATCAGCCCCCGCAACCACTACACGACACATGCAACTGAAAAATTGCTACTATAAGCACACTGGTTAAATAGAAAAAACCTTTTACTTCAATTGGTCCCTTTTCACAAGAAGAAAACTAATTTTCAGAAACTCGCTACTGTTGTTAAATAATCATAAATCTCTGCAGACATGATTCTGGTGTCCTTTCCAAACCTCCGCTTCTTCATAGGGGGGGATTCGGCCAGGCTCTTTACACAGGCTGGGAAGCCCGTATGTTTTGTTCAGAGCCTCAGGAAGTTAATGACGACACATGGCGCGGGGCTCAGAAGTATGTGGGGTTGCACATCTCAGCGGGAAACCACATTTAAGGAATTTTAATTCATAAGAAAACCACATACCAGGAGTCAAACCACACAGTTCATTGTCTCACACTTGGTTTGCATAACGTGATAGTTTTTGACAGAACAAAAGAAACGCTGGAATGCTGAACAAGTACAGCCTAACTGTATAAATATCTCAGCAGACCCATTACAGTCGGAGTCACCAACCCTTCACGCCACAGAAACAAAGTTACAAATGCACCAAAGGCCCCAAGGATTTTAAGCATTGAACATAGATACGTTTCTTGAGGGTGAGACAACAACGTGTAACGTCTTGCTGCAAATGTATGGAATACAAGAATAGCATCTAAAGCTGCTCTTGTCCAAACTGCGTGGTAGTGTGTGACACAGTAATTTATATATCCTGCACTCACTAGTCTGTTAACAAGAAGATGACAAGTTGCTTCTTATTACCCTCCTCAGTTCCTGTCATTTCCCCGAACACGACTTGCAAGTGAGTCTCTTGTGTGCAGATTGAAGGGTGGTTTCTGCAAGGAGAGACATGCTTAAACCTGCTGGGGCGCTTCGAAGTTTAAACCGATACCACAATGTAGTCCATTTGATGTTTACCAAGTGATCGCGCCCAAGAGTTGTGTGGGCGCGCAAAAAGTAAATACAAGCACGAAAGTGAAAGCTCATTGAGGCACGCAAGGCTTAATGAGCCCGAAAAAGTTAAAGTGATCAAGTTGGAAGGAAGGCAGATGGCGGCTGCGCGCGTGCACGCCTGCGTGAACGCCAGCGCTAGGCCACCAGGCAGCACTTTGAAAACCCCGATACTAAATGTCTCGGACCAGCGCATGCGCTGGCTCAGCGAGACCTAAAAAGCTTTCTGCTCACTTGTGGTGTAAAGTTTTATCTCACTTGTCAGGGGTAAGGGCATTTAGTGAGAAAGTGGGCTGTTGTCTGGCTTTGAGGAAGTGGCTTGTTGTGATCAATGTAAAAAAGATTGAGAGAGACCCCTTAAGGAACCAGGGGAATAGGGCACTTTAAACAGTGAAATTATACAACTTCCCTTGGCCGAAGTGCTGAGAGAATTAAGCCCAAATATTAGTATTGGACGCAAGAATAATCAAACATGAACATAAACATAAACATTTTTGTATGTAAAATATATCAAATTTATTAAAATTAAACATATAAAAGCCTTTAAAAACACATCATCATTTCATGGACAGAATAATCACAGTTCAAAAGCATTTATAACTGTCAGATCATTCTATTCCGATCAATCTAAACATAAATCATCACCTAAGTTAAAATAATCACATGTAAAGCAATAATTCAGGAAGGAGAAGGAGAGACAAACAGAGACACAATAATTTGTCATGAGGATTTGCACATCAAAAATACTATTCCATGAGGAGCCAAGCCGGAGACCGAGATGGCCGCCTAGGCACTCGGCTCCGCCGACCTTGTTGCTTTGTGCACTGATCCTGCATCCTATCCTGACCCCGAGCCGCATTCCTATGGAGGGGAAGTGTGGCGGTGCTCGGTGATGTGCTCCTGAACTCTCCATCAGCCGTAGATCCGGAGAAATGCTCTCGCCTCCCATCAGGCCCTCCGTAGCATCGTTTGCCTCTTGCTGCGATCTCCGGTCCACCTAGTGGGTTGAGGGCCGGTAGCACATTGAGGAACCGGGGGATTACACTTCATTTGGGACTTTTCGTCTGTGCATGGCTCGGCCGTCCCCTGCATTTCTCCCGAAGTAAGTCTGAGCGCCATTTTGTTCGCCGAGGGGTCGGTGTTTTGAGACTTGGGGGCACTGGTGTGTGCTTGAGACCCTGACACCGCTGAGGCTGCCTTTGTGTCCCTTTCTGTAAACATCATGGAGTTTGCCACCTTCGCAATTGTGACTCACTTGTGCTCTGATGGGGGGCGAGAGGATGCCCGATCAGATGTGTGGGTCAGTGACACCCTGACTAACATGGCAGAGCCTGCTGTAGAGCCTATGGAAGGGATGAGCGTCGTGGACTGTGCTCATGGGACGTCGCCAGGGGTCTGGGATGTACTGATTGCCCTCGGTGCCCTTCGTGGCGCCATGATCTGCAGTGCTCGCGATCTGAGACGCAAATTGGAGGCCATTACTCCCGTAGCCGGACACGCCTTGCTTGACTATCCGCGCGCTCAGGACATTATGCCACACCCTACACTTGAGCGGTCTGCTGAGATCTTCCCAGTGGATATGGCGGCTTTGGAGGGCCAGCGGAACTATCGGCTGTCGCTAGGTATTGGGGACTGGTGCCGTTCGTGGAGCTTTCATTTGACGCCCTTCACAGCACACTGTTGCTTACGGCGGATGTCGGAAAACAACCCACTGGCCTCTCCTTGTCGCCCACATTCATCATCATGGTGGCTGGTTGGATGTACTCAGCTGGTGCAATCGAGCGCACGGGACAGGGCTGAGTCTGCTTCATTGATGGATGGTGTTGGTTTACCTGGTGACTACGAGGGGCGCGATCTGTTTTGACTGCCACTGCTCTCGCTTCTGTGTTGACTTTGTGGTTCTGGGCTCCGGGGATGGATGATTGGGTGCTGACATACTGATTTTTCTCCTCCTCCGCTTTCTTTCTTTCTTCTTTACTAACTTACTACATTTCGGGTCTCTTATTTAGGGCGACAGGCACACTGCTGGGGGGGGGGGGTAGGCCGTGGCCTTCTGCAGGGGTGCAGGGGTGCAGGGGTGCAGGTTGGGGGGGGGGGATTTTTCTTTCTTGCTCTTTGTTTCTTCCTTGGTTCTATGGCCCCTTTTTTTTTCTTTTTCTGTACTACCGTTCCTTAGGGTCTCTGCAGTGTTTTCGGTTTTGAGGGATGGGGCGCTGGTGTGCTATGATATGTAACTGTGTTAGGACTCCTCCTGATTTGTTCGCGTAGCCCCTTTTTCCCTACTGCATTCGGGTTGCTTGTTGACCTCTCCCTTTGTGCGGACTACCTACAGGACCTGGAACGATTGCTTGATAGTGATCCTGTGATTTAAAGATTTGAAAACGAACCTTCATTACTCCTGACTGCCTACACACATGCTTGCTCCTACGTTCTTCCTGCCTTTACGGGTCCTCCTGGTCTTGTGCTGCTACGTTTTTTATTATTGCTTTGCTATTATTATGACTTCCTTAGTGGCCGGCCAGGTGGTTGTAGGCCTCTGCCTGTAATTGCTCGCATTCATAAATAAAGGTTCAAAAAAAAAATATATACTATTCCAAACTCAATCCTAGACCCGCTTAATATGTATTGTTCTCAGGATGAGCTTGATTATTCGATTGTGCGATGTTGGGCGTCGACGCGTTTCGATGGACTTTTCAATAATAAACCATCTTTATCAAGACAAAATATAAATCTCTCCTCTTGTGGCACTAGATGGTTGCCTCAAGTAAGAAAATCCTGTTGGTAAGCATATTTAAATCAGTATATTGCATAGAAGTCACAAAAGATCATTTCTATGTTACCTCTATTCATAGTACGGACTTTGCAAATTGAATTTTCCACTTCTGTTTTTTACCAGACAATTAGGTCTAAATGCCACCTTGTTTCTATCCCCAGTTTGTTTATTTCAAAAAACCTTTACACAGCACAATTTAAATTGTATAGTCTCTTGTCGCTTGTGTACATTGGATTTGAATTTCAGAACCACACTTAATGAAGCCCTAGTCATACATTTTTGTCTTCTACTAGTATGTGGGCTTGTGACCTCAAAAATTGGATAGTTTTGGGCCTGTATTTCCTCTTAGGTTGGACAATTTATTGGTGGGTCCCGGGTGTTAAAACTAACTCCTTTTTACTGCTGTGGCTCTATCACACATGGTAGTATTAACATTAGTCAGTGTAATTTACATATATAGTATGGAATGATGACCTTATTCCATATCTTTTTCACACTGTCCTGGATGTATTCTCATTATTGTGTGGTCACATCGCATTTTAGAAAATCAGTCTGCAAGATAGATTAATTTCAGTCTTTGCTGGGACTCAAACTTGCTGCATTATCTTTAATTATGCGGTTACTTTCATCATTGATTACCTGTTAGTCCTATTTATTTCTTGCTTCCAAAGTGGTGCCTTGACGGCTGTCTGAAAGGGAAGATATACCCCACTCTGTTTAGATGAAAATTACGTCCATCCTAAAAAACTACTTAATCTAGTTTAGTCTTGCTAAAAAAAAGTTTTTATAAGGAGATGTACCTGATTTAAGGAGGCGTTACTCATCCGGTACCCCAGTTGGTTTTTCTGGAAAGAAAGGCGCAGCGAACATCCCCTTGTTCTTCGCCTTCTCCTTATTATTCCTAAAACAGGGTGGAACACTTTAATATTTACCAGCAGGGGACTATTCTTAGTCTGTCTCACTATACAACACTATCTATTTTGAGTACCTACCAAATCTCTTGGTACACTGGAACCTGACTGGGGTGGATTCAGTTAAAGGGCTCGTTGGTTATCCTTTCTGGAAATAAAACGAGGGAGAGGTTTTAAGTTTATGTTATCTCTGCTCGTTTCCCCTACAACTATTCTGCTCAGCTAATTCCCTCGGATTCGTCCTCCTTACCTTGTAATGTCTATGCCTTGAACGAATCCACACCCGTGACCAGCCTCACCGCAAACCGCCGTCATCCGTGCAAGTGATTGATTTTCTCCGGGTCTATGCTCCTTATTTAAACTCTTTTCACTCGCCTACTATTGGGCAGTTTCAGATGGGTTCAGCTGTTTGTAGTTACCTAGCGCGGTCTGTGTTGATTTGGGCGTTGCGCTTTGTGTATTAACCGCGTTTCAAGCCTCATTGTGGTTCGAGTTTCATGCCTCAGTATCATCTAGTTCTGACTCTGCCTAATTCAAGCCTCTATTTCGGGATCCCGAGCGCATTCCACGCCTCGTTCTCATACCCGATTCCCTGTCGTAGTCTGGTTGCAAATCCTAGACCCTGGCGATATATGTTCTTAAACCTTGATTTTTATGTACATCGTCGTGTATTATATTACTTGGTTTTATAATAGTCGGATTTTTGCCTCAGGTAATTACTTGAGCTCACATTTGCTTAAACTCGATTTAACTCCTTGTTATGATTTTAATCTGGCACTTCATTGTTGAAATTATTATAAACGATATTAGTGTTATTATTTTTATTCCTATTCCTGTGTTATTTCCGAATCTCTCCACTTTTAATTCATTATCAGACCCTTAATTCTATTTACCTAGTTACCCATACATATTTTCAGAGTATTGGTATGGGTAGTGACAGTTAGACATAAATTTTATTATTGATTATTTTGCGCTCTATCAGTTTCACAGAATCCTATCGTTATTTGATTCGGATCAGCCTTTCAATAGAGCATGGCTACTCAATGCTTCAAAAGCATAGAGAGTCTAAAGTTAATCCAAACAAATGATATTGACTTAGTTTTCCTATCCGGAACAGCTGCCTCGCCCTATGCTAGGGTAAAGTTCTATTCTAAATTTATAGTAAATCTTATATTACAACAGGCTGAGAATTTTCAGTGTAGGGGAATTAATGTTTTACCTGTTTTTTCTTCTCGTAGAGACAGTTTCCCTTATAATAGACTTCCCCAGCAGGGCAATGGCAAAGAGGGGCATACTACCTCTTATGACGATTTAAAAATATGGGTATCAAAAAATACTCGTCTGGTGACACATGTAATGCCCCCCCCCCCCTTTCAGAATAGTCTCCCAATAGAAGACAATCAGCGGTGGAATTGGCTGCCCGGTGCCTTATCCAGTAAAACCACAGATAACCCTAAACTTTTCCAACACCTTTAGCAGTAATTTGAAAGTTATCTCTTGGAATGCCGCCGGGATAAACAGTAGCCCTGAGAAATTACAGTATTTATTTTCTCTGAATGCTAGTGTGATTTGCATCCAAGAGACCTGGTGCGCTAGTAGATTGTGTTTTAGAGGCGGTGGCTGCTCCATCGAAGAAAGGGCGTGCAAAAGGGGGAATTGCGTGCCTTTTTTCTTATAGATTGAAGTGGAACTTCACCCATTATGTTGATCCCAGCAACTTATTTCAAGCTGTGTCCCTCTGTAGCTTAAATAGCAGGGGAAACTCTAATTCCTTGGTAATAATAAATGCTTATATTCCCCCGATAAATGTTTTAATATCCTATTGAAGCATATGTTTTCATATATTAAGCAGATTAAAGATGTAGAATTTCCTCCATATGTTTTGCTAGTAGGCGATTTTAATTGTAAAGTTTCCAATTCAAGCCTAGAGTTATACAGAAATAAATTTAAAGAAGAAGCCCTCTTTATTCCCCAATCCCTCTTCCCTAGTAAAATTAAAACCAACAAGAGAGGCAAGTTATTGTTGGAAGAACTTTCAGCGGCGGAGGGATTAATAGTGAATGGTAGGCTTCCTTTCGATGTCCCTGCAGTTATACCCATAGATCTTCCCAAAGTGAGTCAATTTTAGACTATGTAATCACTGATTATCGTACCTTTTCCTTAGTGAAGGATTTGGTGGTCTCATTGACACAATTTAGTGACCACAACCTGATTACTATAAGCCTTTCTTTCCATCCTCCTGATTCCGATTCATGGTCTTTTGGCAGTGACTTAGTTAACTTTCATAGGGACTCGGGTAGATGTTTTTGGAATTTTAAAGCCAAGAAAGGCCTGGAGGGAATACTTGGTAAAGTACTATTAGAACTGAATGTCTGGCAGGGTTCCGAAATATTCCATTTTGAGAATTTTATGAAAGAGGTCACCTCTGTTGCCAAAAGGTCTAGATTTTCTGAGAAAAGGATTTATGTTCCCAGACCAATTTTATACCTAAATAAAGAAATACATAAATTGGTGCGGGAACAATTTTTGTGTAGATCCATTGAAACAAATAAGAAAATATGTTTGTTAAAAAGAAGGAGAAACAGAATCAGGAAGAAATTTAGAAAAGAAAAAGAAGACTCACTTTGGATAAAACTTCGGGAGGCTGCTGTTTATGGCAAAATAAGACAATTCTGGTCTCTCATTGGCGAGGGCTGTGGAGCAAGAGTTAACTCTCTCCCCATTCCCATTGCAGAATTATTATGGGTTACCCATATTTCCAACCTGTATGCAGGGAATATACCAATGGTAGATTGTAAGGAGTCTACTATAGAAGATGTGTTTCCTGTTGATTCTCCATCGGAAAAAACCATTGAATTGGCCATTAGGGATATGCGCCCCTCCGGAGCAATGGGGCCTGATGAACTTCCCATCTCAGTTTTGAAGCAGTATCCTATTTCATGGAGTAAGATTCTTTTCCCTTTATTTAGATCTTGCTTCATTAGTAAAATTATACCCTCTTCTTGGAAGGGGAGTATATTGGTCCCCCTATTCAAAAAGGGCGCTAGGGATAATCCAATGAATTATCGCCAGATAGCTCTCCTGGATGCCATTGGCAAAGTTTTTGCTAAATGTCTCCTCTTTTTAATAACGGATTGGGTTGAGGTGAATCAGATACTACCCCTTGAACAAACTGGCTTTCGCAAGGGGCATGGTACATTGGATAATCTTACAGCCCTTCAGGTCATTACGGACAAATATATAACAGTTCGGGGGGGGGAGTGTATGCGGCTTTTATTGATTTCTCCACAGCCTTTGACAAAGTTGACCGTCCCTTGCTGTGGAGAAAATTGTTAGATTTGGGCATGCCTCCCCTCCTACTAGACCTGGTGCGATCCCTCCATACGGACACCTGGTGCCGAGTGTTACAGGGCGGAGAAAGGGGTCTATCACGGGTGATCCCCTCCATTAATGGTTTAAAACAAGGCTGCCTTCTTGCACCTCTACTCTTCTCCCTGTACATTGCTGATCTACCTGCTACCCTTTCATCTTGTGTTGGCATAGCCCCGGTAGTGGGTGGATCTTCTATCTCCTGCTTGCTATACGCAGACGATATTCTTATCCTGGATCTAACGCCTAAGGGATTGGCAAATCGTCTGCAGGCTCTACATCTGTTTGCAGAGTCCCACTATATGAGGATAAACGCTTCAAAAAGTAAAATCATGTGCATTACAGGAAAGAAAAAATCTAAATCTGAGAATTTTGGGTGGGCTGTAGGCGGCCAGAAACTGGAGGTGGTTAAGACATATACCTTTTTAGGAAAAATAATTTCCGCTAACCTGAGTGAGAAGCCTCATATTGACAATAATTCTCGCAAAGCCAGGTCCCAAGGCAAAAGTCTGAGCGCCCTCTACTCCGCCACAGGGAGAAGACATTTTGCTTGTTTACTGGAGGTTTTTAGGGCAAAAATTCCTCCAACGTTATTGTATGGAATGGAACTGGTTGACATAAAGCATTGGGGCTTTCTGTAGAAGGAAAATTATTAAGGTCTATTACATCTCTTAACCCGGCCTGTTCCGTGGCTGCGTGCAGAATGGAATTCGGTCTCCGTAGCAGCTGGGCGCAGGGCCTATCAGCTTTAGTTCGATGGGTTGTTAGCCTCGCTAGAGGTGAAACGGGGACTTTGAGATCCCTTCTTAAAGGGGAATTGCTGGGTAATTTAAAAGAGTACTCCCAAATTGTTAAGAACTTTAGAAAGGCTGTGGCACTTCTCGAATTAGAAGAGAGTACTCTCTTTACTATCTCTCCTAACCAGTTAAAATCCCTTTTGAAACAGGCGTCATGGGATTTATGTTTTATGTTGGATAAAAAGTTTATGCAAGCAAAGAGGGGAGGTGATCTTCTGGTTACCTCATATTCTATGAAGCTTGCCCAACCCTATGTCGCCTGGAATTTACCTCATGGTATTCGGAGATTTTGGTTCCTGTTAAGGCAGGACTTGTTACCCTTGAATAATCTTTTAGCAAAATGGTATGGATCTTCTTCTAGATGTAACTTTTGTAACACATCTGTTCAGGATCGTTCCCACATATTGTTAATTTGCCATGCATTGCGTCCACTTCGGTTGAAGTGGATAAAACCAATATGTCTGCAACTGGGTATCCTTAATATGAATTCTTTTTTACAGGCATTATATTCTCCTCCAAATGAAATGTTTTGCTTCAATATTTTTAACTTTTTTAAATGTTTTTTATCTATTTATTGATGAAATATGGAGGTTTGTGTCATTGATTTTCTTGTTATTGGAAAATATTGTAGTTGTTTTTTCATTTAAGAAAAATGTGTGTTTGTATTTGTTGTAATTTTGTTTTATGTGGCCCTCTTTTGAGAGCCAAAACATAATAAAATAAATTGAATTGAAAAAAAAAAATATATATATATATAGTTGTGGCTAGCTGACTACTAACTTCATCCATTCCTCCCCCGAGTTCAGGCCTTTATCTATAGTATCCAAATGACACATGAACCACTGTTCACGCTTTTTCCTTAATGCTTCCAGATTCCCACCTCTTCTACTCACACTCATTTTTTCCAAAATAAACCAGGTAAAGTCATCCCAACTATGGTTATATTTTTGGTAATGGTGCGTGAGGGGTGCATTTTCTTTTTTGTTTTTCACTGATGATCTATGCTCAAGAAGCCGGACTCGGAGTTGTGATCAATGCCTGTGTAGTGCTCGCCTGAGAGTCGCGGACATATGCAAGATTTTAGTTTCTCCTGACAACAGAGAAGTTATTGGGAGGTGTTGTCAATACTACTAAAACAGTGCTTGTCTGGGCTGTAATTACCTTGTCTGGACTGTAATTACTACTATTTCCTTTTAAAATGGACAAATATTACAGGAAGAGAGAACATATTTTCTCCTCTACTGATTCCTCCTGTTATCCTTCATCAAAGAGATCCAGACATTGTGATGGAAAGGGGAAGAAAAACTGTAATTGAAACTGTGGTTGCTTTACGGAAGAAAGAACATGATCTGTGTGTAAAGAAACTTTAAACCCACAAGGGAGATGTTTTGCAGCGGGAAATCTCTTCAAGGGTCACATACTGTGCGTAATTCTGCCATCTACAGTTTGGGTCCAGGAGTACTGGTATATGTTGGGAATGCTAGCCCTCTTATGGGCCCAGGAAAGAATGGGTAGGGCTTACATTGGCTGGATTTCCAGAAGTTTGATGTGGGGTACACTTCATAAAATTATGACAGGGATGAGGACAAGTAGGACTAAGAGTAATGTCCAGTTACTTACCAGTAAATATTATTGTCCTGAGTCCCTTTTGTCCTTGTTGTCACAGTCATTACTATTGAGGTGAACGTCACCTCAACTAGTAGACAAAACAGGTAGTGGTGGGGGTAATCCCACTCAACCTAGGGTAGTATAAATACCCTCTGACCCACATATCTTCTGGACCATACCAAGCCACTGAAATCAACACGTTTCCCAAATGATTTACCCTCCATAACCGTCTCAATATGACCGTGTCTCCCAAAGATTTTAGCTGAGGCCCAAGATCTCTGACAGGGGAACTCACTGTGCCTCAGCCCAAGACGCTACAACTTCACTAGTGGATCTACCTTGTATCCCCTCAAGTAGAGAAACATTAGCCAAAGAATATGCCAAAGCAACAATAGATCTAATCTATTCACTTAAAGTAATATGGGGAACTTTGTGCCCTTGATTGACGCCACCAAAAGTTATTAGGAAATGTTCTGTCGTCTTATACCCCTCAACCTTTCAGAGTAAAATTTCAGCTGCTCTCTTAATATCCAACCAATGAAAAAGTTCCTCCTCCTTGGAAGACAAGGAATGAAAAAAGACAGGTAGCTACTTCTTGTTCCCTATGCATCTTGGATGCTACCCTGAGAAGGAAAGCCAGATTGTGCTTAAAAATACTTCACTCTCCAGAATCTATATAAAAAAGAAGGTCTGCATAACACTGCCCCCTGTTCTACAAGCCTGCTAGCAGAGGTACTATTAAGAATGGGCGTTTTAAAGACAAGTATTTTAAATCAATGGACATTTTTGGTTCAAATGGCATGCCCTGCAGCGCTTTCAGGACTAAGGGCAAATCCCAAGAAGGAACAGAGGGTCTAGGCTAGACACAGGTCTAAAGATAGAAAAACTCCTTAAGAGTCTGACCACCAAATCAGTCACTGCTGGAAGTGGACCAGGGTTTTTCTAAAGGCCCTTATTGCAAACCACTGGGCTCTCAGAGCAGTTACAGCCAATTGCTTCTGTAATTCATCCAGCACGAATTGCAAAACAGACGAAATTTTACATTGAACAGCTGACGGCTATTGAGAAGCACACCATACTTCAACATTTCTCCAATGTTTGGAGTAGGACTTTAATACGAAGAGAGAGAAACTGGGTTTGAAATGAGATGAAGAGACTACTCAGTCTGTCTGCTACTGTATTGTCTTCTCCTTTGATTGGAGTTGCCTTCAGAAAAGATGTTTCTCTGCCCGGGCACCAATCCTCAAGGCAACCAGATTGAGAGAGGCAGAGTTTGTTCCCTCTGTCTGTTTGCATACGACACTGCTGTTGTGTTGTCCATCCTGATCTTCTCATGCTGATTCATGATGTTCCTCGTGAAATGTAACCATGCTTGGAAAAATGCAGACCACTCATTCCAGTTCGAAGATCTTGTCTTGTCTTTTACTGACCATCTCCCCTGAGGCTCTTTGTTCCTCAACATTGGACCCAAGCTTAAAGGCTGGTGCCTGTTGCTTTGAGCATCTCTGGTGGTGAATAAAGAGAAATTCCCCTGCTCAAAGACTCCCCTTTCAGCCACCATTACAGTTGACCCCTGATGAGGTCTGTAACCAGGATACTCCTCTCCCAGTCCATGGGAGACAGTCTCCAATACTTTGGGTCTGATTTAGATCTTTGCAGTATTACTGTCGTCCCGCTGTGGCGGCTGTCCCACGTACTCCATCAAGCTGCTGTTGTTCCGTCTGCCGTATTTAGAAGTGGCATGACCAGACTGGGTAACCCCTGTGTCTGCGGTCTTCTCTACTGGCTACCAGTACTCTGCCGCAGTCATGCTGGCTGGATTGCACCGAGTCGATTTAGATGTTCTCATTGTGCTGGTGGCGGAGTCCTGACAGTGAGGTCGTGGTTGTGCAGAGACAGGTAAGTACTACTTATTATCACACTACACGTGTTGTGAATCTGTCAATGTGTATATGTAGGTAATGTCTAATGCACATCGTTTATTTTACATTTAGCATTGCACACCAACAACATACAGACATTGTTGAATGTACACCCACAGGCATCACAAGCACAACACCCACCAATTAAATATTTTTTGAAGTGTCAATACAGGTGTTTACATTTTACCACTATAAGTAGTGAGATGAACACTCACATGACACACCCAAAAATTGCATGTGACCGCACCCAAAAATTGCATGTGACAGCAATGAAAAACTACACAAGGCCAAAGCAAAAGTTAACACACGATTCATAGTAGATTCTGGTGACAACGGGATGGCTTAGTGTAGTGGTGAAGTAGTAGCAGCACAGGCCACGCCTATATGACTGGGTTCAAGACAGAAACTGAAGTGGGAACACGGAAAAAGGTACGTTTTCACCTCTTTTTCATCGCTACAGCCAACCCGAGTTTGGAGGTTCCCCGCAACATTTTCCCCAATGGAAAGGCACATCTGGATTAGGTCGGCAGGAATCCTGGGTGGACTCCCGCCAACAGCCACTTCTGCTGCCGACACTGACAAGGTGGGAGGGAAAGGCTGGTGCAGTCGGTGGGGCTCAGTTGGCCTTTCGTTCATGGACCCACCAACATCTAAATCGAGCAGGCAGACTGCCGTGTAGGCAGGCGGTGAAACTCAAAAAAGCGACAGTGTGCCCAGGTCCACCAACATCTACATCAGGTCCTTTGCTAGATGAGCTAGCAAAGGTCTAATATGATGCCATGCCCAAGGAAATAGAAACCCGAACAAGGCCATGTGGTCCTTAACCTTCAGCCACTAACTTGCGGTAGCTTCTGACCGGGATAATAGAGATATGGGGGTTGTTGTCGGCCTCACTGCTCGCTCCCCTCTGGCAGAAAAACCATGCCCAAATCTGTCCTGAAGTGGGCCCCAACGAAAGTCCTGTCCTGTGTAGAATCCAGCTTGCAAATCTCCACATTTTTGAGAAGACTATTTCAGTGAAGACCATTCTTCATCACTTCCCAACCTTCTAATACATTCTCTCTTGTTGGGCCATGAAGAATCCAGTCATCCAGGGATCGAAACACACTCCACCCCTGATGATGGAGAAGTGACCACGGGTGCCATCGTTTTTCTAAACACTCTTGGGGCAGACTTGATGCTAAGGAGCAAATACCTTGAACTGATAGTGTCTTTCTAGAGCAAAAAATCTTAAGTAGTTCTGATGATGTCCTGCTGTGAGAATGTGGAAATAGGCACTGGTTATATCCTTAGTGATCATAAAGGTTTTGTCTGAGATTAAAAGAATGATCTTTTGAACCGTTGCCATCTTGAATGGAAACCTCCTTATTCATCTGTTCACCCCTCGTAGGTCTCTAATCAGTCTGAACTGGCCCCAGGGTTTGGGGACAAGGAAGATCCTTGAATACACACACCCCTGCCCCTCTTCGCTTCTGGAACTAGAACCACTGTACCCTTCTTCACCAGATTGAGAATCGCTGTTTCCAGGACTTGGGGCCCGATGTAGGTATCCAAATACTGGTCGGTAACGGCCGAAAATACCGATTTCCGGCCATTACCGACCGGTATTTGGATCCTGAGATGTAGGGGCATAAGAAAATGCAGATTCGGTAATTTTACCGAATCAGTAATTACCGAATCGGTAAAATTACAGAATCAGTAAAATTACCGAATCTGCATTTTGATATGTAGGGAGCACTGTAAACAGTGCTACAGTGCTTTCAGGATTAGTTATTTACCACAAATTATTAATTGGTGGTAAATAACGAATTCCTATGCAAATGCAAATATGTGCATTTACACCTGTGCCATGTGGCACACATACATGCCCTTAGGGCATGTATGTGTGCCACATGACACACCAGCCCTAATCAGGGGTGCAACAGGGTGTCAAAGTGACACCCTGCCACCCTTGAATTTTTCGGTAATTACCGATTCGGTAATTGACATTCATTCCTATGGGCCTACAGGCCCATAGGATTCAATGGCAAATACCGAATCGGTAAATACTGATTCGGTAAATACCGAATCCTACCGATTTGGTATTTTTTACCGAATTTTTACCTACATTGGATTTACCGATTCATAAATACCGAATCAGTAAAATTCGGTATTTATGAATCTGTAAATCCAAATTACATACATCTAGCCCTAACTTCCTTGTTACATCTCGAGTTACTGGCATAAGAATTATCCTAGAGGTCAACAGTGTCTCCAGAACTTCTATCTCGTGACCTTTCTTCACCACATGACTGGCCCACGTTTTAGAAGCAGATTCCTCCTAAGCCACAAGGAAAATGTTTATACTTCCTCCCACAGGCTTGGGAGACCTATTCCTAGAATTGTCAGGAGCACTAGTTCCTGGCTGGCAAGGCTGCCTTTCCATTTTGATCTCCCTGATTCCTGTTTCCTTTGCCTTTCTGTCTTTTTTTGAGGGAAAAATATGGTTGCTGACTAGATCTTCTCAAATGTTGGCAAAAAGATGATTTGGGATTTGGAAATAGAGGAGCGGGATCCTAACCACAAAGTACCACCACTCTGTCAACAGGACTGCACAGTCTGTTTTCTTGGAAAGTGTATGTAACTTCTCTTCTAGGTCTATACCAGAGTTTGGTTTCCTCAAAATGCATTCTTAAAGCCAGTGGTTTCTGCTCAGCACCTGTATGTCACGCCTTCATTTAAATGTTCTTTCTAGCAGATATGGTGGTGTAGTGTAGCTCCTATTTTCCCAATAGGCTCTGCGCATTGGAATAGTACCTACAGCAGTAAAGGCCTAGGCCAGACGTTAACTAGGTCTACTACTGTCGATACTAGACTTAATTTTTGGGTTTGCCAGCTAAGCTCAGAGTTCGCTAGAAACTTTCTCGAATGTTCAAGGAAGGATTAACTTCCCTGATTAGACAAGAAGGGATTTAGTTTCTGACAACCATAGAACATGACAACTTTGCTCTTCCCCTAATCAAGAGTCAATCTCAAGAGTCGTGTGAGCACAAGGCAATTATTTTACTCAGTCAGTACGTGCATTCTTAGTCTCATCAGAATGTAGAGAAAAGGAAGAGACGGGCGTGTTCAATAAAAGATGTTATTTATTGATCAGTCTCTTTTCTCGTACAAGAGAAATGGATCGATATTATTGCAATACTTATAGTTAAGTAAAGTGCATACATTAAAAGCAATAGTATAAAATAATACTGTAAAAACATTGATATGGTTTCTGAGCCATATGATGTTTAAAATGATTAAAATATATTTACATACACATATACATTTGACTAAACGTACTCAACTGGTGTTTCTAAATACGCCTACCCCGTGTACCTGACCTAAGTCTAATGCGTGGGCGGGAATAGAAAGTTACAGTTTAAGTTAAGTTTGTTTTTGCCAAGTGAATAACTAAAGAATTCTCTGTGAGGGGTTATTCAGTTCTGTACCTGGAAGTTAGGATGAATGAGGAATGGTATCTCTTTCTCTGCTCTCGATATTCCAGGCTGCCTGCGAGGGCTGCCCAGAAGCGCCGGTGCTGGGTCTCTCGGTTTGAGATAGCAGCGCGTCTCTCAGCGCGTCAGGAAGGCGGGGCTGCTGCCAGCGGGGTCTGCTTCTGCTCTCGGCTTCGGCAAGTATGGCTGCTCCGTCTTGTCACCACGCGTGTGTTTGCATAGGGCAAGGTCGGCAATATTTATACCTTAAAGGTGCCGAGATTGACGTAAGGATGGACATAGGTACGTCAATAAAGATGTCATACGACTTGCTCGTTAGCACATTCTTTTGCAAAAGTTCTCTGTGAAATCAAAACAATGGCCGCACGGATTTTCCAGGTTGTCATAGGTTTGATTTGTTATGAGAACGTCGTATGCCTTATCAGGGGCTGGAGGAATGTCGCTTGTCTAATTAGATCTCAAGCGTTATGACCTAATCAGATAACACGTTCCTGTGCCGTAGTGTGACTGCGTCAGATAACGGTATCTGCATCATGGGGGATTTCTTGCCTCATGGGCTGACTGTTAGTTAACTTGATAGTTAGTTTAACCAGAATAGGGTCAGGAATAGGGGGACTGATTCAGAACCTATAGAAATACACGACACCCACTCCACGCTAACTATGGTCATATCTACTAATCTATGCATAGTATAACATAGTACAACATACTATAGAGTATAGTGTATACCTTACCACCCCAAAATACATAAATGCATTTCGAAATTTTCAAATATACTGAAAAATTGCAGTCATATATATTGTATGCACTTAAGCTATGAATTAAATGCAAAAGTAAACACGCATTGTAATGCATTATTGCTTTTTGGTATATGAGAAATACACATGAAATGGCTCTTAATATAGCTATACAGAAAGGAAGGTCGAGACCATTTCATCACATAATAAAATATTTGTGAACATACCAGCGGGCAGCTAAAGTCTATATAAAGTATCTAAAATAGAAATCTTAGTTCTCTAGGAATAGTTTCTTACTTTAAGCAGAAGATCAGTGTCCCGGGGAAAAAATATATAGAAAAATATTTTAAGGGCTTGCTGAAAAAAGTTGCTGTCCGTGAACTGGATTGTAATTGTTCATGTGACTTTATTTTTAAAGGTTGAAGGCCGAATTCAGGGAACGCTGTGTGCGAGTTTACTCAAAAGTCTCTATTTCTGTTCCGGAGAGAACATCATATCATTCAGGCTTTCGAAAAAACTGTCAACAGCTTCATGGGAAAGTTCCACTAAGTCGGAAATAGGGGTAACCATGCATTCGTGCGCATGATTGTCTCCATCGACATTCTGATTTGCATTGCTGACAGAAGGTCGTACCTGTTCGATGCTGCTTTCATCTTGAACTTCACTACTCTTCAATCGTAGTGGTGAAGATTCCAGGAATGCCGTCATCAGAATTGGCAGCCTTTGAGGGCAGCACAGTGCGTGAACCTTGGTAGGAACCAACAGTGTATCTGCATCCACCGGCGCATCCGATTGTAGCGTCAGACAGGTGTCTAACACGCATTCTTCTCCGCATAGCAGACACCTTAGTACAGGTAAAACACACCTTTGCCACATTGGTCGAAATGATAGAAACCAAGTCATGTTTAGGTCTCTAAGCCGGGAGAGTCCCAGGATTTTTGATATCCGGTCCCGGTATCCAATGGCTAGGATCGTATCTTCCATTGTCGCAAGAGTTTGATCTGTGACATGGGTTGCCATAACGAAAAATAAGGACTAGGAATAGGATTCCTGCAATTAGTCCCAGGATCAGGGTAAGTCCGCCAAAAATCGAATGGACGAAATCTGGAAAAATACCCAGTATGGCTTTGAATGGTGTTAATGCCATCGAAAATGCTGTCTTAAATACCTTTGAGACCCCAGTGGTATCAGAAATATTTAAGATTTCGCTCAGGATTTCCGCGAAATGTACGGGGGAATTAGTTGATAATAATGTATGTATCTCTGCAGTCGTCCTTGCGACTTGTAGATCATACGTTTCTTTAGATGACGTGAGCCTTGTAGGCGTCTGAAGAAGCACTGTTTTCATTCTGCTTAAAGTGTCTATTCGAATAGAAGTAATTTTCAAACCGGGCCATGCCCTTGCCTCCCTGTCTGGTAAGGAGCTGGGGAACAAAGAACGTCCACAGCACTTGACCTTCGCCGTTGTAGTTACTAGATAAGGAGTCCCGGGCATAAGACTGCAACATCTGCGGTCTACATAAGAACGTAACTCCCATTATAGAGTCTTTGAAAGAATGGTTCTATTTCAGTTGCAGGTGCGCCTTGCTGGTGACATGAAAGGTTGTATGAATTCCCTTCACAGGCTCCGTGCAAACTAATACCGTTACACAGAAGCGTGCCGCTTAGTGACATAGCACAATTGTTGCCACTAAGAAACACTTTCTGTCCTTTGTTACTGACACATGCATGTGAATAGGGCAGGTTCCAAGTTGTTTTAAGGTACCCCTTTCCCAATTTCTCGTACATGCCAGCCTGTATATATTTTTGGCAGTATTGAAACCTGAAGGTTGAGATTGGAATATTTATGATTCCGTGGATTATCCATTCACTGACAGGTCGTTCTGACATTGTCATTGGTAATCTTTCTAGTTTTTCAATGCTCAAGATTGTATAATCAGCACCCTTCTGCGCCATACCGATTTGTCTATCAGTAAGGTTAAAGATTTGGAATAGTGACGTTGTGTTGATTAAACGCCAAGGCACATAGCCTGAACGCAGATTTTGTAACGTCCAGCCAAGCTGTACAATAGAACGCAATTGTGACTGACCATGTTGTAATAACAGTAAGTCTTGCGATAATATATCGATTGCTGAAGACACAATGCTGTCCAATGAAAATATTCTGGAGGACAGAGTCATTAACCCATTGTCCACTACAGAAAGTGATTTTTCCAAATTGATACGGTCAATTTCCCGTATTCTTTCTGCTGTCTCAATTTGAGTAACCTTCCAGGCCTCATTGTATGCTGCATATACAGAGGCTGCTATGAAACGCTTTTGACGCTGTTTGCGTGGTCCCAGTATGAAATCACGCAAGTCAGCACCATCAGTAAGTAAAGTTAGGTGTTGCTTAATTTCAGGCAGTGTGGAAGTCTGTAGCCATTGAAGGCATAATTTGCCCACACTGTAGGTTGTTATTATCCCTGGGTGATGTCTTTGAGGATATCTAGGGTCTGGCCTGGTCATTTTGAAACCCTGTGTTTTATTCAGGAATCTATCTTGACAGTGATTTGTATCTGTGGGCCAGATCAACCATTGTTTCCAATCAGGATGTGTTCTGTTTTGGTTTAATATATGGTTTACGTCTATCTCTTCATCTGTATCAGAGCTATTTCTAAACATTGTTGGCTTTGGAATAGACGGATTATTTAAATCTTTGATTTTGGCTAAGCCAAGACAGGTGGTTTGTTGAACAGTGTCATTTAAAAATATCATTTGTTCTGGGATCATGCAGGCTCTAAACAAAGCTTCTAAACCCTGTACTTGCCATTCTTTTGTACCCCAAACACTTTTCAAATCAACATCTTTGTCCCAATAATCAAATCCAAAAGTATTCATTTTTTCAAAGAATGAATCTGAATATATCAATTTTGTGTTGGTTATCATGGTTTTCATCCCTGTCTTGTTTGACAATTTGTAATAAAATGTTTCAGCATTACTTGTGTTAAAACCTTGAAAGTATGAATATTTGTCATAAACGGTTCTTGAACTCCCTTTTGGAGGTGTTGCACAATGTTCCCATTGATTATAATTTAAAACATTTCTAGGTTGTGCAGATTTATGCAAGAAATGGTTACCATAATGGTTATAGCAATACATACTATCATAATTTGTAGAACCTTGCAAATAATCATGTTTTGTAAATTTAGCAGACCTTACTAAATCAGACATCATATTGTTAATACTTTCAAAGTCCCAATCATCAGCAAATGAGTTTGGTTTTGCAAAGTCACTCAAGGAGATCTTGATTTGGTGTGGATATTTCAGGATCTCGACCGGACCATAAATTTCATAGTCAGTGTTGTCCCAGGCTACCCCACCAGGTATTGGAATTGCTGTGAAGTTGGCTGAAGAAAGTTCTGAAGAAAGTTCTCTTTTCTCGACGTGTGAAGATGTGTGTGGTTTGAGGACCAAGTTGATGTTCTGACTTGCTGTGTCCAATTTAGCATATTTTCCCTCAATGAAGCGTCCCAAAGTAAATACCATGATGAGCCAAAGTATGAGGATAAATGCACCAAAACCCACCCAAAATTCAATCCATGGAGTAGCCAGATATGTTTCTTTCAGTTGTTTCAAAAGTTCCTTAGCTTTGTCTTTAAAGGATTTTGATGATGGCTGTGTCTTTTGTTCGCTGAAACCTTCAGAGGAATCATCGAAGTTGATGAAGTAACCAGATGCAGTTCTGTCAATTGTTCCAATTGGTTCAGGATTTTTGTTTCTTGCATTTTCACTTGGAACTTCATTGTAGATTGGTGTGTCTCTGCTAAATGTCTTTATTTGGGTTTTCAGAGGTCTGAGTTCTATTGCATTGTTGCATAGTCCTTTTTGTTCTTCTGTAGGCGTTTCGAATGTGATGAGCCTCTTTGATAGGACCTCTGTACTGGTAGCAAACCTTGGTGTTCTGCTACTTATTGGGAGTCCACTTGGCCTACTGTTTGTTATTGGCCACATGTTGTGGTTTTACCAGGTCGATGGATACAACTCGGTTCTCCTTTTTTCCAGCAAGTGGCGGTAGTACAACTGATCTTGTCCCGTTGACAGACAAGACAGGAACTGCTTTTCTGTAAGAAGGCCCAAATTCCTTCTTTACCGCGATCTTCTCCCTGACTAGATCCCCGATTTTTGGAATCCAGACAGGTCTTGCTGGGACAGGTGGTGAATCTTCAGTGGTTGTTGGCTGTTGTTTCAACTGTATGTTGCTCAGGTCTTTTCTTGTTTTGTTTAAGTCCTGCAAAATAGCCAAACGGTCTTTGACATCAAAGGTTTTTTCTATTACCACTGAAGTCTGACTATCAAGGTCAGAGATCAACATCCTAGTTCCGAATAATAATTCGTACGGACTGAATCCCTTCAGAGAATTTCTTGGCAAGTTATTTAGACTACGTTGGACACTTATTAGATGTTTGACCCACCCAGCTCCCGAACCTAATGTCCTTTCCATTATAGATTGCTTTCTGCCTTGGTTTTTTCTTTACACCATCCCATACCCTCAGGAAGGAAGTGAGAAGATTCCCGCTGGGCTGTGCTCATTTGGCCATTCTTTCCCCCCCCAGGCTGGATTGCCTGAGTGAGAGAAAAAAAAAAATGGTCGAACGTAGCATGCTCTTAGCGTATATGCCATTTAGACTCGCAAATCTTGTATAACAGTCCGGACGTCAGCCGAGTGCTGTGGATCTACATTATAAGTGGAACTAGCCTGTGTATGTTAATCGCAAGCCATTCTTTTTGTTGGTAATATTATCTGCCTTGATACTACGAGGTATTAAACTGCTTCTCTCCCCACTGCGATCTCTGTTGCAGTTTGGGCAGTTTTTTACAAACATGGTGTAGTGCAGGCTCATGCCTGGCCACCAGTACCGTGATTGTAATTCTTCCAGAGAATCTTTTAATTTAAGGTGTCTGAGACCCTCGCCCATGTGTGCGTCTGCGATTAACAAGTGTCTCCTGTCCATGTTTGGAATCACTCTATCCCCCACTCCAGGGATTCGAGCAAAAGGGACGGAGTTTGCATCGATTATGTATGTATAATTGAGTGGATAGTTGATCGGTAACGCTGAGCAGTCGCCTTTTGATGACGTTTTCACCGCCAGCAATGTTTCGCCGTCAATGTATTTTAATGTACGCTTTTTTCGATCTACGGGAGCCGGTTTACTGGCTGCCGCTGCGGCTGTTTCAGCCAATGAATTCCCTACAACGTGAACGCCATCACGCTGATGACTCAGTGAGTGAGTCACGTGAGTCTTTGGTAGTTCTTTTTTCAAAAGAGCTACTTGTTCCCAGAGAAATCTCTGCTTTATTGGTGCATCTGTGTCATCTTTGTAACCGTTCTGAATCCATGTCTGCAAATCCGTGTTATATGCTTTGACGCAGAAATATGAATCTGACACTATAAGTGTCGGGAATTCGCGATCCGCATTTTCTAGCGCCATTTTCAAAGCTATTATTTCAGTTTGTAGTTCTGAATTAGTTTCTACTGAGTGTGATTTTGTTAATAGAGGTCTTAGTTTACCTCCGCGCCACACTTCTTTTGTGATCTCACATGTGGGATTGTATGCATGTTCTCCCCAAACGGAGCGTTGAGCATGTCCGTCTGTATAGATCACACAGGCGTAATGTCGTAGAGGCAGAATGTCGATTGGCAGAGGATACGTCTTTTCATATTTTAGATTTTTTAATTCTTCTAATTTTTAGAAGACTGTCAACCAGGCTATGCTTGATAATTCATATCCTCCGTACTGGATTTTCAGATGGGCAATTCTGGATTTTTTGAAGTTGAATTTGTAACCCTCTGCAGCGAACCCAAGTATTATGGTGTTCACTCTTTTCAAGTGAGTCTCCAAGTCATCATCTGTTAAGTAAATGTCATCAACATAAGATAATGCTTCATCATCATATAGTTGTAGTAATTCTGTTACTCTCGCTGAGAATACCCCCGGGCTGTTCTTGTACCCCTGGGCTAACCGACAGAATTGTTTTTGAGTGCCATTTACTGAGAAAGCTGTTAAATATCTGCTCTCTGGTGCTATATTTTGACAAAAGAATCCATTGGAGATGTCCAAGGTTGTTTTGTATTTTTTGCGCACTATGTTATTCATTAGTGCAGCACTGTGTGAGTTTTGCACTGCAAAAGTTTTGCAACATGTGTTAAGGTGTCGGTAATCCAAGACTAGACGATATGAATTGTCTGGTTTGGAGACCGCAAACAAAGGATTGTTCATTTGTGAGGTGCAAGTTTCAATCACCCCCTGGTATTCTAGCTGATCTAGTATTTCATTTACTTGTTTTTTAGCTTCTTGCTTAATTGGGTACTGCCTTTGTGCAGTAGGTTGTGATTTTAACTGGATTTTGTGAGGAGGAGAATCCTCATCCCATCCTACATGATTTTTATATAAAGCAGGTGCTAAGGCCACTGCCCACTTTCTAGCAAGTGTATATTTTTTATGAATCGGTATGTGATTCGAGAAGGCAGGCATAATTACTTCTTCGCCACGAGGGCACTCCCTGACAAACTCTGGTGGCCAGTCTTTTTCAGCTAGAAGGATGTCATAGCCCTTGGATAGGTTATCCCAAAATAGTCCCCTTATTTTCCTAGTCTTATCTCCCTCTATACGTAATGTTATCTCGTATATTTTGTGGGGCTTGCTAACTCTGGTATCTGCAGTTTCCACTTGAAGGTATTCATTCGTGTCCACTGTCTCCAGATGATTCATAAGGACTTTGCGAGCTATGCTCACCTCTGCTGCGCTGTCTAGCATTGTCTGAGCCCACTCTCCGTTTTTCAGTTGTGTCCTCAGTATTCTCGGCATTGTTAACTACCTTGATACTGGCTACCTTCTTTTTTGGAAATTGTGATTTCTTTTTCAGTTGAGCAGGTTCCTTGTCTTTGGACTTGGCGTGCTCTTCTGATCGTCCTCTTCTTTCCGATTTCTGCGAGGAATTCTGAAAAGATTGAGAGGGACGTGTATCAATGTCTTGATATCTATCAGGTTTTTTAATATTATCCCTATTTCTAAGGTTATATCTATTCCCAGAGGGGTCACTCTGCGGTGACCTCTGTCTTTGGTTTGGAGATTTCTCTCTTCGCCTAGGAGACCTTCCTCTGGACTGGAACTTCTTTTCTTTAGGATTGGATTGTTTGTTCCCATCCCAGTTCTTTTTTGGTGAATTATTATTATTAAAAAATATTTTTTCTGGATTTGTAGTCAGTTGCGGTTTTACTGGTATTCCACCTAGACTATCTCTGCCTAGTTCTTCATAGGATTTTTCTATGATTCTGGCAATTTCAGCTGGTTGGTCTGCTATATCTGTCTCTTTTAACCTCTGGCGGATCGCCACGTTTGCTGCTTCACCTTTTATGTTGGCTAATAATATAGCCGAGACCTGCTTGAAGTCTTTCAGTAATTTCATACCAAGAGTTAAAGCTGGTTCTGGACCGTATTCATCTTGAATTTGTTTTAGCACATCTGGTATTACCGAAATGGATGGAACACCGTGCGTTTTTGTGTAGATTGAAGCAAAGACTGTACCCCAAGTGTCACAGTCCTCTATGTGTGGTGCGATTCCCATTGGGAGACATATAGTCAGAATCCTGTGTTTTTCTAATGGGGTGGTGTCAGGAAACACCGCCTCTATTTGGGTAATTTTCTGTGCCAACCAGAATGGTATTTGTTCCCGTTTAGCTGGAACTTTACCTAGGCAGGATTGGATGTTCTGTGGTGTAATTTTATTTGTGTTCCCCTGGTGAGGGGTCAGCTGTGGTAGTTTAATCGCTGGCTGAATTGTTGAAGTCCGCATTACATACTGAACTAATTGTCTATGAATTTTTAGTAGTTGTTTTAGCTGTATTAACAGCTCTGCTGCAGGCATTCTTTCGATGTCTGGATGTGGTGTGTATCCGGCTAAGACCGGCCACGTTGCTCCTGGTCTACCTAAAGGACCGAGCCTTGTAATGTGATTGTTATGTATTAGGGCGCCATCAAATAAGAGCAAATGCTCTTGGAATTTGAGTGGTACTTCCACCTCCTCGAAAGGAGTGTACGTTTCAGGAGGTTCCTCTACTTTGTAATAGTGGAAGTACTTTGTTACAGCATTTGCTGCTGGAAAATGTATCCATGTATAGTATACCTCTGTCTGCCGATATTCGTGTGCCTCGATTACGAATATGACTGTGCCACCTCTAGGTGTCAGTCCATTTTCTATAAGTTTTAAGGTTATAGATCTCCTTTTAATGACCGGAATGAGTGTTATATTCGGGTCTGCTGCTTGCATGGTAGCATCAGCATCTGCTATTTCAGTAGCTAATCTAATTGCCTCTCTTTCCTCCTCATTGTCAGACATTTTACTGTCAATAAGGTTATTTTGTTTGTTTGCAGATCAGGTTTCTTTATGGAACAAAGATTAGATGCACAATATTCTGGAACTGTTTTATCCTTCAACGTTGACTAGACCAAGAACCTTACATAGGAGTTCCCTCCTGCGAGGTTTTGGAGGATATAATAACCTTTCACCCACTCCAGACGTCTTTGGAGTATTTGGGAAAAGGGGTCTGAGTGAGAAAGCACGACTGAGTTACTCTAAATGTCTTACGTTAGTTTTATCGCCCTTTCCAAACGCGTTGGGCGCCATGTAGTGTAGCTCCTATTTTCCCAATAGGCTCTGCGCATTGGAATAGTACCTACAGCAGTAAAGGCCTAGGCCAGACGTTAACTAGGTCTACTACTGTCGATACTAGACTTAATTTTTGGGTTTGCCAGCTAAGCTCAGAGTTTGCTAGAAACTTTCTCGAATGTTCAAGGAAGGATTAACTTCCCTGATTAGACAAGAAGGGATTTAGTTTCTGACAACCATAGAACATGACAACTTTGCTCTCCCCTAATCAAGAGTCAATCTCAAGAGTCGTGTGAGCACAAGGCAATTATTTTACTCAGTCAGTACGTGCATTCTTAGTCTCATCAGAATGTAGAGAAAAGGAAGAGACGGGCGTGTTCAATAAAAGATGTTATTTATTGATCAGTCTCTTTTCTCGTACAAGAGAAATGGATCGATATTATTGCAATACTTATAGTTAAGTAAAGTGCATACATTAAAAGCAATAGTATAAAATAATACTGTAAAAACATTGATATGGTTTCTGAGCCATATGATGTTTAAAATGATTAAAATATATTTACATACACATATACATTTGACTAAACGTACTCAACTGGTGTTTCTAAATACGCCTACCCCGTGTACCTGACCTAAGTCTAATGCGTGGGCGGGAATAGAAAGTTACAGTTTAAGTTAAGTTTGTTTTTGCCAAGTGAATAACTAAAGAATTCTCTGTGAGGGGTTATTCAGTTCTGTACCTGGAAGTTAGGATGAATGAGGAATGGTATCTCTTTCTCTGCTCTCGATATTCCAGGCTGCCTGCGAGGGCTGCCCAGAAGCGCCGGTGCTGGGTCTCTCGGTTTGAGATAGCAGCGCGTCTCTCAGCGCGTCAGGAAGGCGGGGCTGCTGCCAGCGGGGTCTGCTTCTGCTCTCGGCTTCGGCAAGTATGGCTGCTCCGTCTTGTCACCACGCGTGTGTTTGCATAGGGCAAGGTCGGCAATATTTATACCTTAAAGGTGCCGAGATTGACGTAAGGATGGACATAGGTACGTCAATAAAGATGTCATACGACTTGCTCGTTAGCACATTCTTTTGCAAAAGTTCTCTGTGAAATCAAAACCATGGCCGCACGGATTTTCCAGGTTGTCATAGGTTTGATTTGTTATGAGAACGTCGTATGCCTTATCAGGGGCTGGAGGAATGTCGCTTGTCTAATTAGATCTCAAGCGTTATGACCTAATCAGATAACACGTTCCTGTGCCGTAGTGTGACTGCGTCAGATAACGGTATCTGCATCATGGGGGATTTCTTGCCTCATGGGCTGACTGTTAGTTAACTTGATAGTTAGTTTAACCAGAATAGGGTCAGGAATAGGGGGACTGATTCAGAACCTATAGAAATACACGACACTACCAGTGCAGCAGTCCTCACTATGCCAAATGAGATATCAAATAAAAACACCCCTTTCCTCTAAGGCCGCAAGACGTTCAGAACACTACTTCTCCTGAACTGCTTTAAACAGGTTCTTGATGACAGGGTTGATAGACTGCAATATTTAGCACCATAAATCGAAGCTCATCACTGAATTTGACCCAGTGTATGATTTCTTCAAAACTGAGTCAATCTTCTTTTCAGACTGATCCTTAAGGATGCTCTCCTCAGCCATAGATCTTCTGACAACCAGACTGGCAACCAAAGAATCCACTGCCAAGGACTTGGGCATGAACGTGTCTACTTCTTCCAATGGATAAAGCTGAGACATAAATCTGAAACATGTTGGTGAATATGAAGACCCAATGCCTTAGGCTGCTGGAACTGCCTAAGAACAGATTCAGAAGAGGTACAGGGTGCACTTTGGGCAGAATCTCAGGCAGCATCTCCTTATTTATGTATTTCCCCTCTACATCAAAAGGAAGGATGTCAGAGCTCCCTGCTTCTGCTCCAGAGCTGGAAATGGAGGCGTACTGGTCCTTATTAAGGGTTCAGGAGCCCGAGGAGCATTAACAGAGGATATGGTCTTGACCTAATTCTTTTAATCCTGTCCTCAAAGGATTTTTCTTCCTCCTTAGCCCTCTTCCTATCTCTAGGGAGAAGAGCCGGATGAGGATGTATCCAAAATCCTACTCTTCCTGGAATGCTTTCCCATGAGGTATATAGGTACAGAACTCTGTCCATGCACTGTCTCCAAACCACAGCTGCAGGAAAACACCTTCAGCAGCTATGAATGTATACACATAAAAAGCAGAGACACAACAGACATGCCCACAAGCTAAATGTTACCTACCCCCCATACACATGCTTTATTAAAAAAAACAAGCCCACCTGTCAACATAACTGAAAGCACTCCTGCAATTACAGACTGTGCAGGGAGACCATTATGTGCATGTGCAAAGTCCCAGTCCTCGCGCATGCACACATGCAAGTCCGCACCCTATCCCCTCCCCCGAGGTCAAGACAGGAATGAAAAATGTCATAGTTAACATGAAGGAAAGTTTCAATTCTATTAAGGACGCGGAGGAGAGGATTATGCATTACTTTCTTCACTCTTTATTAACAGCATGTTCAAAGATAAAGTAAAAATACATCGCTGAAACTACAACTCCCATGAACGCTAGGAGTAACCATGGCCACCAACTGTCCTATTACATAACAGTCCGATAGTCCATATAAAGCTGGCAATGTCGTAGTCCTTCCTCTTCTTCACTGAAGAAAGTTAAGCCCACTGGAGCTTATTCCGTTTTATACTCCCAACCTAAGAAGATATGGAAAAAATGTTAGTCTCTCCCTTAATTGATTCTTACCATTGTATCCAACATTCAGGAACAAAAATCAAACGCCATGAGAATATCACTGGACATGATAGAGAATCACAAATGAATCCAATGAATTCCATAATCTCACATTAGATATTGATGTACAATATAGGAACTGATTGCCGTTATGAACAGTGTTAATATTAAACCACAAGCATAACAATAAACGATCGCAGATAAGTAAAAGTTAAGTACTTTCCTGATGATCACAGGATCTCGTTCACTTATCTGTAGAATCCATGTATGTCATTGCGTAAGTCCTCCTAGGGAGGGAGGCATAGATAGATCATGAGGGGATGGGGTGGGGTGGGGTGGGGATGGGGATGGGGGTAATCCTCGCTTCCGCATCCTTAATAGAATTGAAACTTTCCTTCACGTTAACTAGGAAATCTTTCATTCTGTGTCAGGACCGGAGGCGGGGGATTATGCATTTTTTAAACCTAATTTACCGCCAGTGTGGCTGCGTCATGGATTGGTTTAAAGTAAAACTTTTTTATTATGGAATCAGAGGACCAATCCGCCGCATTCATAATATCCTCCAATCTGCCCCCCTACTTGGACAGAGTTGGAAGCCGTAGCCCCTCTAGTGGAGTATGCCCTGAACTCACTACTACCTCTGCTAGCCTCTGCCATGATCCATCTCACCCACCTGGAAATGGTCAGGATGGCACAGCTTTGAAGGGTTTTTTAAAAGCAATTGGAAGTTGCCGTTCCCCTGGAGGCCGTACCTCCAATGTCATGTCTTTGTAGGCCTTGCTCCTTGAGATGGTGAATGTAACCCCTTCAGAGGTAAAGATTCTCGCAGATGGGTCTAATTCCCTCCCATCTGAAGATCTCTTTTACAAGATGAGGCAGAGCAACATTGTGAACTGTGCCGATATTTCCTTCCTGGACAGCTATTGATTGCCCTGCCAAGATGACAGCAGGCGTGGGACCAGGTGGACGTCCCAAAGACCCGGTGGGACAAGAAATCCAGATGCCCTTGAGGAGTTGACTCACCCAGGGGTGACGCCCCCCCCCCCCCCAACTGCACATTATTCACCGGTGTATGACTTGCCGAAATAGCTGATCTGAAGGAGTTGATGGTACAATAAGCCAATCCTTCCTGAAAAAAGTTCCGTCAAGAAGTTCACCATGTCTGTAACGCTGGTGCCCACGGGATCCAGGTGTCTCCACACACCAACGTACCCCTCTCCTCCAAGCCGATCTATACCTCTTAATGGTCCCGGGGCACAAGCCTGTTGGATAAGTCTGATGTCTTGCCAGCGTTGCCTGAAACCCTCCATGCCATGCCATGAGATGGAGATAGCCCTGGAGAACCAATAGGTGAGGCTGGCCCAGTGGGTCCAGCAGGATCTCTTTGTATGATGGAAGTCGTATCGGGCGGCCCAGGCCAGTTCCAGGAGAGAGGGGAACCATGCATGCAATCGCCAGATCATAGTGACCAGGATCAGTGAGGTCCTCTGGCGCTGTGCTCGGACTGCCTCCCGCTGGATGAAAAGTAAGGGATGGAAGGCGTAGGCCAAATCCATCGACCAATTCTGAAGGAAGGCATCTACTGCTTCTGCCTTCGGGTCCGGTCTCCAGCTGAAGTATCGGGCAGTTGAGCATTCCGTCTGGAGGCAACAGGTCCACTTGGCCCCCAAAGTCTCATCAGTGCCCGAAAAAAATGTCGGTCCATACTCCAGTCGCTGGCATCTCTGAAGTGCCTGGAGTTCCTGTCCGCAAATGAGTTCTGCGCCCCGGAGAGGTATTCCACCGTCACGGGAATCTGACGCTGGAGGCAGTAGTGCCAGAAGTCCTTGGCAAGCTCCGCTAGGACTCTGGATTGGGTGCCATCCAGTCGGTTGATGCACTGCACTGCTGTCGTGTTGTCCATCCGTAGAAGTACAGAGCATGCTACTCTGTCCCTCGTAAGGGATCGAATAGCAAACAAGCCCGCCAGCAGCTCTTGACAGTTGAATGGAGAGCAAGCTCCTCCTCTGTCCATCTGCCTCCCATGGAGGTCGATCCATATCTGGCGCCCCAACCCAAGCGACTGTCATCAGATTCTATCACCAGGTCTGGTTTTGAGCCGAAGATCGCCTGACCGTTCCATGCTTCCATGTGATCGATCCACCACTGGAGCTCCGTCCTGGCTTCCGGTGTCAGAGACACTAGTTCGGAGTAAGTGAGTTCCCTCCGAAGATGAGATGCTTTCAGTCTCTGTAGGGCTCTGTAGTGTAATAGCCCCTGGAAGATGGCATGTATCTAGGCAGATAACAAACCAACAATCCCGGCCAGCTGACGTAAAGAGATTCTGTCCCGTCTGAGAACTTTCCTCAGTTCCTTCTTGATCTTGGCAATCTTCTACTCTGGTAGATTCAGGGTCGCTGCCTAGGAATCGATAAGGAAGCCCAAGAATATCATGCTCTGTTGCGGGACCAGGTCCGATTTCTGTTGATTGATGATGAACCCTAAACTCTGGAGAAGAGTTATGGTGGTATTCAGGTGAGTTATCAGTAGTTCTCGGGACTGATCCATCAATAGCATGTCGTCCAAGTAAATAATCAGCCTGATGCCCAGGGTCCGTAGATGCTCCACCACTGGCTTGAGGAGTTTGGCAAAGCACCAGGGTGCTGATGACCGGCTGAACGGGAGGGTCCAGAACTCGAAGACCTGCTCCCTCCCACTTGCATTGGTGAAACCTGCATGAATTAAGAGCTAATAGAAACATTTTAAATAAATGGTTAGAAGCTATTTTCCATTATCTGAAACATTGAGTATTGATATAATGATTTAATCACTTGGGATGTGAAATACCATTTTGTTCGTATTAATATTTGGCTACGGTAGTCATCTTTTGTTTATAACACATTTTATTACATCTTATTTTTATCAACCACATCAATAAAAACTCCAAGCTCACGCCTTGTACGCCACAGATAAAGCATCAAGCAATGCATACAGAATACTGAAAGTCAAACACAGCTACAAGAGTGGCAAAGATCAATAACATCAGGCATGGACACACTATACATAAGGCAATGACTATAATCTCATTTAAACAAGTCACAATCCTCAGTCCGCACCTCTACATAATCAGTCATACTTCCGTGGTACACCTTGTGCTTAATATACCAGCCTCAAACCCACTCATGGATAGATGGGGCCTGCGCGTCGCTCTAGTGTCTAGCAAGATCCCTCTTGGGCACCATATAAGCTTCACAAGGAGGGATTGGATTGCTCTGGAATCACCCATGGTGTCCATAATCCCCAGCAATATTATTTTGGGATCTAACGCCAGAGGGAAGCCCACCACCCTCTCCATGCGACTATTAACTGCCAACTAGTACGCCTGCGCTCCAGGATAAGTTCAGATGGTGCGATAAAGAGTGCCAGGGGTGGACCCACACTGCAGACATGCCGAGTCACGAGCTCAACCCATACGCTAGAGGCACTCGGGAGAATGGGAAAAATATTTGAGTTGAACCAAGTTGAGGCACATAGTACCCTCAAAGACATTTTCACCTCTACCCATTCATTCTCAGGGAGCCCTACATCTTTCTCCAATCTGGACCTACGGGGCTCATTGGGGGGCAGACGCATTTATGACTACAGATTTATAAAGTCCACATATACCCACTGCCCAGCTCATCAGTGACTAACTTGCATTCAAGCTGATTAAATTCTGGCAGTGCCAACAGCCTATCTCTGTAGACTTCCATGGCGTGCCTCAGTTGCAGATAGCGATAAAATTGAGAGGGGTGAAGGCAACATTTTTCTGCTAGTTCTTGAAATTAGTGCATATGACCGTTCCTCCAAACCTCATCCACAGTATAGATGACAATTAGATCCCACAGATGCAGTTTAACCAACCCTGCTGTCTCGGCGTGCCATGTCCCATGCCAGAGTGGGGTAGCTCCTGTGAATGTACCATAATATTTCATGTGGCGGGGCACCAAATACCAACAGCAGATAGGGACATGGGTGACCGGCGGAAGAGTGCGTGGGGGTCTCTGACCGTAGAGCAAGCAGAGTAGGCCGTAAGGCTGAAGGAGAGCAATTTCCAGCCTATTTGCTGGGTCCCCCTGTCCGCCAGGAACCAGTCATCGAGAGTGACCAACTGAGAGGCCCAATGATATAAGCAAGTGTCTGCCGAACCCTGGTCAGCATCATAAGGAGAGTCGCAGCACTTTGCAAACAACTCTCTAGTGCCTTCCCTGCCCAAAGTAGTGCAATGCGACTGCAATTCAGTGAAGAAGGTGGGCGGTATGTGATATGGGTAGTGTTGCAGCACTTCAAAATGGTGTCTCACCCCACCCCCATTTTTTTAACAGGGCCCCACGACCCGCAGTCAACAGTGGCAGCTTAGATCACTCATTCTTATCCCTCTGTGTCCAGACCACTAAGGAGAGAATATTAAAATCCCAGTACCTGGATTGAGAGAGGGCAACTAGCATGCCCAAATACTGGAAAACTGTCTCCACCATACACAACCGAGGATCCACCCAGTCCCAAAGCACCTCCCAACGGACATGTACCAGGGTGGATTTGACGCAGTTTACCCTTGGGCCCGTAGTTTCCCTATAGATATCCAGAATTTCCATGAGCCTCTGAAAGGTGCTTCGGGGGTCCTAGAGGAATAGAAGCATGTCATCCGCGTAGAGCGAGACCCTGTCTTCCACCCCGTCTCCAAGTCCAGGCCGCAGACTATCGTTGATCCGATTGAGCTCTGCCAGGGTCTCCATTACAAGGGCTAATACCAAGGGGCAGCCCTGTCGAGTGCCCCTCTCGACCACAAAACAAGCAGAAAGGGCCCATTGACCCACACCTGAGCCCACGATTCAGTGTACAGCATCGACACGCACTGCCAGAATCGGGAACCAAATCCTATCTTCTAGAGGACCACGAAGAGAGCCATGGTAGTCATCTTAAAGGATTTAGCAATGTTGTATCCTGAATCCTCCTAAATATGTCACACACCCAGTTAAACTTCCTTAGCCCCAAGGCAATTTGCTTATTGACTTCCTTACATTCCTGTCCCTCAGATAAAAGTCAAACCGGCAGGTAGATATAGAGCATTGTGAGTCAGGCTACCCTGGCCGTGACACCCTTATCTGCAGGGTTTATTTGCAGTTGCGCAAACCTCACCCTGATGCCTGAAGTAATAGACACACAAACATTGGTGTTTATCATGATTTGTTATTTATCACGTGCAATCGGCACACAAGCCATGTGTATAATAACTAATAATTTAATTTCGGCATCAATCATAAAATTAAATGTTAGAAAAACCCACAACATTTTATATTGCTCATTACACATGTTCCAATTATGGGTTTGACTGTATTGTTTGCACCATCTGTTTCTATTATTCACCTAACCAGCAGAATGAAAGATTTTCTCGGTTCTGGATTTTTGTTAGCACTACTCATATAAGCCTTTTTATGACCTGATTTGGCGATCACAGTTCCAAATATTAGTTTCCTAGGTCACAAACCTTATGCATACATAGTCTAAAGGATGAATATACGATGTTACATCGCGGTCTCCTAAAGGATTAGTGTAGTTGTGTTAAACATTCAAATAGGGTTCCTTTGTATGTAATTGCACAGGTTCTCTGGAAAAGTCCTGCCACTTTTGTCAGTCAAACTCCCTTCATGGGGGCTATGGGCTGGTGGGGGCTATGGGCTGGTGGGGACTACTGGCCACAATGGTGGTGGTTGTTGGGATTGTTTGCAGTCCATTCTACTGCAGCTCTGCAAACTAGGCCAAATATATCTCTTCCGCTCACGACTCCCAGGCTAGTGGCGGCGATCAGTCTGAGGCTTCTCAGGGAGTTAGTTTAGGGGGCAGAACTCAGAACTGAAGAGTCAGCCAAGAGAGGCAATAATGTGTTGAGATGTGTCTTGTACAAAGTGAAGTACAAGAATAACGTGATAAAACAGAATACTGCACATAGAAATATGGTCCAACTACCGTGTTCTTTCAATGCTACGAGTCAGAACCAATCTGGGTTTTAGATCAGAGCTGCTAATTCCTGCCCTATTGCATCAATTCAGTACTGTGGCTGTAGTTTCAAGCCATCTAAGGGGAAATGTTACAGTGGGGACACTCCAGCAAGAAACAGCTCAGGTATGAGGACACTATTTGGTCATGCATGTCATTGCCCCATACCGGGGACCTGTAGGTCGGTCCAAATTGTATCTTGCTATAGAGTTTGTGGCAGCACTGATGCCAGATTTCAGTACACAGTTCTATGGTCAGACACAATCTGGGTCTTTGAAACAGCCTTGAGTTCCCTGTCCTTGCGGAATGCTGTTGGGAGTTGCTGCTGATCAAATGCCACCTTTGTGGTCAAAAGACCGAACCCTCCAATAGCGGGAGCAAGATTGAGCTGCCGCCTCTCGCCGTCAGTTATTGGTTGTCTCTTCTTGATAGTTGGAGCATTCGGGTCTTTGAGAAAGTCCTCCTCTGCAGTGGCATGGTATCTGGATGCAGTGCTCCACAGAGGCAAGCAGGCCACTCAAGTCGTGGCAGAAATGCCAGATGCCACACTGGTAGTTAAAGTTGAAATTGCTTCACACAGTTTACCAATTGAGCCATGGAGAGTAGCGCTGTGACCCTTCTGCTTTTTAGTTGACACCAGGAACACTCCCAAGCGCAAGTGTCCACTTGGTGTTCCACACACCAGGAACACAGCTGTGCTTCTCCTGAACAGTTTGCCCTCTTGCACTGCCAGGTACTCCCCTTCAATCTCTAAGCAGTCTTCTAGGCAGACCCACACCTCCAGCAAGTTGTACAAACTTCGGGTGATCTCCTGTCACCTTTGGGAGACACTAGTCCTGGTCACATAGCAGATCCTCGAGTACTATGTTGAGCATCCCCTTCCTTGGTCATGAAGAACTTGGAAAAAGTGGCATGGTTTGGTCCCACTTTTATACTAATTCTTCAGATGGGGAATGTTGATCCATTGTCTAAGGTCCTGGAACCAGTTTGAGTTTGTTCTGTTTTAAATGAAATTTCTGGATGAAGTGCAGACACAACTTCTTTGCAAGGTTAGGGCTCTCACAGAAAGTAGTCCTGACTCCTTTCATCTGTATTTCAGTGCCTTGGCTCTCAATCCTCCAGTTACGACCAGTTACACTGTTTGGGGAACTTGTATCCACCCTCCATCTTGTGCCCTGCTAAACGAGGGGCATCCAAAATGGATCCCACTGGCCCCAAGAATCATACTGTCCTCAAACATGGATTCTTGCTACCTTACATGTGCCTCACATCCAAAATGCAAACACACAATGGATGCATACATTTCAGTGGAACTTTACATGAGTGGGGCCAGTGGGCCGTCACCCCTCTGAAACAGAAAAAAAGTCTGCTGAGGGCTATGGATCTCCAAAGACCATGGTTGTATGTCCGCAACCCAGGACATGGACTATAGTCCCATGTCTCTACAGAGGATACGCTTGGTGCACCTCTCCAGGTCACAGAACAGTTACTGGACCTTGGCTTTGCCATGGACAGGACCAGGCCTCAGTGCACACACTGGATTAGCCACCTGCTAGCAGTACCAAAAATAAGTCCGGGTAGCAATATAACTTGCAACTGGGTCACTTTGGGCAGGGGTACATGCCCCTCTACCATGCAGGTGAAATTCCTGTCATTTAGCTATCTTGCATAATGCCATTATAATAGGCTTCTCCACTGCCATTCCAGGGTAGACTACTCAACCATATTGCATGGCGGACTGTATAATGCCCATTTCTATGGGTTGTTCTGGCCCTGGATGAGCCCATTCAGACCATGCAGCAAGGCTAATTGTATAAATCCTTAGTCCTGTGATTGCTTCTTGCTTCTCCTGGGTGGTCTCTTCATACAATATGGAATGCTGGTTGTGTAATGCTCATTCCTATGGGTTGTTCCACTGCCACTCCCTGGTGGAGGCCTCAGACCTTATTGCATTGTTTGTTGTATAATGCTTTTCCCTTGGATTGCGCCGCTTCTGCAACTCGGGTGGGATATCGAACAACCAGTCCTACTTGTTGTTCCTCTGTGGACTCCTCAGAGCATTTACCATGGCTTCTAACAAAATGAATACTCTTTAGAGGGAGTACTAAGACTGGTCGTGTAACTGTTCTTATAGGTTGCTCCCTGCCACTTCGGGCAGACTTGTCTGGAGTTCATATTACATGGCGTGTTGCATATTGCCCATTCCTATGGATTGCTTTGCTACTGCTCCTTATCTTATGCCTCAGAGCATATACCAAAGGTGGCTGTGTAATGCCCATTCCCAGGGGTTTTTCTCTACCTCTCTGTGCTGGACCTCTCATATCATGGCTGCTTGTACAGTATCCATTGCTGTAGGATGCTTCAGTGCTGCACCTTGGCTGCACTCCCTTTAGCCAGTGCAATGCAGATAGCTGTATAATGTCCCCTACCACAGGTTTCTCTACTGCTGCTCTTGGGTCGACCCCATAAGACCTTATACCATGGCTGGGTTATCACTCCTCCTGGGTGCATGCCTCAGCCCATATAGCAAGGCGCTATCTAGAATGACCAGTAGTATGTTGCTTCTTGACGCATTTACCTTGGCTGGTTGTATGATGATTTTCAGAACATACATGGTGGCTAATTGTAGAATAGGCATTCTTATGGATTTCTGCCAGCTGCTCTTTCTTGGGCATACATTATAGTTGGCCCTGTAATAGTTGTCCCTTTAGTTGCTCCTCGGTGAACCCTTCAAAGAATATACTGAGGCTGGCTATATAATACACATTTGCATGGGTTGCTTCTTGACACTCCTTTATCAGCTTCTCAGAGTAGCTACCATGGCTTTTTGAATATGCCCCTTTCCTTGGGATGTTTCACTGCCACTCCTGGTGGTTTCCTCTCACCATATATCAAGCGTAGCTGTAAAATGACCAGTCCCATGTGTTGCTTTTCAGTAGACTCCTCCAAGCATAGTGGCTGGATGCATGATAAATACGCCTCAGATCACATACTTTTGCTTGTTCTATAATGTTCATTCTTAGGGTTTGCTCCCTGCCACTCGTGTGGATTGCTCGGGCATTTGATATTGCTTGTGCTATAATGGTTGTCCTCATTGTTGCTCCATAGTATCAGGTCAAGTTATATACCAAATATGATCAGATAATGCCCATTCCATAGGTTGTTCCCTGTCACTCCTGGTTGCATAATGCCATTTCCTAGGGGTGGCTTTTTGCCTCATGTGGGTGGACTCTTCGGGCATTACTGTGGCTGATCGCTTAATGACTGTTGCTCCTTGACTGCACACTGACTGAGTCCTCTGGGTTGGTGCCTGCTTCTCTTTGGGTGTGGAATATGGATATAGCCAGTCATATCATGGTTGCCCCTATTCGTACTCCCTTGTGCTCCTGGGTGTACTCCTCAGAGCATATGCCATGTTCCTATGTCCATTTCACTGTGTTGCTTCTCTGCCATGCTGGTGTGGCTTCCGCATGAAGAACTATAATTGATGCAGGATGCACCCTCCTAAGGGTATTTTTCAAAATGCCAAAATACTTCCAACAGAAGACACGCTGCATTCACACACTTTCTAACCATCTGTACACCACCATCTCATGCTTAAGCGGTCCATATCCCATTCATTTTTTCTTCAAATTCACTAGTGCAGGAACATCATGTGATAATAGCACAGCTCTGGACCCCATGGATCACATGATCTACACACTAGCCATAAAGGCCACGACAGACACATCTCCTATCCATTTGCATCAAGTAACATGATCCCTGTCCATAAAAGCATATTGGCACCTTGTCAGGGGTAGGAAGCACCATTTAGATGAACTACAGTAGAGTAAAGTGGGTCACATTGGGAAGGCAGGCAGTCGGGCACAGCAATGAGATGGTGTCAAGAAGAGCCACACACCTGAAGAATCAATCAATCTGGTGACTTGTAAAGTGCACCTACTCACCCGTAAGGGTTTCGAGGCGCTGGGGGAGATAAGGGGGGGCCTACTGATTCGCCAAAGGCACTGTGATTCAGTTGAAAGAGCCCGGTCTTGAGGTCCTTCCTGAATTGAGGCCATGACGGTGATTGCCTGATGTGTAGAGGCCTTTACTGTGAGGTAGTGGAAGGCTCTTCCTCCAGTCATGGTCTAGTGGATATGTGGGACGGTGGCCAAGGCCTGATGGGTGGACCAGCGGTCTTTGGTGGGTGCATGGAATGAGAGGCGGTGGTTGAGATGCACAGGTCCTGAATCGTGTAGGGCCTTGTAGACGTGTGTGAGGAGCTTGAAGGTGATTCTTTTGTTGACTGGGAGCCAGTGGAAGTCTCTCAGGTGGCTGGTGATGTGGCTGTGGCGGGGGTATTGAGGATGAGTCTGACGGAGATGTTCTGGAATTTCTAGAGGAGTGTCTGGGTTATTCCAGCATAGAGCGTGTTGCTGTTGATGAGTGTGTGGGTAACCATTCGTCTGGACTTGGTGGGGATCCTCTTGAAGATCTTACGGAGCAGGCGTAGCGTGTGGAAGCAGGATGGTGAGATGGCGGTAATCTGGCAGTTCATGGTGAGCGAGGAGTCCAGGAAGATGCCATGGTTTCATGCATGGTATGTGAGTGTGGGGAAGGGATCAAAGATCTGTGAGCCACCAGGAGTCGTCCTAGTCAGAAGGGGTGGAGCCCAGGATAAGGACTTCGGTCTTCTCTGAGTTGAGCTTGAGCCAGCTGTCCTTCCTCCAGGTAGCAACAGCCTTCATACGGTCTTGGAAGTTGTTCTTGGCGACTGTGGGTTCGTTGGAGAGGGAGAGGATCAGATGGGTGTCATTGGAGTAGGAGACGATGTTGAGTCTTTGGTTCCTGACAATAGCTGCAAGCGAGGCCATGTAGATGTTGAAGAGAGAGGGGCTCATGGAAGCCCTGAGGTACTCCACACCTGATCTCTGTGGGTTTAGAGAGGAACGGAGGTAGTCTGACTCTCTGTGTTTGGCGGGTGAGGAAGGAGCGGATCCATTCCAAAGCTTTGTCGCAGATGCAGGCATCGTGGAGTCTTGTGCATAGGGTATGGTGGGAAATGGTGTTAAAGGCAGCTAAGAGGTCCAGGAGGATGAAGGCTGCAGTTTCGCCTTGGTCAAGGAGGGTGCGGACATCGTCTGTGGCAGCGAGGAAGGCGGTCTAGGTGCTGTGGTTGCTTTAGAAGTCTGATTGGGAGAGGTCCAGGAAGTGGCACGCTTAGATGAACTCGGAAATTTGGGCATTGACGGCCTTCTCAATGACATTGGCTGGGAAGAGGAGCAGAGAGATGGGTCTAAAGTTCTTGAGATCTATTGGGTCTGCAGAGGGTTTCTTCAGCAAGGGGTTTATCTCTACATGTTTCCAGTCTTCCGGGATGGTGGCGGAGTTGATGGTGCTGCAGAGTTCGGGGCGAGGGAGGTGCCGGCTCTGTTGAAGATGTGGTAAGGGCAGGGGTCTGAGGGTGCTCCACAGTGGATGCTTTTCATGATATTGAGGGTGTTGTCAGCAGTGAGGAGAGTCCAGCTGAGCAGGGTCTGCTGGAGTCCAGTGTCATTGGGTGCAGTGGTTGTAGGTGGGGTGAGAGGGTCTTGGGTATCGAGGTTGTTGAAGCTGTCGTAGATCTCCTTAATCTTGTGGTGGAAGAAGGTACTGAGGTTGTTGCAGAGGTCTTGGGAGCGAGGGATATCTGCTATCTCTGTGCTCGGTTTGGCAAATTCTTTGACCACGGCAAAAGGTTTTTTGTTGTTGAGTGCATTTGCGTTGATCTTTTCTTGAAGGGCCACTTTCTCTGTTGTTCCGATGGGGCGGTAGTGTGCAGTGACAGCAGTTTTGAAGGCTGAGTGGTCCTCCGGGGTTTTGTTGCTCCTCCATCTCTGAGAAAAGAGTGAAGGAACAAGAGATATTTTCCAGTTGTAAAAACATGGGAGTGCACTAACAACTGCTGCCGCCTCAAGTGATGTCCAAAAGCAACTGCCTCAAAGACAGTTGAGTGGAACATCCTGAAGAGCAACATTCCAGAACATGGAATCAAGTTGAACAATAACTAGGTAAGTAAAAGTGAAGCATTAAACACTACATCAGTGAAAAATTAACATGTAACGTTAGTGAAGCATTAACCTGTACAGTACGTCAACTTCCCCCACACAATCATGTGTAAATCTTCCACCCAATCAGGACATAAAATAGATCTGAGATTTCTGTTACGTAGGAGTTCAAATGGAGACACTCCAGTAGCACTATTTGGCACAACAAAATAAGGCCACAATTTGTGTCTTAAAAATTTCTCCACATTAGGTTCCAAAGCCGATGGTACCCCTTCCTTCAAGAACGTATTCATCTTTCTACAAGTCTGTTGGACCTGCGATGGGCAAGCCCAGCACAAAGGGGGTAGCTTGGCTCAAGTGACAAGGCAAGTGAAGGCTGTAGTGTTAAGCCGGCTCTGACCCAATAATAACTCCTTGTACATCCACACCAAAAAGAAGGACACCACACCACTGCTGTAGAAAAATACGGTTCCTTTATATAAAAGTTCTTTGTTGTAAATAGGGTTGTCTGGGAAAGCACATATACATTTCTTTTGGTCATACAGTTCTGGTAATAAATAGTATTAATAAATAGAATAACTTCAGGAATGAGTATCTCAATAAATATCAGAATAAATATCAGAATAAATATTGGTTCATTTAAATAAACAACCACATGTTTCTTCTGGTATCGCTGCCACTATTTAAATACTTTCGAATCATTACATCTGCAATACGTTTCAAATGGGAAAGATAACTCTTACAGTTTATGCTGTTTTCAATGACCAGGTATACGGCTTCTCTGAGCACAAAATAAGGTTTGGGACTCTTTAATAATCACTCAAGGCATATGTGCGTATATCTAGAAGGCAAGGAAACACAGTAAATACATCATTTGCACTCGGCGGTCACCGGGATAGGATCTCTGCTTTGCCGGTGAAGTCTATGCGCGCCTACGGGCTTTAGCACCACTTGAGCACAGGCGGCACCAGTTCAAAGTCATTAGACTGACGAACGGGCTGCCGGAGAGGTCACACAACCTTCGCGCACAGTCAAATAAATGCCGGTTCACAGTTCCTTCACAACGCTGCATTCACTATGAGGAAACGGGCCCACCTCACATCGGCTGCAATCAAGATACGATTCAGTCGGGCACAGCACTCCTCTCGTTAGCGACGGGGCTCTCAGGGGCTCCACGGACCTCCCTCCGACTTCCGCATTCAGGGTGGTTCCCGCCCACAGCTACAGCTCCTGGGTCACTGGGGAGTGGCAGAGACGCTAGTCCTGCCCAACGAAGGCCGGCCTTTCCCCGCCCCGGCGCACCACCTCACCTTCTATCTGCGCAGGAAGCGCTCTACGCTGGTGGGGCTCGGAGACGTCCGAGCTCCCCTCTAGAGGCACCTGACGCGAAGGGGGCACAGCTGACGATCGTGGTCGCGGCGAACTTGCTCTCGCCTCGCGACTCGATAAGTCGATCACAGTTCACCACCGGGGGGGGCGGAGAGGCACACGAATCTGGCCACAGTCTTTGGGGGCAATGAGGTACTCGCTGGGCAGGCGCTGTAGGCGCTAGATCACTTCTCACGTAGCTGACTGGAACGCCAGTCAGACACAACGCCAGCAACCCTTTGCTGCTCTACTGCCTGCGCTACCAGCCACCTCAAGGGTCAACAGGGCAGGTGTCAATCTGGTGTCAAGTCTGGAATCTCTTCTCTAATCTGAACTTCATCATCTTCTTCTCTTCTCATCTAAAATGGCCGCCAGGGACTGGGCCTTATATAGCCAGTGCCCTGGGGTACTGGCACGAGCCAGAAGGTTCTAGAACCTTCTCTGGCTGTGACAATGACATGGCACTCTTGAGGGGTATTTAGGACACTCACAGCCACCGTACTGGGGTTCTAGAGCAGCCATTTTGTGTACCTGAGGAAATAAAGGAATTCCTGTCAGAAATGCGCGCCAACCAAAGGGCGCCAAAACCTCAAAAGGCCAGGGTTCATGAAGGCTCCAATGGGAGTCACTTCACATGAGGAAAAAGGGTGTCCACCATTTTAAGTTCATTTACACAGGTTGACAACCCCAGCTTGTAATGCCACAGGTTTGGGCCAGGCGCCTTGTAAATAGGTGCCACAAACCTTGTGAGCAACTGGGCGTCAAGGAACATCTAACCCCATGAAACAACACATAAAAAGTCCTGGTAGACAAATAAAAAGCGACAAATTTTGGGAGGTACAGGGGAACAAAAGAAATCATAGTGGTGAGGGGACTCTCAGAAGCAGACGGGTCTAACACGCGTCCCCCCCAGCTGAAAGTGGGGAGAGCTACCCAACCCCTTGGGAGTCCTCAACACTAAGGCGGAAATACCTGGAGAGACCGTCTGCATTGGCGTGGTCAACTCCGGGCCGGTGTTCCACCCAAAAGTCCATTCCCTGTAGGGAGATAGACCACCTCAACAGTTTGGGATTTTCCCCCTTCATTGGCATGAGCCAACGAAGGGGTCGGTGGTCTGTCTGAACAAGGAAGTGTGAACCAAACAAATATGGTCGCAGCTTCTTCAGTGCCCAGACCACCGCAAAGGCTTCCCGCTCGATGGTACTCCACCTCTGTTCCCGGGGAAGCAGTCTTCGTGACAGAAAGACCACGGGCTGATCCAGACCCTCTTCATTGAGTTGCGATAGCACCACCCCAATGCCAATGTCGGATGCATCTGTCTGGACAATGAACTCTTTTGAAAAATCTGGAGCCTTCAGGACTGGAGCTTTACACACTGCTTGTTTCAGAGTGTCGAAAGCTCGCTGGCAAGCCTCCGTCCAAATGACTCTCCTGGGTTGCTTTTTGGCCGTGAGTTCTGTAAGGGGTGCCACGATAGTGCCATACCCCTTCACGAATCGTCTGTAGTAACCTGTGAGGCCCAGGAAGGCTCGGACCTCAGTCTGGGTCTTGGGGGGGTTTCCAGGCCATGATTGCCTCAATCTTCGCCTGAAGGGGCTGCACCGTTCCCCGGCCCACCAAGTGTCCTAAGTACACTACCGACCCCTGTCCAATCTGACATTTGCTGGCCTTGATCGTCAAGCCAGCCCGTTCCAGGGTCTGGAGAACGGCTTGCAAGTGATCCTCCCAGCTGCTACTGAAGACAGCTATGTCATCCAAGTAAGCAGCAGAGAATGACTCCATCCCGGTGAGGATCGTGTTCACCAGCCGCTGAAAAGTGGCAGTAGCGTTCTTGAGCCCAAAGGGCATGACGCAAAACTGGTAGTGTCCATCAGGTGTGGAGAAGGCTGACCTTTCCTTGGCTCCATTAGACATGGGAATCTGCCAGTACCCTGCAGTGAGGTCAATGGTACTGAGATATTGGGCAGCTCCCAACCGGTCAATCAATTCATCCGCCCGAGGGATCGGATGAGCATCCGTTTTGGTTACCGAATTTAGTCCTCGGTAGTCCACACAGAATCTCAATTCTGGTGTGGTGCCAGGTGGGACAGCTTTAGGAACTAACACCACCGGGCTAGACCAAGGGCTACTTGAAGGTTCGATGACTCCTAGCTCCAGCATCTTAGCTACTTCGCTTTGGATACTGGCCTTCACCTTGTCAGACAGCCGGTAAGACTTTGACTTCACAGGTGAGCTGTCTCCTGTGTCCACGTCATGGGTACACAAGTGGGTCTTACCCGGGACAAGGGAGAACAGAGGAGCGAATGACCCCAAGACCTGGCGACATTCCTCCTGCTGCTCAGGAGTCAGGGTTGGCGAGAGTTTCACTCCGTCCACTGACCCATCCTTTTCTTGAGACGCAAAAAGGTCGGGGAGAGGCTCCGTGTCCTCTTCTCCGATCCGTCAGTCACCATAACCAACATGACTTCGGGCCTCTCGTAGTGGGGCTTGAGGCGATTGGCATGTAACACCCGATGCGGATGCCGAGGGGTTTTACGTCCACCAGATAGGTAGACTTGCCCTTATTCTCAAATACCTCGTAGGGGCCTGTCCAACGATCCTGGAGGGCACTCAGCTCTCCAGGCTCCATCACCCACACCTTCTGGCCAGGCTCCAACTCCACTGGGTGAGCATTGTGGTCATACCACGCTTTCATAACTACCTAACTGGCTTCCAAGTTGTCAGAAGCTTGCTTCCACAACTTAGCCATTTGGCTTCGGAAGGCCAGCATGTGGCTCACCACATCCTGGGGAACTTTCCGGGGAGACCTTTCCCAGGAGTCCCTCACCAGGCTGAGAGATCCACGTACAGGGTGCCCGTACAAAAGCTCGAAGGGGCTGAAGCCCACTCCCTTTTGCGGCACTTCCCTGTAGGAAAAGAGCAAACAGGGTAGGAGGACGTCCCATTTCCTCCGCAGGCTTTCGGGTAGACTTCTGATCATACCCTTCAAGGTTTGGTTGAACCTTTCCACAAGACCATTGGTCTGTGGGTGATAAGGAGTGGTGAACCTGTAAGTCACTCCACACTCCTTCCACATGGCCCGCATATATGCTGACAGGAAGTTGGTCCCCCTGTCGGACACAACTTCCTTGGGGAATCCCACTCGGGTAAAGATCCCCATCAGGGCCTTGGCCACTACTGGTGCAGTAATGGTTCTCAGAGGAATTGCCTCTGGATACCTTGTGGCGTGATCCACCAGGACCAGGATAAACCTGTGACCGGATGATGTAGGTGGATCTAGGGGCCCAGCAATGTCGATGCCCACCCTTTCAAAGGGGGTGCCAACGACGGGAAGTGGTTCCAGGGGAGCCTTCAGCTTCGTCCCTGTTTTCCCACTGGCTTGGCATGACACGCACGACCGACAGTATGTGTCGGACGCCACCCTCATTCGAGGCCAATAAAAGTGGGGGACAAGCCGGGCAAAGGTCTTGTCCTGACCCAAGTGTCCTGCCAAGGGAATCTCATGAGCCAACTCTAATAGGAAGGCTCAGTAACACTGTGGGACTACCAGGGCCCGTGACAATCCGTGCACTGGCGCCCTGGGTTCACTGTAGAGGAGACCATCCTCCCAGTAAACACGATAGTTCCCAGACTCGTTACCTGCTGCCTGGGCTTCAGCCTGTTGCCTCAGACCCTCGAGGGTGGGACATTCCCTTTGTCCCTTGCTCAGTTCCTCCCTGGATGGTCCTCCTTCCACTCGCCACTCAGCGGGGATAGGCAAATCCTCCAACGGAACCATGTCCTCCGCGGACTCCGGATCCACCTCCACAGGTGGCCTATCCATCTCACGGGGCATGGACATCGAGGCAGGCTCCTCCTGTCCTCGAAATGTTCCCTCATCAGCAGCTGGGTGGGCCATTGTTCCAGGCTCCAACCCACGCGACTTCTCCTCCCGAGCAGCCGCAGACCTGGTACTCACACAGGCCCAATCAGGTGTACCCAGCATCTCAGTATGAGCCCGGTATTCCACCTCCTTCCAAGCATTGTGCTCCATATCATTTCCCAGCAGACAATCGACTGGCACGGCGGGGCTTACGGCAACTCTAAGTGAAACTGCAACCCCTCCCCACTCAAAGGGAACCTCGGCCACAGGATAGTGGCCCATTCTGCCGTCAGCCATCGCGGCTGGATGAAGTACGCCTGGAATCACCTGCTCTGAGGACACCAGATGACTCCTTACCATAGTCATACTGGCTCCTGTATCTCTCAGAGCTTCCCCTCTATGGCCATTGATGGTGACCCATTGCCCATACTTGGTAGTATTTGAGGGCACCTGGATCTTTGGAACCACCTCCCGATCACCCAGGGACACTAAGGTGACACCCGCCCACTCCCCCCCCTTAACTAAGGGCATCTCCCCCCCGAGTGCTACACTAGCGACTCCCGGGGCCTTTCCTCCAGTGGGAGGGGGTGGTCTCTTTGGGCATTTCACGTCTCCCTTATAATGTCCAATACCACCGCACTCATAGCAATGGATAACCCTTGGCTGCTGACTCTGGCCAGGATTAGGGTTCTTCTGCGGGTTAGCCTTAGAAGTGGAGAAGAAACTTTTCCCCTTAAAGGTATTTTGGGGGCCTTTGGAGAACTCCTGCTTCTTGTTATCTCCCCCCTCTTTCTTCTGGGGAGCGCCCTGTCCGGACTTCTGAGAATCTCCTCCCGTCCCTTCGTGGACACTCGGGTACTTGCCCAAATGTCCGCCTCCTGAGCAAGCTTACGGGGGCAAGTAAGTTTGCTGTCTACCAGGTGTTGCCTCAGCTCGGGAAGACATTTCTCGAGTAGATGTTCCTTGAGTATCAGGTCGTACAACCCTCGATAGTCCTCCACCTCATTACCTTGGACCCACCCATCCAGGGCTTTCTTGGCAAAATCCAGGAAGTCAACCCAATTCTGTGAGCTCAGCTTGTGGCTGCCCCTAAACCTTTGCCGGTATTTCTCGGGGGTCAACCCAAACTTCCTGATGAGCGCCACCTTCATGGCGGGGTAATTAACCTGTTCCTCCCGGTCTAGGGCCAATAGGGCATCCCTACCTGTCGGAGGCATGTACCGGTATAATCCACCACCCCAATGCTTCTCATGGATCCCATGGGCTCTTAAGGAGACGTCATAGGCTGCCAGCCACTTGGCTATGTCATCTCCAGCGGTATAACTGGCGACTACGTCCTTGGGTAAATGGGGCCTGGGCTCCCTGGCAAATTCCTTTGACTCAACACCCTTCGGAGTGATGTTAGGGGCCTGGAATTCGAGTTCTCGTAGCTTGAACTCGTGTTCCATCCTTTTCCTTTCCATCTCCAGCTTGGACTCATGTTCCAACCTCCTCCCCTCCCTCCTTTCTTCCAACTCCATTTTTGCTATTTCCCACCTTAACAGTCTTTCCTCTCTCCTGTCAGCTAACTCGGTTTCTGACAACCCTCTCGATGGCACACTGCTGCCCTCCCGTGAGGTTGCCTTGGGGCTGATTGACATCTCACCCACCCCCGGGGGACATTCCGCAGTCCTATCAATGACAGTACCTCTGTCCGATTCCTCCTCCTCCACCGTTCCCTCCGTGTGTGCTTCCACCCATGCTCGCAGACTAGTACGGAGCTCCTCTCTTTTGGCCCCTCGCCTGACAAACACTCCCCTCTCCTGACAGAAATCCTTGAGCCGTACCACAGTATAGGTCTCCAGCTCTGACATTTCGAATTCCATCTTGTCAGTGAAAAGTGTGGACCACCACCCCGAAGTAGGTGACCAGGATAAGAACTTTGAGGGTCACTTCCACCCACCTCCAGGAAAGAATTTGGAAAAAGCAAAACGTTGAATTTGAGGGCCGCTAGGAGAAAACTCCGGGTGTGTACCTGTGGTGCACACTGAATTATTATGGGGTTCAAACCAAGCACGGCTCGCAATCCCACCCGCTGAGCACCAATTTTATGTTGGACCTGCGATGGGCAAGCCCAGCACAAAGGGGGTAGCTTGGCTCAAGTGACAAGGCAAGTGAAGGCTGTAGTGTTAAGCCAGCTCTGACCCAATAATAACTCCTTGTACATCCACACCAAAAAGAAGGACACCACACCACTGCTGTAGAAAAATACGGTTCCTTTATATAAAAGTTCTTTGTTGTAAATAGGGTTGTCTGGGAAAGCACATATACATTTCTTTTGGTCATAGAGTTCTGGTAATAAATAGTATTAATAAATAGAATAACTTCAGGAATGAGTATCTCAATAAATATCAGAATAAATATCAGAATAAATATTGGTTCATTTAAATAAACAACCACATGTTTCTTCTGGTATCGCTGCCACCAATTAAATACTTTCGAATCATTACATCTGCAATATGTTTCAAATGGGAAAGATAACTCTTACAGTTTATGCTGTTTTCAATGACCAGGTATACGGCTTCTCTGAGCACAAAATAAGGTTTGGGACTCTTTAATAATCACTCAAGGCGTATGCGCGTATATCTAGAAGGCAAGGAAACACAGTAAATACATCATTTGCACTCGGCGGTCACCTGGATAGGATCTCTGCTTTGCCGGTGAAGTCTATGCGCGCCTACGGGCTTTAGCACCACTTGAGCACAGGCGGCACCAGTTCAAAGTCATTAGACTGACGAACGGGCTGCCGGAGAGGTCACACAACCTTCGCGCACAGTCAAATAAATGCCGGTTCACAGTTCCTTCACAACGCTGCATCCACTATGAGGAAACGGGCCCACCTCACATCGGCTGCAATCAAGATACGATTCAGTCGGGCACAGCACTCCTCTCGTTAGCGACGGGGCTCTCAGGGGCTCCACGGACCTCCCTCCGACTTCCGCATTCAGGGTGGTTCCCGCCCACAGCTACAGCTCCCGGGTCACTGGGGAGTGGCAGAGACGCTAGTCCCGCCCAACGAAGGCCGGCCTTTCCCCGCCCCGGCGCACCACCTCACCTTCTATCTGCGCAGGAAGCGCTCTACGCTGGTGGGGCTCGGAGACGTCCGAGCTCCCCTCTAGAGGCACCTGACGCGAAGGGGGCACAGCTGACGATCGCGGTCGCGGCGAACTTGCTCTCGCCTCGCGACTCGATAAGTCGATCACAGTTCACCACCGGGGGGGGGGTGGAGAGGCACACAAATCTGGCCACAGTCTTTGGGGGCAATGAGGTACTCGCTGGGCAGGCGCTGTAGGCGCTAGATCACTTCTCACGTAGCTGACTGGAACGCCAGTCAGACACAACGCCAGCAACCCTTTGCTGCTCTACTGCCTGCGCTACCAGCCACCTCAAGGGTCAACAGGGCAGGTGTCAATCTGGTGTCAAGTCTGGAATCTCTTCTCTAATTTGAACTTCATCATCACCTTCTCTTCTCATCTAAAATGGCCCCCAGGGACTGGGCCTTATATAGCCAGTGCCCTGGGGTACTGGCACGAGCCAGAAGGTTCTAGAACCTTCTCTGGCTGTGACAATGACATGGCACTCTTGAGGGGTATTTAGGACACTCACAGCCACCGTACTGGGTTCTAGAGCAGCCATTTTGTGTACCTGAGGAAAATAAAGGAATTCCTGTCAGAAATGCGCGCCAACCAAAGGGCGCCAAAACCTCAAAAGGCCAGGGTTCATGAAGGCTCCAATGGGAGTCCCTTCACATGAGGAAAAAGGGTGTCCACCATTTTAAGTTCATTTACACAGGTTGACAACCCCAGCTTGTAATGCCACAGGTTTGGGCCAGGCGCCTTGTAAATAGGTGCCACAAACCTTGTGAGCAACTGGGCGTCAAGGAACATCTAACCCCATGAAACAACACATAAAAAGTCCTGGTAGACAAATAAAAAGCGACAAATTTTGGGAGGTACAGGGGAACAAAAGAAATCATAGTGGTGAGGGGACTCCCAGAAGCAGACGGGTCTAACAAAGTCCATTAGAGGTGGGCAAATACAACACCACTTGAAGATGTTTAATATGAGGGGAGTCCATGAATTGCCTCATAAGTGTAGACATAAAATGTGTGCCGTTGTCTGTGACAATTTCCTTGGGTGCCCCCTCATTTTGAAAAAACTTTTTCAGAAATTGAATCACTGATGCAGAGTTAGGAGCAGAAACAAAATCAAAATAAACCCATCTGGAAAAATAGTCAACCAAAAATAAAATAAAACTCTTCTTAGAAGGTAACAAATCAAGGATCCTGAAAAATCCACCGCAAGTTTTACCCAAAACATCATCAGGTAGAGGGACCATATTCAAAGGAGTGTCATGTGTTTTCAAAAGATTATGTGAAAGCAGACAGGTAATACACAAATTCATCCTCTTCACAACTCGTGCATCCTTAGATGGCCACCAATAAACCTGCTTTAAGTTCTTACAAGTACTATTGACACCTAGATGTCGTCAAGCTATCCTGATCAGAGTTTCACAAATGGATGTGGGAGGGATACGCCTATCATTACGTGTTAAAACTCCTCTGACTACTGACAATTCCTCAGAAACCTGAGCAAAAGGTTTCAAACAAACCCCCAAATGTCTTTCCTTAGATTAACCTGCATTTGTGAAATGCAACACTGCAGGATTTCTTCGCATTTCAAGGCCCACAACCACTCCCATGGTGTGACTACACCTTTCTACAATAGTATGAAAGTGGGGACCCCCTCTTAATTTACTTGGAGCCAGGGAAAATACAAACACATCAAAAAGGAGAGATTTCCCTTGTGGCTCACATATTTTGTACATTGTGACCTAGTGCACATCAATATTACATGTCCTTCAAGATATGCTAATAACACGTTTTTTTAGATTTATATTTATCAAATTTTACTTCTTTTTTTTAGATAAATATATGTATATCACAAAACTTTTTTAGATACTTTTTTATAGCATTTCTTTTCTTACAAGTTCATTGTACTCTTCTTAAACAATTTAGACAGATATAAAAACATAATTCATCATTTAGACACTTTTTTTCCAGTTTTTTTATACACAAGAATTCTAAAACTACCCTGATACCCACACCTGAATCACACTCACCAGTCATTCATACATACACTTGAATACAATTCATTTATCAACTAACTACTCTTTCTGTACATAAGGTTTGACAGAGAAAAGCTCTGACTGAGTAACAACCACAGAATGTTGTGTGGGATTCCACACCAGGTCAGACCTGGCGTGGAATCCCACACAACATTCTGTGGTTGTTACTCAGTCAGCGCCTGACTGCCAAACCTCCCAAAAAGAATCTTCAGAAGAACAGGTGTCTCCAGCAATAGTAGACTACGACATTCAGACCTGATGCAGCAATATAGCAAACATCAGTCAGAGACACCTTGGCTGGAGGCAGCAACACAGCAGGACAAACACCAGGTTCGGAAATAACAGAATTTTACAAGACAGAGGTGGACACCCACGCAGGCATCCTTGTCGCCAAATGTCAAGAAGAGCCACACAACCGAAGAGTGAAGGAACAAGAGATTTATTCCAGTTGTAAAAACGTGGGAGCCCATGAACAACAGCTGCTGCCTCACGTGATGTCCAACAGCAACTACTTCAAGGACAGATGAGAAGAACATCCCGAAGAGCAATATTCCAGAACATGGAACTAAGTTGAACAATAACAAGGTAAGTAGAAGTGAGGCATCAAATATTAAATGCGTTAAACATCAACATGTAACATTAGTGAATCATTAACATGTCCAGTAGAGCTGGTGCATGAAGGTAATTTCTGAGCTGTTTTTATTAGGTCGAGCCTAGCGTTGCAGCGCATGACCTGCTCGCTTTGCAAGGCATGATGTATTAGGGTATGTTTTAGAAGTGGAGTGGAAGCCCCGCCCATATTTTTCATTGGCTGGCGTCATCGTCCATGGTAAATGCTGGCTTCTGATTGATAATGAGGCTTCTTAGTCCCTTCTTGTTACCGCCCTGTCTCCTTTTGGGACCGCCCATCAGGACTGGTTCTTTTACTTGCGGTGTTACACTGTCTCCTTCATTAGTCGGTAAGCACTATATTTTTTTCACAATGGCGACAGCTTGTTTCAACGACTGCCAGCTAAATCCTGTTGGCAAAAGGCGAGGGCGCACCGTTCCTTCCCCCCTCTGAGGGAGGCTGATTGGCTGTGGTCATTTAAGGACAACTGCAAGTCACACCCCAGCTCTGAGCTACTGGTAAGCAAATGTTCACAAATGAGTTTAGTTTTGCGTTTCGCCTAGTCCTTACGTCAGACCACAAGTACACCCTTCTTGGTGTTGCTCCACACAGGGTGCTCACTCACGGCATAGAAACGCATCACACATATACCTCGCTCAGAATTCTTAGGTCCTCACACACATCTCACTGACAATTATACATAGGTCTTAGCATGGCCAACCAGCTCTTCTGCAAGGCTCTGATCTCTGCCAAGTGGCTGGAGGAGGCCATCGGGGCCCGACGGTGGGGCCTGGCCTGAAGGTGCTGGACACCTCCTGGTACCTGCCAGGGGAGTGAGACGCCTGCCAGGATAACCTGGAGCGCTACATCTCGGGCGCCTCGTTTTTCGACATCGAGGTGTGCAAGGACCAGGCCTCGCCCTACGAGGTGATGCTGCCAAGCAGGCAGCTGTTCGGCGACTACGGGCGCAGCCTGGGTGTGGGCAACAACACGCATGTCGTGGTCTACGAAGGCAACCAGGTGGGCTCCTTCCACGCCCCGCGGGCCTGGTGGATGTTCCGGGCCTTCGCCACCGGCAGTTGTCGGCGCTCAACAGTGGCTTCCCGAATTGGTTGCAGGATGGCCACCCCGTGACTGCGGAGGCCAGCAGGCCTGAGCCCGCCCAGTTCGAGGCTATGCTGGACGGGCGGCTGGTAAAGAGCTTTGAGGAGATGCTGGAGAACCTGCAGACCAAGAGGTTCCAGGTGGTGGACTCCAGGTCAGATGAACGGTACAGCAGCACCGAGCCGGAGCCGAGGCAAGGTGAAAGTAGGACCAGTGGTCAGCAGGAAGCACTGCCAGGGAAGAAGGCAGTGACGTACTCATCTAGACTATCGTCGAGTTGCATACAAACATCTCCACCATGATGACTGCCCACCCACACACTCGCAGGGCTGTACAATTAGGCATCTGCTGATACGTACCTTCTGACGTACGGGTATATACGCTCTTCCAAGCCAAGGCATGCATTGAGAATTGACAACCACACAACCAGAATATTAAACACTGGTAGTTGTTTTTTTTTTCTTTTCATTTACAATTTCTGTATCCCTAGGCCACGTCTTTCGCGGCAGCAGAGCGCTTTACAAAGAAGGTATAGATACATATAAACCTCCATAAGGGTCTTGCATATTACCAGTCAGATAGATTATTAATAGACACATGACAGTATTTGTGTAAAATTATGAAAACAACCATACCGATAAATCCATAGACAGTAAAGACTTGCAGAAATCGATAAGTAAACACCGGTTATCTTTTTTTCATGTCCTCCGTAAATATACTTCACTTTATTAAAGGAAGATTAATCTCTGGAAGAGGCTCCCTCTATTGAGGAGTGTAGTATTTAATAGGGCTTCTTAGAGGCCATGTACGAGGTTGTTCTTAGCGCCGATAGGACGGCGTTCCAAATATATGGTGTCCCCTGAAAAGGACTAGTTAATAATTGTTTGCCTTTTGTATTTGGATTGGTATAGACATGATTTCTTTATTCCTGGAATTTCAGCCTTTTCCTATAAATGGAAATTTCTCAGCTTGTAAAGCATGTGATGATGGAGGGCCTTCTGTGCCATGCAAGTAGTTTTGTTAATCACTGGGTGCCAGTTCAGAGATCTTAGAACGTGTACACTCACACTGAGGTTGTTTATCTAGAGAAACACACACTGTGGGGGATATAACTGAATGTGGGCTGGTTTGTAGACACACTTACCTATATTTGAGAGATTCCCATCTCTGCACACAGACACTGAGTGTCATAGGTTGCCAAGACGTAAACAAGCCAATAGTTGATGTGGTGGATATTTGGGAATTACACCCCAGCCCAAGCATGCCACACCCGGTGGGAACCTGGAGCCATTCCATGAAAAACTCTTGCATGGGAAAATAATGGCTTTAAGCTGAGTGAGTGTAGCGCTCCTAGACCTGTTTTAGGTGGCTTACACCATCTTGTACAGAACTGACGTGGCTAACATTGCAGATGTGTGTGCTAAAATTGTGGCTGTTCAGTTTGAGACCACAAGCACTCGCCAAATCTGCGTCTACAATCTCCTTGAACCTTTGGTAGGCTGTGTTAGAAAACTGGGGACAGGACATCAGATCTGTGGGGCGGGGGGTGTGCAAAATTTAGAATGAGGCATAGTCTGGCTCATGTCTTCCAGTGTCCAATAGACAGAATATAAAACAAGCATTGGCATAGCCAATAGGTCTCGCTTTTGGGACCCTATAAGTATTTCGCCATGTAGCACATTATCCATAGTATTAATCTGCCCCTCACCATCAATTTGCATACACAAGATCAAGGCAACATGCTTGCACCTATACGTCAGTGACATAATGCAGTTTGAGTAGATGAGGTAATTTAAAAAGACAGCAATCACCCGATGTGCCCCACACTGCACTCTCACCCGCTGTGCACCCACACTACACTCTCACCCGCTGTGCAACACCCCACTCTCACCCGCTGTGCCCAATACCGCACTTTCAACAGCTGTGCCCAATACCGCACTCTCACCCGCAGGGCCCCACACTGCACTCTCACCCGCTGTGCCCTACACTGCACTCTCACTCACTGTGCCCAATACCACACTCTCGCCCGCTGTGTGCCACACTGAACTATCACCCGCTGTGCCCAACACTGAACTATCACCGCTGTGCCCTACACTTCACTCTCATCTGCTGTCCCCAGTACATAGTCTTACCCTTACTGCTGCTACTGGACGGCCAACTCCTGTGCGCCTTTGCTGCCTAGCCTCCGCATCCCCCCCACCCCCGGGCCAATGGAAGTGCGGGTTCTTTTGCGTCGATGGCTACAATGAGGTGAAGACTGACATCAAAGGTACTCTACACGTACACTCCACAATGACACTTGGGTAGACCTAGTTACAACGCGCCACAGTCATGACTGTCCTCCTCTCTTACTCTCGCTTTACTCCCTCTCTCTCTGTTTACCTCCTCTCTGCCCTCCAGACTTCTCACATTCACCTCTCACTGCTCACCTCTGTTCTTTTGCGTAGTCAGACCCTTGTCTTCCAGGGATGGACGGAGAGAAGGTGTGTGTGCTGGGCTGGTGCAGGGGAGGGGCGTAGGAAGCGTACAGGAAGTGCCACAGGGGGCTGCTCTCCAGAGCTGGGAGTTTGAAGTGTCCGAGAATAGGGTAGCGTGTGGAGGGGGGAGGCTGTTGGGGAGGGCGTTTCTGTGCGATTTTTTTTACGTACTTCCCCCGACCCCACCCTAAAGAAACCCCACTGTACGATGGAAGACAAAGCAGTGCTTCATGTCTTCGGTGCTACTTTACAATGGGGGGGCGGCGGGGTCATCCACCCAGGCTGGACACTGCAAGGCAGGCTGAATGGAGGGGGCAGAGAGCTGAAGAGACGAGTAGTCCGGAGAAAAGGACAGGGCGTGATGGGGAACCAGTGGCAGAGGGGAGTGACAGTGGAGAAAAAGACAGAGCATGGCACAGAACCAGGGGTAGAGGGGAGTGACAGTGGAGAAAAGGACAGAGGGTGGCAAGCAACCAGTGGTAGAGGGGAGTCAATGTGGACAAAAGGATAAATCGTAGGTGAAACAGACTGCACATATAAACAGAAGTCAGAATAGACACACAGATAAAGAGACGTGCGACAAACCGTGATTAAATGCATAAGACATCAGACATGAGAAACACGGATCAGACATACATCAGAAAAGTATGAAATTCAGCAAACAAAACACGCCGTGAAAAAAATAAAGCATGGTGTCCGGAGGAGTGTTTCACCAGTGGATGGCCTGGGAAGCTTCAGTAAGCGTGAAAGTGAAAGCATTTTGCTCGGGCTTGGAGCTGAATGGCAAAAAAACAAAGAAACAAGCCACGACAGAGAAATGAAAGGCGCATCAGCTATTGTTAAAGATAAACGCGGTAAGACCAAAAAAAGTTCTTAGCGGCTAATTAAGAGGCACTGTCTCCCGCCGTAAGTAAGAGATCCAATCCCGGTGGGCGTGGCCTAAAGAGGACAAGTTGGCAACCAGGAGGGACTAAAAACACTCCGGTGCAATCAACGAAGTATGTTCAGGATAATTAGAGACGAAAACAGACGCACGCCAATGAAAATTGCAGGCGGAGCAGACACACGACTTCTGGAACCATATTGATTCCAAGAAGCCATCGTATGGCGAGAGCAGCGCATGCGCTTTGCTTACATCAGGCGAGACCCAAAAAGTAGTAGTGTTGATTAATATGGAGCCAGACCTCACCGGTGCAGAGGCTTCTACCTCCGTGGCAGCCCAAATCATCATCTGGAGAACTTGGAAACAGGTCAGCATTTTCTGCAATACTTGTAAGGTTAGCCTGAAGGAGAAATCGGACACCTTTCATTTTAGACCCTTTTCATGAAAGCACAGTATGCCACAGGAAACAACGCTGAGGCATATCCAAAATGTATATGGATAAAGTTACTAGGATGGGTGTCATTTACAGAGAATGGACTGGCATTCTGTAGGATGCACTACACTAAGCCAGCAAATGGGAGTACTAGGTGTAGCTCATGCCCTTCCTCTTGTAAAGTAGCAACCTTCTAGACCAAGGTGAGGAAGGGAAACTGCTGGAAAAGGGAAGAACTTCAGGGTGCAAGGTGGGGAAGGTTGTGTATTGTGTGCTGGGAATAGAGCATGATATAGCAAAGTAGATTTAATCTACCCTTATCTAGGGGAGACATCATCATGTATATAGTGGTATTGGAGATTGGTCTCCCTCAAGTCACTCTCCAATTCCAAAGTGAAGCACATAATTTAAAGTTTGGTGGGTTATGCTAGCACATACCCACAAGCCATTTCCCTCAAGTCCGTAGACAGTCAACATGTAGTTGAGGGCCCTCCCTACTTTTTAGGTCGAGCTTGGGCAGAGCACGCATTTCCCTGCGAGCCATGCTGTATTGGAGTATGTACTTAAAGCCTCACCCACTCTCCACCCATATTTGTCATTGGCTTGTGTCATTGTCCTTCGTAAATGCTGGCTTCTGATTCGCTATTAGGCTTGTTAGTCCTGCCTTAGTATCTCCTTGTCTTCATTTGTAACCTCCCATGAGGACGGGCCCTTTCACTTCGGTTGTTACAAGGTAAGTCTGTTAGCACTATTTTCTTTAATGGGTTTCTCTTACTGCAGGAGGGTCTCTCATGCGCAGTTGTAGCCACCGACTTGTATATTTGACTCTTACCAAATGGGGAGCTCTTCAGGGGACATGGGAAGACAGAAGGGGGCAACTTAGTCATGCCTTCCCTTCAAGCATTTGGAATGCAATAGGTCTCGCATTTGCGAGAGTTTAAGCTACTGGCATTGTAAATGACAATGACTTGTATTTACTTAAAGAATTTGTTTTTAAAAAGTATTGCCATTTACAATGCCAATAGCTCAAACTCGCGTAAATGCGAGACCCATTGCATTGCAGATGCTTGTTGTGCGGTGTGGTGAGCATATTTTGTGCACTTTTACAGTCTACGGCTTAACTAAAGGCCCGTCCAGCAGCCTCAGGCCCAATGCAATATAAGACTGACTTGCCCTCAAGGGAAGGGGCGGGCGAGATCAAGGGTTCCTCCTATGAAAAATGAAATGCTTGTGGTTTGAATCCTCCCCCTCCCCTGCCGGGTGGGCACAATAAGCACAGGTGGGGTGAATAAGGCTGAGCGACCTCCCCAGAAAGAGAAGCAGAAACCACGTGAGTCTCTTTCACCCCATCCTCCCTGCTTTCCCTTGTCCATCATGGCCAAGCCAGGCAGTATGGCCAGACTGCGCCCTTTGCTTCCTTGTTTGTCCCTGGGGGGCAAGACCGATACACAAGCTCACAGGGAAGAGGGGCAGAATCACTCCTTTCAACTTTTTTCTGCACCATGGCAGGGTGGTCCCTCAGTTTTAGTGGGACATTCCAGATTGTTGCCCAAAAGTCGGAATGTTATTTTAATCCGTGCATGATTGCATCCCTACGATTAAGAAACGAAATAGATGACAGTGCACTCTTGTATTAATCAGTGTCAACCCAATGTCTATCAAAGCTCAATGGGTGTAGGAGGGTATAACCTCCTGCTCCTGGGTGTACAAAAACATAAACAAGCAGAACTGTCGCTGTCTGGCAACAACATCCCATCTCCCCACTCCAACCGTTTCTGAAAGAGGAATTAGTCCCTGTTTCATAAGTATTCAAATCCTGTTTAGAAGTTGATTCTTGAATCCATCTTCATAATTTATACAGCTGACATGGTTATCACTCACCTCCTTTAGCCTCAGATTGCATTCTAGATCGAACACAGAACCATGCACATGATGTTTATTTTCAAGGTTATTGACATGGCCTAGGTTCTTTAAGTTTGTGGTTTCTTGAACAGGTGACATAGTTTAATTTTTTTAATGTTATAGCAATAGATCGTTGATCTTTTTTAAATCTGTAGTTCCATTTCCATGCAGGGAGTAGTAGTACAGATAACAATATTAAAATAGAGATCCTGCATCGCTGATCGAACATAAAATCGTACAAATGGAGATTATTTTTGCAGGTTATTGATAGGTTAAGGCAGTGGTTCCAGAGACTTTTTTGACCTGTGGCTCCCTTTACCTAATCAGCAGTTGGCCGTGGCTCCCCACCATTTTTTTACCCTCGGGCGGGTGGGGGGGGATGTAAGCCCAACCTCGGGAGTACTTCCTGTTGTCTTCCTTAAAGTCATTGGGATGCAATGAAGGAACTATAATGGTTGGAATGCTTGAATTATTAATCTCATCCACTGGCAATCACTTTGGCTGCATCCCATTCCATCGTTTTTTCCCCAACAGAGTGCCTGGTCCCAAACCTTTATTTATGCCAGCTGCTGCTTTCAGTAGCTTTTGGTACTGAGACCCGCTCTGAGAAAATTGAACATTGAGTTTGGTCTGTCGTAATCAGTATCACCAGCATTATTTTTACACTAAAAAGGCGGGCTCCTTATGAGTGGCTTTACTAACACCGACCCAGAGTGACGCATGTAGGTGCAGGACTATGCGTCTCAGTCCCTGTGCAAAGGCTTTTTGACACTGCGGCACACAGACCTATGTGGAGAAAGCTATGTGCCTGGCTTCAGAACTCATTCACCGCTAGCAAGAGAGGAGCTAGCGTAAACCAGGGCAGGCAGCTACTTGGAAGTGCATGGAAGTGCAAACATAATCTGTCAAGCGTTGTGTGCATGCAGATGAGTGTGTGTTTAAGTGAGCGAGAGACAGGAGTGAGTGACTGCTATTGTGACTTAGAACATACCTGTGTATGTACTCTGCTGTGTGTGTGCACATTCGCTGCTCCTCTGCACGTGTACGTTCTCTTTGTATTGTTCACAGTGCACTCTTAAGATCTTCTTGGAGTACGTGTGTGAGTATATACACATTTAATGCTAGCTTATGGGTAGCTCTCTGTCCTTGTGTGCATGGTCTTGTAGATAGATATGTGTAAATGCTTGACATCGTCATATTGCAAGCTGTGTACTTCTGAACTTGGTGCACTTACTCACTGATGTTGTGTGCATGCACTCAGATTGTCTCCATCCCGCTGCACTTTGGAATAGAAAAATGTCAGAAAAAGGGCATTCCCGCAAGAGTGTTTTTCTTTTTTGGATCCATTTCACCGGGAAGCAACTAAATGAAAGAAGGAAAGAGAGGTTGTGAACCATTTCTTCAAGTCACGGTTTTCAGTAAGTGAGGAGCAAGACAGAAGAAAGGAAATAATAGGAGGAGGGGGGGTCAGCTGCCAGCACAGAAAAGAAGAGGACATTGTCCGAGTCCTAGTCCTTCTCCGCCCGTCCACGAAAGCAAGCTGAGCCTTATCTGAATGCCTTTGTCCGCCCCCAAAATAGTGCCACCTGGGGCGGACCGCCCCCCTCAGCTACAGCACTGCACATAGGTCCATCAGCCTGTAGCTGAAATTTCCTTCATCTTGCGCGCGGCGCCCCTGGCACCTCATTACGGTGCACCGGGGTGCCACGTCGCACAGTTTGTGAACCACTGGGTTAGGGGGCTTGTGGCGGGGTAGAAGAAGGGGACCGGAGGCTGGATTGTGGTAGGTAAGGCTTTATTTTTGTGTAAGACCTCTTTTTAGTATTAGACAGTCTTTCCCGTACAAATCGTGCTGGGTCTGTTGTTGCAGCAGGTACCGGGACCTTCTGTGACTGGATTCCTCTTGTTGCAGGCCCTCCGTAGTTGAGGGGGTTAGAAGTTCTTCATCCTCTGATAGATAATGAAAAAAAAGAGAAAAAGATATGTGGCCGTCAGGCACTAGTCGTCTCTGTACAATACCCCAATAGGAAAACCGGGGAGTGAGGGGTCACAGCTGTTTGTGTATATACAACAACTATATACAAGTGGAACGGTGATGGGAGACAGTGCAGGTAGTGAGGGGTATCAAGGGGAGGGGAAAGGAGGAAATCCGCGTAAGTGAGGGGAACTATATACACTCAGGGCCCCAGGCGCCGGTTCCTTCACCACCGTTCTTACTTCGGGAAGTCTCCCCGCCTCCCCACCCAGTCTGTAACCCGCTGCCATACCTGGCTTAGCCACACTCCTCCAGGAGTGCGGCTGGGCGAACCGTGGGGACGGTGGCCTCCTGGCTTCTCCGCTTCAATGGTTCCCTGGACGCTTTCTCCCGCTCCGTGTTCTCCACTCCACCACGCTCGTTGCTCTCTCCTCTCTTTCGCTTCCTTCTCCATGACGTCACCCGCCAAGACCGACGCTTCCTCCTTTTCATCGAATCCGCTTGGGCCAGCTTCTTCGTGGGCGGGGCTTCCAGCGTCGAATAGGCGCAATTAAAGAAGCCGTCCTCCTCGTCCCCGTAGTGCGACTTCCACAGGGGTTTTGTGTCGGTTGCCCACTCGTTCTGTGGTGATTGGAGAGAGGGGAGAGGGGCAGAATCAACAACCCACTGTTAGAAGCGGCTGTCTCTAGTTGGCAGAGGTATACACTTCTGACAAATAGGGACACACCTTTTCTAGTCAGGGCAAGGGGATCACACACTTAGATAACCCCTGCTCACCCCCTTGGTAGCTTGGCAAAGCAGACAGGCTTATCTCAGAGGCAGCGCGTTAAGCATTTATGACCACATACAGTAATAAAGTGAATACACTACAAATGGACACGACACAGTAGTATTATAAAAATAAGGATGTTTATATAAGGCTTAGCACAAGACCAAATAACGACAAAAATATACCACAATCTTAATAAATACTCTTGGAAGGAAAAATAATAGTTCAAGCACGGTTTCTTCTTAGCACAAAGTCTTTAGTAACAAAAGCAACTCTTCTTCTTTAAAACACAGTTCTTGGCAACAATGTAACCCACACGGGAGTCACACGACGTCGAGGCAAAGTTAATCCAAAGGTTCGGCGTCGACCGCGAGGAGCGTTACATCGAGCCCGGAGTCGCACAGACCCCCACAACACAGTACCTTGGAAAAGTGAAGCACTTGATGATCAGCGGCGTCGAGATGTCGGGCGTCGCGTCTTCGGCGTCGATCGGACCTCGGAGTCGGGGCGATCTGCAGCGGCGTCGACCGAAGTCAGGCAGGAGCAGCGCTCACGAGATGAAGCAGGATACGGCGTCGTCGATGTCGATGTTGCAAGAGTGAGCAGCGCTCACGGCGTCGAGAGGGCTCGGGTCGATGCGATCAGCGGCGGCGTCGACACAGGGTCACTTGGAGCTGGAGCCGAACTCGCTACTCACTGGTGTCGCTACTGGAGTCGATCGGGCCCGGCGGCCGGCGTCGAAGGTGCGGGACACTGGAGCCGTTACTCACGATGTCGAGCTGGATTCGGCGGCGTCCGTCGGCGTCGAGATTGCTGGATTCTTCAGAGGTGCTGGATTCTCAGGTTCCAGCAACAAGCACTTTTAGCAAATAAATGAGGTCCTTTGGCCCTGTGACTTCAACAGGAGGCTGGCACTCTTCCAACCCTTGGAGATTTTCTTTAGCAAGTTTGAGAGTACACACTCAGTTCCTCTCTCCTGGTTCCTTGGCAAAAATAAAGAAGCAGGGGGGGAGGAGCCAAGCTCGCGAGCGCAATGGTCGCCTTGTAGCTCGGCTCCGTCAGCCCTCTGGCCCGACTCGTATATCCTGTCGCATATCCTGCCCAGAGACGACATAGTTCCGAAGAAACAGGAACGCAACGTTTCGCTCTTACTCACCGTTTGACCTGGAGGCTCCGGCGTGCTGCGGTTCCGAAGTTGTGCCCCCCGAAGGGACCTGGGCCTTCGTGGTGTTGAGACCAGGGCCTCGCCTATTGGATCCGGCCTGGCGTTGTGGTGACCTTCGGCCCCGGCCGAGAGACTGCGCCACTGGTGAGAGCCGTTGTGTGAACGTCCCGGTGATCCTGAACCGGGCCCGTCTTGTCGGCCGTGAGGCTGGTGCAGGGCGCGGTGCTCCGTGGACTGATCGTGTGAAGGGGTCCCCCCCGCCGCTGCTCCGTCCATCGACCCTGGACCCTAGTCCTCGGACTCTGTTTGTGAGGAGCACCAGCGATACTACAGACGGCCCCCGCCTTGGGCGAATCTCCTTTCTTCACCGAGGCTGCCATTGCTGGGACCCCCCGGATATCTGTAAAGGCCCACATTTGTGAACTGTTCCGAGTATCGCGGAGGGTGGTGAGGAGGCTGGATTCACAAAATGGCTGCCTACGACCTGTGCTGTGGGTCTCCTCGTGATGACGGACTTGGGTTGCTGGACTGCACGGGGGCCTGGACATGTGTGCGTGAGCCTACGATTGCAGACGTTCTTGATGCCTTGCGATCCTTACGCGCAGCCCTGGCCCCCGGTGCTCTTGGAGACTCGATGCGATCCGCCGCCATCTTGGGTGAACGCTCCTTCATGGTCCCCTCTTGTTTCAGTGATGCCATTGCCTCGTCTCCCTCGGTCGCTACGAGGGATACTGCCGCTGTCCATCGACGGGTTTGCTGGCCGGTGGATTTGGAACCTCCTGCTCATCGATGTCTGGAGTTTGGGGACTTGGATGTCGTGCGGGGACCCGATCCTCCCCGGGTGCCTGAGAACATTGGTGGACCGCTGCCTGTTTTTGCCTTGATGAGGTCGTGTTTCTATTTTGCAGGACAACCCCCGCTTTTCCAGACGGCGAGACTGAACTCCTGTCTTTTATTGCCCTTGTTGCTATTGCTGAGACATTTGAACTGCCTATTTGAACCTTTGCCCACTTGCTTATTGATTGCCCTCCCTGGCATACGTCTTTCTCGTATTTTCTTTCAATTGTGTGCTTGCCTCGCATCGTGTTGCTTACTTCACGCTGTCATGTGGTGGGTGGTAATTGTGGTTAGGAAGGGACTGGGGTGAGATGCACGGCTCCCGGTGGTTTACTGGTGTACGGATTCGTGGCGAAGTTGCTCATATTTCTAGTGCTGTGGGAGACCCACCTGTACGTTTTTTTGGCGCTCGAGATTGTGTCGTTCTGGCTCACATATAATATGATCGTATGGTTGGGCGGAGGGCTGTGGCCGACCGTATTTGTTTCTGCCCTCTTGCTCCTCCCTCCCATTTATTTCTTTTGTTTTCATGTCCTTCTTTTTGTCTCTTTATTCCTCTTCTCTCTTGTCTCTACTACATTTCGGGTTCTGGTTTAGGGCGACAGGCGCGCTGTTTGGAGGGTAGGCCGTAGCCTTCTTCAGGGGTGCTGGGTGGGATGGGTGGGTTGGGTCTTATTTGATGTTTTATTTTCCTCAGTTCTATGGCCCTTTTGTGTCTCTTTACTGGTGTGCCGCGTCTGTCCTTGCCTTCCGTGGTATGATTGGGGTGGGGCCTGGAACATCACGGTTCTTCTTCTTGTAGCTCTGCTGCTTGCCATTGCGACTCCCATGCCCTCCTTGTTGCTGATATTCCTGCTCTTATATATGTTCCTCGCTACGGGGCGCTTGTTTAGGCGCGGCATTCTTCTCTTTCAGTCTGTGTTTTCCTTTCCTCTCTTCTTTCCTCTCCCCTCCCCCCTCCCCTTTCCTTCTCTCCCTAGGTTAGCATGACGGGTTGGTCTTGGTTTTGTCGCTATTCCGGCCCCTTTGTTCTGTTTCCAATGTGCTACTGGGTGGTGGAGATGTAAAGTTGTTATTAATTATATATTGACTTGTGTTCACCGCACCTGTTTTTATACCTATATGTACAGTGCTGATACTCCTGCATTGCTGCCCTTTAGACTTTCTGTTGTCAATGGTTGCTTTGGGATTCCGGATTCCTCTATATTATCGCAGAGCCTGTCATGCTCCTTATCGCTACATTATAAAAAATAACCTTCTTTGCTCCTGTTTGCTGGCCGTTTAGATCCTCTTTTCTCCCCCCCTTTTTAGGATTGTGTTGATTGCGTTCCTTTATGATTGATTCTGTAACTTCATTCTGGATTTCTTGACTGCTTTCACGTATCATGGCCGGCCAGTTTGGTTGTAGGCCCAGATTTGTATATCCTGTCTATACGAATAAAGGTTAATAAAAATTAAAAAAAATAAAATAAAGAAGCAACTGCAGGATTCCCCCAACAAACAGCACTCTGGCAGAAGGGGTAGGCAGTCCTTGGATCAGCAGGCTTCTTGTCCTTGGTTCAGGTTTCCTTGTCAGAAGTGATCTAAATTCTTGGTTCAGGGGTCCTTCTCTTATACCCCTTTTTGGCTTTGATCCCTTTGTCCATGCAGGGGAATTTCCCCACATCTTGGGTTTGTTGTGGGTGTTGCCAGGCCTAGGCACCTGGCCTATTCACTGTGCAGGGCAGAGTCTTCAGCCGCCCAGAAGGAGCGGAGCCAGCATTGTCACTGGCAGGGGCAGGGCCATCAGTTGCCCGGCAGGAGGTGGGGCCAGGAAAGTCCCTGGCAGGCTCAGAGTCATCAGTCGCCTGGCAGGGGGGCGGAGCCAGCATTGTATCAGGCAGGGCAGGCTATCAGGAGCTACTCTTCCCCTACTCTCAATGCAAATGCCCCACTCACCCCACACTGACTCATTCAGACCTCTGGAGCCACCCAGCTACTGTCACACGCACACCAGAACCAGCAGAGACCGGTAGACAGTTAGACAAGAAAATAGCTACTTTCTAAAAGTGCTATTTTCAAACACAGAGTCCAAAAATCATCCACACAAACGGATGCGTTATTAAACCCTGAGTTCAGGGATACCAAACTCGACATTGCACCATGCTCCCCGAGCCCGCTAGGATTATAGCATTAATAATCCTGGCAGCCCATTCTAACTGATGGAGAGCAGGTTACCTTACAATAGTGAAAAACGACTATGGCTGTAATTCACTATTAGGACATGCCAACCTTGTCAGGCTTGTCCTACCTTATGCTTACAATGCACCCTGCCCGTGGGCCTACCATAGGGGTGACTAACATGAAGTTAAGGGAAGGTTTAGGGACTGGCAAGTAGGTGTACTTGCGCAGTCCTCGTGACAGTCAGACTGCACGTGGTCTGGCAATGGCAGACCTTCAGACATACTTTTACTAGGCCGCTCTTGTGGGTGGCACAACATGTGCTGCAAGCCCACTAGCAGCATTTGTATTTACAAGCCCTGGCACTCCTGGTGCACTCTACTAGGGACTGATAGTAAACCAAATAAGCCAAACATGGAAGTCAATCAATACAGCAATTTCACATAGGGAGCACTTGCACTGTGGCACTGATCAGCAGTGGCACAGTGCCCAAAGCATATACCAGCAAAAACATCGTAAACAGAGGAGGCAAACAGAAAAAACGGAGGAGAGACTCATGCCAATGATGCCAGGTCTAACACGTGTCCCCTCCAGCTGAAATGTGGGGAGAACTACCCTTACCCTAGGGAGTCCTCATCACTAAGGCAGAAAAATCTGGACAGACCATCAGCATTGGCGTGATCTGTGCCAGGGCGGTGTTCCACCGTGAAGTCCATCCCCTGTAGGGAAATGGACCACCTCAACAGCTTTGGATTCTCACCCCTCATCTGCATCAACCATCTGAGGGGCCTGTGGTCTGTCTGAACCCGGAAGTGAGTCCCAAACAGGTAGGGTCTTAGCTTCTTCAGCGCCCAGACCACAGCAAATGCTTCTCTCTCTATCGCACTCCACCTCTGTTCCCTGGGAAGTAACCTCCTACTGATGAAGGCTACAGGTAAGTCTCGGCCCTCTTCATTCACCTGAGCTAGAACAGCCCCCACGCCATGCTCTGAAGCGTCCTTCTGGACAACAAATTCTTTAGAAAAGTCGGGTGCCTGGAGTATGAGTGCTGTGCACATTGCAGTTTTCAGGGTGTCAAAGGCCGTCTGACAGGCGTCAGTCCAGATCACAAGTCTTGGCTGCTTCCTGGAAGTCAGCGAAGTCAAGGGGTGCATAATGTTACCATAATCCTTGACAAACCTCCTGTAGTAACCCGTGAGACCCAAGAAGGCTCTCACCTGAGTCTGGGTTTTGGGCGGTGCCCATGCCAGGATGGTATAAATCTTGGGTTGCAGGGGGGCCACCTTGCCACTCCCTACTTGGTGCCCCAAGTACACCACTGAACCCTGCCCAATCTGGCACTTACTGGCTTTGATTGTGAGGCCTGCTCTGCGCAGGGCCAACAACACTTCCTGGAGGTGGCGCAAGTGTTCCTCCCAGCTGGCGCTGAACACTGCGATGTCGTCCAGGTAGGCGGCACTGAAATCCTCCAGTCCAGCCAAGACCTGGTTGACCAACCTCTGGAAGGTGGCAGGGGCATTCTTCATCCCAAAGGGCATAACCCGGAACTGGTAGTGCCCATCTGGTGTGGAGAATGCTGACCTCTCTTTTGCCCCATCAGTCAAGGCAATCTGCCAATACCCAGACGTTAGATCAAACGTACTGAGGTACCGGGCAGCCCCCAACCGATCTATGAGCTCATCAGCTCTGGGGATGGGGTGCACGTCAGTCTTGGTGACTGAATTGAGTCCTCGGTAATCCACACAGAACCGAAGTTCCGGTGAAGCACCAGGCGCTGCAGCCTTTGGGACCAAGACCACTGGGCTGGCCCAAGGACTGCTAGAGGACTCAACCACCCCTAAGGCAAACATTTTGGAGACCTCCTCCTTGATGTATGCTCTGACCTTGTCAGTCACTCTGTAAGCCTTGTGCTTCACAGGAGTGCTGTCCCCAGTGTCCAAATCATGGACACACCACTGAGTGACACCAGGAATCAAGGAAAACAGATCAGGGAATTGTCCCAACAATTGGCGACAATCCTGCTGCTGTTCAGGGGTCAGTGTGTCAGAGAGGACAACACCATCCACTGACCCATCTTGCTCTTTTCCATACAGGAGGTCAGGAAGAGGCTCACTCTCCTCCTCCATTCCAGCATCTGTAGCTAGGAGCATGCCCACTTCGGACCTTTCTAAGTGGGGCTTCAAACGGTTGACATGCAGGACCCGCAAGGGGTTCCGGGAGACTTCAAGTCCACCATGTAGGTGACATCGCTCTTTTTCTCCACAACCTCAAATGGTCCAGTCCACCTGTCCTTGAGCGCACAAGGTTCCACAGGGGACATGACCCAAACTTTCTGTCCAGGCTGAAGCTCCACCAGAGTGGCATTCCGGTCGTACCACCGCTTCATCTCCTCCTGGCTGGCCTCCAGATGTGCCTGAGCAAGATCTCTGAAGCGCCTAGTCTGGTTCCTAAAGGCCAGCATGTAACTGTATACATCCTGGGGAGGTTTCCTGGGAGATTGCTCCCAGCCTTCTTTGACCAGACTCAAAGGTCCTCTTACCGGGTGTCCATACAAAAGCTCAAAGGGGCTGAACCCTAGAGACTTCTGTGGCACCTCACGGTAAGCAAACAACAGGCATGGCAAGAAGACGTCCAATTTACGCCTCATTGGTTCTTCAAGACTCATAATCATGCCTTTAAGGGTACGGTTGAATCTCTCAACCAACCCATTACCTTGAGGGTGGTAAGGAGTGGTGAACTTGTAGGTTACCCCACACTCCTTCCACAGAGACTTCATATAGTTGGAAATGAAGTTGGTGCCCCGGTCTGACACCACCTCTCTGGGGAACCCCATTCGGGAAAAAACACCCATCAGTGCCCGTCCCACCACGGGGGCCGTCACTGTTCTGAGAGGGATGGCTTCCGGGTACCGTGTGGCATGATCCACCAAGACCAGGATGAACCTGTTGCCCATGGCTGTCTTGGGGTCCAGAGGCCCAACAATGTCAATCCCCACCCGGTCAAAGGGGGTACTGACCACGGGAAAAGGTTGGAGGGGAGCCTTCTGCTTCCGCCCGCTTTTCCCACTTGCCTGGCAAGTTTGACAGGTCTTGCAATGGATATCTGTATCCCTTCTCATCTGAGGCCAATAAAAATGGGTGACAAGCCTGTCATAGGTCTTGTCCTGCCCCAGATGTCCAGCTAACGGAACGTCATGAGCCAAACCCAGTAGGAAGGCTCTGAAGCGCCTTGAGACCCTTCGGGTGAGTAGTGCGCTATATAAATGCTTTGATTGATTGATTGATTGAAGCGCTGGGGTACCACCAGCACACGGGCTGACCCAGGCTCAGCAGCCTTAGGCTCGCTATACAGGAGATCGTTCTCCCAGTAGACCAAATGTGACCCTGACTGATCACCTGTTGTCTGGGCTGAGGCCTGCTGCCTCATACCCACAAGAGAAGGGCACACTTTCTGTTCTGCACAAAATTCTTCCCTGGAGGGACCACCATCCTGCTGCCAGTGGGTCAGCTCGGGCAGGTCTCCCAGTTCAGCAACTTGTTCACCTGTGGGTTCCAGGGCATACCCCTCAAGGTCTGCCTCCTCCTGGACCATGGGAACTACGGGGGACGGTTTCCCGCGCCCCCTGCCTCTTCTCTTCACAGCTGGGTCCTGGGCCATACTTTCAGGCTCCAGAACCCCATCAACACCCTTACTTGCTGTCATCGATCGAGTGGTTGCACACACCCACTCTGGCACACCCAACATTTTTAAATGTGTCTCCCTCTCCACCTTAGCCCAAGGGGAGTCTTCCAAATCATTGCCCAGGAGACAATCAACAGGCATGGCGGGCCTTACAGAAACCTGAAGAGTACCTGAAACTCCCCCCCATTCAAAGGGAACCTGAGCTACCTCACACTCTCTCTGGGAGTTGTCAGCAGCTATCACAGGGTAGAATGCGTGGGGAACAACCTGCTCTCTGGACACCAAGTGACACTTGACAGCTGTCACACTCGCTCCGGTGTCTCTGAGAGCTTCCACTCTATGGCCATTAATGGTCACCCACTGCCTATATTTCTTAGTGTTACTAGGCAGAGGGGGTGGAGGGACCATTTCCATGTCTCCTAAAGAGACCAGGGACATCTCTGCGGGACCCTCCCCACCATGGGCAACCATCTCCTCCCCTCCCAGGGCTACACTCGCCAACTGATGGGCGGGTGCACGGGGTTGTGCACTAGAGTTCTTCAAGGGACACCGGGGATCATAAAAACGGTGTCCCACCTGCTTACAAGCGAAGCAGGTCATTGGGCCCCTATGACCAGGTTTACCTGTCGGGGCATCTGATTTCTTCACAGGGGGAGGCTGGGAACCCTTCCCTTGGTTCCCTTGGGGATTACTTTGGGGCCCTTTCTGGAACTCCCTCTGTTTACCCTTGTCCCCCCCACTCTTCTGCTGGGGACCCTGCCCACCTTTGGCTGAGTCTCCCACTGGACCCTTGTGGACCCTGGTACTGACCCAGCGGTCCGCCTCCTCAGCAAGTTTTCTAGGGTTAGATATCTTGCTATCAATAAGGTGCTGGCGCAGCTCTGGAAAACAGTTATTAGACAAGTGCTCCCAAGCAAACAAATCCTAAAGAGCATTATAACTTTCCACTTTGCTGCCCTTTACCCAACCATCCATGGCTCTGCAAAAAAATAACACATATTCAACCCACGTAGTACCAGGCAATTTCTTACATTCTCTAAAGGCTTGTCTGTACTTTTCTGGGGTTAGGCCATACCTTAACATTAAAGCATCTTTCATATGAGTATAAGACATCCTATCCTCAACAGGCATGTCTAACAGGGTATCTCTTCCCTCATTCACAAAGCGACCCCACAACCCCGCTCCCCAATCCTTCTCAGGGACCCGGTGGGCCAACAATGCTAACTCATATGCTTTAAACCATTGACCAATATCCTCATTCTTCTGAAAATCTTTGATCACATCTTTAGGAAAATAAAACCTACTTTCTGCAGGCACAGATGGGATGCTGCCACCAGAGGGATTCAATTCTAAATTCTTAGCTTTGAGCTCCATGTCCCTCACCATTTTCTCACGCTCAAAAGCTAACTTTTCTCTTTCAAACTCCAACCTTTTGATCTCCATATCAGCTTCTCTCCTGCCTCTTGCATTCTCTATCTCCAACTGCCCATCTATCTTAAGTTTTGCCATCTCCATGTTGTATGCTCGCTCCTTCGCCCTTTCTTCTCTTTCTTCAGGAGAAAGACCTTTGGAGGAAACACTGCTGCCAGGAGGGGATGTGGGCCCATTCACTGGCACCTCCTCCTCCCCTTCCCCTGTCGGTACCACCACCAGATCAGAGGGATTTCTGGCCTCTAACCAGGCCTCCAATGCTTTGAGATAATCTTCTTTCCTTGTGATGCCTGGGGTAGGAACTTTAAACTGCTTGCAAAAGGATTTCAGCTGCTTTACTGGATAGTCGTTTATCTTACTCCTATCAAATTCTTCCACAACAACAACAGGGGTAGTGACTCCGGCATCACTCATGGTCAAAACTGGCAGTTTCAAAAATCAAGCTCCAGGAAAGCGGAGAACAAAAATAGGATATCCAACCAAAACAGATTGTGGCTGCGCTATGGTCTGCTTTCACTATGTAGCGCACACTAATCACTGCACATGGGTAATAAATGCAAAGTTCAAATCCTCACCGCTGACCCACCAATGTTAGAAGCGGCTGTCTCTAGTTGGCAGAGGTATACACTTCTGACAAATAGGGACACACCTTTTCTAGTCAGGGCAAGGGGATCACACACTTAGATAACCCCTGCTCACCCCCTTGGTAGCTTGGCAAAGCAGACAGGCTTATCTCAGAGGCAGTGCGTTAAGCATTTATGACCACATACAGTAATAAAGTGAATACACTACAAATGGACACGACACAGTAGTATTATAAAAATAAGGATGTTTATATAAGGCTTAGCACAAGACCAAATAACGACAAAAATATACCACAATCTTAATAAATACTCTTGGAAGGAAAAATAATAGTTCAAGAACGGTTTCTTCTTAGCACAAAGTCTTTAGTAACAAAAGCAACTCTTCTTCTTTAAAACACAGTTCTTGGCAACAATGTAACCCACACGGGAGTCACACGACGTTGAGGCAAAGTTAATCCAAAGGTTCGGCGTCGACCGCGAGGAGCGCTACGTCGAGCCCGGAGTCGCACAGACCCCCACAACACAGTACCTTGGAAAAGTGAAGCACTCGATGATCAGCGGCGTCGAGATGTCCGGCGTCGCGTCTTCGGCGTCGATCGGGCCTCGGAGTCGGGGCGATCTGCAGCGGCGTCGACCGAAGTCAGGCAGGAGCAGCGCTCACGAGATGAAGCAGGATACGGCGTCGTCGATGTCGATGTTGCAAGAGTGAGCAGAGCTCACGGCTTCGAGAAGGCTCGGGTCGATGCGATCAGCGGCGGCGTCGACACAGGGTCACTTGGAGTTGGAGCCGAACTCGCTACTCACTGGCGTCGCTACTGGCGTCGATCGGGCCCGGCGGCCGGCGTCGAAGGTGCGTGACACTGGAGCCGTTACTCACGATGTCGAGCTGGATTTGGCGGCGTCCGTCGGCGTCGAGATTGCTGGATTCTTCAGAGGTGCTGGATTCTCAGGTTCCAGCAACAAGCACTTTTAGCAAATAAATGAAGTCCTTTGGCCCTGTGACTTCAACAGGAGGCTGGCACTCTTCCAACCCTTGGAGAGTTTCTTTAGCAAGTTTGAGAGTACACACTCAGTTCCTCTCTCCTGGTTCCTTGGCAAAAATAAAGAAGCAACTGCAGGATTCCCCCAACAAACAGCACTCTGGCAGAAGGGGTAGGCAGTCCTTGGATCAGCAGGCTTCTTGTCCTTGGTTCAGGTTTCCTTGTCAGAAGTGATCTAAATTCTTGGTTCAGGGGTCCTTCTCTTATACCCCTTTTTGGCTTTGATCCCTTTGTCCATGCAGGGGAATTTCCCCCCATCTTGGGTTTGTTGTGGGTGTTGCCAGGCCTAGGCACCTGGCCTATTCACTGTGCAGGGCAGAGTCTTCAGCCGCCCAGCAGGAGCGGAGCCAGCATTGTCACTGGCAGGGGCAGGGCCATCAGTTGCCCGGCAGGAGGTGGGGCCAGGAAAGTCCCTGGCAGGCTCAGAGTCATCAGTCGCCTGGCAGGGGGGCGGAGCCAGCATTGTATCAGGCAGGACAGGCTATCAGGAGCTACTCTTCCCCTACTCTCAATGCAAATGCCCCACTCACCCCACACTGACTCATTCAGACCTCTGGAGCCACCCAGCTCCTGTCACACGCACACCAGAACCAGCAGAGACCGGTAGACAGTTAGACAAGAAAATAGCTACTTTCTAAAAGTGCTATTTTCAAACACAGAGTCCAAAAACCATCCACCCAAACGGATGCGTTATTAAACCCTGAGTTCATGGATACCAAACTCGACATTGCACCATGCTCCCCGAGCCCGCTAGGATTATAGCATTAATAATCCTGGCAGCCCATTCTAACTGATGGAGAGCAGGTTACCTTACAATAGTGAAAAACGAATATGGCTGTAATTCACTATTAGGACATGCCAACCTTGTCAGGCTTGTCCTACCTTATGCTTATAATGCACCCTGCCCTTGGGCCTACCATAGGGGTGACTAACATGAAGTTAAGGGAAGGTTTAGGGACTGGCAAGTAGGTGTACTTGCGCAGTCTGCGTGACAGTACCAGACTGCACGTAGGTCTAGCAATGGCAGACCTGTAGACATACTTTTACTAGGCCACTTCTGTGGGTGGCACAACACGTGCTGCAAGCCCACTAGCAGCATTTGTATTTACAAGCCCTGGCACTCCTGGTGCACTCTACTAGGGACTGACAGTAAACCAAATAAGCCAAACATGGAATTCAATCAATACAGCAATTTCACATAGGGAGCACTTGCACTGTGGCACTGATAAGCAGTGGCACAGTGCCCAAAGCAATATACCAGCAAAAACATGGTAAACAGAGGAGGCAAACAGAAAAAATGGAGGAGAGACTCATGCCAATGATGTCAGGTCTAACACCCACCATTCCGTCATTGAGGGTGTACTGTCTGTGGACGGGGTCTCCTTGTTACAGGGCTGTTCAGTTTTTCGCTTCTTGCACAGGTAACATTTTCAAATGTTTCTGTTTTTTTACAACGTAGCAAAAGATTGATAGTTGTTTCCAGTTTCGTAATCCTATTTCTATGCAGTGAGTTACAGCATATATAACGATCTTTCCTAAGATGCCAAGGACTTCACCCACGCGGGTCCCCTCCATGCTTACACAGTATGTTTTTATCCTAAATGACCTCTGAGTTTTGTTAAGAGGAAGGTCAGTTAATATGTGAGGATAGTCTTCCTCAGCAGGAGTTTTTTCAGTAAGAGGAAGTTCCATGTCTTTGTTCTGAAAGTTTGTTAACCTGTGCAACGCACAAAATTCAACAAGACAGTCACTCAGTTTTCTCCTTTCGACCATTAGGACATCAAGTTATTATTAAAGTTTGGAAAGATTGGGCTATCATTTCGTTGGGTTTTATATATAATGCCATCCAGCTATAGGTATATTATTGGTTTGTCTATGTTTGTTCTGTTGTAAGGCTTATACTTTCTTAGTAAAAACTGTGTATTTGTTGGACAACATAAATGTCAGGATTGTGCAAAAATGATTCTATGCACACCATCAGGATATGTTGACCAGGTAACAATGGATTGTGCAACCTCAGAACATGACAACCCTGGCTCCCCAAAGAAATTGTGGAAACAGATCTAGATCTAGTTACTTATGCATACCCAAAGAGATACACAAGAAATACACAGCAAGGCGTTTCAATATTTCTTGAAGCATCGTGATTTTTTTATTAAAAAACTTGCGTTGCAATAATCAATAGAAGGAAACAGAATAATGCCGTCAGCATTATGAGAATGGCGAAGTAGATAAACAATTCAACCATTTTGCTGTTACAGAGAATATATGTTTGCATATAAGTACTGTAGAATATTGCAATCCTACCTAGCGATACCTATCATAGTATGCCTAGGGTGGGTGAATCTGCCAGAATCCCTTTAGGGTGATCTAAATCCCCATTACTTGTTGGTAAGTGTCATCATTGTGGCCGTCTTGGTGGAAACATGGGCATTATTCCTCGCAAGAGGTAAACAGGAATTAACTGGGCTTGAATTCTGGCATGGGGTGACCTCTCAGTGCCAGCGAAATGCTCCTCTAACTAAAGAAGGAAGTGGTGTTGTTTATATAATAAACATCCCTCATGTTACCATGCCGAAGTTCTAGTCAGGCTGCCTTGTTGACACAGAGTGTATGAAAGATGGGATAGCTCCGAAGACTGTCTGGAAGGTAGTAACCAACCTGGAGCCAATTGACTTTAAAAAGTGCGCTATTTCTGCAGTATTGGAAATGTAAAAAATGTGGTGCACTAACTCCCCAAAATGGTGTGGGAGATTGGTGCAAAGTAGCAACTATATCTCAGGGGAAGACCTTGCAACCTGAAGATCAAACATCTCCTGGGCAGATGTTAAGGCCACTTCCTTCTGAAACAATAAGTCTTTCAGTCTGCTTAAAGCATCAAGGTTAAAATTCAAAATATGTATCGAAGGCCAAATTGTTGCATCCCTAACTGGACAGACAGGTGGAAACAGTACTTGTGCACAACATGTCACGACCTCAGAAGCCGTCACAGATATGGTATTCCTGTTCTCATTCAACAGCAACCTTGGTCATTCAACATCAAATAACTCCCATTAGAGAGCAATATGAACACCGGGTGGATCACAGCAGCCGGGGAACCTTTCAGATAACATGACAAGTTTTCTTGAATGCATTGCATGCGCCATGGAGAGTTACCTCCCTGCAAACTAAAGAATGGCTTAAAGTACTCTTGAAGCCTGTGCTGCTAAGAAAAACCTCAGTTGCACTATTCTTGCAACGAAATGTGAAAGGTAGTATCCATGCCTCATGTAAAAACCCTTCTCCTAGTGCTTCGTATCTGCCTACCCGATGATGTTCCTCCCAGCTGGCGCTGAACACTGCGATGTCGTCCAGGTAGGCGGCACTGAAATCCTCCAGTCCAGCCAAGACCTGGTTGACCAACCTCTGGAAGGTGGCAGGGGCATTCTTCATCCCAAAGGGCATAACCCGGAACTGGTAGTGCCCATCTGGTGTGGAGAATGCTGACCTCTCTTTTGCCCCATCAGTCAAGGCTATTCTGCCAATACCCAGACGTTAGATCAAACGTACTGAGGTACCGGGCAGCCCCAAACCGATCTATGAGCTCATCAGCTCTGGGGATGGGGTGCACGTCAGTCTTGGTGACTGAATTGAGTCCTCGGTAATCCACACAGAACCGAAGTTCCGGTGAAGCACCAGGCGCTGCAGCCTTTGGGACCAAGACCACTGGGCTGGCCCAAGGACTGCTAGAGGACTCAACCACCCCTAAGGCAAACATTTTGGAGACCTCCTCCTTGATGTATGCTCTGACCTTGTCAGTCACTCTGTAAGCCTTGTGCTTCACAGGAGTGCTGTCCCCAGTGTCCAAATCATGGACACACCACTGAGTGACACCAGGAATCAAGGAAAACAGATCAGGGAATTGTCCCAACAATTGGCGACAATCCTGCTGCTGTTCAGGGGTCAGTGTGTCAGAGAGGACAACACCATCCACTGACCCATCTTGCTCTTTTCCATACAGGAGGTCAGGAAGAGGCTCACTCTCCTCCTCCATTCCAGCATCTGTAGCTAGGAGCATGCCCACTTCGGACCTTTCTAAGTGGGGCTTCAAACGGTTGACATGCAGGACCCGCAAGGGGTTCCGGGAGACTTCAAGTCCACCATGTAGGTGACATCGCTCTTTTTCTCCACAACCTCAAATGGTCCAGTCCACCTGTCCTTGAGCGCACAAGGTTCCACAGGGGACATGACCCAAACTTTCTGTCCAGGCTGAAGCTCCACCAGAGTGGCATTCCGGTCGTACCACCGCTTCATCTCCTCCTGGCTGGCCTCCAGATGTGCCTGAGCAAGATCTCTGAAGCGCCTAGTCTGGTTCCTAAAGGCCAGCATGTAACTGTATACATCCTGGGGAGGTTTCCTGGGAGATTGCTCCCAGCCTTCTTTGACCAGACTCAAAGGTCCTCTTACCGGGTGTCCATACAAAAGCTCAAAGGGGCTGAACCCTAGAGACTTCTGTGGCACCTCACGGTAAGCAAACAACAGGCATGGCAAGAAGACGTCCAATTTACGCCTCATTGGTTCTTCAAGACTCATAATCATGCCTTTAAGGGTACGGTTGAATCTCTCAACCAACCCATTACCTTGAGGGTGGTAAGGAGTGGTGAACTTGTAGGTTACCCCACACTCCTTCCACAGAGACTTCATATAGTTGGAAATGAAGTTGGTGCCCCGGTCTGACACCACCTCTCTGGGGAACCCCATTCGGGAAAAAACACCCATCAGTGCCCGTCCCACCACGGGGGCCGTCACTGTTCTGAGAGGGATGGCTTCCGGGTACCGTGTGGCATGATCCACCAAGACCAGGATGAACCTGTTGCCCATGGCTGTCTTGGGGTCCAGAGGCCCAACAATGTCAATCCCCACCCGGTCAAAGGGGGTACTGACCACGGGAAAAGGTTGGAGGGGAGCCTTCTGCTTCCGCCCGCTTTTCCCACTTGCCTGGCAAGTTTGACAGGTCTTGCAATGGATATCTGTATCCCTTCTCATCTGAGGCCAATAAAAATGGGTGACAAGCCTGTCATAGGTCTTGTCCTGCCCCAGATGTCCAGCTAACGGAACGTCATGAGCCAAACCCAGTAGGAAGGCTCTGAAGCGCCTTGAGACCCTTCGGGTGAGTAGTGCACTATATAAATGCTTTGATTGATTGATTGATTGAAGCGCTGGGGTACCACCAGCACACGGGCTGACCCAGGCTCAGCAGCCTTAGGCTCGCTATACAGGAGATCGTTCTCCCAGTAGACCAAATGTGACCCTGACTGATCACCTGTTGTCTGGGCTGAGGCCTGCTGCCTCATACCCACAAGAGAAGGGCACACTTTCTGTTCTGCACAAAATTCTTCCCTGGAGGGACCACCATCCTGCTGCCAGTGGGTCAGCTCGGGCAGGTCTCCCAGTTCAGCAACTTGTTCACCTGTGGGTTCCAGGGCATACCCCTCAAGGTCTGCCTCCTCCTGGACCATGGGAACTACGGGGGACGGTTTCCCGCGCCCCCTGCCTCTTCTCTTCACAGCTGGGTCCTGGGCCATACTTTCAGGCTCCAGAACCCCATCAACACCCTTACTTGCTGTCATCGATCGAGTGGTTGCACACACCCACTCTGGCACACCCAACATTTTTAAATGTGTCTCCCTCTCCACCTTAGCCCAAGGTGAGTCTTCCAAATCATTGCCCAGGAGACAATCAACAGGCATGGCGGGCCTTACAGAAACCTGAAGAGTACCTGAAACTCCCCCCCATTCAAAGGGAACCTGAGCTACCTCACACTCTCTCTGGGAGTTGTCAGCAGCTATCACAGGGTAGAATGCGTGGGGAACAACCTGCTCTCTGGACACCAAGTGACACTTGACAGCTGTCACACTCGCTCCGGTGTCTCTGAGAGCTTCCACTCTATGGCCATTAATGGTCACCCACTGCCTATATTTCTTAGTGTTACTAGGCAGAGGGGGTGGAGGGACCATTTCCATGTCTCCTAAAGAGACCAGGGACATCTCTGCGGGACCCTCCCCACCATGGGCAACCATCTCCTCCCCTCCCAGGGCTACACTCGCCAACTGATGGGGGGGTGCACGGGGTTGTGCACTAGAGTTCTTCAAGGGACACTGGGGATCATAAAAACGGTGTCCCACCTGCTTACAAGCGAAGCAGGTCATTGGGCCCCTATGACCAGGTTTACCTGTCGGGGCATCTGATTTCTTCACAGGGGGAGGCTGGGAACCCTTCCCTTGGTTCCCTTGGGGATTACTTTGGGGCCCTTTCTGGAACTCCCTCTGTTTACCCTTGTCCCCCCCACTCTTCTGCTGGGGACCCTGCCCACCTTTGGCTGAGTCTCCCACTGGACCCTTGTGGACCCTGGTACTGACCCAGCGGTCCGCCTCCTCAGCAAGTTTTCTAGGGTTAGATATCTTGCTATCAATAAGGTGCTGGCGCAGCTCTGGAAAACAGTTATTAGACAAGTGCTCCCAAGCAAACAAATCCTAAAGAGCATTATAACTTTCCACTTTGCTGCCCTTTACCCAACCATCCATGGCTCTGCAAAAAAATAACACATATTCAACCCACGTAGTACCAGGCAATTTCTTACATTCTCTAAAGGCTTGTCTGTACTTTTCTGGGGTTAGGCCATACCTTAACATTAAAGCATCTTTCATATGAGTATAAGACATCCTATCCTCAACAGGCATGTCTAACAGGGTATCTCTTCCCTCATTCACAAAGCGACCCCACAACCCCGCTCCCCAATCCTTCTCAGGGACCCGGTGGGCCAACAATGCTAACTCATATGCTTTAAACCATTGACCAATATCCTCATTCTTCTGAAAATCTTTGATCACATCTTTAGGAAAATAAAACCTACTTTCTGCAGGCACAGATGGGATGCTGCCACCAGAGGGATTCAATTCTAAATTCTTAGCTTTGAGCTCCATGTCCCTCACCATTTTCTCACGCTCAAAAGCTAACTTTTCTCTTTCAAACTCCAACCTTTTGATCTCCATATCAGCTTCTCTCCTGCCTCTTGCATTCTCTATCTCCAACTGCCCATCTATCTTAAGTTTTGCCATCTCCATGTTGTATGCTCGCTCCTTCGCCCTTTCTTCTCTTTCTTCAGGAGAAAGACCTTTGGAGGAAACACTGCTGCCAGGAGGGGATGTGGGCCCATTCACTGGCACCTCCTCCTCCCCTTCCCCTGTCGGTACCACCACCAGATCAGAGGGATTTCTGGCCTCTAACCAGGCCTCCAATGCTTTGAGATAATCTTCTTTCCTTGTGATGCCTGGGGTAGGAACTTTAAACTGCTTGCAAAAGGATTTCAGCTGCTTTACTGGATAGTCGTTTATCTTACTCCTATCAAATTCTTCCACAACAACAACAGGGGTAGTGACTCCGGCATCACTCATGGTCAAAACTGGCAGTTTCAAAAATCAAGCTCCAGGAAAGCGGAGAACAAAAATAGGATATCCAACCAAAACAGATTGTGGCTGCGCTATGGTCTGCTTTCACTATGTAGCGCACACTAATCACTGCACATGGGTAATAAATGCAAAGTTCAAATCCTCACCGCTGACCCACCAATGTTAGAAGCGGCTGTCTCTAGTTGGCAGAGGTATACACTTCTGACAAATAGGGACACACCTTTTCTAGTCAGGGCAAGGGGATCACACACTTAGATAACCCCTGCTCACCCCCTTGGTAGCTTGGCAAAGCAGACAGGCTTATCTCAGAGGCAGTGCGTTAAGCATTTATGACCACATACAGTAATAAAGTGAATACACTACAAATGGACACGACACAGTAGTATTATAAAAATAAGGATGTTTATATAAGGCTTAGCACAAGACCAAATAACGACAAAAATATACCACAATCTTAATAAATACTCTTGGAAGGAAAAATAATAGTTCAAGAACGGTTTCTTCTTAGCACAAAGTCTTTAGTAACAAAAGCAACTCTTCTTCTTTAAAACACAGTTCTTGGCAACAATGTAACCCACACGGGAGTCACACGACGTTGAGGCAAAGTTAATCCAAAGGTTCGGCGTCGACCGCGAGGAGCGCTACGTCGAGCCCGGAGTCGCACAGACCCCCACAACACAGTACCTTGGAAAAGTGAAGCACTCGATGATCAGCGGCGTCGAGATGTCCGGCGTCGCGTCTTCGGCGTCGATCGGGCCTCGGAGTCGGGGCGATCTGCAGCGGCGTCGACCGAAGTCAGGCAGGAGCAGCGCTCACGAGATGAAGCAGGATACGGCGTCGTCGATGTCGATGTTGCAAGAGTGAGCAGAGCTCACGGCTTCGAGAAGGCTCGGGTCGATGCGATCAGCGGTGGCGTCGACACAGGGTCACTTGGAGTTGGAGCCGAACTCGCTACTCACTGGCGTCGCTACTGGCGTCGATCGGGCCCGGCGGCCGGCGTCGAAGGTGCGTGACACTGGAGCCGTTACTCACGATGTCGAGCTGGATTTGGCGGCGTCCGTCGGCGTCGAGATTGCTGGATTCTTCAGAGGTGCTGGATTCTCAGGTTCCAGCAACAAGCACTTTTAGCAAATAAATGAAGTCCTTTGGCCCTGTGACTTCAACAGGAGGCTGGCACTCTTCCAACCCTTGGAGAGTTTCTTTAGCAAGTTTGAGAGTACACACTCAGTTCCTCTCTCCTGGTTCCTTGGCAAAAATAAAGAAGCAACTGCAGGATTCCCCCAACAAACAGCACTCTGGCAGAAGGGGTAGGCAGTCCTTGGATCAGCAGGCTTCTTGTCCTTGGTTCAGGTTTCCTTGTCAGAAGTGATCTAAATTCTTGGTTCAGGGGTCCTTCTCTTATACCCCTTTTTGGCTTTGATCCCTTTGTCCATGCAGGGGAATTTCCCCCCATCTTGGGTTTGTTGTGGGTGTTGCCAGGCCTAGGCACCTGGCCTATTCACTGTGCAGGGCAGAGTCTTCAGCCGCCCAGCAGGAGCGGAGCCAGCATTGTCACTGGCAGGGGCAGGGCCATCAGTTGCCCGGCAGGAGGTGGGGCCAGGAAAGTCCCTGGCAGGCTCAGAGTCATCAGTCGCCTGGCAGGGGGGCGGAGCCAGCATTGTATCAGGCAGGACAGGCTATCAGGAGCTACTCTTCCCCTACTCTCAATGCAAATGCCCCACTCACCCCACACTGACTCATTCAGACCTCTGGAGCCACCCAGCTCCTGTCACACGCACACCAGAACCAGCAGAGACCGGTAGACAGTTAGACAAGAAAATAGCTACTTTCTAAAAGTGCTATTTTCAAACACAGAGTCCAAAAACCATCCACCCAAACGGATGCGTTATTAAACCCTGAGTTCATGGATACCAAACTCGACATTGCACCATGCTCCCCGAGCCCGCTAGGATTATAGCATTAATAATCCTGGCAGCCCATTCTAACTGATGGAGAGCAGGTTACCTTACAATAGTGAAAAACGAATATGGCTGTAATTCACTATTAGGACATGCCAACCTTGTCAGGCTTGTCCTACCTTATGCTTATAATGCACCCTGCCCTTGGGCCTACCATAGGGGTGACTAACATGAAGTTAAGGGAAGGTTTAGGGACTGGCAAGTAGGTGTACTTGCGCAGTCTGCGTGACAGTACCAGACTGCACGTAGGTCTAGCAATGGCAGACCTGTAGACATACTTTTACTAGGCCACTTCTGTGGGTGGCACAACACGTGCTGCAAGCCCACTAGCAGCATTTGTATTTACAAGCCCTGGCACTCCTGGTGCACTCTACTAGGGACTGACAGTAAACCAAATAAGCCAAACATGGAATTCAATCAATACAGCAATTTCACATAGGGAGCACTTGCACTGTGGCACTGATCAGCAGTGGCACAGTGCCCAAAGCAATATACCAGCAAAAACATGGTAAACAGAGGAGGCAAACAGAAAAAATGGAGGAGAGACTCATGCCAATGATGTCAGGTCTAACACCCACCATTCCGTCATTGAGGGTGTACTGTCTGTGGACGGGGTCTCCTTGTTACAGGGCTGTTCAGTTTTTCGCTTCTTGCACAGGTAACATTTTCAAATGTTTCTGTTTTTTTACAACGTAGCAAAAGATTGATAGTTGTTTCCAGTTTCGTAATCCTATTTCTATGCAGTGAGTTACAGCATATATAACGATCTTTCCTAAGATGCCAAGGACTTCACCCACGCGGGTCCCCTCCATGCTTACACAGTATGTTTTTATCCTAAATGACCTCTGAGTTTTGTTAAGAGGAAGGTCAGTTAATATGTGAGGATAGTCTTCCTCAGCAGGAGTTTTTTCAGTAAGAGGAAGTTCCATGTCTTTGTTCTGAAAGTTTGTTAACCTGTGCAACGCACAAAATTCAACAAGACAGTCACTCAGTTTTCTCCTTTCGACCATTAGGACATCAAGTTATTATTAAAGTTTGGAAAGATTGGGCTATCATTTCGTTGGGTTTTATATATAATGCCATCCAGCTATAGGTATATTATTGGTTTGTCTATGTTTGTTCTGTTGTAAGGCTTATACTTTCTTAGTAAAAACTGTGTATTTGTTGGACAACATAAATGTCAGGATTGTGCAAAAATGATTCTATGCACACCATCAGGATATGTTGACCAGGTAACAATGGATTGTGCAACCTCAGAACATGACAACCCTGTCTCCCCAAAGAAATTGTGGAAACAGATCTAGATCTAGTTACTTATGCATACCCAAAGAGATACACAAGAAATACACAGCAAGGCGTTTCAATATTTCTTGAAGCATCGTGATTTTTTTATTAAAAAACTTGCGTTGCAATAATCAATAGAAGGAAACAGAATAATGCCGTCAGCATTATGAGAATGGCGAAGTAGATAAACAATTCAACCATTTTGCTGTTACAGAGAATATATGTTTGCATATAAGTACTGTAGAATATTGCAATCCTACCTAGCGATACCTATCATAGTATGCCTAGGGTGGGTGAATCTGCCAGAATCCCTTTAGGGTGATCTAAATCCCCATTACTTGTTGGTAAGTGTCATCATTGTGGCCGTCTTGGTGGAAACATGGGCATTATTCCTCGCAAGAGGTAAACAGGAATTAACTGGGCTTGAATTCTGGCATGGGGTGACCTCTCAGTGCCAGCGAAATGCTCCTCTAACTAAAGAAGGAAGTGGTGTTGTTTATATAATAAACATCCCTCATGTTACCATGCCGAAGTTCTAGTCAGGCTGCCTTGTTGACACAGAGTGTATGAAAGATGGGATAGCTCCGAAGACTGTCTAGAAGGTAGTAACCAACCTGGAGCCAATTGACTTTAAAAAGTGCGCTATTTCTGCAGTATTGGAAATGTAAAAAATGTGGTGCACTAACTCCCCAAAATGGTGTGGGAGATTGGTGCAAAGTAGCAACTATATCTCAGGGGAAGACCTTGCAACCTGAAGATCAAACATCTCCTGGGCAGATGTTAAGGCCACTTCCTTCTGAAACAATAAGTCTTTCAGTCTGCTTAAAGCATCAAGGTTAAAATTCAAAATATGTATCGAAGGCCAAATTGTTGCATCCCTAACTGGGCAGACAGGTGGAAACAGTACTTGTGCACAACATGTCACGACCTCAGAAGCCGTCACAGATATGGTATTCCTGTTCTCATTCAACAGCAACCTTGGTCATTCAACATCAAATAACTCCCATTAGAGAGCAATATGAACACCGGGTGGATCACAGCAGCCGGGGAACCTTTCAGATAACATGACAAGTTTTCTTGGATGCATTGCATGCGCCATGGAGAGTTACCTCCCTGCAAACTAAAGAATGGCTTAAAGTACTCTTGAAGCCTGTGCTGCTAAGAAAAACCTCAGTTGCACTATTCTTGCAACGAAATGTGAAAGGTAGTATCCATGCCTCATGTAAAAACCCTTCTCCTAGTGCTTCGTATCTGCCTACCCGATGATGTTGTAAACAGTATTTAAAGTGAAAAATTGAAATTGGCAGAAAAATAACACCATGTATTATTCAATCTGCATTTCTGCAACGGTAAATGGTCATTTTTCTATGTGTAACATTGTGTATGCTACGTCTTTCTTAGCCACAATGATCTGTTCTTTAATTAAATTGCATGGAGAGAACAGGTGGCTGGCATTTAGGTGTTTCCATGCGACGCGGCCAGAACGTAGTGTCTGTAGAGTCCAACTTAGTAGCATTGTAGCTATAAGCTGTGATTGCCCATGTTGAAAAAGAAGACATATCACTCTGTATGATGTCGATAGTAGATGACACAATGTTACCTACACAATATATTCTAGTTGATAAGGTGGTCAACCATTGCCTACTACTGCTAGAGCAATAAAATTGCACTGTCAATCTCAGGTAGTCTCTCAGCAGCTTTCTGCTGTGAAACTTTCCACCCTTCATTTTGTATTGCATATAGAAAGTGATTTTGCCGTGTGTAGGAAACTGGCTCTCTATATAGTGTACTAAAACAAAGTACACTGTGCAGAGAGTCCAGTGGGTCCCCAGTTGGTTTACAGAGGCTAAAGTAGATAATACTACCGCTCTTGTTAGAAATAGGGTCTCTAGTTGGCATTCGGTATGCACCCTGTCCAAGTAGGGACTCTCACTCTAGTCAGGGTAAGTAAGTTACACCACTAAGATAACCCCTGCTCACCTCCTTGGTAACTTGGCACGAGCAGTCAGGCTTATCTCGGAGGCAATGTGTAAAGTATTTGTACAGACACAGTAACACAGTGAAAACATTACAAAAGGACTCCACACCAGTTTAGATAAATAGCCAACATTTATCTGAGTAAAGAAAGACCAAAATGATAAAAATCCAACCAACACAAGTAAAGATATTAATTTTGCAAGAATAAACTTAAAAATACAGGTCCTTGAAGTCGATAGCGGCAACCAGTTCTATTGCGCCACCGTGAATAATATAAATCCAACAGATCAGTGTCCCGGCATTGGACAGACCAGTAAAACAGTGCCTTTGAAAGGGAAGAGGCCTCCAGCACCTTGTGATGAAATACGAAGATGAGGCCTCGCCGGCGGGCATCAGTTCCGAAAGTCGGGCAGAAATCATTGCGGCCTTGGAGGCATAGGTCCTGGGGATCGAGCTCCGTGATATTGAGGTCAGGAGCACTGGCATCAGTGGGGCCAGGGATGCGAAGTTGTCACAGTCGATGAGTTGTGCTCTTCACAAGCAGTGACCATGGCTTCGATTCAGTCTTTGGCATCGGTGCTGAAGCGCTGTTGTCGGCAGACCAGGGGCTGTGATGTGAGACGGGGCGATGCGTCATATTCTTCACGAGCTGTACCCTCAGCCACAGTGCAGGCAGCGCCATCGGAGATGAGGTCGGGGTCAATGGTGCTGTTGTTGGTACACCAAGGGCTGCAATGTCGTTGAGGCTATGCATTGTGCTCTTCACAAGCAGTGCTCTTGGCTTCGGTGCAGGCAGGCGCGTCAATGATGGCATGAAGCGATGCCGCCGGTGAGGCTGGCACTGCGATGTCATCAAGAATGATGTATCGTGCCATTCACAAGCAGTGACCACGGCTTTGGTAAAGGCAGTGGCATCAGGGACAGCATCTGGTTTGCTTTTCTGGAGCTTACAACACAACCACTCAGTTCCAAGGGCCCGGACTAATTTGGGCACCACTTGGCAACACAGTACTCGCAGCAGAAGAAGCCCAGTACTGGTAACAAGATATGGATGAAGTCTTTGCTATCCCTGAGACTTCCAACAGGAGGCAAGCTCCACTCAAGCCCTTGGAGAAACGTGGAAGGCAGGATACAGAAAGCAAAGTCCAGTTCTTTCACTGTCCAAGACAGATGCAGCAGCAGCAGGCCAACGCAGCAAAGCAAACAGCAAAGTGGTAGCCCCTCCTGACAGCATCACAGCTCCTGTTCCTGTCAGAATGTCCTCAATCCAGAAGTGTTCTGAAGTTAGGGTGTCACAGTTCCAGCACTTATACCAGTTTCTGCCTTTGAAGTAGGCAAACTTCAAACTAAAGTCTTTGTAGTGCACAAGACCCTGCCTTTCCCTGACCTTACTCCAGACAGACTACAGTGGTGTGGAGACAGCTTTGTGTGAGGACAGGCACAGTCCTATTCGGGTGCCAGTGACAACTCCTCCCACCCCTGTAGCCCAGGAAGGACTATCAGCCTGGTGATGGCCCATCAGGATATGCAAGGCACCCCTCAGCTCCCTTTGCGCGACTATCTAGAGTGTATGCACAAGAGCCCAACCGTCATCCTAACCCAGACGTGAATTCCCGGGGGTTGGTGCTGCATGGCTCCAGACAGTCCTGATATCTTCAGAATCGGTGGGGAGACAGATCTGACCTTCCGGAGCATGAGTACCTTCTCCTGATCATCTTTGGAGTCAGTCAGGCGGGGAAACTGCAAAGCAGTGGACAACACTCTGCTTATCGGTGCCTGTGGAGTGCAGGGGAGTAGCTCTCTACTCCAAGGGAGACTTTCAGTGTTTGTTGAGTGCTGGCAGGCTATCCAAGGCTTTGGTAGTTCTCCAGCTCACAGGACGAGTAACTCTGTCACGATTGTCTAGAGAGGGCTGAGGACAGCAGGGTTTTGCTCCAAAGTTCTGCTGCAGTTCCTGCCAGGCAGTGACTCTTCTTCGTCTTTCTTCTGTTGATCTGTCGAATCTGAGTTCTTTGGTTCAGGGGTGCCACTTAAATGCTCAATTTAGGGGTGTTATGGGGAGTGTCAGGTAGTAGCCAATGGGCTTCCTACCTTTAGGGTGTCTACACCCTCTATATGACCACTTCCTGTAAGTAGTGGGCATAACCCTGACCCTAAAAGGCTAATTCCTGCCAAAAAAACATGGAGGAATCTGAAAAGTGGGGTCCATATCAGCTGGCCCGCTCTAGGGGTGATGTTGGCTTAATGTTGGCACACATCCTAACCTAACTAATTTTCCCATCTGTCTTGCCGCCAATAAGTGAGGTCAGAACAGGGAGGTGGGCACCTCCACTCGCTAGAGAGGCCCAGGGTCCCATAACGAAGCTGCCTGGGTCTTTGAAGCTTCCCGCCCTGGAATGCCCATCCTCCTTGGAGGAGGTGTGAACACCTCTGCCCGGAGAAGGCTTGGCTTTGTTCCTGTCCTCCGAGAGCGAAGGCTCTCACCTCAGGAGGTCAGAAACCTGTCTATGGTGGCTTGCTGGTCGAGACCAGTCAGTCAACACATTAGTAGTCAGTAGGTTTTCAGGGGACACCTCTAAGGTGCTGTCTGTGTGCATGTATTAATAGATGCAACACCGGCATCAGTGTGGGTTTATTAAGACGAGCTGTTTGGTACCAAACACCTTGGGGTACAGTGAAGCCATCATGTAGCTTGGGAATTCGTAATGACTAATGTCAAGGTCATGTACTTGTTATGGCTTTCCTGTTCACTGGTAATATCTAAAGGTGAACTTAGATATCACCAGGACCTACCCACCCTCACAGATATGCCCTCTCATGGGTATAGTGCACCCTGGCACACAGGGATGTATGCCATGTTGACTCTTCAGTTTTCTCTGCACCAAGACATGCAGGCTACAATGGCAGTTTGTAAGAGCTTGGTGAGGGGTCCCTTAGGGTGGCAAAACTTGTGCTGCAGCCCTTCGGGACCCTTTGTACCAGATGTACCACTTACTAGGGATTTACAAGTGTTTGCCAATTGTGGAACAATCGTACAGTTTAGAGAAAAAACACTGGTGCTGGGGACATGGTTAGCAGGAATCCAGCACACTCTCCGTCAAAACTGCACCAGATACCAGGCACAAAGTGGAAGGTAACCATGTCAAAAGGTGCACTTCCCTAAACAACCCCAACCCCTGAAACAAAACAGGATGAGATTAACCTTTCCCAAGAGAGTCTTCATTGTCTACGTGGAAGAACCTGGAAAGGCCATTTGCGTTGGCAGGATCCGTCCGAGGTAGGTGTTCCACTGTAAAGTCCATTCCCTGTAGGGATATGGACCACCTCAAAAGTTTGGGAGTTTCACCTTTCATCTGCATAAGCCGTCTGAGAGGTCTGGGGTTACTTTGAACAAGGAAATGAGTCCGAAAAAGGTATGATCTCAGCTTCTTCAGGGACCAAACCACAGCAAAGGCTTCCCTCTCAATGGCCCTCCAACGCTGTTCCCTGGGGAGTAACCTGCTTATAAAAGCAACAGGCTGGTCATGGCCATCATCTTTGGTTTGGGATAGGACCGCTCCTATCCTTTGCTCAGAGGCATCAGTCTGCACAGTGAACTGAGTAATCTGGAGCTTTGAGAATGGGTGCTGAGCACATTGCCTCTTTCAGGGTTTCAAAAGCCTTTTGACAACTAACTGTCCAGTTTACCTTTTTAGGCATTTTCGTGGAGGGGAGTTCTGCGAGGGGTGCCACAAGGGAACCATTGTTGTGAATGTATCGAGGACCCTATTTAAATATTCCCGATTCATGCCCTTATGTGGTTACAACAAAACATACCCTTATACAGGGATAAGAATCATGTCCATATTTAGTCATAGCCAATGCAGTCCAAATACGGCAAGGCTACTCCCATAGACTCCTAGAAAGTACAACGCGTTCTTTAAACAAACCAAGCCTCCAGCAGCCCGGGAATTCCCCCTGCTTTTGTTTTGATTTGCACAAGAACTCCTGGAGTCCAGAAAGAACTGTAAGTTCTTAGTGACGTCTTATGTCCAACCTTACCTCAAACTCGGCACCTTCCAGGTATAAATATACCAACGTTGCCTTAAGCAAGCACACGGTGGTTTGGAGCAGAGCGGCTATCTACTTGCCCGAAGCCCAGCTGATGCGAGTGCTGAAGGAAGCCGACCCTCCCATTGACGCACTGAGAGAGACGCTGTCTTTTCTCCTGCAGAGAAATTCCAACTCCGGTGTTTCCAGTCACCCTTGCGGGTTGCTGGGAGATCGAGTCCTGAGAGAGAGATACAAGACCTCCTTCATTCTAAAAACCAAGGTACGGAGCTGATTAGATCTTAAGAGAATTCTTGATTCAGATTCTTGGCAAAAACCAACTTAACTTAAACTGCAACTTACTTACTCCTTCCCACGTATTAGGCTTAGGTCAGGTACACCGGGGTAGGCGTATCTTAGAAGCACCAGTTGAGTACCTTTAGTCAATGTTTTTATGTATGTATATATTTTATCCGTTTTAAAGTATCATATGGCTCAGAAACCATATCAATGCTTTTACAGTATTATTTCATAATAATACTTTTACTGTACGCACTTTACTTCATGATAAGTATTGCAATTGTGGCAATTCATTTCTCTTGCATGAGAAAGAAGACTGCTCAATAAATAACACCTTTTATTGAAAACGCCGGTCTCTCTATTTCTCTGCACTCTGGTGAAATTAAGCATGCACGATTGACTGAGTGAAATAGCTGTCTATTGTTTTCAGACGACTCTGGAGATATACTCCTTATTCTGGGGAGCAAAGTTGTCATGTTTATGCAGTTGTCAGAAACGAATCCCTTCTTGTCTAATCAGGAAAGTTAACTCCTTCCTGAACATTCGAGAACGTTTCTAGTGACCTCTGAGCTAGCTGGCAAACCTAATTAAGTCTAACATATTCAGTAGAGACCTAGATGACCTCAGTCCTACGGCTAAACTGCTGTTTGTGTTATTCCAATGCGCAGAGCCTATTTGGAATATAGGAACTACACTACATGGCGCCCAACGTTTGGTAAGGTGTTAATCTAACGCAAGATACTAGAGTAACTCAGTCGTGCTTTTCACACAGACCCCTTTTCCCGTAAAAACTCCAAAAGACGTCTGGAGTGGATAAAAGGTTAATATCCGCTGGAACTTAGTAGGAAGAGATTCCTATGTATTAGTTTTTGGTTTAGTCAACGTTGAAGGATACAGTGTTCGAAAATATTGTGCACCTAATCTTTGTTTCCTTGAAACTTGCTCTGCAACAAAAAACCTTTCAGTCAGTAAAATGACGGAAAGTGACGACGAAAGGTGAGAGAGCTAGAATAGCAGCTCAACTCCTAGCGGATGACACAAGTCTCCGAGATGAAGACCCGAATGCTATAATCATTCCGATAAATGTAAGAAGAACTATAACTTTTAAACTTATAGAAAATGGACTATCACCAACAGGTGGTACAGACATATTTGTGGTAGAGGCCCACGAATATCGGCAGACAGAGGTATTCTATTCATGGATACATTTTCCAGCAGCACTCGCTGTGACACAAGATTTCCACTATTACAAAATAGAGGAATATCCAGAGGAATACGCTCCTTTCGAGGGCGTTGAAATTCCACTAACGTACCAAGAGCACCTGCTCTGGTTTAATGGCGCCCTAAAACATCAAAATCACATCACCAGGCTCAGTCCACTAGGTAGACCAGGAGCCACGTGGCCAGTTCTAACCGGCTACACACCACATCCCGACATTGAAAAAATGTCAGACCAGGAACTTTTAGCTCAGCTAAAACAACTAATTAAAATACATAGACAATTGGTCCAATATGTCATGCGGACTTCAACAGTCCAACCAGCAATAAAGATTCCACAGCACACCCCTCACCAGGGGAACACAAATAAAATCACACCACAGAATATACAATCAGCCATTGGCAAAATACCCACAAAACGGGAACAAATTCCATTCTGGTTAGCACAAAAAATCACTCAAATAGAGGCAGTATTTCCTGATACAACACCCCATGAGAAACACAGAATTCTGACTATCTGCCTTCCAATGGGGATCGCACCACATGTGGAGGACTGTGACACTTGGGGCACAGTCATCGCTTCGATATACACAAAAACACATGGTGTTCCGTCTATGGCGGTTATACCAGACGTACTAAGACATTCAAAATGAATACGGTCCAGAACCTGCTTTAACTCTAGGTATGAAATTACTAAAAGACTTTAAGCAAGTCTCGGCTATATTACTAGCCAACATAAAGGGAGAAGCAGCATCTGTGGCGATCCACCAGAAATTGAAAGAAACAGATATAGCAGAACAACCGTTTGAACTTGCCAGAATCATAGACAAATCCTATGAAGAACTAGGTAGAGATAGTTAAGGTGGGAAACCACTAAAACCTCAACTAACTGAAAATCCTGAAAAAACCTTTATTAAAAATAATCTGAACACTCCAAAAAAGAGTTGGGTGGGTAATAAACAATCCACTCCCAGAGAAAAACTGTTTCAGTCCAGAGGAAGGTCTCCTCAACGGAGAGATAGATCTCCAGAACGAGTAGGCAAGTCTCCTCACAGGGAGCCCTCTGAGAAAAGATACAACCTTAGAAATATGGACAATTTGAGAAAACCTGATAGATATCAAGATATTGATACACGTCCCTCTCGATCTTTTCAGACTTCCTCACAGAAATCGGAAAGAAGAGGACGGTCAGAACACAAAGAAGAGCACGTCAAGTCCAAAGACAAGGAACCTACTCATCAAAGTAAAAAATTTAAATTTCCAAAGAAGAAGGTAGCTAGTATTAAAATAAAACATGCCGAGACTTCTGAGGACACAACTGAAAAACGGAGAGTGGGCCCAAACAGTGCTAGACAGCGCAGCAGAAGTGACCATAGCTCGCAAGATCCTGATGAATCTTCTGGAGACATTGGACACGAATGAATACATTCAAGTGGAAACTGCAGACACCAGAGTTAGCAAACCCCATAAATTATATGAAATAACATTGCGTATAGAGGGGGACAAGACTAGGAAAGTAAGGGGTCTCTTTTGGGATAACCTTTCGAAAGGCTATGACATCCTGTTAGCTGAGAAAGAGTGGCCACCAGAGTTTGTCAGGGAGTGCCCACATGGCGAAGAAATGATTATGCCTGCCTTCTCAAATCATATTCCAATTCATAAAAAATACACATTTGCTAGAAAATGGGCAGTAGCCCAAGCTTCTGCATTATATAAAAATCATGTAGGATGGGATGAGGATTCTCCTCACCATAAAATCCAGTTAAAAAATCAACCTACTGCACAGAGGCAGTACCCAGTTAAGCAAGAAGCTAAAAAGCAAGTCAGGGAGATCTTGGATCAACTTGAATATCGGGGGGTGATTGAAACATGCACCTCACAAATGAACAATCCTTTGTTTCCTGTCTCCAAGCCAGACGATTCATATCGTCTAGTTTTGGACTACAGACACCTAAACTCCTGTTGCAAAAAATTTGCAGTACAAAACTCACACAGTGCAGCACTAATGAATAACATAGTGCGCAAAAAATATAAAATGACATTAGATATCTCAAATGGTTTCTTCTGTCAAAACATAGCACCTGAAAGCAGGTATTTGACCGCTTTCTCCTGTATGGGGTCGCAAAAACAATTCTGTCGACTCCCACAGGGATTCAAGAACAGCCCAGGATTATTCTCAGCAAGGGTAACAAAGTTACTACAAATATATGATGAGGAGGCATTATCTTATGTCAATGACATCTATCTAACACATGACGACCTGGAGACACACTTGAAAAGAGTGAACACCATAATACTTGGGTTCGCAGCAGAAGGGTATAAATTCAACTTTAAAAAGTCACGAATTGCTCACCTAACTGTCCTGTTTTTAGGATATGAATTATCAAGTGAAGGCAAAAGCCTAGCAGACAACTTCTTAGAGAAGTGTGCTGTACTCCAAGCTCCAAAAACGCTGAAGAATGTGTAATCAATACTAGGTTTCCTGAATTTCGGAAGAACATACATTCTAAATTATGCAGAGAGGGTAAAACCTCTATACGAATTAATAAAACCTGATTTCAAACCAATTAATTGGACTCAGAAACACACAGAAATTTTAAGATCATTACAAACAGACATGTTAACAAAAAAAAACCTGCAAACACGCGAAAACGTATGCAATCTTGTAATCCGAGTCATCCCAGGAAGATGCGGATTCACGTACCTGACCTCTAATGAGGGAGAAACGGTACCAATAGCTTATACATCACACTTGTACACACAAGCTGAAATGAAATTCAGTTCAACTGAAAAAATTCTAACTGCGGTTCAAACTGCTGTAGCAAAAGAAAGAGCCCTAGTCCAAGGGAGAAACATATCTGTTTTAACAGCAGAATCAGCCCTCGAGGCAGTAACAAGACCACGCATTCCAAATGCTGTGGCATTAGATCCTAAATGGATACAATGGGAAAATTCTCTTGCTGCAGAAGACGTTAAACACGCTTTTGATCGGAAAATGAAAAAACTAGAAGATCTAGAATACGAACATGAATATCCTCTGCCAATCGAAATTCTGCCTCTTGAACAGTACACCTGTGTAATCTACATGGACAGATTTGCACAACACAACGATGTGGATAAAAAAATCTTACAACGCAGCGTGCGCGATCGTTAAAGGTCGCTGGCGCTTAGGTAAATTCAGACCGATAATAACAAAAACTGAATCACTCAGAAACTGTACAGCTCAGCGAGCTGAAATAAGATCTTTTAAGATGGCGCTTGAAAATACCGATCGCGAATTCCCCACACTAATAGTGTGCGATTCATATTACTGCGTTCAGTCTTACAATGAATACTTGCCGAACTGGGTTCAAAATGGCTTCAAAGATGCATAAGGTGGTACAATCAAGCAAGTAGTTCTTTTACAGAAAGAAGTACGAAAGACTCACGTGATACATACACTGAGTCATCAACGTGATGGCGTTCACGTTGCAGGGAATTCATTGCCTAACAGAGCCACAGCGGCAGCGGTTCAACCGGCTTCCGTAGCCACAAAGAAGCGTTCTAAAAAACACATAGATGGAGAAACCATGCTGGCGGTAAAAGCCTCATTAAAAGGCGACTATGCAGCATTACCTCTCAACTATCCACTCAGTAATACATACATAATTGATGCAAACTCCGTTCCTTTTGCTCAAATCCCTGGAGTGGGGGGCAGAGTAATTCCAAACACGAACCGGAGGGCTTACTTGATTCAAGAAGCGCACATGGGACAGGGTCTGAGGCACCAAGAGATCTTGAAATCTCTAATAGAATTACAATCAGAATACTGGTGGCCAGGGATGAGCTTGCAAATTTATAACTTTGTAATGGATTGTCAGAACTGCAACAGAGATCGCAGTTGTGAACCGGACCAGACTATTGCCAGGACACCATTGTTAGAAAGCATTAGGCGATCTATACGCAGAAATCCAGCCGGAGAAATGCATTCACATAATTAAGACTAGATTCACTTAAGATGTAGGCCCCAGCGCTCGGCTGACGCCAGAACTGTTATAAAAGATTTGCGAGTCTTTATCGGCACATACGCAATTGGCATGCTACATTCTGACCAGGGTCCTGCGTTTAGCTCTCGAGCTTACAAAGAGGCCATGACCAGCATGGGCATTGCATTGCGGTACTCTTCTCCCTTCCATCCAGAGGGAAATGCGGTAGTGGAAAGAAAAAAACGTGACATAAAGCAATCTATAACGGCGAGGGTATTAGGTTCGGGTGATGGGTGGGTCAAACATCTAACAAGTGTCCAACGTAGTCTTAACAATCTGCCAAGAAATTCTCTAAGAGGTATCACTCCATACGAACTATTGTTCGGTACTAGAATGATAATCCAGGACTTAGATTGTCAGACTTCAGTGGTGAAAGAAAAATGCTTTGATATCAAAGATCGTTTGGCTGTTTTACAGGACTTAAATGAAACAAGAAGAAGTCTAAGTAACATAAAGTTAAAGCCAACAGCCACTGAAGAAAAACCACCTGTCCCAGCAAGACCTGTCTGGATTCCAAAGATTGGGGATCTGGTCAGAGAAAAGATCGCGGTGAAGAAGGAATTTGGGCCTTCTTACAGAAAAGCAGTACCTGTCTTAGCTGTCAGCGGAACAAGATCAGTAGTACTACCGCCCCTTGCTGGTAAAAAGGAGAACAGAGTTGTATCCATCGACCTGGTAAAACCACAATCATGTGGCCAATAATAAGTAGTAGGCCCAGTGGACTCCCAAGAAATAGCAGAAGACCAAATCTTGCTACAATCCAAGAGGTTCAAAATGAGAGACTAATCACTTTTGATAAACCTGCAGTGAATAAAAAAGGACTATGCAACAAAGCAATGGAACTTGTGCCTCTTGAAACCCAAATTGTAACAGTTCGGCATGAAACACCTGTCTACAATGATGTAGCCTCAGACTATGCTAATGAAACAAAGAAAAATGCAATGACAAATGAAAATCCGGAAGCAATTCCAACAATTGACAGAACTGCATCTGGCTACTTCATCAATTTCGATGACTTTTCTGATGATCCAAGTGAACATGAAGAAACGCCAGCAACAAAAACTTTCAAAGAAAAAATGACTGAACTCTTTCATCAACTAAAAGAAACATATCTGATTTCACCATGGATTGAATTATAGATTGTGTTAGGTGTACTTTTCCTCCTACTTTGGCTCATCATGGTTTTATGTTCGGGTAGATTTATTGATGGAAAATATAGTACAATGGACACAGCAAGTCAGAACATCAACTTGGTCCTAAAGCCTCACAGATCTTCACACATCGAAAAAAGAGAACTGTCATCAGTCAACATCACAGCCAATCCTATACCCGGTGGGGTAGCCTGGGACAGAACGGATTATGAAATCTATGGCCCGATTGTGCTCTTGAAATATCCACACCAGTTCAAGGTTTCATTAAGTGACTTTGTGACACCAAGTACTTTCTCTGATGATTGGGACTTTGAAAATATTAATAATATGATGTCAGATTTAGTAATGTCAGCAAAATTCACAGAACACGATTATTTACATGGTTCATCAAACTATGAAGAAATGTACTGTTATAATCATTTTGGTCATCACTATTTGCATAAATCTGCTCAACCTAGAAATGTTTTTAATTATAATCAATGGGAACATTGTCCAACTCCGCCAAAAGGCAGTTCGAAAACATTTTATGAGAAATTCCCATACTTCTCAGGGTTTAACAACAGTGATCTAGAAACGTTTTATTTTAAAATGTTAAATAAGACAGGAATGAAAACAATGTTGACAAATACTAAATTGATTTATTCTGAAAAATGTTATGATAAAATGTCTACATTTGGTTTTGAATTTTGTAAAAATAACATTGAAACAAAAACCATCTGGGGTTCAAAAGACTGGCAGGTACAAGGTCTAGAAGCATTATTTAGAGCCTGCATGATCCCAGAACAGATAATATTCCTGAATGACACCATTCAACAAACAACCTGTCTTGGCCTAGCCAAGATAAAAGACTTAAACAAACCGTCTATTCCAAAGCCCATACCTGATAGTAATAGCACTACAGATGTGGAGATAGACGTATCCCATATTTTACACCAAAATAGAACAAATCATGATTGGAAAAAATGGTTGATCTGGCCCACAGACACAAATACCTGTCAAGATAGATTCCTGAACAAAATACAGGGGTTCAAACAGAACAGGCCAGACCCAAGATATTCCCAGAGACAACATCCAGGGATAGTTACAACATACAGTGTAGGGAAACTATGCCTCGAATGGCTACAGAAATCCACACTGCCAGAAATGAAGCAACACTTGACATTACTTAAAGAAGGTGCTGACTTGCGAGATTTCATACTGGGACCTCGCAAACAGCGCAAAAAACGTTTCATATACGCCGGTATATACGCTGCTTACAACGAAGCTTGGAAAGTAATGCAAATTGAAACTGCTGAAAAAATATGAGAAATTGATCGTATAAATTTGGAAAAATCACTTTCTGTAGTGGACAATGGGTTAACGACTTTGTCCTCCAGAATTTATTCACTGGACAGCATTGTATCATCTGTTATTGATATAATTGAGCAGGACTTGCTAATGTTACAACATGGTCAGTCCCAATTGCGTTCTATTGTACAGCTAGGCTGGACGTTACAAAACCTGCGTTCAGGCTACGTGCAATGGCGTCTAATCAACACAACGTCATTATTTTCTATCTTTAACCTTACTGATAAACAAATCAGTTTGGCACAAAAAGGAGCAGACTATACGATTCTGAGCATTGAAAAACTTGAGAGATTACCATTGACAATGTCAGAGAGACCAGTCATCGAATGGATAATACACAGAACAATTACAATTCCGATAACAACTTTCCAGTTTAAGTATTGCCAAAAATATATACCAGCAGGCCTGTATGAAAGGTTGGGTAAAGGATACATCAAATCAACCTGGAAATTACCTTATACACATGAATGTTATAGTGAAAGGAAAAAAGAGGTATTTCTTAGTGGTAACAACTGTAAAAAATCACTAAGCGGTATACTTCTGTGTCAAGGTATTAACTTGCATGGAGCCTGCGAAGGTTCATCAAATAACCTTTCATGTCACCTGCACGGCACTTCTGCAACACAGATAGAGCCTTTTTTCAGACAACTTTCCAACGGCAGCTATGTTATAATAAGTGACCACAGCTGTTGTGGCATGGTGCCAGGAAAAGCCTATCTCGTAACCGTTACTTCCAGGGTCATTTGCTGTATGCAAGTATTGTATCCAAACAGCAATCTAGACATGGAGGCGGCAATATGGCCTTCTTTGAATATCTCTTCTATTCGAATTGATACTTTAAGCAGAATGAAGTCTATTCTTTTACAGACAACTGTGCCTTTAACCTCGTCCAAAGAGACGTATGATCTGCAAGTTGCAAGGACAGCGGCAGAGATACATACCCTATTATCGGCAAATTGCCCGTGCATTTCATAGACATGTTAAGCCAAATTTTAAACATGTCTGATACCAGTGGCATCGCACATGTATTTAAGACAATTTTTTTCGGGACTGTTAGCACCCTTTGAAACAGTTCTGGGCATATTCCCGAATTTTGTGCATTCTTTATTCGGCGGCCTGCCTCTTCTTTTGGGACTCGTAGCAGGAATTTTATTTTTGATCCTTCTGCTCCGATATGGCAAGCCAAGCCACAGACAAAACTCCAGCTACAATGAAAGAAACGATCCTAGCAATACGCTACCGAGACCGAATCACTAGAGTCCTCGGATTGGCCCGGCTAAGAGATCTGAATACAACCTGGTTTCTTTCATTCAGACCAATCTGGCAAGATTGCATCTTACCTGTGCTTCGATGTCTGCTATGCGGAGAAGAATGCGTGTTGGACGTCTGTCTTACACTACCATCAGCAGTACCTTGGATATCGATACTTTGCTTGGTTCGGTAACGGCTCATGCAACGTGTTGTCCCCAGCAGCTACCTATTCTGATGACGGCATTCGTTGAGACTTCACCATTACGATTAGGTGGCGGTGAAGTACGAGATGAAAGCAGCACCACACAGGTACAACCTTCTGTGAGAATTGCTGATCCAGACATTGATGATAGCAATGATTCTCACATATGCACTATTTCAGCTTTTTCGAACTTGGTCGAACTTTCACCTACTGTTGTAGACCAATTTTTCGCAAGCCTGTCTGATCTGATGTTCTCTCCGAACAACAAGAATAACTTTTAAAACAACAAGCACACAGCGTTCCCTGAACTCTGAATTCGGCCTTCAGTGTTTTATAAACAACACTACTGAAAACAATTGGAACTATTTTTTCCCCTGAAAGCAAAATTATTTTTTCCATTTCCAAAATATTTACCTTTTTTCTGGCACATGGTACTCTGCTTAAAGTAGAACTATTCTTAGAGAACAGAACTTCTATTTTTAGGAGACTCTAGAGACAATATTTTACCTCAGCCTCTAGCACATGTACAGTATTGTATAAATATGTGATGAAATGGTCTCGACCTTCTCTTCTGTATTAAGAGCCATTTCATAAATGTAATTTTCGCAATTCATTCAGCCGATATTCATATATGCATTTTCTGAATGATACCACTGCTTAAAAAACGTACAGTATTAATACTCATTTTCGTGTATATACCATATACCATTTCGAATGCAATTTATGTATTTTGGGGTGGGTTGGAAAACACACATGCATCGTTATATGTTTAGTGTTGCTTAGTATTTAGTAATGATGGACATTATATGTGGAGTGGGTGTTGTGAATGTATCTAGGACCCTATTTAAATATTCCCGATTCATGCCCTTATGTGGTTATAACAAAACATAACCTTATAAAGGCATAAGAATCATGTCCATATTTAGTCATAGCCAATGCAGTCCAAATACGGCAAGACTACTCCCATAGACTCCTAGAAAGTACAACACGTTCTTTAAACAAACCAAGCCTCCAGCAGCCCGGGAATTCCCCCTGCTTTTGTTTTGATTTGCACAAGAACTCCTGGAGTCCAGAAAGAACTGTAAGTTCTTAGTGACGTCTTATGTCCAACCTTACCTCCAACTCGCCACCTTCCAGGTATAAATGTACCAACGTTGCCTTAAGCAAGCACACAGTGGTTTGGAGCAGAGCGGCTATCTACTTGCCCGACGCCCAGCTGATGCGAGTGCTGAAGGAAGCCGACCCTCCCATTGACCCACTGAGGGAGACGCTGTCTTTTCTCCTGCCGAGAAATTCCAGCTCCGGTGTTTCCAGTCACCCTTGCAGGTTGCTGGGAGATCGAGTGCTGAGAGAGAGATACAAGACCTCCTTCATTCTAAAAACCAAGGTACGGAGCTGATTAGATCTTAAGAGAATTCTTGATTCAGATTCTTGGCAAAAACCAACTTAACTTAAACTGCAACTTACTTACTCCTTCCCACGTATTAGGCTTAGGTCAGGTACACTGGGGTAGGCGTTTCTTAGAAGCACCAGTTGAGTACATTTAGTCAATGTTTTTATGTATGTATATATTTTATCCGTTTTAAAGTATCATATGGCTCAGAAACCATATCAATGCTTTTACAGTATTATTTCATAATACTACTTTTACTGTACGCACTTTACTTCATGATAAGTATTGCAATTGTGGCAATTCATTTCTCTTGCATGAGAAAGAAGACTGCTCAATAAATAACACCTTTTATTGAAAACGCCCGTCTCTCTATTTCTCTGCACTCTGGTGAATTAAACATGCACGATTGACTGAGTGAAATAGCTGTCTATTGTTTTCAGACGACTCTGGAGATATACTCCTTCTTCTGGGGGGAGCAAAGTTGTCATGTTTATGCAGTTGTCAGAAACTAATCCCTTCTTGTCTAATCAGGAAAGTTAACTCCTTCCTGAACATTCGAGAAAGTTTCTAGTGACCTCTGAGATTGCTGGCAAACCTAATTAAGTCTAACATATTCAGTAGAGACCTAGATGACCACAGTCCTACGTCTAAACTGCTGTTTGTGTTATTCCAATGTGCAGAGCCTATTGGTAATATAGGAACTACACTACACCATGCCCCCTCACAAACCTCCTGTAATATTCAGTCAAGCCAGGGAATGCCCTGACTTGAGTTTGAGTGGTTGAAGCGTCCAAATCCAAAATGGTCTGGATTTTGGGTTGTAAAGGTTGAACTTGGCCTCCACCTACAAGGTGGCCAAAGTGTACAACTATGCCCTGCCCTATCTTGCATTTGGATGCCTTGATAGTGAGGCCTGCAGTCTGCATAGTCTGGAAAATATTGCCAAGGTGGATCAGTTGATCCTGCCAGGTAGAACTATAGAAAGCAATGCCATCAAGATATGTAGCACTAAAAGCTTCCAGCCCATCAAGGACTTGGTTCACCAACCTTTGGAAGGTGGCAGGGGCATTCTTTAAGCCAAAGGGCATAACGTGAACTGATAATGCCCATCTGGAGTGAAGAATGCTGTCTTTTCTTTTTCTCTTGGAGCCATGTCAATCTGAGTACCCAGATGGTGCTGAGAAATTTGGCTGCTCCATTTTTGTCTATCAACTCAGCTCTGGGTATGCGGTGAGCATCTGTCTTAGTGACAGCATTGAGACCTCTGTAGTCCACACAAAACCTCATTTATGGTTTTCCACCCAAAGAGTGATGTTTGGGGACTAAGACCACTGGGCTAGCCCAGGAGCTGTCGAAGGTTCAATAACCCCTAACTCCAAAACTTGCTGACTTCATGTTTAATGCTCTTCTTAACGTGGTTAGACTGTCGATAGATCTTATTTTTGACAGACAAGCGGTCTCCAGTGTCCACGTCATGGGTACACCAGTGTGTCTGTCCAGGGCTGAAGGAGAGCCCAGCATACTGCTCCAAGACTTGCCTGCAGTCAGCTTGCCGTTGGGCAGAGAGGGTGTCTGAGTAGACAATTCCATCCACTGACCCATCTTTGTGGCTGCTGGAGAGGAGGTCAGGGAGAGGTTCACTCTCTGCTTCCAGATCCTCATCAGTGACCATCAGCATAGTCACTTCAGCCCAATCATGGAAAAGTTTCAGGCTGTTACCATAGATGACCCTTTTAGGGCTCCTGCTAGTGCCATGGTCAACCATGTAGATGACCTCACTTTCCTTTCAAGGATAGGGTAGGGCCTAGTCCATTTGTCCTAGAGGGCCCTAGGTGCCACCCATTCCAAAACCATACATTCTTCCTTAGTTGGAACTCCACTATGGCAGCCTTTTGGTCATACCAGAGTTTTTGATGCTCTTGGCTGGCCTCAAGGATTTTGCTTGCCTTATCCATGTACTCTGCCATCCTGGAAAGTAGCCCTAGTACATAGTTCACAAAATCTTGTTTAGGCTCATGGAGAGGTCTCTCCCAGCCTTCCTTAACCAGCCAAACTGGTCCACTCACAGGATGGCTAAACAGAAGTTCAAATGGGGAAAAACCTCCTGCCTTCTGTGGCGCTTCTCTGCAACCACAAGGTAGGCATGGGAAAAGGACATCCCATCTCCTTCTGATTAGTTTGTGGGGGATATTGGGTAGTGAACCTGTATGTCACACCGCATTAGGTCCACATGTGTTTCAAGCAGCCAGACATAAAGGGTGTACCTTTGTCTGACACCCTCTCCTTAGGAAAACCCACCCTAGTAAAGAAAGGGGAATTGCCTCAGGATACCTGGTGGCGTGATCCACTACTACCAGCATAAATCTGTTTCCTGATGTAGTTGGGGGGGGTCAAAGGGACCGACATTGTCAATTCAAACACTTTCAAGGGGTACCCCAACATTGAAAGTGGAATTAAGGGGAACTTTGGGTGGCCACCAGATTTGCAAAACTCCTTCACTTTCTGGGACATATTTGGCCAGTAGATGTGACTGACAAGCCTTCTCCAAGTTTTGGTCTGGCCAAGATGCCCAGCTAGGGGGATGTCATGTGCCAATGTGAGGAGAAACTCTCTGAACTTCTGAGGTATTACCACTCGCCTGGTGGCACCAGGTTTGGGGTCTCTGGCCTCAGTGTACAGGAGCTCTTCTTCCAAATAAGCCCTTTGGGAGCCACTGACATCTCTCTGTTCCTGTGCAGCAGCTTGCTGCCTCAGGCTTTCAAGATTAGGGCAGGTCCTCTGCCCATGGCACAGGTCATCCCTAGAGGGTCTCCCTAAACCTAGGAGCTCTGAAGTATAAGGCCCAAGTTCCTGGGACTCAGTTCCCTCTGGGGCTGACAGGTCGTCTCCCTGAGGAGAGGGGGCCTGCGCTTGTGGCTGTTCAGAAGCTGGCATCCCAGATTTCTTACATTTTCTCTTGGAGGGTTGGTCCATCATTTCAGCCTCTAACACCTTTTTCTTACCCTGAACCTTGCTATGTGCTCGGGTTTTTACACACACCCATCCAGGAATTCCCAGCATGGCTGCTTGGGACTTAAGCTCAACCTCAGCCCAAGCTGGTGACTCCAAATCATTCCCAAGCAGACATTCGACTGGAATTGCAGAAGAGACCACTGCCTGCTTCAGGCCAGTAACCCCTCCTCATTCTAAGGTCACCATCACCATGGGATGCACCTTAGTGACATTGTCAGCGTTGCTGACTGTATAAGTATGTTCAGTCAGGTAATATCCTGCAGAAACCAGTTTTACTGTCACCATGGTGACACAGCACCTGTATCTCGCAGGGCTTCTACTCTAATCGCATTAATTAAGGGCTGCTGTTTGTATTTTTCCATATTAGTAGGCCAAACAGCTAAGGTTGCAAGGCCTCCCACCCTCAGAGACTAGTGTAGCTTCTGTGTGCACAGGGATATTATTTTTGGGACAGGCAGAATCCTCATAATCAGTGTCCAGTCTTCTGACAATTGTGACACCATGCCTTTTTGGGATTCCAATTCTTACCTTGGTACCCAGTTTTTGTTGTAAAAGGGTTTGGGGCCCATCCTCCTCAGCAGGTTGTTGGAGGCCTTTTACTTTTATCCTTAGGATGTTCACACTCTTTCCCCTCTTGTAGGCTTAGTAACCCCATTCTTTTGGTCACCCCCACCAGTGTTAGTTTTGGTCACCCTAGTTTTGACCCAGTGGTCCGCCTTCTTTCCCGATACTTGTGGAGAAATTGTACCTAGCTCTACCAAGTACTGGTGCAACTTTTCTTGATAACATTTACTTATGTGTTCTTTCATAATTAAATTATACATTCCATCATAGTCATGCGCATTGATACCTTTGAACCAGCCACTTAGTGGCTTCACTGAAAAGTTTACAAAACCTACCCAGGACGGACTCTGGGTTTTTCAAGTCTAATGGCACCTGATTCTATTATTCTTCAGTGGTGAGTCCAAAGCCCTCAATCAAGGTATACTTCATCTGGTCATTGGACTCCGCTTCAGTTCCTATCAGTGTCGGTAATCTATCCCTGCACTTACCAGAGAACAATTCCCAAAGGAGAGAGCCCCAATACTTCTGGCTGATCTTCCTTGCAGTACAGGATCAGTTGAATGATGTGAAACATTGTGCAATGTCATCACCTTCTGTGTGCTTTGCAACAATCCCTTTGGGGATTTTTGGGTCAAAGGTTTACTCTTTGACCCCAGGAACAATATTGCTGCCACCATTTATGGGTCCTAAACCCATGTCTTCCCTTTCCCTTTTGATGGCCAGTATCCTGACCTCCAGGGCTATTCTTCGGGCCAAACTTTAAAAAAGAATCTCCTCCACTGAGGTTCTTCTATGTACCTTGAGAGACTTGACCCATCCTGGCACAGAGAGTTGTTTTGAGGAGGAGGTATGGAGTCCTCTACTTCGAGTTGAGGCATATTTGGATCATCTTCCTCACTCACTCCATGCTGGTTCTCATGGTTTATGGCCACATCAGTAGGATGGGCCAGCTCAAACTCTGTCAACAGCATCTGAAGTGTTGTGGTGGTAGGGTTTTAGCCTGTTTTAATTTTGTATCCTTTGTAGAAGGTCATTAGCTGCCTACATGTAAGCTAAAGGTAAGAGGTAAGGTCAAGCTCCTTAGCCACAACCCCTGCAAGCTCCATTAGCACACTAACACTGGGACCATTATAATACTAGAAACATCCTAACACAATTTTTCTTAGTCCTAACTGTAGTAATGCTTTTAATTGTAAACAGTTTTAAACTTCCGGGACTCAACCAAGGCCCTAACAGTTAATTTCGAGAAATTCAGGGGGAAAATTGACAAATTGAAAAAAATTACTTTTAACTAAAGGCAATTTTTGGATTTACTCATGTAGTCACTTATTGACAAAGTGGTATAAGCAAAAGCAAAGTCGTTGACCCCACCATTGATTCGCCAATGTAGGAAGCTAGCTCTCTGTATAGTGTACCGAAACAAAGTAAACTGTGCAGAGTCTAGTGGGTCCCCAATTGGTTTACAGAGGCTAATGTAGATAATACTAATGCTCTCTTTTGTGGTACTGTGGGCGAGCACTTAGGCTTATCAGAGGGTAGTGCGAAGCATTTGTCGTACTCACAGAGGCAATAAATGAGACACACACCCAAAGAATAAATCTGAGACCAATTTGGAAAAATAACACTTCTCTTTATATATATTTCAAACTCATGAACTTTGTTTGAAGGTAAGTACAGTTTTTGATATAAATATGCACAGGTAAGTAAACGGTTCAGACCTGTGAGCTTCTATGCGCAATGCAATCCTATGGGAGAAAAAGTCAAAGATGCATATATGGTAAGTGCAGTTGGTTTCAGCGGTTTACTCCTGGAATCGGAGTAGTAGAGGGCCGAGGTTCAAAGTAATACCAGCAATTCTTTAGGAACAGGCCGGGTTCTACTGGGAACAGGATGCTGGTGAGGCTAGTAGCTGGCGCGCTATGGAGAAGGGGGGCCACCTGAAATGAGGCGGCACAAGGGGACCTGCAGGCAAGTCAGTGGGCTCCGAAACGGGGGCTCAGGTTGCAAGGGTTTTGGGAGCACAGGAGCACAGCTGGTTCATTGGGACCTGGGCCGGAGGACTCAGGAGTGGTTTGGTTGGCTGGGCTGGTGCACAAAGATGCACCTCGCAGTCAGAGACAAACCGCTGGAAGAGGAGAAATCAAGGCAGCTGCGCCACTCTTGAAGTGGGTCTCAGCGATGCTGACGTCCTTGGATGGCTGCTTGGACCTGGTGCAGTGAGAGTCTGTAATGAACACTCACAGTCGCTATTTTGTGCAGGGCGCCCTTGCGGTTGGTGCTGCATGGCTCTGGTTGGTCTTGGTGTTTTCACACTCGGTGGGGAGCTAGATATGATCTTCCAGAACTGCGGCATCAGTCAGGGAGGTAAGCTGCAAGGTTGTGGACCGGACTCTGCTTATCAGTGCCTGCGGACTGCAGTGGAGTAGCTCCTCTACTCCAAGGGAGACTTTCGTTGTTAGTTGAAGTTCTGGCAGGCTACCCAAGGCTTTGGTAGTTCTCCAGCTTACTCTGTCGTGATTGTCAAGCGAGGGTTGAGGATAGCAGGGTTCCACATCAAAGTTTAAAGTTCTGCTACAGTTCTCACCAGGCAGTGACTATTCTTCGTCCTTCTTCAGTTGATCTGTCAAATCTGAGTTTTTGGGTTCAGTGATGCCACCTAAATACTCAATTTAGGGGCGTTATGGAAAGTGACAGGTAGTAGCCAGTGGGATTCCTACCTTTAGGGTGTCTACACCCTCTATATGACCACTTCCTGTGGGAAGTGGACATAACCCTGACCCTAGAAGGCTAATTCCTGCCAAAACATCATGGAGGAATCTGAAAAGTGGGGTCCACATCAACTGGCTCTCCTTAGGGGTGGTGCTGGCTGAATGTGGGCACAACTCGGGTGGACTTCATGCCCCAGAGGATCCTGCAGCCGCTCCCGCTTCTCCGCAGCTGTCCCTGCGCCCAGAGGCGATTAAAGGGCTCACTGGCTCCCGCTGCGTGGGACACGCCCTGGCCGAGACCGGGCCACGACAGGCCCGTCTTAGCCCATCATAGATCGAAAAGGGACAGGCTGGGCCACCCCTCTTTCTTCTGGCTTTCAGGATACTGGTGTATTCTGCAGGTGGTGAGTGACTATGCAGATTACTGTCTCCCTGCACTGTTTGCTATTCCTCTGGTCTATTCACCCACATTTTAGTGTTTATGAACTCTGAGCATGGGGTAAAGAAAGGCGGAAACAATTAATGGGGGTGACAAACGCTCAAAAGCCAGCACGTCGATCTTGTCCTTTTTTAACCAAGCTGTGGGAATATTATCACAGGAGATTAATAGTGCTGAAATAGAGCTGTCTGGGAACCATCAAACCAGATCCCCTGAGAACCAAGTGGCCGGGACTTTGACCGGGGGCTGGCTGACCCAAACAACTATATAGCAAGTACTCCTCCTGTCCCCCTCCTTATTGCCCTTGACCCCATAGCTGGCTCCGCTATTGTACCGGATCCACTGCCCACACCAAGGGACTCTGTGTTGAAATGCCCAGCCAAAAGGCGTAAACTAGGAACCAGACGCAAAAATTCTATCCCGGGGTTGCCCGTATCTGCCAAATCGAGCAGGAAGATCATTTCAGAGCATGTGAATGCTCCATCTACTTCAGTAGTGGACTATTACGTAGCCACGGTGAAGGATAATCCGGCTGACAGTCTTTTAGCATCCGTTAAAGCCTTTGAAATGAAGATCATCTCAGCCTTGAATGCGTTTGACACCTGGATTTCTGCACTTGAGCAAACAGTCGGATCATTGAAGGGGCCAGTGAACACTCTATATCTAAGTATAAGCAGCCGGTTCTCCGATTTCCAGCACACTTTTCCAAATAAATGCCTAAGTACTCTCCCCCGCGACGCTACTGTTAGCGGAAGGGGGGAGTCACACCTCAGGCCCAAGTTCGAGTTCAGGCCCAGGTCTTACCGGCAGTTCCACCGCAACCGACTTTGCCATCTTATACTCCCAACTTACCCGACATACCGAGGTTCACGGAGGCTAACTCTGAGCGGCAAGTGCCTGGTACGGCAATCCAGCAGGGGAGCCTGAGTATCACTGATTTGTCCTCCTCCGCCACATCTCAAAAATCACAGTCGACATATTGCCCCTCCAATACCACTATCCAGCTGCCCCCGGTGGCCACACCCTATGTCATTGTGTTGGTGGATGTGCACCCTTTAAGGAGGGAGGCAGAGGAAATCACTCTTCGAGCAACTCAAAAACATGACTGTCCACTGGCTGGCAACCAGGGCCAACGCCTCTTATCCCCCCACGCAGTTGCTGACAGATAAATTATAATGGTGCTTAAGGTGGGTTGGATAGGCCAATCCCAGAAAATGACGATGGGAGACCGCATTATAGAGAACTTTAACAATCCCCTGGAGGCGGGCTTAATTTTTCACACCTTAGGTTAGATGGGCGCACCTTCAGACCGTATAACAGTTATCCCATTGGCTTTTTCTCCCCCACCAATAACTCCAATGTTGGGGGTTCAAGACATTTGACTTTGCCACAGGGAGAGCCATGGTGTCGCCCTGCAAATTCCCAAACCTTATCTAACACCACTCCCCTGTTATTGAGCAACCGTTTCCTCGCACTGAGTGAGCTTGATGGCCCAGATGGATTTCTGAAACTTGAGCAAACAGTCGGATCATTGAAGGGGTCAGTGAACACTCTATATCTAAGTATAAGCAGCCAGTTCTCCGATTTCCAGCACACTTTTCCAAATAAATGCCTAAGTACTCTCCCCGCGACGCTACTGTTAGCGGAAGGGAGGAGTCACACCTCAGGCCCAAGTTCGAGTTCAGGCCCAGGTCTTACCGGCAGTTCCACCGCAACCGACTTTGCCATCTTATACTCCCAACTTACCCGACATACCGAGGTTCACGGAGGCTAACTCTGAGCGGCAAGTGCCTGGTACGGCAATCCAGCAGGGGAGCCTAAGTATCACTGATTTGTCCACCTCCGCCACATCTCAAAAATCACAGTCAACATATTGCCCCTCCAATACCACTATCCAGCTGCCCCCGGTGGCCACACCCTATGTCATTGTGTTGGTGGATGTGCACCCTTTAAGGAGGGGGGCAGAGGAAATCACTCTTCGAGCAACTCAAAAACATGACTGTCCACTGGCTGGCAACCAGGACCAACGCCTCTTATCCCCCCACGCAGTTGCTGACAGATAAATTATAATGGTGCATAAGGTGGGTTGGATAGGCTAATCCCAGAAGATGACGATGGGAGACAGCATTATAGAGAACTTTAACAATCCCCTGGAGGCTGGCTTAATTTTTCACACCTTAGGTTCGATGGGCGCACCTTCAGACCGTATAATAGTTCTCCCATTGGCTTTTTCTCCCACACCAATAACTCCAATATTGGGGGTTCAAGACATTTGACTTTGCCACAGGGAGAGCCATGGTGTCGCCCTGCAAATTCCCAAGCCTTATCTAACACCACTCCCCTGTTATTGAGAAACTGTTTCCTCGCACTGAGTGAGCTTGATGGCCCAGATTGACTGGACTCTACTCCAATCACAGACCCTCAGACCTACGCCATCCCAACTGAGGATCCCGTGACTGTGACTTAAGACTCTATTAAGGTCATCTGTTAGAATATAGGTGGGGTCCAGAGTAAACTTTCTGATGGGGATTGACTGGACATGTTGAAGAACTTTGGTCTGATCTGTCTACAGGAAACATGGGACACCAAGGGTTGCTTGTATCTTGATGGCTATTCCTCCCACTCAGCTTTAGCCACCAGCTCCTCTATTAGACGGCCTAGTGGTGGCCTCACCACTTTAATCAAATTAGAATATAACTGTAAAGTTCAGGTGATAAACTCCAAATGTAAAACTATTTTGGGCACCCTTTTAATATTCCCTAACAAACGCAGACCACTCCTTATCAATTTTTAAAATGCAGTTTCCTTGAAAGGTGAAATAGAAGCGATGACTAGTCTAAAATGTTTTATGGATGATTTCTTTCTGTCAGAACCCCCTTTCACTCTAATTATGTTGGTGGAAGATTTTAACCTGCACCTGTGCCGCTTCTGTTCTAACAATCAGGAATCTAATTTTGAGGGGCCATTTGTAAGCCAGGCACATTTTAAACACACACATCAAGGGGAAGGGGCAAACAGCCTTATCTCTGAGTTTAATCCGGTGAACTTATTGACAAGCAAACATGATCCTGTGGAGGTCTACACGTCCATCTTTGAGGGGGTGGGCATTGTAGTGTAATTGATTATATTTTTGTATCTGGTTGGCTGCTTGCCACACTTTTAAACTTTCAGGTTTTACAACATCGTTTGAGCGACATAACCCATTAACTGCATAATTTTATTGGAACAATAAAGTGGTGAGCTCTACAACCGCTTACCAGACACCCACTGCACTGGCTGATCAGGGGCGTAGGATAAAGTGGGCCAGCATTGTTCCATTAGCCTTTGCTCAAAACCTGATTGTTTCGTGTTATGCTGCTTTTCAGACCTGTCTGTCAGATGCTGAGCCATCACAGAGGATCCTGGCATCATTTACTAATATCTGCAGGTTTATTAAGTCAGCACTCCTTAAAATCGTTCCCTCGCCGACCACCTGTGTGGTTAGATGGTTTGACAGACAATGCTCCAGAGCCCATAAGGACTAGTGGAATCTCTTGCATGCTAAGCCCCCTTGTCAGGAAAAGGTTAAGAAGGCCAGGATGGCCTTTAAGAAAGCCTTATAGATCGTAAAGCCCAAATCAAAGCAGAGACCTGGGACAAGTTGGTGATGGCCAGTCAGCAGCGCAATAGCGCAGCCTTCTGGGGTGTCATCAACTTTTCATTTTCATGAAGATCAGCTTACCAAGAAGGCATGTACCATCCCATCTCAGGCTTGGGTGGATCACTTCAGGGCCATTTATAGCTTCGAGGTAGAGCTGAAGGCTGTAGAGGGCCGCCAAACAGAGCGTAATCTAACTTTTAGCCTCTCAGAGGTCAGAGCTGCCATTTCCCAGTCGCCTTTAAACAAGGCACCAGGGCCTAATGGGATACCTGGTGACCTATACAAGGATTGTATAGGCTTGTGGGCCCCGATACTGACACTGCACTTAAACTCTGCTGTATCTAGTCATCTTCCCTCTACATGGTCCCAGTTTATAATAGTCTCTGTCTTTAAAAAGGGCAATAGATCAAGCCCGGCATGTTTTAGACCCATTTCCCTAATAGACTCTGAGGTGAAAACTATTGGAAGGATCTTATTAAATCGCCTCACGGATTGGGCCGAGGCGCGAGGCTGTTTGTCTGACCTCCAGTATGGGTTTCGCCCTGGTCGGGGAACAATAGAACAGACCTCTATCTTTAAACCTGCAAGTATACTAAGGCCAAGAAGGGGCCATTCATCTGGTCTTCATGAACCTCAGCTCGGCATTTGATAGAGTTAACCGCTCTAAGCTCTGGTCGATGATGGAACGGATGGATTTTGATATAGTTTTAATTCTTTTTTTGCGGGATTTGCACAATGGTCTCTCCGCCAGCGCTAGGTTTGGCCCCAATGGGGAATGCACTGACCACTTTAAACTTCAGCGAGGGGTACAGCAGGGTTGCATTTAAGCTCCTTCTTTTATTTTATATCAACAGCTTAGAGCAGGTCCTGACTGTTGCAGGTGTTGAGTCCCCAGAGTAGGTGGCTGTCCCATTCCTGCCCTACTATATGCAGACGACACAGTTTTAAAGGCCCGTACTGCTAAAAGCCTTAGTAAGCTTTGCTCCCTTTTTAGGTTTTGCCTAGCAATGCGTACGAAGTACGCATGCGCTAGCAAAACCTCTTGAGTTCTATGTCGGGTGATGACCCGCCTCTGTCTATCATTGGCTAGCTCCATAAATGGAGGCTAGCCATTGGGAGACAGAGGCTGTCAATCGCGCTTTCTCTTGAAAACGCGATTCGGGGGCGTTTCTGGTGCTTTTTTTAAGCCCCGCCCCTTTGTCCCGGGCCGCGCTGCGATTGGCTGCCGGCCCGGGACACCCCCGTGACGTCATTCCCGGGCCGCGCTGTGATTGGCTGCCGGCCCGGGACACCCCCGTGACGTAAGCCAATCACAGCGCGGGCCGGGACCTGGCTTGTTCTATTTGTAGAGAGAGCTCTCCCTCATTATTCTTTTATTTAATGTTTTCTCATGTGGGTGTTTACACTGAATGACTTGTGCACCGGCCAATCCTAGAGCGGCCGGCCGGAAGTGCCCGCCCCCCCGCAGCCCGGGGGAAGAAGGAAGACGGCGGCCCAGGAGAATAAGTATGGCGGCCCACGCGGGGCTCCCGTGGCCTGCCTGGAGGGAGCCCCGGGAGAAGCGGAGGACGTTGCCGGTCTCCCATGCTGAAGAGGGAGACCGGAGAAGTGCCCAACAGATTGCCGCCGTCGCAAGGAGCCCCCGCCAGGACGGCGGCCCAGGAGAAGAAGTATGGCGGTAAATGCTCCACTGGGGCACATTTGGAATGCGTGCACCAGGCGGGGGGTGGGGGTTCTGCCACTAGTCTGGGGCTGCACTGCTCTTGATGTCACTGCTCTGTACCCTCGTCTGGGGAGGGAGGGTAAGTGATGAGGCAGGTACTTCTCTGTTTTGTTTGTGAGTCAGCTGGACTGCACAGGCACCGCGACGGCTCTCTCCACAGGAACTCGGCCGTAATCCGAGGCCTGAGCACCGAACATGGGAACGCGCAGGTCCGATGCACGCAGAATGGCAACAATTCGCTTCCCATGGCTTGCTTTCAACAAGTCCCTCTGACACCGCAGCTGAGTGACGGTGAAAGGCTAAAACGGCACAGCCTCGCCCGGCGGGCTCTGGAGCACTAAAATAGAGGCTTGGTGTTTAACTGGAAGAGATGGGGGAGCAGAGTGACAGGGCGCCGCGGCACAAACTTCTATATTATTTACAGCCTTCCTGAATAATGAATAAACTCTGCACTTTCCACAGTCAAAATATCTGGATAATTTATCATAAGAGGAGGCCCGAGCCGCGGAGGGTCCAAAATCTTTAACCCCTCCCCCACCGCAAGCACTTCACTTAGAAAGGCTTTGCACTTCAGAACCTGAAACACACGACATTCCCGACACATCTGAATTAGCCTCTCCGCAGACTCATTGAAATTCCCAAATAGCAACGCTTCGTGCCATAACGAAAAGAGTTTGTTCAACCAGTGCTGCCAAAATTGCACCTGAAAAGAGGCTTTCTACAGCAGGTGTAAAACTGCCCCCCTTCCCCCCCAAAAAACAAACAAGTTCCTTGCCCTCCTGCCGTTAACAAGTGAAGAGCAGCTAATAACGATAGATTTCATAAGTCTCACATGCATTCGTTTCCTAACGCATAAAAGAGAACTTCAACAAATAAACACAGACTGAAAACGGCCGCGGCAGTACATATCTGGACCACTGCCAACGACCTAGCAAGTTATTTTTGTCGCAATCAATAAAACACACTGCTTTCAGACCCCCCCTCGCTCCAATCAGACCCCCCCCCCTCACCCACACAGCATTCTAAGAACCCATCCCTCCATTGGTGTGCTCGGTACTCTTTGGGTCTGCTTGGCACTACCCGGATCACTTTGCTTTCCCTGGGTCCACTAATCTGTTACCGTTCCCACTTGACGGGAGTGGGCGTCCCTAGAAATAATTAGGGGGGCACTCATTGGGCCTGAGATGAAACTGGTGGTGACCCCAGTAAAGGGGACATGGGGAGAGCTAAGCATGGGCAATGTATGCAGCTGCCCAGGGATCCGAGCACAGGTCGAAAACATGGGTCCCCTCTTGTGACATGCTACACTATCCACCTGCTCCTCCAGTGTCCCCTCCTCAATTCGATCACATCAAAGCACTACATCAGGGGTAGTAAGCTCTATATACATGTCCCCTTGCCTCCTACACCATTTCAACCTTTCAGCCATGCAGGGGCCAATTTAGTACCATGTAAGCATCACACATCTATTGAAATGGGGGTCGCAGTGTGCGGGGGGGCTCGCAGTGTGTAGGGCTTGCAATGTGTGTGGGGGGGGTCGCAGTGTGTGGGGGGCTCTGTGTGGGTGTGTGTGGAGGGCTCTGTGGGAGGGTGTGTGGGGGGGCTTTGTGTGGCTGTGTGTGTGGGGGGCTCTGTGTGTATGTGGGGGGGGGCTCTGTGTGTGTGTGGGGGGGCTCTCTGTGTGTTTGGTGGGGGAGCTCTCTGTGGGTGTTTGTGGGTGTCATTTGCGAGAGATAAAGCTAGTTGCATTGTAAATGACAATGCCATTTATTTATGTTTTTAAAAAAAACATAAATAAAAATAATGTCAAGAGCAATGCCAATAGCTCTAACTTTCACAAAGGCAAAACCATTGCATTGTAAATGATTGTTATTAATTCTATGAATGGCCTTGACCTATCCACTAATTTCTCTAAATCACATTATGAACTTTGGCCCATCAAAAATAAAAGTAATGAAATGTGTAATAGATGGTCAGCATATTAGAAAGGTGGATAAGTTCAAGTACCTGGGGATTGAACTGGATTCTGAGCTTAAATGGCAATTGCTCATTATTCAAAACGTTTCCTCTTTTAGCAGGGCTATATTTGGTGTAAGGGATTTTTCCTGCCGATTGGGGCCCATCCACATCCAATCGGTTCTGGAGATTTGCAGGGCTAAATGTATCCCCTTAGTGTGTTATGGCTGTGGAATCTGAGGATACGGCCAGGTTGCTCCACTTCAGTTGCAGAAAATACCTTTTTAAGCAGTCTCCTGGGCGTTTGCCAAAGCTCACCTTACGAAATTGTCCACGAAGAACTAGGTATAGATTACCTAGTTGATCGGCTCTGACTTAATCCATTAAAACTCTGGAACTTGATCTGGATAAAGGAGGAGTTGGGTTTTAATAGATTGATCCTGCAAGACAGCTTACAATGCGTATGTTGCACGTAACTTGCGGGCTATAGGGAGGCAGATATGTTCGTTAATACCACAAGCATAACTTGTGCTGATGGAAAATGGGTCAAATCAGCACTTATGGACAAGTTCAGGTCAGAACGCGAAAATGTTGCTCTAACAAAACACTCCATGCGACACACGCTGCTGGTTAAAACAGTTAGTAATATTGAACCTTATCTGACCTGGGACATACCTCGCCATCAACGCCAATTGTTGACCTATTTTAAGTTAAACTTATTTTATCGACTGGTCCCTTTTAATCGATTGTTTCAACTACTCACATCTGCCCCCTGCAACTGTGATAACATCTTGATTAATGACACATTGCATGTGGTTATGTTCTGCCCAAAATATAGTTCCCTGCGCCAAAATTTTATACGCCCAATTTTATCACTCCTCAACTTTAACCAAGTTAGGCCAGAGCCTTACTTTTTTACAGCTTTTGAATTCACCTTCTATCTGTTTTTTTCTTGTGCGCTTTCTGGTGGGAGTTTTAAGATATGAATGACCATGATACTGATATTCTATATGTTGTTTTTAAATGAAATGATTTGTCTTTTGTGATTTTATCTATAAAATCGAATAAAGATTGTGATGATGATGATAGTAGTCAGTAGGTTTTCACGGGGCACCTCTAAGGTGCCCTAAGAGGTGCCCTGTGTGTAAATGTATTAATAAATTCTAGCATTGGTATCAGTGTGGGTTTATTAAGACGAGGTGTTCGGTACCAAACCTCTTGGGGTACAGTGAAGCCATCATGTAGCTGGGGAACTCGTAATAACGAGTGTCCGGCCCATGTACTTGTTATGGCATCCCTGTGCCCTGGTAAAATCTAAGATTGACACTCAGTACAAAAATTGGGAACCAATTGTGGACAATGTTTAATGGGGTCCAGTGTACGTGTCCAGTCAACTATTAAGCAAAAGAATACAAAGTTCCCCAGGGAAAGTTAAAGAAGTATGTGTATAGATATGGAGAAAGAACGGAAGCAGGGAACGGGGTGTTCCCTTGTTGGAACTAGAAGACCTCACACACCCAGAAACCTAGGTGTCATGCTTCATCATTGGTCTCCTGCTCCTCGTCAGACTGGCGCTGCAATGTCTGACGGGCGCCGTAGGCGCTCTTTGTTGGAGATCTTTTGTTCCAGCCAGTGGTTTGAGTGCGTGTAAGGGGTCTGGTGAAGGTGTAGTCATGAGGGAATAGTGAAATTAAAAAAAGGTGAGCCAGTCCACAAGGGGCTTTATTCACGTGGCTGACTCCCTTGGTTAAAATGGTGGGAGGGGAGAAAGGAACTGTTTGATCTACAGTGGGATAACTCAACCCTCTAGATAGGTCGACATGTTTCTTGCCTAACTGGCAATTCTTCAGGACCTCGGGTGCTAGGTACTACACAGTGAAAAATTATATAAACAGTAAAATAAAGGAGATAGATACAACCTCACTGGGTCAATCAGGGAGCAGGCCAAGTGGTCCTGCTCTAGAGGGGAGACCCTAAGAGTAACCCTAAAGGGCCCCGCAGTCTGTTCCCGTGGGGCTGCTCGTAAAAGGTAAGGTACCTTGCACAGGAGCAGCCTGGGTGTGCAACCTACCCCCAACGCGAGGCGCCCCAACCGGTGGCGAGGGCGAGGGGCCAAGATGGCGGATGGCTAGGATGTGCTTTCCCAATCTCTGCTGAGCCGCTGGCAGCAAAAGCATCACAACGAGCCTGCCGGCTCCCTTCCGTGCCCCCTGGGGGTGGAACCAGCTGCGGAGAGTGCAGGGCGCCGCTGGAGACCAGCGAAAGTGAGCGAATCCCCAAGAACTCTGAGGTATGACTGACCGTGACGCGTGATAGGAGACCGACAGACTACGGCGGCTTACCGGAGGTGAGGGGGGGCCTGGCCGAATGGGCAGACGAGGGGGCCTTGGTGCAGACTACCGAGGAGGAGCACCGCCATCGCTGGACTGACACGCCCTCAAATCAAAGTGATCAGCGTGGGCAAAGGTGGCTGAGCGCTGCAGGGCCAAGACTGCGGATCTGAGGCCTGGAGCAGCAGAGTCCCGGAATTCAATTGCGGACCCGGCCGCAAAGGGACCACCGTTTGCTCGGGTGTACCTCAGCAGAGAACAGAGAGTGGGCAGGGCCCCGGGCACCACCAGCGTAACACAGAGATGAGCGAAGGACATTGGGGGCGAGATATTACCCCCCTGCATCTGATTTCACCCGGGGTGGGCTGGGTTCATGGTCCCAGCGCGAAAGAGGGGGTCCCACATGGAGTGTCTGCTGGGACATGCTGCTAGCAAGATCCAGAGTACCAGAAACAGGGCATCAGGCACCCTTGGAGCAACAAGTGAGAAAGGGATTGTAGTGAGGGCAGACCTCTGCTTGCGGACATTGTTATGTTAGCATAAGCTTATTAGAAGTTTAAACACCATTTTGCCTTTTTGCCGCTTTTGCACACAACACTGCTGGTAGCTGTTACTGCAAGTTTTGAATTTGTGAATATCTTCACATGAGAAGGGCTTGTTTTCAACATCCCTAGACTTACATCGTGACCTTAGTTTGCACAGCGAGTTTTGAAACCTCCAAGGTTATCATAACAATGTTTAGCTGTTGTCCTGGCTGATCGGCTCACACTTAGACATAACATACTAGCAGCTGCAGTTAACTGGAATTCTGGTGCCTTTAATATGGCACTGCATACATGATTTGACACACTTGGAAGAATTCTGTTTCCAGAGAGACAGAGAGCTTTTGCAGATCTTGATGTGATACACTCCTGCAGATCTTAGAGGTATGGGGGTCCCCCTCACAAGCCTAAGAGACCTTCTATATTTTAATAAAACATAGTTCCTTGCTATGGGGGTGGCATAAAAGGCACTATAGGACCTGTTCCCCCCATCATTATAATATGATTTCCCCTTTTGTGTTTTATGGAATAACAAACGAAAGAGTGTTCTTGATTCCCACCATTCCTGAGTATAACCTAAGTCGCATGTTCTGGATTGTCTAATCATTGGTTCCTTTGCTATAGGACGAAGAGCTAATGTGACGCTGATGCTAGTCTGTTAGGGTTTCTAGGTACTGAGGTGAGTTTTTTGGTCCACCACAATTCACTGATGTCCTGGGTCTCTGTGCCCAGTTCTGTGTCTGAGCAGAATCCCAGCAACAGTATGATCCCAAGCTGGTGCACCATCTCTAAGGGACATAACCAAGCACAGTAAAGAGGGCAAGACCATGACAGGATCTGGTTGCAAATGATAATACCCTTGCTTACCCACATAGCTTGATATTTCCTCCATCAAGGCCCTTCTTTGCGGCCTCGCTGCTCTGCTGCGCTGCCCCCTGCCACAGCCATAGCTCCAAAAGTGGAGGAGCACTGACATGGAGGGTAGAGCACTCAACCCCATTGGCCCCACGTGGTTGAAGGCCGGGCAAGGGTTCCCTGGCGGATTGTCTGGAGTTGAAGGCTCATGAAAGGGGCCCATTCTCAGGTCATACAAACATCTGGGAGAGTGGGGTGTGGGCAGCAGGAGATCTCTTGGGCTCGACGGGCCAGGCCTGAAGGAGCTGAGCGTTGGCCACAAGTAACCTGAAAGGAATATAGGGCTTTTGAGACACAGAATATCTGGGAGAGTGCCGATTTGTGACATCTTCTGCGCTAAGGCACAACAGCATGGCAGGGAACAGAACAAAGAAGGAGCGCTCCCTTAAAGATATGTTTGGTAAGGCCACAGGCACCAGTGTGGAAGACAAGAATCTAAATGCAGGGGGCGGATACCAAATCAGACACCGATGATGGGGAGGTTCCGGTGACCAAGTAATTTCTTGAAATTCTTTCTTGCCTTGGTATGCCCCCATTTTTTTCTGAACTGCTGATGTGCTTTAACTGAGTGTGCCCTGGGTTCCTGCCAACCAGGCACCCAGTGCCTGTGTTCCTTCCCTAAAACTGTGTTGAAACTAAAACTCAATTGGCATCTCTGGCCACCTATCAACTCCTAGTAAATGGTACCCTAAGCACCCAGGGCATGGTAACCAGAGAAGACCCCTGAGGGCTGCAGCACTTATTGTGCCACCCCCAGGGGCCCTGTACTCTGACACCCACGCACTGCCTTTGCAGGCTGAGTGTCTAAGTTACAGAACTAAACAGAGAGTCGACATGGCACACACCCCACGCGTTTCTCTGACAGCTTGAGGAAGTAGTTTACGTTCTTTTCCTTTTGCGCTTGGTATTACAATAATTATGAGACCCGCGCTATGCTGGGTTCTACCGTTCAGCGCCTCCGCGGTCAGCGGAACTACAGACGTCCATGTCATGACGTCATTTTGTAGTCCCGAAAGTATCGCGAGAGGACGCGTTTCGTTACCGGCTGGGTGAGGCTGTATTAGTTTCTTTTCCATACCTTCAGCGCGATGCATTTAGACACTCGAGATACAGGGGCAGTATCCTAGCAGATCCTAGTAAGGTATGCTCAGTTGAATTCAATGTTCAGTTTACAACTGTTAAACAAAGCGTTTTCTCATTACATTACCCACACTGATTGGTCACATAGGTATGTCCCAGACCAGTCATAAGGGCTGTGCCTGTTCTGATCGTTGCCTCCCCCTGACTCAGTGCCGGCCAGAGGCAACGACGGACAGGTAAGCCAGTTGATAGTTCAATCTCTTTACTCTCTTTTAGGAGCTTTTGAACTGCTTGCAAGCAGTTTTACAGACATAAGGTTTTTTTAAAGGGGTTGTATTGCGGGACAGTGCTCTTGAAGGCTATTCTAGTTAAACAGGGTCCTTAAGAGATAACTATGGTCTGTGATACTCAGCACTACATCATAACTGCGGTATTGGGATTGAAGTGGTCTGTGTTTTGGAGGATTGATCCTAGGTCACTGGACTATGATAGGGAGTGACTTCTGGGAGTGAACTGGATAATTAACCTGTGCCAAGTATATGCAAGACAGAGCAGGATAGATTTATATATTCTCTCTGCTGTATCTAAGGTCAGGCTGTTTTATTTCCGTAGAGCGGGGTCTCACATGTACTGAGCCAGGTCCAGGAGAGGTGAGGTCTGTTCCCCGGACAAGCTGGGTGAGTAAATCATGTCCTTATCATGATAGGCTTCGGACATGTGTTTCCTTACAATTAACCCTTACAGAGGGGTCACTGTGTGTTTTTTTCTGTTGTAGATGTAACTAATACACCAGTTGTCACTGAGGAGAATAAACAGACGTCGGAAATATTCATCCTTTGCTGTTAAAGAATGATATTCATGTTTGTTTTTTGATAATTTTTGCTTTAACACATTATTTGCACTATATGCAGTAGCATTAATTCTGAGAACAGAGGCCCTGAAGAAAGCCTGGGTCCCTTTGTCCCATTAGGCTGAAACATGTTGGCCCCCTTGCAGATATTTGTTTAAACTGCTATGATATTGCGCTGTTCTTGTTTTTAACAGGAAGAGACCTTCCCTATTAAAAATTCCGTCTCTAGGCTCTCTATCCTATTTTAATTCACCACTTTTTATAATTTTTGCACTGCACTACATCCCATCAGATCAATATCATATGGTCCAACAGTGATTGCGGGTCGGAACCCTTATCCACCACAGGGTACGATCTTTGTCTCAATGATCCAGAGATACACGACCCTAAGGATGACCAAATGATAACATTGATCATCACAAGTCTTTTGATGGGAATCCTGCAAAAGGTTTTTTGATCTACAATCACTGGTGGCCCCCCGTTTCGGTTTCTTGTGTCCTGTGAGAACTATTTAGTCTTAACTCCAACTAGATGTACTAGGTTAGACGTTGGGTTAAGGAAATAGGAATTTCTATGATACTTTCCTACAGAGACCTCTAGGTTTTCTTGTTGTTCACACACCCCTGTGTGCCATGCCCACAGAACCCACTGCCCTGGCATACTTCAGTCACCCCTCTAGCTGGGTGCCCTATGCCAGAGGTGTGGGCACAGGTGCATGAGCCCTGTGCCCCTACAGTACCCAGGGCCATTCCTGGGCACTGTAAGTGCAATGATGCCATTAAGAGTATATGGTGCTGGGAGATTGTCACTACGAACTCCACAGCACCATAATGGCTACACTGAAGACTGACAAGTTTGGTACCAAACTTCTCAGCACATTAAACCCGTGCTGATGCCAGTGTGGGATTTAATGTAAAGTGCACCAGAGGTCATTTTAGAGATGCCCCCTGAAAACCTAACCTACAATCCACGTCTGGGCTGAGTGGCTGCAGAGGCTGCCACACAGAAGACATGTTGCTGGACACCTGGGTGGAGAGCCCCCCGCTCTCCTGGGCCTGCAACAATGCACATCCTGGGCGAGGTGCTAGGTCTCCTCCCCCAGGAAGGGCAGGAGGAAGCTTCAAAGGCATGCCGCCTCTGTGATCTTCTCCAGACCATTTGCTGCCCCCAGCAATTGCCCCCCACCAGTTCTGTACCCCACTCTGGCGAGAAGACTGGCAGAAAAAACTACGTCAGGAAGGGGGGTGGGGGGGGGGGGGGCCAGCCTATGCCAACCACACCCCTCAGGTGGGGGAGACGAGGTGAAGCCCGACCCCGGGCTCCGGCCATCTTGAAGATGGGGAGCCCTGCCCAATCACAGCTAGGCTCCTGCCCCACTCCCACAGGAGAGGAGCAGGCTAGGGGGTGTACCCACCCAGGACAGGGACCTATTGGTCCCTGTCCTTGCCCTACCTGTAACGCCCCTAAATTCACTATTCAGGGGCTCCCTGAACCTTCCTTCCTCAGATACCGATAAGAAAAGAAGAAAGAAGATCAAGAGGAAGAAGACCCGCCATGCAGCTGCTAACAACAGGACGACAACAACTGACTTGGCCCCAGCCCTACCGGCCTGTCGATCCTGGAACCTGCTCCTGCCTAATCCCGGCGACTCCTGGGGACAGCAACCTTGGGACACCCAGAGGACCTGCCTGCCTTGACCCTCTTAAAGCCTGGGACTCCCATCAGCAGAGGGTCTGCTGCAACAACACCCCTGGTGCCAGCCAGGAAGCTCCGGACCAACCCACTCTGCACATGTCGAGCCCGGCCCGTGCCCGAGTGATCCAGGACCACGAGGACGTACCCCCGGCGACTGGGACCCAAAGTCCAGTGCCCAAAGACCCTTCTCGATGACCCCGACGACGCCTGCAGCCTCAGGACAGAGGACCCCTCCGGCCGTGACCAGCAGGGGGTAAGATTTCCCGACCTCAAAAGACACCCCTGCACCCGGTGCCCCACGGCCCCCTGTGCCCAACTCCTGGGTGCCTACCTATCCTCTAAGACTCCAACTTACCCCTCGAAGTGTTGGTCGCTCCAGAAGATCCTTCGTCCCTGAGCCTGCAGCCTTTGTTCCCTTTTCAAGTTCCTCATTGAATAACATTGAGCGCCCGACTGCTCAAAAGCACCCTGCACCCAGCCACCCGAGTGCCCCTGGCAGTGCAACCTGTACCCTATCCTACTTCCCCATTTGCCATGAGCAAGTGACCAGGAGCCCAGCTCCCACAGCCATGTGGCCTGTTAGCCAGCAGCCACCAACCAGAGGCCCCTTTTCCCTCATTAGATAATATTGGGCCTAACTACCTCTGCACCCGGCCGCCCCTGTGCCGCTGGGGGTGAACCAATTGTACTTACCTGACCCCTGAGTCTATACCCAGAACCCTAACTTCACCAGCCAAGTACTCACCTGGAAACCGATAACTCACTTACCTGTCATTGGATAACATTGACTGGTTTGACTCGAAAAATCTTCTAAGTGTGAAGTTTTGGAAACTAAAAATATTCATATAAAATCACCCGAATTCCGAAGTACTCACCTGTGATCAGGGGAGAAGCCAGGACTGTACCTTGTAACCCAGTACTGAACCGCAAAAGTAATCCTTACCGGGTTCACTAGAAACTTGTATTTTCTCCATAGGCATCCATTGTCTGCTTTTCTATAGAAATATTCTTTAAAAATCATACTTAATACTGAAATGTAATTACTTACCTGTTTTGAGTTGAAACCCCAGTGCTGGCCCCAGAAGACCAGTACTGGATTACAAAAGTAACAAGATCGTACTTTACCTGCAACCTGAATTTTCTCCCATTGGATAACATTGCCGGATTCCTGTTGAAAAGTTTCTACGTGTGAACTTTTAAAATAGCTCATTTATTCCTGAAAAGTCACTACAATACCTAAAACGTTTTTACTAAACTCTTTTCAGCTTAGACCCCAGGTCTGAACCTAGGAGCCAGTCCTGGAATTACCAAAGTAATCTACAAAGTAATCAACTTTGTTTATATAAGGAAATCCATTGAGCTCAATGCTAAATTGTGAGTAGAATTGTGTTACCTACTGCAACCCCTGTACCTATTGTCTTTACAAAGTTTATTGCCTTTCTGCAAAGTACTCATCTGAGACCTCTCATATTGAGAACAGTATATTTTTTGATACCTGTTGGTTCTAGAAACAAAACAACTATATCTTTTGATATAAAAACAATTGGCCTGGAGTTCAGTCTGTGAGTGTGTGAAACCTTTTGCTGACTGAGTGTGTACAATAAATGCTTTACAGTGTCCTCTGGTACACCCTTACTTCTCGACCAAGCTACCACTTTAGAGAGTAAGGTCACACCTGGCTTTAACCTCAGTTATACCTGTGGAGTTTGTGGACTCTAAACGCACTGTAACTTATTCTGGTCCAGTATCTATAGAGCCACTTTCTCACATTGGTAGCAGGGGTGGGATACAAACTTGCATTTGTTGGACTACTTGGTTACCATCTGATTACATGACAGAACTCATAAATTGCCTTTAGAATTCTGAGATTGGGTTTTCCAAAATACTAAAAGTCTGATAGGGCCTTGATTAAGTCCCATTAGAATTCCAGAAAAATAAAAAGTCACTATAGTTAGGGTAGAGGGTTAGAACTGTCAGTTTAGAATCTCAACAGAACACAGCTGTTAGTGAAGATAACATGGACCTGGTTGAGGAGCTCGGCCTCACACCTTACTTGCACCTGAATTTCAAGTAATTGAGGTCCCTATGTAAAATTAAAAATATAGTCATGGGCCTGCATCCAACCAAACAAGGGCTCCAGGAGCTCCTGGCTGAGTATGCAAAAGGCCACCCCTCTGAATAGGGTGACGTCAGTTCAGAGGAAGAAGAGGAGGAGGAGGAGGATAATACCAATCCCCCCATCTCTAGGGAAGTATGGGTCTCTACACCCTTAACTCCAAGAGTCAGCTTCTGGGAGCCTGGGTACCACACAGGTGGACTAGGCCCCAGAGGACACATTGGGGAGAGCTCCAATGAAGAGGGCAACTTTTTAGCAAAGTTGGCCAAGAGATTAGACCTAGAGTCCAGACTCATGGATCTAGAGAAAGAAAGGAAAGAGATGGGCTTAGCCCCCATCTCTGGTGGCAGCAATACCAATAATAAGGATAAAGAGCAATCTTATGATCCTAAAATCCCCAAAGGGATTGTCCCTAAGTGTGAGGAAGGTGATGATATCACCAAGTGGTTCACAGCCTTTGAGAGGGCTTGTGATATCAGAAGGCTAAAGAAACCTCTCTGGGGGGCACTCCTGTGGGAACTGTTCTCTGGTAACTGCAGAGACAGGCTTCTGACCCTCTCTGGGCCAGATGCAGGGTCTTATGACCTCATGAAGAAAACTCTGATTGAGGGATTTGGACTCAATACTGAGAAGTACAGAATTAGGTTCAGGGGGGCTAACAAAACCCAGACCCAATCCTGGATAGATTTTGTAGACTACTCAGTAAAGACACTGGATGGTTGGTTAACTGGACACAATGTGCATGATTTTACTGGACTTTATAATTTGTTTATGAAGGAACACATTTTGAGTAATTGCACAAATGAAAAGTTGCATCAGCATTTGGTGGACCTAGGTCTAATTTCTCCCCACGAATTGGGAAAGAAGGAAGACAATTGGGTCAAGACTAGGGTGACAAGGACAGCCACTGGGGGTGACCAAAAGAAGGTGGTTACAAAACCTCCCCAGGGGAAAGGTGATGAGAATCCCCAAGATAAAAAGTCTGAGTTTTCCAAAGGGCCCCAAAAACCTGTCCAGGTGGGTGGGTCCCAAACTACTTCCTATGTGCCTCAGCCCTATAGGGGGAAGAACGTTGATCCTAACAAGGCCTATTGTAACAACTGGAAAAAGTTGGGACATTTAACTGTAGACAAAAACTGCCCCTACAATAAAGCCCCTAAGGCACCCAATCCAGCTACTCCAGGGACAGTAAATCTACAGATGGGATCAGAGGAGTGCCCAGACAAATCTGGGAATACACTCAAGCTAGTCTAGTCTCCTAGGGGGAAATGGAGGTTGCCAATGTAGCTGGTTGGCCACCCAACTGTAACAAGTATCTGCAATACCCCTCCATTAATGGAACTAGAGTAGAAGCCCTGAGGGATACAGGTGCCAGCATCACTATGGTAAAGGAAAAGCTGGTTTACCCAGAGCAATACTTGGTTGGGAAAACTTACCCAGTCACCAATGCTGACAGCATTACCACCCAACGCCCTCTGGCTATGGTGACATTAGGGAGGGGGTAGGTTACTGGCCTGAAACTGGTAGTGGTCTCTCCACAATTGCCAGCTGACAGTCTGCTTGAAAATGACCTGGAAACCTCAGCCTGGGCTGAAGTTGAGCAAGTACCCCATGCAGCCATGCTGGGTATCCCTAGACTGGTGTGTGTGCAAACCAGAGCACCTAGCAAAAAGAAGGGTGAACAAGTAGGTTTGGAGCCTGAAAGTATGGCCCAACCAACCAAGAGAAAAAGCAAGAAGACTGGGGAACCAGCTTCTACACAGCAAGCCTCTCAGGACCCCTCTCCTCGGGGAGAGGACTTGGAAACCCTAAAGGGAACTGAGCCCATGGAGCTTGAGCCTTACCAGGCTGGACTCCTGGGCCCAGGGTGACCCACTAGGAAAGAGCTGTGCCAGGGTCAGCCAGACTGCCCCACTCTTGAAAGCCTGAGGCAGCAAGAGGGCAGTGATACCCACAGAGCCTATTGGGAAGAGGGATTACTGTATGCTGAGGCAAGAACCCCCAATCCTGGAGCTACCAGGAGGGTGGTAGTGCCACAGAAGTACAGGGAGTTCCTCCTAACTTTAGCTCATGAATTCCCCCTAGCTGGACACCTGGGGCAAACCAAAACTTGGGAAAGGCTAGTTAGCCATTTCTACTGGCCCCAGATTAACCAAAAGGTGAAGGAGTTTGTGAGCTCCTGTGTTACCTGTCAGGCCAGTGGCAAGACTGGCGGCAAACCAAAGGACCCCCTGATACCACTGCTAGTTGTGGGGGTACCCTTTGAAAGGGTAGGTGTGGACATTGTGGGTCCACTTGAGCCTCCCACAGCCTCAGGGAACAAATTAATTCTAGTAGTAGTGGATCATGCTACTAGGTACCCTGAAGCAATTCCCCTTAGGGTTACTACAGCTCCTGCAGTAGCCAAGGCCCTCCTGGGTGTCTTCACCAGGGTAGGGTTTCCTAAGGAGGTGGTTTCAGACAGAGGTGCCAACTTCATGTCTGCTTACCTGAAACACATGTGGAAGGAGTGTGGTGTGCAGTACAAGTTTACAACCCATACCACCCACAAACCAATGGTCTTGTGGAAAGGTTCAACAAGACATTGAAAGGTATGATCATGGGACTCCCTGAAAAACTCAAAAGGAGATGGGATGTCCTGTTGCCATGCCTGCTTTTCACTTATAGGGAAGTGCCACAGAAGGAAGTGGGGTTTTCGCCCTTTGAACTTCTGTTGGTCATCCCGTAAGGGGACCACTTTGGTGAAAGAGGGTTGGGAGAGGCCTCTACAAGATCCCAAGCAAGACATTGTGGACTATGTGCTTGGCCTAAGGTCCAGAATGGCTGAGTACATGGACAAGGCATCCAAGAATCTTGAGGCCAGCCAGGAGCTACAGAAGCACTGGTATGACCAAAAAGCTGCCATGGTTGAATTTCAACCTGGACAACAGGTGTGGGTTTTGGAGCCAGTGGCACCAAGGGCTCTCGAAGACAGATGGAGTGGCCCTTACCCTATCCTGGAGAAAAAGATTGAGGTCACATACTTAGTGGACCTAGGCACCAGCAGGACACCCAAAAGGGTTATCCATGTGAACCGCCTGAAACTCTACAATGACAGGGCTGACCTCACCATGCTGATGGTGACTGATGAGGAACAGGAAGCAGAGAGTGAACCTCTCCCTTGCCCTACCAGTAAAGCCCCTAAATTCAGTATTTAGGGGCTCCCTGAACCTTCCTTCCTCAGATCCGATAAGAAAAGAAGAAAGAAGATCAAGAGGAAGAAGACCCGTCGTGCAGCTGCTAACAACAGGACGACAACAACTGACTTGGCCTCAGCCCTACCGGCCTGTTGATCCTGGAACCTGCTCCTGCCTAATCCCGGTGACTCCTGCGGACAGCAACCTTGGGACACCCAGAGGACCTGCCTGCCTTGACCCTCTTAAAGCCTGGGACTCCCATCAGCAGAGGCTCTGCTGCAACAACACCCCTGGTGCCAGCCTGGAAGCTCCGGATCAACCCACTCTGCACCCGCCGGGCCCGGCCCGTGCCCGAGTGATCCAGGACCATGAGGACTCCCCCCCCCCCCCCCCCCAGCGACTGTGACCCGAAGTCCAGTGCCCAAAGACCCTACAAGTTCGATCTGCAGGCCCACAACGAGGACTTGGAGAACCGTTCCCACATAAATAACATGCGAATTACAAGTGTGCCATCCAAAGAAGAAGGTTCCAACCTGCATGAATTTGTCACAACCCTCTTTCGACATGTCCGGGGCCTTGCAGGAGATTCCTCAATTCAAATAGATCGGGTCAACAGGGTAGGACCTGAAAGAGCCAGGAAGGGGCCACCGACTGACATACTAGTGTGCTTGCATGATTTCCAAGTAAAAGAGGAAATAATTAAGAATGCCATAGACTCTCACCCGGTCCAGTTCAAAGGGCACTCCCCGACCTTTTACCAAGCTCTCTCACGGATCACTCTGCAAAAATGCGCCCTGTCACGGAGCACTTGGGAAAAGCTAACATTCCCAACACCTGGGGCAATCCCTTACGCATTATTTTTCTTCATGAGGAAGTGATCCACCAAATCAGATCCCTCAGGGAGGCCTGCGCCCTGCTGTAAATTGACGCCAAGGAGGGCACTGGAGGAGAGCCTTTGCACCCAGGCGGCTGCAAACACCACGGCAGAGGGTGACAACCAGTCTAAACCTGACCCACAAACCATCGAAAAAGAAAGGCAGGTGGTGCTGCAGGCCCTTTTGGCGGAGTCCGCTCTCTTAGCGGCATACTGAACTGATGTTAGCAGTGCCCCCTGTGTCATCAGGGGACCCGGACGAACTCAATGGTGGTGGCGGAATGAAGGGATGACGAAGGAGACCAGGGTCGCCACGCCCTCCGTTTGTCAGCTGGATGTCTTCGCATTTCCTTAGGAGACACTCTGAGGGAACAATCCTCCAACAGATGGCCACATTTCCCCCCGAAGTCATGAAATTTTACGAGCATTAGTTTCTTGGTGTTATGTATATTTTGTTTCTTATATTTGTTGTGGGGTTCTTTCTGTCTTCTTTTATTTCTCTCTCCTCCGCTCCAACTGAGGCACTATGTAGCTAGCAAGAGCATTGAGGGAAATAGGTCATTAATCCCCTCTCTCTTCCCTTCTGGACTCTTGAATCATGATAACCTAGCTGCTACTGTGTGCCCTGAAGACATATGACATCATTATCTGTATTGTGAGCCTTAGTTTTCGAGGCCTAAATAGCCATGTGAAACGCAAAGCCAATGTGTCTTTCTTGGAACATTCGTGGGGGATCTGTCTGTTGCAAGAGACTCACTTGGTAACCAGGGATACCCAACGCATGCACTCACTTAAGTTTCCCAGACAATTCTGGACATCAGACAAAACTAAAAAGAATGGGGTCGCCATACTCCTTGCTCATAAGTTCTGGGGCAAGGTCATTGGCCTGGAGGCTGAAATCAAAGGAAGATCACTGGGAATTAGGCTGCAATGGGACCGACTACAGTTTACGCTAGCATCTGTGTATACACTTTTTTTGGCTGCCAACAAGTCCTATGCTGTGTAAAAAAAGAGAGTTACCCAGGTTAAACCAAAAGGGACCGGGTTATATAACACAGTTAAAAATAAAAAAATCCCTTTTGTGTTGTTCACTACTACTATAATTTTTAGACTATAGTCAGTCTGCAATGAACCAAAAGAGAGATATTTAATTTCACCAATATAGCACAACGTAAACGAACCTTATATTCTCGTCATTTTATTATTTGCATCCATATAAAAAATGAAACAATAATATTACCATCAAAAACACATTAGTTACACATCCTTGTACATATTCATTATCAAAACAATTACAGATATTTAGAAAATTGTATATTTTTATATTCTGATAATTCTTTCAACAGTTGTTGACATTGTCCATACAATTCATATACACTTCTAAATATATTCTACTACAATATTAAAAACATTTATTTTTGTTAAAAACAAATTTCCTCTGTACTTTTGTAGGAAATTTGTTTTTAACAAAAATAAATGTTTTTAATATCGTAATAGAATATATTTAGAAGTGTATATGAATCGTCAGATCATGGCCCCTCTATTGACCAGACTCTTTAACTTGTTTAGTGACTCTGGAAGTCTACCTGACTCCCTCACCAAAGCTTCTATCTCTGTTATATTAAAACCCTCTAAAAACCCGCTGGATTGTGAGACCTACCACCCAATCTTGCTGCTTAAAGTCGATGCCAAAATATTCACAAGCATCCTAGCTGCTGGCATTAATCCATACATGGCAGGGCTCGTCGACCCGGGTCAGGTGGGGTTCATCCCCTCGAGACAGAGTGGAGATAACAACAAATGACTCATACACCTCACAGATCTGATTCACCGTTCTTGGGAGGAGGTCTTGCTAATTTCTGTCGACACTGAAAAGGCATTCGATAGGGTCTATTGGCCGTTTTTATTTGAAAGGCTTCGCCGCTTTGGCTTCGGGGAACAGTTTCCTTGTTTGGGTGTAATGCATCTATAATTACTCAAAGGCTTTTGTCAGAATTAATGGTTACTCCTTCGGATGCTTCCCGATACACAGAGGAATGAGGCAGGGATGCCCCCTATGACCTCTGTTGTTTGCCCTCTATATGGAGCCGATGGCGCAAAGAATTTGAGATAACTCGCTCATCGCTGGGATCCATCTGGGAGCAGATACACACACCATAAGCTTACATGCTGATGACGTGATCTTATCATTGAAAGTTCCTCATCTTCGCTAACTGCCATGGTAGACTAATTCAATTGCTTTAGCGGAGTGTCCGGATTTAGGGTAAACCTATCTAAAACTCAAATACTAAATCTCTCAATTATGCCTGGCCCGGTGGCAGCATTGTCCTCTCAATTCCCGTATACGTATACTATACTTAGGTATCTTACTGGCAAGAACTCCCGAGAAAACGTTAAGGGCTAACTACGATCCACTTCTAGACTAAACTAACAAGACTCTAGCCACTTGGAAACGGGCTGGCCTTTCCTGGGCAGGGCATATAGCAGCTGTCAAGATGACGATCATGCAGCGTACTTTATGTGTGTTCATACTATCCCCCTGACCCCACCTGCTGGGATTTGCAGCCTGCAACGTGCCATTAACCCCTTCATATTGGGAGGGAAACAGCCGAGACTTAGATTTCATCAACTTACGGAACCTAAAGCGGGAGGGGGAATGGGAGTTCTGGTGGTGCAGAGATACTTTCAGGCGTTACAATTACGCTTTATAATAGAATGGAACCGCCCCTTATCAGAAAAGTCCTGGACATTCATGGACCAGGCGATTGCGGGGGTAAATATATGGAGGAAAATTTGGTTTCCTCGAAAACACAGGGCATGGGGCTTTACTCCTCCCTGGTAACTGCAACTACAATCAAAGTATGGGACACAACTGCAATCCGACATGGGCTTACTACATTTCCTTCACCAATGACGTTGGTGGGCAATCCTGACTTCTCCCCTGGTTGTAAGTCTGAAGCATTTCAGTGTTGGTGCGAGAAAGGCTGCAAAAGAGTAGGTTCACTGTTCGACCATAATGGGGTTATTCCCTTTGATCAGCTACAGCAAGATTACGCAATTCCGGCATCTGACCTTTACACATATAACTAAGCCCTACACTGGGGAATGTCCCCGACATGCGAACAGGGGCATCCCGGAAATTGACTCAATTTGAAAAGTGGCTAGTCACTAAAATAAATGACAAGCGTATTATATCACAGCTATATGCTCTTCTCTCAACTACCTCTGTATCCACAAAATCCAAGGGTCAACTGACGTGGGAGGAGGAAATAGGTAGAACACTTACAGATAAAGAATGGCAGGACAGGAGGAGGAGCTTGGCGGGCATCCGAGATGGCCGCGTGAGCTCAGCGCTCCCCGGACTCCCGCCACTCCCGGCATGATATCCTGGACTAATCCTGACTTTTTACGAGGATTTGTGTAGAGGACACTGGGCTGATTGCCCTGGACTTTTTGAAATTTGATTTGGACCCGGGGAGCCGGAGTTACATCGATTCGGACTTTCGGGCTCCGCCCTCGAGGTACACCCGGGACTGGGTGAGGCTCAGTGGCCGTCTTGCAGTTGAACAACAACGGCAGGGGGATTCGACTTGTGGGTCCCCCTCTTAAGTTTCGGTTTCGTTTCTGCCTCAGACTGAGACATCTGGCAGAGGAGCCTGGCCTGGGCTGAAGTCGGGGCACGGACCGGCTGTCGGGCCTTTGGCTGGTTTATTCTCCTGTCTGTTGACCCTCCCAATAGTGGTACCCTTGCTGCGGTTCTTTGGTCCCGAGGCCCTGCTTTCCTGTGGCCATTCTATCGAGCCTGGTTGATCTCCTGGTGACGCAGTTCTATCATGGCTGGCAGGGGGGACCGAGAGACTCGGAAGACCAAGGCGCCCCTGCGTGGGGGCCCGGTCCAGTCCAACGTTATGGACCGCTACACCCATTCCAAGGGGTCCCCCGGAGCCGCCCTGCCCGGATCAAGTAACGCTGATCACACTGTGGATGCGTCAACGGAGCCATCCTTGCAGGACGTCATGGGCGCCATTTCTGCCATGAAGGAGACGATAGGCCAACAATATGAAGCTTTGGCCCACAAAATTGACACCGTGGCCATTGATGTGAACTTGATTCGTGCTGACCTGTCGAAAACCAATGAGAAGGTGAAATCGTTGGATCTCAAGTCATCCAGTCTCGTGGAAGACGTTTCCGAGATACAGACGGAGATCGGCAACCTTCGTAAGGTAAACGACTTCATGACCCGGCGCTTGGAGGACTTTGAGAACAGGGCCCGCCGCTGTAACGTGCGCGTGGTCGGCGTTCCGGAGAATCCAGAACCTCACTCGGTTGATCTCCTTGTTGAGGACTTGATCCAGAACCACCTCTCCCCGTCTGGTTTGACTAAGTTTTTCGCAGTGGAACGTGCCCATCGTGTTCCGGGGGGCAAGGGTAAGCCGGGTGCCCCGCCGAGGCCTATTGTTGCGAAACTCTTCCATTATAGGGATCGGGACGCTATCCTGCAAGCATCGCGTGTGAAGGGCCCGGTGGCCTTTGAGAACGCCACGGTGAACTTCTATCCGGACTTTTCTCAACAGGTCCAGAGACAGCGTATGGGCTTCCGTGATGTCAAGAAACGTCTCCGAGACATGGGGCTCCGCTACGCCATGCTTTTTCCGACCAGGCTGCGCGTCGAGTACAACGACCGAACCTTCTTCTTTGATCGGCCTGATTCTGTAAATGACTGGATGGACTCTCTGCCTGACCGACCTCCTGAGACTGAGTCCGCCGCCCACCCGGGTGGTGCTGAGGGTGGCGTGGAGAGCTGAACAATCCGCCTACGCCTGGGCCCTCGAATAGAGTAAACTCTTCAGGGATTTAATGCCTCAGTGCCCCTACTGTTTGTGTGTTTTCCTCATTATCTGTCCTACTCGGGGTGGCGGGTGGGCCAGAGCCTTTCCTCCTCGGGGTTCTTTTTGTAGAATAGGGGTTCTTGGGCGACAGGCACACTGCATGTTGGGGTGGCTATTTAGCATTTTGCAGGGGTGCAGGGTGGGGGGTGTTTTCTTAATTGTTGGGGGGTGGGTGATTGGGATGTTCGATGTTTATGTGTTATGTTTTCAAGGCGAATCAATCTTGCTTCTGATATTTGTTATGTCATGCTCATCACGGGGGGTTTCGGCGTTGCTGTGTGGGATGGGGGGTAGCGGGTTGAGGCTGGTTTCGTGGAATGTTAATGGTCTGGGAGATCGCATTAAGCGGAGCGTGGTGTTCAAATGTCTACGCCGTTTATCTCCAGATATTGCTTTTTTGCAGGAAACTCATTTGGTGGGCAATTCTTGTCGTGCAATGAATAGGTGGGGATATCGCCTTGCTGCACATTCGGGGTTTACCACTGGTTCCAGGGGGGTGGGTATCCTTGTTCGGGCTTCCCTCCCCCTAGCCATTGATGATGTGATCCTTGATGATCGGGGGCGTTATGCTGTCCTCGTGGGTCGCTATGAGGGTCGTACCCTCTCCTTGTTTACTGTTTATGTGCCCCCCGGCCTACAGACTTCCACCTTTTCCGATTTGGGCCGTGTGTTGCTGAACCTTCCTGACAGTACTCTTTTTCTTGCAGGCGATTTTAATTCTGTGATCTCCGGTCTACATGATCGCTACCCCCCTAGGGATACTCCTTCGGCCCAACAATGGCTAGGTGGGTTTTTGGACACGTTTGGTTTGGTGGATTGCTGGAGGCTCATGCATCCTACCCAGCTCCAATACACCTTCCATTCGGGGGCCCATGGGAGTCTGTCTAGACTGAATTATTTCCTGATGCCCGCGGCGCAGACGCCGGCGGTGCATGAGATCAGACACCTCCCCCGGGGCATCTCTGATCATTCTCCGCTCTGGCTTTGTTTTGAGTTTGGGGTGGAGGCGGCGGGCCGAGTGGCTCCTATCAACCCTTGGTATATTGCCTCCCCTGAGACCCGAAACCTTTTGACTAAGTCTTTAGATGCCTATTTTTTGGACAACGAGGGGTCGGTTTCCTCGGCTGTGTCACTGTGGGAGGCCTTTAAAACAGTGATACGTGGGCAGGCCCTTTCCCTTATTGCTCAATCCAAGAAGGCTAGGAATCGGGAGGTGGTGGACCTTGAGACAGAGATTGCGGAGAGGGAGGCCGACTTAGAGTCTGAGGTCACCTCTGATAAACTCCACGCCCTGGGTCTGAAACAATTTGCTTATAAATCCTTGGTCACGGATGCGGCTAGACTGATGTTTCGGGAACAGCAGGGTCGTCTATATGATGTGGGGGACAAAGCGGGTAAATTGCTGGCGTGGTTGGATAAGAAAGAGAGAGCGAATCGTGTGGTGCCTGTGATTCAGTCGTCGAATGGTGTCGAAGTGACAGACCCGGTTGGAATAGTGGAATGTTTTGCAGAATATTTTCGTGTGGTTTATACCCCTGTGTCAGGACGGGATGTGGCTGACTCTCGCCTTTTGCTGCGCGATATAGCTTTGCCCAGTGTTTCCGATCTAGACCGTGTCTCGTTGGAGTCCCCTTTTACTACGGATGAAATAGCGACTGCCATTCGTTCGCTCCGTTCGGGCAAGGCCTTGGGCCCGAACGGATTGCCAATTGAGCTGTACAAGCTACGCCCTGACAAGGTAGCGCCCCATCTTCGTGCCATGTTTTTGGAGTCCCGGGAACGGGGTATTCTCCCGTATGACCAGCGTCTTGCTACGATAGTTGTAATTCCCAAGGACGGGAAACCGCGGGACCTTTGTTCGTCTTATAGGCCCATTTCCCTGTTAAATGTTGAGCCTAAGGTCCTGGCTAAGCTCCTGGCGACCCGCCTACTGACGGTCATTAGCGACTTGGTTCATCCGGATCAGTCCGGATTTATCCCACATCGCAACACGGCTCTTAACCTACGTCGTCTCCACGGTGCTGTTGCGAGGGCGGGGCGTCTGACGGAGCCGGCCATTTTGGCCTCGTTGGATGCCTCGATGGCTTTTGACACGGTCGAGTGGCCCTATCTTTGGGCAGCTCTCGAAAAATTTGGTTTTGGACCTGAATTTATTGGATGGGTGAAGTTGTTGTATGTGGAACCCTTGGCGCAAGTGGTGGTGAACGGTAGAGTTTCTGTCCCCTTCAGCCTTGGTAGAGGGACCCGGCAGGGTTGCCCCTTATCTCCATTGCTTTTTGCGCTGGTCCTGGAACCGTTAGCTGCGTGGCTTCCATGGGAACCTTCACTCAAAGGGATCCGTTGGTCGCCGGACTTTGAAGACCGTGTCTCTCTTTACGCGGACGACATTCTTCTATATCTTACATCCCCGCGTAAATCCTTGAACGTCTTATTTGATGTTCTTACTTCGTTCGGAGCTAACTCGGGCCTTGTTATTAATTGGGCTAAGTCCTGCGTGTATGTTCTCTCGGGTGTTTTGCCCTCTTTGCCGGCCAGGTTCCCTATCCAGGTGGTCCAGTCTGGCTTCAAGTATTTGGGGATTTTTATTACCCTGGACCCCTCCCTCCGGTTTGAGCGCAATCTCCTCCCCCCGCTTCTTAGATTACGACTGGATGTGGCCCGTTGGCGTAAGCTACCCCTGTCTCCTCTGGGTAGGGCGGCTCTATTTAAAATGATGTCCTTGCCGCGGTTCCTCTACGCCCTTCAGAACTCCTTCGACGACATTCCCGCTACTTATTTCAGAGAAATCGAGAGTCTGCAAAGACAATTGATTTGGGACGGGCGCCCACGTATAGCCCTCGCGAAACTTACTATCCCTTGGTACGACGGGGGCATGGCGCTCCCCGACATCAAGAGATACTACTGGGCTGCCCAGCTCGCGGCCATTAACCACGCGATGTACTCGCCGGGTCGCGATCCGGCTTTTGAGATGGATAGGCTCCAGTTGCCGGGAGGGGACTTTAATAGAGCGCTATATTCTAGATCGGCCGGGAGCCATCTTGTGGGCCCGTCCAGGGCTGCGGTCAAAGTGTGGCGTGCTGCGAATGTGAGTTTGGGATGGGAGAATCGACTGACGCTGGCGACTCCACTTTATGCTTCTGAACGTTTGGGATGTCTCTGGTCTACTAAGGGTTTTGAACGCTGGGATATGATTGGGATTTGTAAGGTGGGTGACGTTTGTGTGAATGGTCGCGTGAAGTCATTCCAGGCCCTTAAGGCGGAATACGACTTGAGTGATAGAGAGTTTTTCCGGTATCTGCAAGTCCGACATGCCTTGGCCTCGGTTCTGACTCCTGATGTGACCCTGCCCGAGTCTTCCCCCCTTGAAGATCGTATACTAGATGGACACTTGCCCGACAGCACTATCTCGCTCATCTATAAGAAACTGATTCATAATCGTGCGGATTTGTTGGTCCGACTCCGGGAGATGTGGGTCGGTGATGGATTGGAACTGGATGACGAGGACTGGCAGTCGGCACTCTCCTCCCCAAAGGAGGTCGCCATTCCCGCCCGTCTTCGTTTGGTGCAACTTAAGATCCTCCACCGGGTGTATGTGACTGGTCCGCGTCTGGTCGTGATGGGTTTTTCCCCGGATGGCTTGTGTAAGCGTGGCTGTGGGATGAGCGCTACCTTTCTGCACATACTTTGGGAGTGTCCTGTGGTGGCGGCCTATTGGGTGGATGTGCTTGCGATAATGACTGTAGTGACGGGTGTTGCCCTGCGGCCTGAGGCCCGACGATGCCTGCTGAATGTGTGGGAACCCTCTGATTACTCTGTGGCCCAGACTAGATGGGCGACCCTGGGTTACATGGTCGCGAAGCGCGACATTGCGCAACTCTGGGGCGTATCCCGACCTCCTGACGTTTCGGTGTGGGAGGACAACATGGACTGGTCCATGTTCCGAGAGAAGACAGTCTACGTGGCTAGGGGCAGGCCAGGGGCGTGGATGAAAATCTGGGGTCAATGGAATGCATACCGTGGAGATATTTGTGCCCCTCCCTTGGTTGCCACCTCCGATATTACCCTGTCTCCTTAGGCCGACGTTCCCGAAATTTTCCACTCTGTTCTAGGATTTTCCTGTCCTCCCTGCTCCCCCCCCCCCTCACGGCTTTACCGAAGCTCATTGATTTATGTCTGTTCTCCTGTTTAGTGACTTCCCCCTCTGTTGTTTGGGCTGACTTGATTACTGTACTCGCCTTGTCTTTGTGTTTGTTATTTTCATGTTTTATATAGAAAATTGTTGTATCCTGTCCTATGTCTGGAGCAATTTTATTCTATGATTTGGCCTGGCCTCGGAAATGTTTGTTTATTTCATGTGTCGTGCTATGTGACTTAGCGGCCAGCCCGTGTGGTTGTGGGCCCATCTTTGTATTTTTATGTGATTGCTCAATAAAAAAATTTTAACCAAAAAAAAAAAAAAAAAAAGAATGGCTGGACAGATATTACAGAACCTCTCACACAGCACATGATATTTCCGGCATGGAGGCAGCGTTCAAGGTCGCATCCTACTGGTACCTAACACCGGCCATAGTAAACTGCTGGAATAAGGATCGTGCAGCTGCTTGCTGGAGGGGATGCGGACAGACCGGTTCGTTGGTGCACTTGCTCTGGCATTGTTCTAAGCCAGTGAGATACTGGGAAACAATTCTGAATGACATAAATGAAGCCTTTAGCCCTGATATCCAGTGCTTTCCTGCCTATGTGCTGCTGGGTCTCCCCAATCCCCTGACCTTCCCCTTACGGCTAACTTAGAGGGAGGCAGATGGCTTTAGCTCGTAACGCTGCAAGATTGAAACTTTTATCGCACTGGGGATCTACAGTGGTTCCATATCACTCGGCCTGCTTGAGAAGGCTGTGGTCTTCATTAGCGATGGAGCACATGTCTATGGTGGCAGATAATAAAGCTGATGCGTATATGAAATTGTGGGCACCATTTGTTACGATGATTTTAACTCAGGAATTGAGGGAGGTGACCTGTCCCAGGTTCTTGTGAGTAGTGCGCCTCATTCCCACCTCCCAACACACGGCCACATGATGAAAGGCTAATGAACGATTACATTTGACATGTCATGCAGCAGGAGAGATGGGGAGGAGGGGGAGTAGAAGGGTGTGGTACTTTAGTACTTAGGGGATTCTCCCTTGTTTTTCTTTCACTTTTCCTTTTCCTTCCTTATTGGGTTTCTTCCTTTTCGCTTTCCTTAATATTTCTTGTTGTATCAGAAACATTGCATGACTAGGGCAGGCTACTTCCCATTGATATACATTAGGGATAACTGGTTACTGTTTTATTAAATGTAACTGCCAGCCCTTGGGTGGTAGGCACATAGCCGTGTCTCACTCATACGCATATATCGCATGCCGGCCAGTGGATGTAGGCATTCGTGTTGTTATGGTTTTATCAAATCTAATCAAAAGAATTGTTCCACACAGAATGAGGAGAAGTGATGCAATTGTAATCCAAATGTATATATCCTTGAAGGGATAAAGTATGTCTTTTTCAGCCAAATGTAAAATTCAGGCAGTTTCCTCTGGGGCGGTAGAGGTGCGTATAATGAATCCGAAAAGAAGTCATTAAAGTCGATGAAGTAGCCGAAACAGTTTGATCTATATTAGGTAGCTCTGGAGGCTGTGTAGACCTGGGAGTTGACTTGAATTGTGGTACATTGTGGTAGACACTATCAGTGTCTGGTTTCAGGATTGAAATCTGTGGGGCCGATTCACAGAACTAATCTGAGACAAAATCCTAAACGTACTGCTTTTGGTATTCACAGAAGGCACGATTTTTGGTATTCACAGAATGGACTTACGACTCCTAAATTTAAGTCCGCACCGGGTGGAATTTCCGCACCTGGACCATACTCTCCACACCCGGAGCGTACTCTTCTCTCTGGCTAGGGGCGTACTGTCCGGTTTGAGCCGTAATCTCCAGTTGGGGCCAGATAAAGTGTAATCAATGGGCCGGATTGCAATTTTTACAAAAAGGTACATTAGGAATGTGTGATATATGGTAGAGTAGGTCATGAAAAACTGTTTGGGCAAGGAAAAGGGTACGGCCAGATGCTACATCATAACCCAGAAAAGTTTTCTCCTTTGCATCATGGTACATGCAGTGCACAATTTGTGCTCCCCTCAGTGTTGACTGCACAGCATGAGTGTATGGGTACTGCCTGAGTGAATGGATGAGTGCATGAGTAGAGCCTGAGTGGAAGGTTTGGTGGAAGGGTAATGTCTGGGTCATTTGATGAGTGAAAGTATGAGTGCAAGAGTAATGCCTGGGTCACTGGATGAGTGCAAGGGTAGTGCCTGAGTGAATGGATGAGTACATGGATACTGCGTAAGTGAATGCTAGAGTGCAAGAGTAATGCCTGTCTGATTCCATGAGTACATGGTAGTACCTCAGTGATTGGATGAGTGTATGGGTAATGCCTGACTGGAAGAATGAGTGCAAGGTTAATGTATGGGTCATTGGATGAGTGCATGGTTAGTGCCTCAGTGAGTGGTTGAGTGGAAGAATAATGCCTGAGTGATTGCATAAGTACATGGGCAGTACCTGGGTGATTGTATACGTGCAGGGGTAGTGTCTCGGTGATGGCATGAGTGTATGGTTTTTGCCTCTGTGAAATGAAAAATGCAAGGATAATGCCTGTGTTATCCTATTAGTGCCAAAGTTGTGCTACAGAGATTAGATGACAGCATGGATAGTGTTTGTGTGAAAGGATCACTACCTTGCTGATGACATTAGCAACATAATGAACGTTTTTAAATAGTGTAAGGGATCAACATTATTGTTAATAGAAATAAATAACATAACAGTGTTGACTGCACAGTCAACACTGAGGGGAGCGCAAATTGTGCACTGCATGTACCATGATGCAAAGGAGAAAACTTTTCTCGGTTATGATGTAGTGTCTGGCCATACCCTTTTCCCTGCCCAAACTGTTTTTCATGACCTCCTCTACCATTTATCACACATTCCTAATGTTCCTTTTTGTAAAAATTGCAATCCAGCCCATTGATTACACTTTATCAGGCCTCAGCCGGAGATTACGCTTTGAGCCGGAGAGTACGGTCCGAGTGCCGAGAGTTCGCTCCGGGTGAGCAGAGTACGGTCCGGACGTAACATTAGGAAACGTAAGTTCATTCTGTGAATACCAAAAATTGTACGTGCCTTCTGTGAATACCAAAAGTAGTGAGTTTAGGATTTTGTCTCAGATTAGTTCTATGAATCGGCCCCTGTATTTCCGTACATGTTGATTGTATGGTAGTTATTGATATACCAGGAATAAGGGATACTTCAGTGTTATCTGTCCCCAGCCAGGGAAAAGAGGCTTCAACGTAAGTCAAAGCTTTCAAGGGACCTCCTATAAGTTAGAAAGAGGTGACAGGTAACCACCCAGGAGCCCTTTTGGCCTACTGTGTACAACCTGCCACATGATGCGGTTTGATTAGATCTATTGACAAAAATGTCTTGTGTTTGCTACCATCAAAAGGCGGTAAAAGTACAGTTATGGTACCTTAAACAGCCAGGATAGCTAAAGGCGTTTTGTAGGATGGCCCAAATTCCTTCTTGTCCACAATCTTCTCCCAGACTAGATCACCAATCTTTGGAATCCAACCAGGAGTTGCTGTCACTTCATTTACTTCACCAGTGGCAGGACGTTTCAGCTGGACATTGCTCTGAGCATCTCAAAGTTGTTTAGTTCCTGTTCACTGATATCAAATGTGTTTCCACAGCCACTATGCTCTGACTGTCAAGGTCTGGAACCCACATCTTAACCCCAAGCAGGATCTCATATGGAGTCCAACCATCCAGGGCATTTCCAGGCAGATTATTGAGGGCTCTCTGGACTCCATATAGGTGGCAAACCAAAGTGGGACCTGAACCTAATACCCTAGTTGTTAAAGACTGGTTTAAGTTGCAATTTTTGCTCTCTTCTACGCGTTTCCCTCAGGATGATAGGGTGAGGAATACTGCACAGTCACACCCAATTTTCCCATGGTGTCTCTTTAAGCCTTGGAGGCGAACACCAGACCCAGGTCCGGCTGGAATGTGGGTACTGCATATGTACCGATAAAGACTTGCAGGTCTTTTATAACAGTTCGGGCGTAAGCCGATCGCTGTGGCCAAGCCCATAAGAGTCCAGAGCAGTAATTCACTGCTACCATGATGTATTTGTAAGACCCATCTTAATGTAAAGGTCCACACTGGTTCAGATAGGATAAACACAAGCTAGAGGTTTGTCTGTGATCAATAACGGTGTCTGCGGAATTTGTGGTATGTGGAAACCTTCATCTGCTGGCATATTTTGCATTTAAGGACTTAGGGTCAGATGCATGAAGAAACCGTTTTGCGATTTGCAATTAGGAAATCGCAAAACTGAATGCATGAAAGTGTGTTGAACACTTTTAGCAATTCCTAGGGGATTGCAAATGACCTACCTCATGAATATTAATGAAGTAGGTCGCAATTTGCGACCCCCTTGGAATCGCAAAAAATCTCTGGGATGGTGGCCTGCTAGGCTGAGCAGACCACCATGTCTGTGATTGCTTTTAAATAAAGCCTTTTTTTTTAAAATGCAGCCCATTTTCCTTAAAGAATATGGGATGCCTTTGAAAAACAAAAAATTAAGTTTTCTATTCATATTTTTAAGAGCAGTCAGTGGTCCGTGGGACCACTGCCTGCTCTTAAAAAATGATTTTACTAACATTCACAAAGTTGAATGGGTCCCTTGGGGACCCCTTCCCATTTGCGAATGGGTTAGCACCTACTTGAAGTAGGTGGTAAAATGCAAATGTTTTGCGATCGCATTCACGGTCACAAAACATTCATGCATACCGTTAGGATTTGCTATTTGGAAGGGACGCCCTAAACACGCCCCTTCAAAAATAGTGAATCGCTAGCCCATTTTGCGATTCGGTAACAGGTTACCGAACTGCAAAATTGGGTTTGCTGCATCAGAAAAGCATTTTTTGGCGATTGCAAACGAGCTGATTCTGCGATTCGGCCCATTTGTGAGGAGGAAAAGGCTTGATGCATCTGACCCAAAGTCCTTGGTCTGTTTGTATAAATCTGGCCACCAACAGCGTTGCTGCAGTAGTGAAATTGTAGCCTCCACCCGGAGTGAGCAGATGCTAGACTCTCATGTGCTGCTAGGATTAACCCTAACCTGAGATCTGAATACGGCATTACTCCATCCCCCACTCCAGGAATATGATTAAACAGGATGTTTTGTGCATTTAACTGGTAGGAGTATTTAGTTGGAAAATCTTTCGGTAAGTTGGTGCCATCGTGCGCAGCATTGACAGCCGTCATAATGTCTCCATCTATCCTCGTACTAGAATGAGTAAAACTGAAGCAGTTTGCTCTGTTGTCTTTGCAGCTTCATCAGCCATGGATTACCCTGCAACGTGTATCCCTACACATGGATGACTCAGCATGTGTATCACATGAGTCAGTGGCAAACATGCTTTTAGTTTGACCACCTGTGCCCAAAGCAACTTGTGCTTTATCGACCCTTTGAAATCTCTGAATCCATTCTGGCTCCAGTAGTGAAAGTACTCATTATTACACTGGACACAATAATACAAATCACTCACAATAGGAGTGGGGAATCCAGGATCCATATTCTCAAGTGCCAGAAATAGAGTATTAGTTCAGTGAGCTGCGCTGTGCAATCACCATGTGAATGCGTGTAGGTTTTTTGAGGGTGGAATTTTCCTTCCTGCATTTGACCTTTAACTGCTGAACACGCAGCAGGGTATTGGTGACTGGTCCCTATGGAAGGCTGGGCAGAACCATCAGTATGGATGATATAATCATACTTATCTAGAGGCATGATTTCATTAGGCAGAGGATATTCTTGTTCATATTGTAGATGTGCTTGTGTCTGTAGTGTGGTCAAATATGTAGTCTACATCTTTTGCTGTGAGTAGGTTGGCCCAATGTATCCATCTTGGATGTAAAGCTTTTACATCTGGAACACTGGCCTTTATTACAGCCTCTAAGGCCGGAACTGGAGTCATGACAATTATTAGTTTCCCCTGAGCCAATGAGCTCTCTCTCACCACAGCAATCTGTACTGCCGTCAGAATCTTTTCAGGTGCTGCAAAACGCAGTTCTGCATTTGTATATAAAATATGATTTATATGCAATGGGTAATGTGTCTCCTTCACTCAATTTAACATAGGTGTATCCTGATGCACCCACAATTATACGGATCACCAGGTTTGTGGTGTTTACAGGTGTGTGTAAGTATTTTGAACCTAACATGTCAGTTTGTATTGAACGTAGAATTTCAGATGTCCAATGTGTGCTTGAAAAGTCTGGATTGATCAAGTCGTAGAATGGTTTACCCCGTTCTGCATAGTCTGGAACGTAAGTTTTGCTAAAATCTTGGAAACCCAATATAGATTGAAGTTTTTTCAATGTGTTAGGTGGTTGTAAAAGTGAACACTTCTCTAAGAAATGTGTTGCAAGGCTTCTACCTACACTTGACAGCTCTTGTCCCAAAACAGGACACTGAGATAAGCAATTTTTGATTTTGTGAAATTAAATTTGTAGCCATGTGAGCAGATCCCAAAACTATGAGATCTACTCTTGTCAAGTGTGTTAAGAGGTCATCATCTGTCAAGTACAGGTCATTGACATAGGAATTTGTAAAGTTTTGTAACTCGGGCTGAAAACTGCCCTGGGCTATTCTTATACCCCTGGGGCAATTGACAACTGTTTTGAGAACTTAAAGCACTGAATGCAGTCAAGTACCTTCTTTCAAGCGCGATATTTAGCAGAAAAATCAATTTGAGATGTCTAATGTGATTTTGTTTTTTTACACACTATATTGTTAATTAGTGCCACACTGTGCACGTTCTGTACAGCGAATGTGCTTGTAGCAGTGTTCAAATGTCTGTAATCAAAGACTAAACTATATAAATGGTCTTGTTTCATTACAGGAAACAAAGGATTATTCATAGGGGAGATGTAACTTTCTATTACCTCTTGGTATTCAAGTTGTGTGAGTATCTCTCTAACTTGTTTTTTAGCCTCGTGTTTGAGGGGGTATTGTTGTTGTGGTTGTAGGGTTGATCTCACAGATATGATGTGATAAGGATCCCACCCAACATGGTTACGCAAGGTGCGCTAAAGCCCACTCCTTGGCGTATGAATGTTTTATTGCATCTGAAACAAAGTCAGAGAAGGCAGGCAAAATTACTATTTGTCCTCTGGGGCAATCCATAGCTACCTCTAGTGGCCAATTCTTTTTCAGCCAAGAGGATATCATAGACGAATGACAAGTTCTCCCAACAGAGAACATTTACGGTACATTGCATATTACCCTCCATTTGAAGTTGCAATTCATATAATTGGCTGGGGACACTGACTCTCATATACGGTGTTTCCACCTGGATATCGTCCCTCGTTGCTATTGCTACCAGACACCCAATAGGACTTCAGTGAACTATAATGACTTCTGCTGCGCTGTCCAGCATGGTCATAGCCCACTCCCCACACAGGAGCAGCAGTGTCCTCAATATCCGTGGCATGCTTGAATTTAAGGCCAGCTATGTTATTATTTTTTAATTGAGGCTTGTACTGTTTAGGTTTGTCTTCCTGTTTTATTATAAAATGTGAAGAGCGCTGTGCGTCCTTCTTCAGTTGTATGTACTGCTCTGATCTGCGCTCTGATCCTCCTCCTCTCTCCGAGCATCTGTCAGGTGATTCCTGAAAGAAACGTGCATCAGAATCCAGATACGTATCAGGTGTCTTAATTGTATCACGGTTGCACATATTGTAGCGTTTTTCAGAGGACTCCTGTTCAGGAGATCTACTCCATGTTTTAGTCTTTTCTTTATTTTTCGAATCATCCCACTTTTTTTTTTTTTAAGTTTTAATAGCGCTGGCTAGACCCGGAGGTATCATAGCGCTTTACATGAGGAAGAACATTGTTTCAGAACATAGTTACACAGTTACATCTGTTGCTGGAGCGTAGTTACATGAGTTACAAAAACATAGCATAGGCATAAGGATAAACAAAGCAGGCAGGGGGAGAGAGGAACGGAATTGGGGAGGTAGACAAAGAATGAAGGAGGGAAGAGGTTGGGGAGGGGGTAGGAGACACAGCGTGGAGACGAGGAAGTAACAGTGTCTGACGTCCGGCTGGGTAGAGGACGGCTCCCAGTGGTAAAGGGATCATTCCCAGTCCTCCGTTATGTGTGATTCCCTTGTCGCTGTGGACTCTCGCAGAGGGGTCTCTGAGTCTCCAGGGCATAAATGCTGGATCCATCCCTAACAAGGGGAGTAGGAGTGCTTTGGACAGGAACAAAATAACCAAAAAGGGGAGAGTATAGAGGTAACGGATAGAACCTACCTCCAGTGAGATTATATATAAACAACGGGATTCTATCCTTTTTCTTACTTTTTAGATTTTAGTGTTTGCTCGTGATGTGTGACTCAAGCTTATTCCCAACGGAAGTCCGGGGAAAAAAAGCTCTATGTGTTTTTAAAATACCCCTCACACACTATGAATCCCATAGTGTCATGCTTCATCATTGAGGTCTTCCCGTCCCCCTACGGGGCGGGGCGTGCTTCGACCTATGACTACGTGGGAGCACTTGATAATGTGTTGATAGACTATAAGTGTGATAAGTGAAAGTGATTTGTGTGGTAGGGAAAAGGGATGTTAAAAATTCCCTGGCTAGTAGAAAAAATACAATTTATTCATATCTCTGGCTGGGAACGTTAAAAAGGGGAAGAAGAGAGTATGTGTGAGTAATTTTAACTCTCTACTCGGTCGACATGTTTCGTTAGCAGTCCCCTTCTGCTTAACTCATCAGGACCTATTGTGATCCCTACTACACTCTGAGATAATAGTTTATATATGTTATATGCCTATCATTTCACCATTAGCTGACCGCAAAAATAGGCTGGTCAACTGAAAAGAAAAATGTGTAGGAGGCTGAACTACCTCCTCAGAAAGGTTTACCAAGTTGGTCTCAGAGCAGCACGGAGGTCCTGGACGGATGAGGGAGTATCAGTGTATACTGTCAGAAATTACTAAAGAACCCTCCCCCACCCTGATGCCAGCTCATGTGGCACAGCGATAAAAAGCAAGTGTACCAACTTGATAAACCTTTCTGAGGAGGTTATTCAGACGAAGAAACGCCACTACCTCGGGAATCGGTACAACCTTTTCAATTTCATCTTGTTGAAGTCCACGCGAACCCACTTGGTGCAAGTTTCTCACTTTTCATAATATTCTTGCAAGTGGACCCGCGGGACCACGTCATGACTCTGCGATAACATAAATTTAAAGTCCTCTGATGAAGGGCAAGCCCCGAAATGCATTGGGCATACAAGAGAATGATTATGATTGAAATAATCTGAACATTGAAAAATTAAGCTTGAATAAAGAAGAAAAAATAAGAAGAACAAATTTGACTACATGAACTTTATTTTTTAATTGAAAGAACTTTATTGAATAATTATCCAGAGTGCTATCAGGTGACGTTGCCCACTGTTGGGATAACGCTTTCACAGGGTATTTTAAAAACACATAGTGCTTTTTTTCCCCGGACTTCCGTTGGGAATAAGCTTGAGTCACACATCACGAGCAAACACTAAAATCTAAAAAGTGCTTTGGACAAGGGCACACTTATGGAGGCCATTTTAGGGACAGTCGGGTTGGTAGAGAAAGACCTTCACTGTAGAAGGAGAAATGTGAGTTGGGTCATTGGTTAAGTGTTTCTGCGTTATAGCTGCCAGGGGGAGAGACGGCAGCCATGATAGGATCAGGCGAGGAGCCTCTGGTATCCCTCTCGGTTGCGTGTGACGCTAAACGAGGACTTCCTTTAAGGCCTGAGCTGTTGCTTCTATTTCAAACAATTTTGTGGCCTTTAGGCTGTAGATGCTAAAGGGGCCTCCCTTTAGGGAGGTCTTAGGGTGATTGTTTTTGTCCCCTGGCGACGATCTTCTGCAGACGCTATTTTGGGGTCAGGCACGTTTCACAAAAAAGGCTCAAGGAGAGTATTGATTTCAATTGCCCTAAGAGTCTAAAGGATGACACAGTGCACTATCCCGCAGTCCTCCATGAGAGAATATGCCAAAAAAAACATTTAAAGATAAAGTCCGAGGGACCCACAGGGACCGATGATCTTCATCCAAAGTTCTTCCTCTTCTCAGTAGAAGACACTGATGCCTGCTTCCAGTTATCCTTTCAGAATTACCCTTAATTTGTGGTTAACTAAGTCTGTCTCCCCAAATTATCTCTACCTATTGTTGCATATGCTATCTCAATAATTTTACTTACTTCGCACTCCAGGTCTTCCGGAGCTACATTCATAAAGCGCTGGTGTATAGCCAGCGCTGCTGCTTTCCCTTTAATGGTACTTAACATTATGACAGATACTGTGACAAAATTGCCCATCATTTTCATCCCTAAATCCAGGGTAGGGGCTGCCCCGTACTCATTTTGGATCTGTTTAAGCACCTCCGGCAAAACAGCTAATGAGGGTGTACCATATGTTCTGGTATACACTGCAGCACAGAACGTACCCCAAGTGGTGAGGTCTTCCACTAAGGGAGCCATCCCCATTGGCAAGTATATGTGAGAAGTCTATGTATGTTTTTCTTGGGGGTTGTATGGGGAAACCCTGTTTCAAGCTGATTTTTTTTGTGCAATTCAGAATTGAATCTCCTCCCGTCTAACGGGAATTTTACCCATGACTGCATTGATGGTTTCTGGACTAATCCTAGGTGTAGCCAATCGTAGATTTGCAGCTTGAGCAGCCCTTGCAGGATTTACTGTCATTGTCCATGACGACTTGTGTCAAACATCTGAATATTTTGACTTGATCTGTGTACAGTGTACGTAGTTCTGCTGCTGTCAGATGTACTATATCTGGATATGGTGTGTAACCGACTAAGACTGGCCATGTTGCTCCCTCATTGCTGAAGGGATCCTCACACAAAATTCCACATTCCAGGGAGAATGCTCTGGAATGTGGAATGTAGTAACAAGGACATCACCACACCTAATCTAACATCATTTGTTGTGTGTGGTAGGGCGCATTCAGCCAATTTCGGTCTTCTTGCTATGATAGTGGTATTTCTAGGGCTTCGTAAGGTGTGCAGTTAGGTGCTGCCGCTACAGTGTAAGCATGAAAAAGTCTTGAGTTTATATTTACTGCTGGCAATGTAACCCATGAATAGAATACCTATATGCTTTGTGTGCCTCCACCATGAAGGTCACGTCTCTACCCATAAGGGGCAGTCGGTGTTGTTCTAACATTTGTGTAACCGCAGGTCTGCAGTTTATCGTTATGTTAACTGGTGCTGTGTTAGCCATTACAATTTGTATTCACAACATGCACCCTTGTGAATTAGGCGACATCAGGTGACTTAATTCAGGAATGTTGTTGTACAAAGCACTTTTGTTTTCAATCGACCTGATATTTAATTTCCACCAGGTGAGCCTTCATTTCTTTTTCTCCAACATGAGGATATTCCCCTAACATCCTAGGGACATTTCACATTGACTTTGAGTGCTCCGTCATTCTATAGAGAAGAAACACAGTTGTTTTTATGTTTCATTTCATTCATGTTTTCTTACATATAATTAGCAAGATTCAAGACATGACTTTTTGTATTTATAACTCTCACCCTTGTAAATTACAGTTTCACACTTGTGAGTGGGAACTTGGTAGCATTGTTAAAACTCATGTTTGGTGAGCTTTATTGTTACAATAACATCTCTAGTATGATTTATGTGGTAATTGTTCATGACAATAAGATAGTAATCATAACAACCGCAATGCTAGAGACACCTTTCTATATGTGAAATTAACTTTGATCCTTTGTTTGTTTTGTTGATGGTTACAACTTTACAATTAAAATGTTCTTTTAGAATTATTGTTCCCTGATAAAGGGCTGGATGGCCTGAAATGCACTGGGATTTGTTGAGATCTGTTACATATTGAATGACACGACATGATGGCAATTGTAATCAAAGATAACAGAAAAAATAAATGAATTAATTCAACCTGCTGGAATACATGAGCTTTATTTCTCGTATAAAGTATGAAGCTTGAGTCAAGTGAAACTGGAACCAATTTCTTTCTTTGAGGAACGTTTGGATGCAGAGAGGGGACACTCTTCCCAGACAGGGACAGTGCTGCACGTGTATCCTTGTGCTTAAAAGCGCACAAGCCCTGATTCAAGCTGATATACTTTCCATGAATGGGAGGAGGGTCCTGCAAGTGACAGTACGAACCGGAAATAGTGAAAACATTGAAATGGACCTTCACTGTGCGTGCACTATTTATACATCTTAAACTTTACATTTCAAAACACTGATCTCTTGCTCCATAATGCGAGAACCCTTAGTAGTCGAGGTAAGTGATGCAGACCTTGTACAATTTGCACGTTTTATTGATACAATTCCGCATTTACTTTTTCCAGGTGTGGTTCTGTAGTTTTGTTTTTCGAGGAACCTCTGACCATTGTATAGAGCATCCAGTGAACTGAGTCACGTCTGGGTGAGTTTAGACTCTGGGTGGGTATATATGACGGGCACGATTTACAGATCATAGGAGTTTCTCACAGCCTCGTGTCAATGGGTCATAAAAGAGTTGCTCATCCAATTCTTGGCTTCTGCTTAGCACACTAATCGGTGGTTATGGTTAAATATGTGGCAATCAATTACCATTGCAGGTTAAAATGTGTGTACAAATACTGCTGTGAAAATGCTTATGATGTCGAAGGAAAAGAAAATGCAGCGTTTCTGTGTACGCTCATTTGTATGATGTTGAATACTACTAACAAGCAGTGGTGAAGCCAAATGGTTTGACGTGTTTTATATGCATGTGCTCCTTCTGTTATATATTTGCGATCCCTAACAGAAAACACTGTACATGCATAGTGTTACATTTCTTATTTTACGTAAATACATTATTTATACATACATTAGTGTATTCCTTTAAGGCATGAGACTTGTTATGTTTCTGTATTGGTTCTTGATTCTAAACAGAACTATGCTATTGTAGTATTCTGTACTTGGAAGGCAGTTGTATCCTGCTGCTGTCCTGACAGGATCTTTGCTGTGCTGATTCTCAATAAACCTTTGGAAATCATTTGGATTTAATTCTTACAAATGTTGGCGACGAGGACCAACTTTACTCCTGCCATCATCAGCACAGGAGCGGAGTAATATTTGAACCCATTGGAAATTTCGATTTTTTTCATCCTATTTCATATTCATAAGGATTGCTTCACAATTCAAGGTACTGTTCAATTATATGGTGACTACTACGCTATTGATTTCTACAATTTACATTGTTTTGTGACTTTTTGGAGCGTTGTTATTATTTGGAAACATTGTTACTTTCATTGATCATCTCAACGCTGGATTTACTTTTCCCCGTGTGGAAAATTCTTCTGCCAATTTAATTTTTTATTCTTTTATTATTAATATAGAGCTTGTGCCTGCGCTGTTCGTTTTACCTGCAATCTGCGGACCTCTTAAATTTGGCGTTTTCCTAGCGCGCTATTTCAAGTGCAGAGCTGTGCATCATTTGAATTCCCCGGCGTTGCTGTTTGTCCCTGCGCCATTACTCACACGCGCTGCTTCTTCAAGACGTACTTGACTCCCGGCTGACGGCGCTGATGTCATCGCGCCTAGCCGAGTAAGCACGTCACAACAAAGACGCCGCATATCACGCTGCTGGCATTCTGTTACCTAGCAACGCGCTTAATTACACGGAAGAGTTTCTTCGTCAATTTTTATTGCGTTTGGCTACACGGAAGCATTTCAATGAATTGCTGGGTGAATTTGAAAAGGCATTTTATTATTTTTCAGTGTTTGGGTAAACTTCAAAGCGCTGATTCGCCCATATGCAAGCTTTTATTCATTTTCAGTGGGTGTAGTGAATTTCTAAACGTTGAATCCAGTGGAACTTCATTTCATTCAGTGGTATTTAAAAACATTCAATTCAATTTTGATTATAGTGAAACATATATATTAATATTTTAGTCATTTTGATTATCCATTTCTTCATTTTTGTTTATTTATTTATTTTAAAAATGCAATTTGATCCTCCAGCTAAATTTTTATAAAGCAAAGGTGATCCTCCCATGCCATGGTCTAGATGGAAAGAAGATTTTTTTAATTATATGAAGGCCATTGATGGGGAGCGAATGGGTGCTGAAAGAAAAAAAAGTATTTTACTCCACTGTCTTGGTTCGGAGGGTCAAGAAATTTTCAGAACTTTACCACAGAGTGCTCCACGTCCTGGTGAGGGTGATGTCTTGAATGTTTATGTTAAAGCATTATCTAGACTTGAAAAAAGATTTAAACCAACTGCTAACATCGCTTTGAACAGGTTTAAATTTTACACCAGAGCACAGAAAATTGATGAATCTTTTGATGATTTTCTTACTGCTTTAAGATCTTTGAGTCTACATTGTAACTTTGGGATGATGTGTGACGAAATGCTTGGAGACCAAATCATCGTCCACGTTAAAAATAAAAAGATCCAGGAAAAACTCTGGTGCATGGGAGATCCCAATTTGGAAGAAACAATTGCTGTAGCCAAATCCACTGAAATGTCAGAAAAGTGGATGGATGTTGTCGATTTTAATACTAACAAATCTACTGAAGAAGTTTGTATTGTAAAACCTAAATTTGACTATAGGGGTTCTAATTTTTCTCAAGGAAAAAACAAAAGCAACTTTAATAACTTTACTTACAAAAGACAAGATAACTATAACAAAGTTTTTTCTTGCTTTAGGTGTGGTAGTAAATCACATATTGCTTCTTTTCAAGGTTGTCCAGCTGTTAACAAGGAGTGTAAGATTTGTGGAAGAATAGGAACTTTTAGCAATGTTTGTAGAGATAGGCGTAACAACCAAACACGTGTTCCTTCCAACAATTTAGACCCCACAAAGTTATCGAGTATTAGTAATGGTACAGAAATTTGTCAAATGCAGGAGTCCAACAAAGGATTTGTTGTTTCCATTATACAAAGAAGTTGTGTTGTCATAGGAAGTATGAGATCTCCCAAATGTTCCTTTTACGTTTTACATAAGGAAATAGAACTCATGGTGGATTTGGGATCACCGTGGACAATTATCAATAGAGAATATTTTAATGAGAAATTATTGGATGCATATGATATTACAAGTCTGCTACCATCAGACATCATTGCTGAAAGTTTTAAAGGATCTATCATTGATGTTGAGGGTTTCTTAAAGGTACCTCTAACCTTTAAAGTAGATCTGCCATGATTAAGTTATACATTGCTGTCAAGGGTGTCAATGTTCTTGGTTGGCGTGATCAATATGAGTTAGGGATTATTCTAAATCCACGTTCCAAAGATCCAGTTTCCCTATGCAGTGAGATAGATATGGTAAGTACTACAAGTCATGATTGGATGGTAAAAGAAGATAAAAAGGAGGACATAGAGTTTTGGAGCCATAAATATAACAACGTTTTCTGTGATGATCTGAGCAAACTAAAGAATTTGGCGCATAGAATTGTTTTGAAAGATAATGCACTGCCGGTTAAACAAAAATTGAGAGGTGTTCCTCTCAATGTTAGAGATGAGTTGAAGGAAATGTTGAATGATCTTCTTAAAGAAAATATTATAGAACCTATTGAGTCTTCGGAATGGGTGTCCCCCATTGTCCTTGTAAGAAAACCTGATCAAAAATTACGCGTGTGTATTGATTTAAGAGCGTTAAATGCTAATATCATAATTGATTGTCACCCCCTTCCCAATATTAATGAGCTGGTTTCCCTATTTGATGGTGCGCAAATATTTTCCACCCTTTATCTCAGATCAGCGTACCATCAAATTGAGCTAACTGAGGAGTCAAAGAAATACACCGCAATTATCACACCTATGGGGCTTTTCCAGTATAAAAGGATGCCATTTGGGCTGGCCTCAGCTGCCTCTGTCTTTCAGAGGGTGATGTTCCAAATTTTTAGAGACTTGGATTCGTTTGTCAAATGCTTCCAAGATGATATTTTAGTTTTTTCTAAAAATGAACAGGAACATGAATCACACTTAGATCAAGTATGCAAAAGACTGGAGAATAGTGGACTCACTTTGAAGGCACATACGTGTAAGCTTTTCTGTGAATCAGTTGAGTACTTGGGACATACGTTGTCAGGTGAGGGTTTGGTTCCAAAGCAGTCTAATGTAGATGCCATTCTTAAAGCTCCAGCCCCAGTTAACAAAGATCAGTTTTTGTCTTTTTCAGGAATGTGCGAATATTACAGTAAATTCGTAGAAAATTTCCCAACCAAAATGGAGCCATTAAGAAAACTATTAAGGCACAAGGCTATGTTTGACTGGAAGGATTAACAAGATAAGGCTTTTATGGATATCAAAAATGATATTGTAAATGCTCCTACCTTGAAACCGTTTAGAATGGGTTACAAGTGTATCATAACTACTGACGCCAGCTTATATGGGCTTGGTTCTGTTCTTTCCCAACGAGATGGTAATGTTGAGTGGAATGTTTCTTTTTCATCCAGAACACGCAATGAAACTGAGCGCAGGTATGCGGTCATTGAGAAAGAGTTGCTTGCATGTGTGTGGGCGGTGGAACATTTTAGAATTTATGTTTGGGGAAGCAGTTTTGTTCTTAGAACAGATCATAAGCCTTTAATAAACATATTGTCAGTTGGTGGAGGTTGGAACTCCACGGCAAGAATTGCACTTCTGGCATCTAAATGGCAGGAGTACTATTTCACTGTGGAGTATATTCCTGGATAAAAAATGTGACTGCGGATTTCTTGTCACGTCTTCCATGCGAAGATTGCAAGGACAAATTGAATATAGTTAAAGATGTTGATTTTGTGTTGAAAATTGCTGATGTAATTCCGGTCCAATACCAGGATATCACTGAACTAAAGTGGAAAGAGTCCCAAGATGCAGATGATATGTATGTTCATCTCAAGAAATATGTGCTGGAAGGCTGGCCTAGCAAAAATAGTATTAGTTCAGAATTGCTACCGTTTTTTCATGTGGCTGATGAATTAGTGTGTGAAGGTGATTTTTTGTTTAAATCTGGGAAGTGTATTCCACCTTATGGTGTGCGAGAGTTGATTTTAAAATTGGCACATAAAACACATCCCGGTATTTCCTCAATGAAACGTTTGATAAGATTGTATTTTTGGTGGCCAGGAATAGACAGGTTTATTGATCGCACGGTCAGGGAATGTAATGATTGTTGTGATAGTGATAAGATGTTAAAAGTTCATGTTCCGCCACTCAAACCTTTTGAATGGCCTTAGGTCCCATGGAATAGGATTGCTTTTGATATCTCTAGTCCCTTTTCTATTTTACCTGAAACCTCACGTTTTGCACTTGTCATCATTGATTATCACTCGAAATGGCCGGAAGTCAAGTTTGTCGCTAAGGCTACTACGAATGCAGTGATTCGTTTTTTTAGAGAGGTTTTTGCACGAGAGGGATGTCCTACTACTTTAATTTCGGATAATGGAGTACAATTGGTTTCTGCAGAGATGGAGAATTTCTTAAAGAGTTGTCAGATTAAACATATTCGCACATCTCTTTATGAACATCACGAGAATGGACAGGTTGAGCGCTTTAACCGGGTGTTGAAGAGTTTTGTAGCTGATGCAGTTAAGGGAAAAGGAGATTGGTTGAATGTAATTAGAGAAAAATTGTGGACTTATAGGATCACATTGTGTGACATCGTAGCGCTTGCTGCCTGATATCGTAGCACTGGCTGCCAATTGTTGTGCTTTTGCTCATTGGGCTGACTGCCGTTGTTGTCGCCTGCAGAGTTATTTGTGCATTGTTGTGCCGCTACCACTGCCCAGATCGTGGCATAGTTCCGGTGGTGCCCCTGTTCCGCTTTTTGTTTGTGCCGCCATTTGCTTGTTGACTCCTGGCCCGTCCCTCCTCCCTGCTCCCGCCTCCCAGCTGCTCCTCCCTCCCACTGAGAGATAAGGCTTGTCCCTTCTGGTCTAGCGCTGTGACCGTCTCGGATTGCTCTGAAGAGGTCGCTCCCCACGCTCCCTGACCATCCTTGCAGCCTGGTATCGTAGCGCTTGCCGCTAACTCTTTGCCTGGAACATTGCCTGACATCGTAGCGCTTGCTGCCTGTTATCGTAGCGCTTGCTGCTAATTCATTGCCTGTGACATTGTGTGACATCGTAGCGCTTGCTGCCTGATATCGTAGCGCTGGCTGCCAATTGTTGTGCTTTTGCTCATTGGGCTGACTGCCGTTGTTGCGCTGCTCGCATCGCCTGTAGAGTTATTTGTGCATTGTTGTGCTGCTACCACTGCCCAGATCGTGGCATAGTTCCGGTGGTGCCCCTGTTCCGCTTTTTGTTTGTGCCGCCATTTGCTTGTTGACTCCTGGCCCGTCCCTCCTTCCCGCTCCCTCCTCCCAGCTGCTCCTCCATCGCTCCGCCCCCCTCCACTACCCACTTATGACAGATGCCTTTGCGCGCAGCGGACGCGCCCTATGCGCGCCGAAGGTGCGCCAAAGGTAAGCCTGTCTACGCCCGTCCGCGCCTGGACCGCGCCCAGCACCAGACCCCCTGCCCCCCGCAAAACCCATACCACCCGCATTACATACGACACCGCAACCCTCTCATCCCTTAACCCCGGCCGACTCCCAAACTGCTATCTAGCCGCGCCTGGACACACCCATGGACCCTTCACCTGCCACTCCTGCAAGTACGACTGCATCAGGACCCACACCAATTCCACGAACTACAAACAGAGCTCCGACACTAACCACCTAAAGTGCATCCTGCTCAACACCCGCTCGGTCCACAGACACTCCATTGAACTCTGGAACCTACTCGACACCACATCGCCGGACGTCGCCTTCCTTACAGAAACCTGGATGAACGCCTCATCAGCACCCGACATCGCCATAGCCATCCCGGACGCCTACAAGATCATCCGAAAAGATCGCACCAACCAAACAGAAGGAGGCATCGCTATCGTCCATAAGAACACCATCCGCATCACGACCAGTTCCGACGATAACCTCACTTCCGCCGAACACCTTCACTTCCAGATTCACACCGACCCCAAAACCGCACTCAGAGGCACCCTCATCTACAGACCACCAGGACCCCGCACACAATTCAGCGAAGACATCACTTACTTCATCAGCCCACACGCCCTCCCCTCCGAGAACTACATTCTACTGGGAGACCTCAACTTCCACCTGGAAAAGAAAAACGACAGCAACACCACCACCCTCCTAGACAACCTGGCCAATCTCGGACTCAAACAACTTGTTGACACCCCCACCCACCTTGCCGGACACACGCTCAACCCTATCTTCACCTCCAGCAAACACATCTCCTTCGATCACACCACAGCTCTCCACTGGACGGACCACAGCTGCGTTCACTTCTACTACAAAAAGACCACGACCCACAACCCCCCACAACCTATTCCTCGAAGAAATTGGAACAAAATCACCACCGACCAGCTCTTCACATCGCTTCACCAAAACCCCCCTGCCAAATCATCGGACCCAAACCAAGCAGCCACTAACCTCACACAATGGATCACCCACAGCGCCCCCTTTAATGAACAGCAACAAAAGAATTATGCAAGACGTAAGCATAGTAATAGCATAAATAGGCATAGGAGTAATATTGCTGCCAAAACACTTAAAAGGACAAGTAAAGCAGTTAGAGGAAAATCATGCAATAAATCCATAGGAGTGAAAACATTGCATTAATTTACAAAAATGACATAACACGCCTCTTCCCCTTTTTACGGAGAAAATGAAGAATAGTAATAGTAAATGCAAAACGCAAAACAATAATTTCAATAAAAGATAGATCCTGTAACAAAGTTCTGAAGAAGAAATAGAAAAGATCAAGAAATTCACAAAAATGAGAAAAGAATGTGAGAAAAGGGGTATTTCCCACTATACGTGCAGCAAGACTAAAACAAACCAAGAACAAAAACAAGAACTTGACATCAGGGTTACCAGCAAGACACACCAGTTGGCCAGGCTAGCATGAAGATGATAAACAGTGAGCGTCAACTAATGAAAAGAATTAGCGCAGCAATGAGAAGGATAAGGAAAAGCACTCCCAAACGAGAGACACTTAGAAGGACTCTCTTACTCACACACAAGGAAAAGGTTGGATATGAAACAACACATAGTCCCTTTAGGACGGAAACTAGAGAGAAGTAAAACATGAGTAAAAGAGGGGCAGAAACAACACCCTGTTGAACTTTGAACATAAGTCCAACGTGACAGTAACCGAGTGTGAAATCACGGACAGGTACCATGTGAAAAAGTGAAAAACACACACTGCCCGAAAATCAAAGCAGTAGATTCTACACTCAGTGGATATGTAAACCCAGCACCGTAAAGTAACAAGTAGAAACACTGCGGGTGATATTTCCACGCACAAGTGAATATCACATTGCCAGTAGGCTATCTAAATGTATACCTCCAATTGACATATCCACGCACAAGTGGAATATTGCATAGCCAGTAGGCTATCATAATGTATACTTAAATCAATGAACGTCCCCTTACTAAAACTTGCAAACAAAGCGCTGTAAGGAATCATGAAAAAACAAAATAGGTGACAAATCCACTTACCGGTGGAAGGTCACATAGCCAAAAGGCTATTACAACATAAACCTTGTAGAACAATATAAGTGACAAATCCACGTACCAGTGGAAACCACATAGCCAGAAGGCTGTTACGACATAAACCTTTAACTAAACCAAGCACAGTAAATTTGAACAGGTGGAGACACTAAAGAGAATCTCTTTCAGAAACAGTGAAAAGCCCACCTATGAAATAAACAAGATGTGCATTATCAAGAAGAAAGTAAGAAAATGAAAGACAGGTACTTTAACTGCGCCAATAGGATACATTAAAAAAGGCATGAGTTTCATTATGCACATGCTAAACTAGAATTTCCATAGTGACAGGAAATGAATTAATAAAAATTCCCATCTGGAAACCTGTATTCAAATTAATTCCCAAAACTGAGAAATACATGCTAGAAATAAAAGAACTATGTTGATGTATAACATGCCCATTAGATGGTGCTCTAAGCACAGTATAAATAACATAGGTAGTTCTCACTACATTGAATGAGAAACCACTTTAAATATAACTTTCATAACTTCGCCGTACAGATGACAGTCTAAAGCCTTGATGTATGACCCAGTACTCCTTCAGTATTGCCTTTTTATGGAGTGCAACCTTTGTTTACCTCGTTTGATGGCTAAATATAGAATGTACCTCCAACAGATCAGGCACAAGGTGAAACGGCAGTAACGCAGTGCTGCACGACTACTACATTCAAATTAACTTTATTGTACCCCAGATGGAAACGTGGATGGCATATAGAGAAACTCTTGAAATAAACCATTGTCAATCCTAAAATGGCCACATGTTAGTCACGTCAAGCCGGGTGTCTCAAGATGCGCAGATGCTCCCAAACGTTGTGAATTAGTCAAAAGCCTCATAATCGAAAATGTGTCATAGTAGATCCGAGGAAGCATCACTGGACCGCAGAGAAGTTCTGAAGCTGATATTGAAACATGCTTGACACGCTCAGAGCACACGCGCTAGGCACAGCTCGAGCTCCATTTAAAGACAAGCATTTGCAATGCAATAGGTCTCGCAGCATTAAAGTTTGAGTTATTGGCATTGTATATGACAATGGGTTGAATTAAATTTTTAGCTAAGTCTGTATTGGTGTTACTAAAGGTTCAAGTCCACAAGGCTTAGTACCTCCCATCGACAAGCAGCCATCTTTTTTTCAAAGCCACACTTGCAGCTTAATGCACTGCCTTCAGTTTCCCAAAACATAATGGGTGGGTTATTTTGTGTGAATGTGTGTGTGCTGTATGTCTAAATGATAGGAGAGTGTATGCGTGTGTGTGTGTGTGGACTGTGAGTGTGTGTAAGTGATAGGAGTGTGTGTGTGTGCTGTATGTATAAGTGAAAGGAGTGTGTTAAATGGCCATTTCTGTTGCATTTTGCTTGTGCGTTCCAGCCACTTCGCGGGGCGGACAGCGCTGTATGAAGAGTAGTTTATTTGCCCAGATGAATACTCGAAGGGCAAGTCTCCCAAGAGTGACCTACGTGAGTGAACACAGCCTGAAAAACGACGCAGCTAATGTCGCTGTGTCACCTGTGGGACAGGTGCATAAATGGAGCTGTGAGCAGTGCTTGAAATTGAAAAAGTGCCGGTACTCTCTAATTAAAAGTATTACGATCCCCGTGAGAAGTGCAGGTACTCTCCTTCTCAACATAAAAAGCATCGGTACTCAGTACCGGCCCACCTAAAGTACTGCCTGTGAGTGGTTGTGTACTGAAGAGTATGAACCGCGCGCTGTGTTCACGTGCTGCGTAGGATGGACACAGCTGTCCACCGATAAGGGACAGATTGGGCTGTAACGATCTCTCCTGTGCGCACGTGCCAAAAACGGGCTCCTCTCCCCCACGGCTCTTGTTTTCAGCTCTGCCTGTACAGCTTTGCGTTGGAAAGTTTAAATAAATGTTACACTTTAAAAGGACCTTTGCGTTTTCCGTGACTGTGGTCCGAATGAGTCTATTTAAATCTTTATGGAAAAATATGCTGCCCTTGAAATACAAATACTGGTTTAGCAGCCTTTGGATTCTGAATACGAACAGAGGATCTGAATAAGGAAGAGCAGAATTTAAAATCCGTGAATGGCTAGCAGTCTGCACACCAAGACTTTAAAAAATGCTTCCTAAAATGTGCTGTTCATTTTTCCTGCTGAGGCGAAGTGTTGAGCTCCGTGTGTGCCCTGCAAGGGGTTAACAGTCAGCAAACAGATCTCATGAGGGGCGGACCTTCGAGTCCGTGACGGCGCCCTCGAGCACACACTAAACAGTACCTGGGTCCGGGATGCCGCGGACAATGCGGGGAACAGCTGTGGACCGGCAGGGCTCAGCAGAGGCCCGGAGGTAGGTCCGGCTCGTGGCAGCGTTGAAGAGATGCGGCGCTGGAGCGGGGCCTCCGAGGGGCTCTGCGGGCCGTCGGGGGTGCTGTCTGTTGTCCGGGCGTAGGCGGGGCTCCTGGGGAAATCTGGCGGCTCTCCTCCGGTGGGGCTCTGTCCGGCCCGTGAAGGCGTCTCTAGCTGAGGCGTTACGGGCGGGGCGCCCACGTGTGTGTCTGTGTGCGAGGGAGGGGTGGGGGGGCAGCACTCGTGTGTCTGTGTGCGTGCGCGTGTGTATGTGTGTGGGGGGGGAATCTCTCTGTATGTATGTGGCCGCTTGTGTGTGTATGCGCATGCGTGTGTGCTTCCTAGGAGACAGCGCCTGGCCGCAGCGCTCGTTCGCGTGCGCGTGTCACTTTCAAATCGCCTCCAAGGCGATGCGCGCGGCCAGGACTGTCTCCTGGGAAGCACACATGCCGACAAAAGGGGCTCGGCGGAGACGCGCTTCGCGCGGCTAGCCGAGACCTAAAAAAACGGTGGGTTAACTGCCGTTATTGAGGAAAAGTCTCAAGAGCTCTTAAAAAATAATAAACAACAAATGCCTCACATAGCAGAACGTAGTAGAAAAGCTTGTGTTCAACACCTGTCCACGCTGTTAACGAGCTGTAACAATGCGTCTAACAACAAATCCATTTATCTCTGTTATTGTAGAATATGACGATAACCACTGTGTGTCCCTATATTGGTCCCAGTTACGAGACCACGCTGAGACAGCCACACAAAAGGGTTGATAAATAAAACGCTTTTGTGCATCACTCGTTTCCTTCAGCACCCTGCACAATGGTAGTAATTAATATAGCGTCCTAACAAAGATTCCATGTAGAGATCGTTGTAGGCAAGCTGAACACAGTAGCACAAGTTAGTAGGAGAGGAACACCTCTTCAAGACAGCAGGTCAGGGATGTAGCAGTATCTGCTGGCCCTCTTCAGATGTGGGCGACTGGTGTTGCAGGAAATGGCAGATAGAAGGTCAGCATGTAGGAACTGCAGGTAGAAACTAGCAAATAACAGTTGTGGGCGACAGATGGGGGGCTCCAGGGTGCTATGTTTCTTTAAAATCCTTAGCTTAAAGTTTCAGTAGATTCCTGTAGTTACCTTGTAGCTACTTCAGATTTTAAAATTTGTAATCCATGAGTAGGTACACGTAGATTCTTTCCAGATCGTCGCCAAATGTAATAAGTCCATGTAGTCGAGGTGTAGTATAAAGATATATGCTTTATTGATACCGTTCTTAGTTGTAGGTAAGTATCAAGCATAGGCATGGTCGTCCACAGAGGGGGGCAAGGAGGGGTGCATGCCCCCCCTGGATTGCCGGTGCGTCCAGTACAGGCCGTACTGGTGGTGCTGCCGTCAGCGCTACTAACTGAACCACAAAGCTGTCAGCGCACTGTGTGTGCAGCTTGCAGGCAGGCTCAGCGCTCTCAGGGCAGGCTGCTCATGCAGAGATGAGGTTACAATGTAACTAATTCACCCTCGCGGGCGCGGTTGCACAGGTCGTTTCAACGGAGTGCTCACACCACGCATAACTGTTTGCTTGAGCCGAAATTGTAAAGTACCACGTCACCCAGGACCTGTGTGCCACCAAAGTGATGGTGCCTGTACCGACACTGCAGTGAGCCCAACAGCACTGAGGCCATTATCAAAATGCTGCACTGGCACTGTCCTTGACTCGAGGCCTGGACCGCGGCCGGCGCTTATGCAGGGAAAGTAACCGTGGCAGGCTGGCCCATCAGTCCAAGTCGTTGCGGCTACCAGGCGCAGGAGCAGGCTCGGTGACAGCAGCTGCTGCAAAAGTAAGTGTCTGGTTACCAAACATAGTTGCTTATACTACTGCTCAGCTGTTTAGTGCGGTTAGTCACCGAAATTTAGAAATACCTTATTTTTGGGCGGCTCAGCATTAAACTCATTTTTCTGGAGTGAGGCTGAGCTGCAGTAAAGACAGCCCAATGACCGACACTGCCAGGATTGTTTCCTCTTCACCGCAGTCTCCCTTCTCTGGACTCCCCTCCCCCCACACCAGTCCTTCTCTCCTGTCGCATGGTTCTTGGGGTGGCCTTGTACACGGCACCAGCGAGGCCACAAGTTCCACGCCGTGTTCTCCACAGCCGAGGACCGAGTTGACCGCTGCAGAAAGTTCAGGGAAGGAGGCCTTTCAAAAGCCGGGAGATAATCCCAGGGGATGCAGAATTTGCAGACGTTTCAAATCGTACCTAAAAGATCAGCAGACAAAAGACTGTAACAGGGGAGCCCAATCTCGGGAAGGGGTGAGTCGTGGAGCCCTTAACACAGAGCACCTGGTAAGGCCAAACCTCCCAGAGAGTGAGGACAAATCATACATGAGGGAGGGACACCCTGAACTAGGGAGACATGGACTGTCAACTCTTGAAAATGAGGTAAGAGGCAGTGCCTAATTTCAAAAATAATAATAAGCATGGGGGTCCAAAGGTTTCTTAGGGACCCACGGCAGGAGCAACATAAAAGCTGGGGTGCCTAGACTTGTGGATAACTAATGCAATTTTTCCATCACCCCCACACTGCTGTTCTCTTTAGCTTTATTCTCCTACATGTTCTTTTTCGTCCATGTTGCCCCTTTTTTACTCTTTTCCTATTTCTTCTTCTTTTTCCTTTCTCTGCCTTTATCTCTCTTATTCCGGGTAAAGTCTGAATAATGAAAAATGTGTCCCATTCTGTTAATAAATAGCGCAAGACACCACCACCTGCACACATGAGGCACTGGAGATGTAGGACGTCAGCCAGATCGATAGTCAGCCCCTCCTTGTCAGCAGGACACCATGTTTACAATCGTTTCGTTTTAGGTATCTTTGTTTTCAAGTATATTTATACAAAGTGGTCCACTGAGGCATATCAAGACCACAACTCCCAGAATGCGCAGAGTAGTTCACTATAGCTGCCAATGTTTCGGATTGCTATGTCTGATAGTTTCATAATTTCAATGTAATTATGAGTCAGCCACCGCAGACGTTTGCACCAGTTTTAAGATCTTCTTAGAGTTTTTCATTTCTCAAATCGGTCTAATTTTTTATATTTATATGTTTCCCTCGTCTTCATTGCTTGAATTTTGCATACAAGAAAGTGTCACTCATACTCGTTGAAACGTCACTCATAATTACACTGTAATTATGAAAATGTCACACATAGCAATCTGAAAGCCTGGCAGCTATGAACGCTGGTAGTGGCACTCCATTAGCCCAGTGACACACTGGGCTGCAGGAGTGCCCGATGTTACCAAAAATAATGGGGCCCGGCCCGCAAGTTGTGGCCCGCACTGGTGATGGCTGAACCTAGTGGCGTGCTGTGGTGCTGTGCGGGAGGCAGTCGCAGGCGGCCAGGCGCCATTCCTTTTTATAACACACTAACACTGCACTCCAGCAGCCCAGTCAGTGACACTGTGCTGCAGGAGTGTGCGCGAGCGCGATCAATGTTACCAAAATAATGGCGCCTGCCCGGCCGTAACGAGTCCCGCCAGGCGGTGCGGGTCGCAGTCAGTGCCATTTTGCGAAGGTAGTGCCAGCCAATGGCAGCCATGCGACGGGGTCACTCAATGCGAGAGTCATGTCATTGGTAGCTGAGCCCTATGCTACTACCAATGGAATTTAGCATATCTCTCAGCTACCAATGACCATGGCCTGCACCCAGCTGCAGGTTTAACAGCCACCAGGAGGCTCAGGCGGTATTTGCAGGCAGCATGGGCATTTCTAGTCAGTCCAGTCCATGAGATGGATAACTACACACCAGACAATTTGCTATAATTTGTTTGACTTCATCGCCTATAGCAGAGGTAGTCAAACTGTGGGGCACGCCCCCCTGGGGGTCCGTGGCTGCATTCCCAATGTCTCAGTAAACACTTGTAAATGAAGATGGCCTGAAATGCGTTTTTGCGTTTCCAGGCTGCCTTCATTTACATGAAGTACTGCCATTGTTTAGCCCATCAATTTCATTCTCATGCAGAGGCACAACAAGGTCCTCAATAACAATTCAGGGATCCATAACGCCAAAATCGAATGGGACTTTGAAAACTGTTCAGATATGAGGAGCGCTCTCCAATGGAGGGACGCCCGTAAATTCTGGCAAATTGTCCAACATGGGTCAGCTGAACCTACCAAAGCGGTCGAGGCTAATATTGCACCGTCCGTTTGGATAGAACATTTTGCTTCTCTCTATAGAGCGGCCGATGTGGATCATATGGTAACCATGGAAGTTCCTGAGGGTACAGATCCTGCCCTGGATGTAGCCCCTATGGGTATGTTTACACTGGGAGAGGTCAGCGCAGCAATTCTGGGTCTGTCAGCTGATAAGGCCCCGGGGTTGGACAAACTTCCCGGGGACCTGTTCAAGCATGAGGTTGACATTTGGGCACCGTATCTCCAGGTGTTTTTTAACGCCATCCTTGAGGGTATGTCACCCCCCGCCACATGGCTGGGGGCTGAGATAGTCCCAATATTTAAGAAAGGGTGTCCATTGCTCCCAGTCAATTATAGGCCGATTAGTCTCCTGGATGTAACACAGAAATTGTTTTCCCGTCTGGTCCTTGACCGTGTACTGAAATGGGCCGAAGAAAATGAAATATTGAGCCCGTTCCAAGCCGGGTTTAGATCCGGGGTCTCTACAATTGACCAGGTCTTTCGCTTGGCACTTATTTTCTGGAAAACGGTACAGATGGAGGGTGGCAGCCTCTATACTGTATTTGTGGACCTGAGAGCTGCCTTTGATCTCGTCCCGCGCAGCAACTTGTGGAGGGTCTTAGGCAAAATGGGGGTTCCGCCAAGTCTTTTGAGGGTGATAATTCGTCTTCACACTGACAATTACGCCCGGGTTAGGTGTGGTAGGGTTGGGGGCCTTTCTGGTAAATTCCCCGTTGGCAGGGGGGTAAGACAGGGCTGTGTGCTTGCACCGACCCTGTTTTGCCTCTATGTCAACGGGGTAATTGACCATCTCAACAGGGTTGCAGACAGTGACGCCCCAAGGCTCGCTGGCAGCAGGGTGTCGGCGATTATGTTCGCAGACGACACCCTGCTGCTTTCTAAATCTCCAATGGGGATACAGCGCGTCCTTAACGGGGTTGTGGGCTTTTGCAGTGAACATGGGCTGGAAATTAATACTGGAAAGACCAAGTATATGGTCTTTAATCCAGCTCCCAAATCCCGCTTTGTACCGTCCATTGGTCCGGACAAACTTGAAAGGGTTCGTACCTTTGAATACCTGGGGGTCACCTTGAATGAAAACTTAGCCTGGGGCCACCAACAAGAAAAAGCGCACCTCAAATTAGTGCAGTTTGCAGGCGGGATTTCAAAGATGATTGAGAAGAACAAGTCATCGATGAGACCTGTTGCCACACCTTTAGAGATCTATAAGATCCAGGCTAAAGGTGCGGCAACGTACGGTAGCGAACTGTGGGGACACCTACCCTGTAATGATCTGTTAAAGGTGGAGAACAAATTGATCAGGAGGCTTTTGTCACTCCCCCCGAGCACACCGTTGACCCCATTGAGGCTTGATATAGGCTTGAGACCAATAGATGAGGAATTATCTCTGAGACCATTGATGTTCTGGCGCAGGATCTGGGCAACTCCAGAACTAGTCAGTTATAGGGAGGCCTTGCAAGAGATCCTTTCCCTGCCCAAAGCAGGCAAAATTCCCTGGCTCAAGTTTGTTAAATCGGGGTTGGAGAACATTGGCCTACACACTGTATGGTCTAACCCCTTGGTCACCTGCCCAGTGCTCCCCAAGAAGCGATTGGCAAAAATCTACTATGATCACAAACTAGCGACTCTAGTGCAAAATAAAAATATGGGGTCCTGCACTGAGTCTTTTTTGCTTTTCAAAGATTGCTACCGGTTCGAACCAGTCCTAGACATTATTTACCCGCCCCTTATAAGGAAGCTTTATGTGCAGTGGAGGCACGGGTCACTACCGATCCGCGCCCTCACAAGCAAGTGGAGTAAGCCCACTGAGTGTAGCTGTCCTGGGTGTGGAGTGGATAGAGAGACAGATATTCACATTCTCGCTTTTTGCCCAGCGTACAGTGGTGCTAGAAAGAAATGGATAGTACCACTGTGTAAAAACCTCGGCTTCTCTGAGTGCCTGGTGGCTTACAGGGTACTTAAAACTGATCTTGCTGAAAACATCGTCTTTGCTGTGGCAAATTATCTGGGCACTGTCTGGTACAGGAGGCGCTATTGTCTGAATGCAGCCCTCCGAAACTAGGAAGTAATCTTCTAAGAATGTCCCCAACTTGAGCATTTGATCGAAATAGTTTTAAATCTTTTAATTGTGGTAGTTCTAATATGTAATACCATTTTTTAATATTGTATGACTGTACTGTTTTGTATCTTTTATGATGAACAATCATCGAAATAAAGATTATGAAATGAAATGAATTCAGGGATTGTTGCTTTCCAACAACAACAAAAATTCAAAAAGTATGACAAGTGTGATCCTGAACACATCCTGGATGGGCAAAGATGTGGCTATAACAAAGATTCTGTAAGTATTTAGTTGTTTTTGTTCCCCTTCAGGCAACTGCCTATAAAATAATGAACACATTTTAAATGAAGAGTAAATGCCAATTAAACTAATTAGTTTGAAGTTCTCTCTTTTAGGTTATCAAACCTTAATTGGTTAGCACAATCACTGCCATGTCTTGTCTGTTTGTGAGACCAGAGAGCTACAGATTTGAATCCTGGTTGGCGCAGTGCAGAATAGTGACTTCTGTATTTATAGTGTTATGATGTCCCAGCCTGAAACAAAAAGAATCCTGGATAGGTTTGTCATTATTTTAAAATTGTATTACGCACAGTACGATAGACTGGCACAAAATGATTTCATGTTTCAGGTAAAACAGGCACTTAAAAAAAATACTGTTAGTAATAAGCAGCCAGACAGTACCTGGTGTGAGCGTTTTTATAAGTCTATATAAAAGACTTTACAAAACCCGGCACCTTTATATTATCTCTCAAAAATAATAAAACTGTCACCATGAATCTTCAAGTGACTGCAAAAATGTAATCCTATATTTGCTCCCAGCCAGCTCTTACATTTGGTGGGTAAGCAACTGCACACATTCACATTCATTTTAGGTAAGTGATGGCTCAATGAATTGGGGTGTTGTGGGGACAGCAGAGAAAACACCTTAAATTAGGCCTCACAGAAATGACACAATGGGGATGGGGCAAATGGAGGCCCTTTTCCTAACAAGCGGCAGAGTAGACTGCCATCTTCACAGGATGTTAGCTCTCATTTATGAATCAGGTGCAGTGTCACTGGTGGTCCAGAAGTGAGAGGGGGCCACTGCATCACAGTTCAGACTGTCATAATCTACAAAAGAGGCATGGAGGCTCATTATCCTTGCAAGCATTAGGGCTGAGGACACTCTTGTTGTAAAGAGGCGGACAACATGTGGGAGCTCCTTTCAATTATGTTTCGAGATTTTATTGATGGACAATCAGGAGTAGTAGATTGCTACTCAGTGACATAGCTGTCATTAGTGCAGCAGTTGAATTTGCACTGGGGAAGAGGCGTGCGAGGGGCTCAAATCACCCAAATTTGGGGAGTAGTATTTTTTGTAAATTTCAACTTTAATGTATTTACTCTTTTCCATTTATTGTTGATTATTAGCGGCAAAAAAGCACTCCTGAAAATGATCTCATAAGCATCCCTCTCCCCTCCTGCCCCTCAAGTCATGCCATGAAGTTTTAGTGGGGGGCCTGACTTCAAAACATTTTGCTTAGTGGGGGCTCAGAGCAAAAAAGTTTGAAGACCACTGGCCTATAGGAATGTGAGCTTGGGCTGAGGCTCCGCATCTTAAGTTCAACAGCTACGTCTCCCCCAAAGGTTCTAATAAGAATGTGATTAACTGTTGTTTTTAATTATGTGCTCTTTTGCTGTTTTATTACATTGTCTACTATTATGTATAGAAATGACATGGAATATACAGGTGGTAGTGAATGGTGTTGGTACACTGCACGGTATAGGTGTTCTGTGAGTCGTATTTAAAGACAGTGATTGTGTGGTCTTTGAATAATATAATATTTTGCCTGTATGCCAAGGAGGAGGCCCTGAATTTCGCAATCATGCCACTGCGCAGTTACAGTAGGCCCACCCTTCACAACCAGGTGCTGTCCAGCGGAGTGGTGGGGCAACCCTCCGTGGAACACACACTGGCAGTGATACATAATGTCTGGGTGACAACATTGGAGCTAGCTGTCCATGGACATGGGGTGCACTATCCATTCACGAATTTCATATAGTGCCAGACACCTGGGCGCTGGTGGGGCTTCTGCTTTGAGCGCATAGAGCTCTGCGGACCCCAGCCATCATACGAGCACCCTCAGAAGGGCACCCTCCACTCCCACTCAGCCCCTCTAGACAGGTTCCTTGGCTTCTGCAGCTTCGAGTCCATAGGTTAACCACCTCCTTAAAAACCCAGACGGGTTACTGCAGAGGTCAGCCACAGGTTAACCCTCTCCTTCACCTCAGCCCCCAATGGTGACCCCGCAGTCCCGGCTCTCAGGCGCCCCCAACCCCATCCCTCCGGTGACGCACCCTGCACCCACCTGCAGCGCCGACCTGTTGAAGCGGTTCCTGCGTCAGCACTGGCCCCGTCCTGCAGGAGGCTGCGGACCCCATGGCTCCTCCTGCGCCCTAGTGTTTCTTGTGCCCCACTTGGCACACATCATGTCGGAGGAAGGTAAAGTAAAAATGTTGCCTCCCCTGGAAAAATTTCTGCGGACACCCATGAGCATAGGTAGTACAGAACCAGATATAGAATAGGTCTTCAGAATAGATCAGAGCGAGCCCCACCAGGAGCAGCATCCTTGCTGTTCAGCCCATACTCTCAACTGACAATCCACACACAGGCATACCAGCATTCTATTACCTCACCACACATACCAACATTCCACAATACATCCACACTGGCTGAGCAGAAAGGCAGAGAAGCAGGAAGGGTGCATTACATTAAAGACCAGTGATGGAGCAAGGTTTTACACGTAAAGTCACTTGCTCGTACTCAACCCTCTCGATAATAATATTAATGTACTAACTAACATGTTTTGTCTTATTAATATTGCATTACACGACATGTTAGGCATCTAGGGGAAGCTTGCCAATGTGCTTTTACTAACTATAATCCGCTTGCACTAAAATGGCTGCTGCTACGCGGTAATTTCTACTGCGCATGCGTCTGTCATGCCCACGTGACATGCTTGGTGGGGAAACTTCTGCTTCTGCGCAATAGAACTAAGATGGCTGTAATGTGTCCTAACGTGCAAGAAGCTTGCATCGCTGCTTTGCTAAGCTGTTTGTTTTCGCTTAACATTTAACGCAAAAGTTAAAATATAATAATGGGAATAGAGTAGAAAGAAGTGGTATACAGTGCATTAATTTATTCTGTGTCTCTAAAACTGTTTCTTTTCTATTTTTACATGTTATAAAAACGGGCCTAAATTCTTTGCTGAACTCCATCTTTGGAGAAACTGCACCTGTGCGACAAATGTCCTGAAGCCACAGTAGCTGTAGCCTTGAATCATGGCCAAGACGGGCATGGAAGGCGGAGAAGAGTGGACTCCTTGCCTAGCCAGAGGAAGCTTAATTGATTCAATTGTTTTAAAATGTTTATAGTTACATTTCACTACCGGGCGGAATAAAAGTACATGGGTAGATAAAAATGGGAGGGAATAATTTGAATACATGATTGACAAGTTGCTTCTAAAAAAGTATGGTGTGGTGGCTACTCCTCGTTTTTTCTCCAATAAAATTGTGGGATTCACACATTTGCAACATTTGGGGGAGGTACACTGACCTGAAAAATAGTATAACTAGGGTAGGCTTAGCTAGTTAGTTTGTCCGACTTGTCAGAATAGCTGACCTGTCACTGACCCAACGCACTCAATAGGTGATCGAGAGCAGAGTTGCTGGCGGAGCACTCTGTCAGAAGATTCGATAACCCAATCGAGGTTCTGGGAAGGAGATCGATGACCCAATCGGGGTTCAACTATTAGCTGCAGAGAGGGTTTACAGCGCTGGTGTTTTGAACTTTAACTGTGGTGCTGGTCTTAGCCTGTGGTGGTCCTATCCTGATCCAATTTGGTCCGTAACCTGTCCTGATTCTGGCTTGCACCTGTTCTTTCCTGCTGGCACCTATACTTTGGGATTCTTATTCTTTGACTCAGCCTATGACCAGGGTTGGTCATCACATCGTTCTAGGTAACTATACAGTCCTGTCAAGTATCACGCATCAGATGTGACACTGACGCATTTCAGTGTGGTGATCCGCATCACCGCACTGAAATGCATTGTCACGCATAATCGTTATAGCGCCTCGGTTGCCAAGCCATATGCAGTGCTTTACTAAACTGGAGTGGCTGGTAGCGGTGGCTGCACACAGCACTGTGCTTGAGGGATCATGGCTGAGCTAGAAGCTGCTCTCGTAGTCCTAGAAAGCTACAATGTATAAATAAAAACGTTAAGAACCCCGCTCCGCCTCCTCCGCGCCATATTACGTTCTTGAAAGGCGACGTCATAAGCGCTGCGCACCAATCATGACCATGCCAGATTTAGAACGAACCCCACGTAACCGCCGCGCACATCAACCCCAACGAACCGCCGGCGCGCACATGGAGCCCACTGTCTGTGCAGCACTGTCTGTGCAGCAGCACTGGTGCCTGCTGCTTGTCCGAGCCTGAGTGAGAGTCTAATAATACCCCAGGGCGGCGCACCAGGCCGTTCATGCTTGCCGAGGAGAAGGCGACTGTTGTGGCGCGACCAGGAATCTGCGGACGGCAGCTGGCCTGTTAAGTGCTGCGGCAAGCCTCAGTAAGTGACAGTGACTGTGTCGACAGTGCAGTGAAGTGTGTGTTAATCCAAAATCCACATATTAACTTTTTAGCGCGATCGGCTGCCTGCAGTTCCTCGGTGTCTGGATGAAGTCTCGTTTCTTTTTTACATGGTTCATGTAAAACAGAAAATGAGACTCCAGTCCAGACACCGACCTGCAAGCAGCCAGCTGATCGCGCTGCTGCTAAAAAGCTCATTTGCATTATGTAGGCCAGAAAACACTGAGGCCCGCTCTTGTTTCTAACCAGGTCATTAATATGGCTATTATGCAGTTTAGTAGTGCCTCTTCCGCAGGTTGGTCTGGGTGTTCGCCGTTGTGGAAGCAAGTTCCTGTGCTGGAAATTGTCCAACTTCCTTTACTCATAGGGTGCAAGCATACATCCAGGAGGTAAACTTTCCCTCGGTCTGAGTTCACGTAAGTCCAGCATGACAGGAACACAAGGGTCGGTAAATGGAGACACCTAAGCAGTCACTGAAATGTTCAGCGCTGTTACTAAGCTTAAGATGATAACACCTTTATGTCTTTTTAATATTCTAATAATATTGCTAGTTTTTGTAGGTTAGTTGATCTCTGTTGCATAAATATGAAGGTTACTGACAACCAGTAACACAATTAACTTTTCTCTGTAATTAAATGTGTGGTGATAGAGCGCGCGGGTCACCCGACCAATAATTTCGCCACTTCCGGTCTTCGGGCCCATATATTTCAAATCACCATATACATTGATCGGATGACCTCACGGTCTATCAATAATTTGTGAGTTCCTTTCGTTATTCTTCAGAATACCCGACTTACCATCCACCGATGCGGGTACCTATGACCACAATGGATCAGGGAGCTAGCTGTAAAAGGAAAGGCAGCAAAATACAAACCCAACAAATAACATTCAAATTCTCTTTGTAAATGACCACGGACAACTGGAAGTTTTAACACCTTGAATGCTATGGGGATTTTTCTCCTGTGCTGGAACTCCATGAACCCCATTATTCATGACGAGCTGGGCTCGTCATCAGCGTAGCAGGAGGCTACTGCATGACGAGCCCAGCTCGTCATGAGCGTGGAAGGGGTTAAAGTCTTTATCTAAAGTTCGTTCTCAGAAATCATTAGATTTACAAGAATAAGACAATCAATAATCAAAATAATGAAAAGTACATAACTATAGAGAAATAAAGTCAGGGTAACCATTGAAATTCTGATATGAGATGCAACGGGAATATGCTATGCAGATTTTAGAAGAAAGTTTTAAGAATGGACATTCATTAAGGAAACAATCTTATGCACGTACTAGAGATTCCCTATTGGAAGAGTTTATACTATGGTAAATTCAAAGATCCTATATAACTATAGGAGAGTCTATGAAGAGAAACACGCTATACATCAAGGCAAAAGTTCTTTAGACAATTTAAGTAAGGAGGTTCTAGACCATATGAGAAAGTGACAAACTGCAATGCAGAATATAATTTCTAACAAGTAGGGTAACATAGAAACACGTTATGAAACCAAATGCAAATGACTTTATGATTAAATGGTTGCGGAAAAGCATGGAAAAGTAACATATGCAAAGGTATGTCTTTATTAAAGCAAAAGACAGGAAATTTAGAAAGGTGCAAGATTCAGAGTTTTCAGAGGAATATTTACCTAGACTGGTGTGGAAACCAAACCCTGGCCACGGGTCAGTTAAGGACAGGAAACCCTCAAGGAAGGATACCCCTCAATGGACAGCAGGTGCAGAATGGACACCCAGGACAGGACAGGAAACCCTCAGATTAGGAATCAGGACAGGACCTCTCGGACAGGACCCTCAGGACAGGACCAGCACCCGCAGTTCGGAAGCAACGCCTGCGCTCCACCCTCTCTGCAGCTATCGATCAAGACCCCGATTGGGTCAGCGAACTCCCAGCAAAGTGCTCCGCCAGCACTTTAAGGTTTAGTAAAACCTTAGTCTATGGTCAAATTTCGGACAGAGTGCTCCGCAGCTCTCTGTATCTTCAGTCACCTATTGAGTGCGTTGGGTCAGTGACAGGTCAGCTAAACCAGACAAGTCGGACAATTTCCCTAGGTGAACCCAGGGTAGATATACTGTTTTGGGACGGTGTACCACCCCCAAATGTTGCAAAGTGTCAGAATCCCTCAATTTGGATTGGTCCTAAGGTAGGATTTGGGTAACACACCAATCAGAACAGACTATTTGGAGGCCTACTTTGCATCTCTGGGTACCGCCTAGCAAGATTGGGGTTCCCATGGGAAGTCGCAGAGAATACAATGGAAAGAATACATTTCGATACAATAGAACATAATCATGATGCTTTTGCTGGGTGGAGGTGCACTTTCCCATGGTGGCTCTGGCATCAACCTTCTTTGGCCTGAGTTCAATGTCATGGCAGCCTCTAGTGATTCTGCGCAGACATACCCTCCAAGATGGACTCCCCAGCCCCAGCACCCCTCCGAGTCGAGGATACATGAAAAGTAAGCGAAAACAAATTAAAACATAGAAGTGACGGTATGAAAAACACATCATTGGTTTTGTACTTTAAACTTATCATTATAAAAATATACTATGCAGTTTAAACATTAGCAACATTTACACGAACACAAGAGCATTCACCACGTTATTCACAAAAGCTGTGTATTACGCATGCGCACCTTTTCCCACCAAACTTATAACTACGTCAGGTCACGTGAGTGTGACTGACGCATGCGCAGAAGCAATTTTCCAAGCGGCGGCCATGTTTTAGGGACATGGATTAGTTGTATTAGAAATACATGTGCAAGCTTCATCTACTTCGTTCGTATATGAAAAAAATATATTAGTAAGACGAACAAATTTTATTAATTGATTACACACGGGCGAGGTTCATGACTCGAGCAAGTCGCGATGCGAAGCTTGCTCTATCAATCCCCTCTTTGATGATATTTACTATCATCACAAAAATAATGGAACCAGATGGCAACTTCTCACACTTTATACAACTCTATCTCTTCCAGCAAGCGATTCAGCTTCTCTTTTTCATTTTTGGTAGGGTGAGAATTTTTCACCTTTTTGTATATCTGATTATTCATTTCCTCTAATTCAAGCTCATCCACACTCCGTTTCACTCCTCTGGCATTCACTTGATGCTTTCTGGTGTGCTTACGGCATTTGCAACAGACAAATATGAAAAATAGGATAAGACCTATAATTCCAATTGGCATCAGTACCTTAAACAATAAGCTTTTACCTAAGCTAGCAAGCCAATGACCTACATTTGAGAGACCATCTACCAGTTTCTTCCAGGCACTGTCAACCTCGAGTGGTTTGAGTTCCTTTTCCAAATTAGTAATGTTTTTCACATATCTTTTGAGCTGCACACTTTTGTCCGGAATATAAGTGCAACAATGTTGCGCCTTCAACATCCGGCAGACTCCGCCCTCTTTTGCTAATAAGGTGTCAAGAGCAAGTCTGTTCTGCAAAAACATTGATCTGATCGCAACCATTTCGGTATTGACCAGCAGAAATCCATGAGCTGTGTCAGTAGACAACACATCCACTATTGTGGATAATTTGCAAATTCTGTGAGTGTTCAGAACCACTCCCTCTCCAGGTATCAGTGCACTGAAAATACTACCCATTATTTCACCTACGCTTTCTCTTTTACTACGCACTAAGCCATTAGTATTTTCACTGCTTCCAGCAACTTCATTCACATGGTATATTTTCGGGAAGACAATGCCAAAATAGCAGCTTCCATACCAGTGATCCGGCAATTTGAAATAAGCCTTGTCTCCACATATATAATAAATTCCAGGAAACACAGGCTCCGACCCATTTTTGAAACCCCATCCTCCAATTACCTTGTAATTATGTTCACATTCACTGGAACCAATGAAAATGTTATTATAATAGCTAGTCTTCTCGCGGTGAAGACATAGCTTTCCCTTCAAAATCCAGCAACAGAGCAGGTCCCGCCCCACCCTTTGAGGTGCCTTCCATGTCCTCAGCCCATTTTGGCGTTTTCTGTCTTTCGTCATCTGCCTTTCTTTGTATTTTTATTCTCCTCTTCTCTGCCATGTTCAGGAACATCTTTTCCTGCTCACGCAAAGAGCAGGTCAAGTTATCTCTGTGTGCGTCACCTATGTCTATATTACCTATAGTCAGAAAGTATTCGCCCATATAGCGAGTAACGTCACTTTTGGTATGTACAGGATTCAGGTTCCCACGTATAGGAAGTTTAGAAAAGATCACGTCATTGTTAGAGTAATAGTACTGTAATGGTCCTCTTTTGTAAAATAAGCTTGCTAAAATGCTACAGGATATTCCGTATGTCAGGGGCAGGTGATGGTATGTCACGCCTTCGGCCACAGAGGTAGGTAGCTTCATGCAGACATAGCAATCTTCAATTTCCATAGTCTCTACATAGTGTATTAACAAGTTTGCGAAAACATTTAAATGTGTCTTATTCTTAACTCCATGATAATGTAGTCCTCCCTCATCTGATGCTTCTAGGTCTCGTTTTGTTTGTTTGAGTGCTCTCTCATGTCTTGCTACACTCTGTGTTGTCAGTTCTTCAATGTCAGTATTTACAATCTCAGTAGGGTCAATATTAGTATTTTTGCTCACCGCAAAAGGAATGAAAACTGTTAGTCCTATCCAAACTAATATCACTATAATTATACTACATACACATACCTTGCAGCATGTTTTGCAACAACTGCGACTAGGTCTACCACTCACGTTTGAATCAGACATTTTGGCTCAGAAGAAGTTTCTCGACCCCTCTTTGTGTCTCTGCACGAGTAGTTTATTTTGAGCAATTTCACGGTGGCTCGTCTTCTTCTTCGGCAGAGTACTCAGCGACTGGTTCTCCGTCGCTTTCGTCAGTTATATCAAGATCTTCAAATTCTTCCAAAACGAGCGTCCATTCAGGAGACTTGTACTTTTTGTTTTGTCTTTTTATTCAATCGCTCCTTCTTTTGGAAGTGTCTTCTGGTTGCTCTGCTATTCGAGAACTCCTCCTTTCTTCTGCACGTTTTTCTTCTACCGTTTTTATCCTTAGCCTCAATTTCTTTATGAATCCAGGCTCAAGGTGCTTTCTTTTCTTAAGTCTTTTAGTTGGCACTCGGATTTCGTTTTCTTTTATTGCTCTTTTATTTTCATTTGCTTGTGGCAATTCTGCTTCCTTTTCTTCCCTTCCTATCTGACTAGTTCCAGGGCTCGTATCTATTTCTTCTGCCTGGTTACTAAACTGGCCTTGTTCAGGAGAGTTTTGTGTTTGCTTTTCAAATGTCTCTGTTTCTGTGTCCTGAACACGTTCTTCTAACCCTATCTGATCCTGTTCGAGCACTTCGATCCCTTGATTTTCTTCTGCTCGAACTATTACACTATGTCTAGTCTGTCCCTTTTCGACATCAGGAGTCAGTGGAGGTGTATCAATTATTTGCTCAGTCCCTGTCTGACCTTCTCCTTCCTCAGTTTTGATGTGAATCTCAATAGTCTGAGGTTCTTCGCCTGTGCCTTGCTTTTCCTCTCTATTCCACTCTCTACCTTCCCAAATTCGCTCCCTTGTTCTGATGGGGTCTTCGGTGAGGTCAATCAAGGGTATCCACTCATCTGGCCATATGCTTGGCAGCTCGTCATCAGCTACTTCTGGACCAACTTCTGGGAACCCCTCAGCAGGCTTGACTCTTGATAGCTCGTCATCAACTACCCCCGGACCAACGTCTGCGGACCCCTCAGCTTGACTGGTGCTGGGCTGTACGTCGTCAGTTACTTCTGGTCTTGCTTCTGCAGGCCCCTCTGCTGGACGGCCTTCTTCTCCAGGCTCCTTGTCTAGTAGTACCTTCTGGGTGTGGCTGGCGTGGATCCAATGGGGAACACCTGCACACTTCACTGCTGTGGTTGTTACCAGGATTACTTGGCGCTTCTGTCCCCACCTTGGTGCCAGGCAGCTCGACCGAGTATGCTTCTTGATTTTGGACCAGTCCCCTGGAACCAGTTTGTGAAGAGGTGTCGTTGGATTGGCGACGGCGTCTTCTCCGATCTGGCGAGAGATATAACGCACTTGGTCACCTAATCTCTTGCAGTATTCAAGCACCAAATCATCAGTAATACTCAACAGTTTGCTTCCTGGTACCCATGCTTGTCTCATCACTCTTCCCATCAGGACCAGAGGCAGGGCGTAAAGTAAATTTTGTCATGTTCTGTGTCCCTACGTGTCATCCATCATATGTTATGTGTGCATGATTAAATATGCATATGTATTCCCCATGTCCGATTCAAGACGCAATTATAGTTGTGTCCTCCTCTAGTATGCCAGTTTCCAGTCCTCGTGAATACTACGAATATCAGGCCTATGTAAAGCTACGTTGCCACGTTTCTCAGTGTGCACGTTATTTCATTATAAAGTCCCCGTTTCCAGGGCCTTAACAGGGCCCGGACATCAGATTCAGCTCCTGTCTCCTGAGCCTCGCTGAGGAGCGATCCAGCCCCCACCTGTATCCTCGACCTTTCACTTACTTCCTGCCTCGCAGTGCCCGGTGCAGCTTGGCTCTGCCTCTGAGTCTGCCAAGACTATGTTGTGATTCCAGCTATCAGTTTAGTCCTCCTTCTCTGCATTCCTAAGCTACTGAACTGCACATAGTTTCCGTCATTGTCTAGCCTATGCGGCTCCATGTTAAGAGAAATACTGTATTTAATGGTCATTTAATATTCTTCATCACGCACTACATGTAGAATAAATGCATGCTCTAGTCTTAGAGTCAATTAGCTTTTCCCCTCATGACTTCTAGTTTATATCAACATGTTCTCTAAACATCAGATACTAGATAGGGTTTAGGTACATGTCGCTCCGACCCTCCAGACTTTAGTCTCTGCTCCTAGCACAGAGTTCATAGCCCCCAGCTTCTCCTCGTAACACGTCATTGCCAGTTTGCGCGCACCACCAGGTTAGAGGTCCCGGCTCCTTAGGTAGCCCCCTCCTATGTTTCCGCCCATTCATGACATATTCTGTTACGTTTGCATCACATGTCTGAGTTACACCTTCTTTTTACTCTTATCTTTCGCGACTGCTACGCGTCACACCCACTGCTACGCCTACTGCAATGTAATGCTATATGTTCGCGCTATGTATATATGCTCATGGATTGTTATTAAAAGTTAGCGCGCTCATCCCAGACCCAGCCCCAGCAGCTGCTGGGCCCTGTCATCCTATTCCTATGCAGGTTGTCCTGTTCCTGTCCTTATGCTGTATTAAACCTGCAAAACTCCTACTACCTCGAATTTTGACTCTTATTTATTGAGCTATCTGTTATTCATTCATTCATTCAAAAATAGATCCGGTATTATTTATTTATATACCACATAATGGCGCCCGAATAGGGACTTGCCCTTTCCCCACGCGTCGGTGAAGCCACGCCGACCCCCTGACCCTCTGCAGTCGTGACGGAACTCTTCTGCGCAGTGGCAGATATTTCTGCTCAAGTATCCCTCAGGCCCACGGAGGAGACGGAGGAGGCGGTCCAGCATCCAGACGAGACGGTGGAGGAACGCGGCGAGTCCCGACCAGAGCCCAAGCCAAGAGTCCAAGGTCCGAGGTATCCGGAGGTCCACCCGTAACTGAAGTCCGAAGTCCGAAGTTCGTCGTCGTAGCAGTCCAGTCCAGTCCGAGGCCTTCCGTTCTTGCTGCCCGGTGAGTACCGTTACTGGGGTGGTATCTAGACAGGGTCAATTTAATTGACTCTGGTCTGTGGGTTGGTGGTACACAGTCCCACAAACGAAGTGTCCACTTCGGTGGATGCGGGTCCTGACGTGTCTCTTTAAGAGACCGGTAAGTTTCGTACTGTTTCAGCAGTGCATCTAGTTTCTGTTCTAGTCAGTTCTGGTCTCGAGAAATTTCAAGTGTTCTGTTCACGGTATTTTCAGGTGGTATTCTGTTCGAACTGTTATTTATAATGTTCTTCATGTATTTTAATGTTGTGGTATGAGTGCGACGTGATTTCGTGTTTTCATTGTGTATTGTATTATGTCCAGATTATAGTCCAGTCATGCCGCTCTTCTCAAAATTACGTCAGTTAAAAACTAGAAAGGGTCTGCTGGAAGCAGCAGTTCCCGTCCCGCCTAGGGACAGTCCAGGTCACTTTATGTATCAGAAACATGGCATAAGTGCCATATTGTATCTAGATTTATGGGTAGAATATACCAAACAGTTAGAAGAAAAGTATAGATGGCCCGTATCGGGTACATGGGATGCCGAATGCATCATGCGAGTAGAAGAAGCATTATGGAAAAAGAAAGCCAGACAGTCACAGAAAGATGCCATCGAGTTATGGCGTAAAGAAGCTCATAAAAGAACCGAAAAAGAAATCAGAAAGTCAGAACTAAGTAGAGAATCCCAAGAACGAGCCCAAGAAAGAGAATTGATCGAGATAGGTGAACAAGTCAAAACTGAACAGAGAGACAGACAGAGGAATGCCCTCATTAAGGGTATGTATCCTCTTCTTGCCGAAGGCTTGCCAAAAGCGACCCCAGAGGCATCCAGTAATTTCCCGCCACCATTAGTTCCGACCAAGCTACGTCACGAACCGACCGCAGCTGATATTTTTATTTCGTCCTATCTGGACGACACAGTCCCCGAATATGCAAATCCTGTTCGCGCTCCGCCAGTCCCTGTAAATCAGGTAATTCCTGCTCCTCCAGACACCGGGGTGCCCTTAACAGCCCCCCCGGGTCAGCCCGCCATACAAGTCCAGCCCACGTTACAATTACCGACCCTGCCAGGACGGAAAGCATCAGTTGATGATTCCAGTTTAGGGGCCGCAGGAGGAGGTCTTCCTCAAACCCCGCCGCCATACAAGCGTTTATCAGCACTCGAATTACATGCTCAAGCATCACAGCGTACTCCTAAAAGTAATAAGTCTGTTGCAGAGATCAGGCAAACCCTTGGCGAATGTGTCTATGATCCAGTTCCAGGCGAGTTTAATATGGTTTTATATTCCGTACGCGTAAGGAGAGTGACCGAGTATCTAGTCACCCTGCCGAATATGAAAGAAGATCTAGACAGGATATATCGTTTCATCCGTACAGGGGATGACCCACAAAGTATTAGTGATGCCATGTCTCAAAGGAAAGCCGAGATTCAGCGCATGATATTAAAGTTCTTAATTAACTGTCTAATAAGAGAACAGGATTACCCGTCTAAAGACCCGGAAGAAATGAAAACTCTAACAAAGTGGAGTGATAATATAGCCGAAGGAAAGCACAATACCATTGGTGCCATGGAAAGTATGTACAAGAAAATCCGTAGAGAGATAATAAGGATACACGAACAGCGTAAAGCCGCACAAGTAAGCGAGAAAGAAAGTATCTCTGATCCTGAAGAGGAAGACGACGAGAATACCGCCAGAATAGCGTATGTAGGAAAACCTAGATTTCCAGATCGCCATTTACGCCTAGAACACAAGTCTATTTTCCATCATACAGCACCAGAACAAGGTTCCCTAGAACAAGTATTTCAAGCTACCGATCACATTCTGAAATCACGAATCGGTTATAGTGAGTTAAGTACTATGCATGAACAGGAACTAGTCCGATCAGCAGTCAGATGGATTACTGATTCTACCACTTTTCCGGACGAAATAGTGGCACAAATGTTTCTGAAAATGCCCCCAGCCGAACAGCGACTGGTGGGTATGTATATGATTCAGCACCTCATTACTCTGTATGAGGGTCAACATTCTGATCCAGGCCCGTTACATGATATCTTGAACGAGTTACTCCAGTACAAATGGAGAGGTCTAGGTACCGATTTAATTAGTGTCATTCTAGAACAGCGCCACAAATATAGAACATTCTTGAACCCGCATTTTGTTCATGTCTCACCCCCAGAAAGTAAATCATTCTACATAGACAGACAGAATCCGTTACGAGAAGTCCACCCAGTCAGAGGAGCGGGTGGCGAAATGCAGCGAGTGTTTGTATACACTCCGATCACAAAGATGGAACTCCTCGAAATGAAGAAATTAATTCCCTGTCATGACAAAGATCCAGCAGGGTTCCATAGAGAATTAAAAGACATGCTCCGTATGGGAGAATACACTTACCCAGATATCATTAAAATGTTAAAGGTTCTGCTGCCCGCAGGGGTGTATGAAAAGCTAAAGGAAAAAGAATGGGAGGTGGGAGAGAAAAAGATAGATTGGGCAGTCCTAGAAGCAGAAGATAAGATACGTGTACCAGGTACTGGTCTTGGAGATAAATGTAAAGAATTACCAGAATTATTAATTCAAGTTTTACCCAGATTATTAACAACGAGAAAAGAAGACTGGGATGCAATCTCAGCCTGTAAACAGAAACAAGATGAAGATATTAGTGATTTTTATTCTAGGTTTGAAAAGTGCTTTAGTATCAACAGTGGCCTCAAGACAAGTAGTGAGTCATACCCTCACCTTTTCGTTACCAAATTAGTCGAGAATTCAAGTCCACCAATTAAAAACCGAGTTCTGAAAGTCGAAAGCACCTGGCAAGCAAATACTCCGTCCCAGATGCTCCAGATGCTCCAGTACCACCAGAATAGAATCAGGGAAGAGCAAGAACACGAGAGAAAACGTATGAAAGACACGAAAATGAAAGTGCTAGTTGCACAATCTGTTCCTCAAGACAGTCAGAAGAGGGGTCCGAATCAAGTCAGTCATCCTGCAGCTCCCGTTAAAGGGAACTGCAATTATTGTAAACAGCCAGGTCATTTTATAAATGAGTGTGCAGTTCTGAAACATAACATAGCTACTGGTAAGACTAAAGAAAGACCACGTCCGCCTAGACAAGAGCAAGTTTCACAGACTCTTCAGCCACAGAATGCACCACAGACAGTTACAGCACCGCAGCCTATTGCTGCAACACAGCATGTTACATCGCAGATGTACCAGTATGCACAGTCTGAGTATCCAGAGTACCAGCCATATTCATGAAACAGCCTAGAGAGGGAGGTAGGCTTGCCTCTCATCGAGATACCTGTAGATCAAGAAGGTCCCTATGTTCACAGTCAAGTATTAGGGAAAGACAGAAAGTTTTTGATTGATACAGGGGCAAGTAGGACCACAATTAGTCATGCCGAAGTTCCAGGGGCTCCGCTCTCAGGCTCAAGAAATGTTTCCCTTGGATTTTCAGGAAAGCCTATCGTTAATGAGATTTCAAAGCCAGTCACTCTAGAAGTAGGTCCATTGTCCCGCACTACTGATCTGTTGCTTACTAAGTCATGTCCAGAAAATCTATTAGGCATTAAAACACTGAAAGAGTTAGGTGCAGTTATATGTTGTTCCCCAGAGGGAATACGATTGTTCCTACGTGACTTTAAGGGTCACTATGTATTACGAGATTTTGATTCAAGACTGTCTAAAGTTCCGCAGCATTTATGGGCGCAAGGTCCAACTGATGTAGGGTACATGCAAATCACACCCCATCGTGTGACTCTCAAACCAGGTGTAGTGTTACCACGAATCAGGCAGTATAGATTGCCACCTGAGGCTGTAGCAGCCTTATCCAAAATTATTGACGAGCTCATGGCTCAAGGAGTAGTTGTAGAAACTGACTCCAATGTATGTAACTCTCCGATCATTCCAGTCATGAAACGTACTGATCCAAATGCACCCCCAGTATATCGATTAGTGATTGATTTACGGGAACTTAACAAATGTATTATTCCGCAGTACCCAGTTGTCCCAGATATCTCTTCCCTGTTAACTGCTATTGATTCCGAAGCCACGTTCTTCACTGTCATAGACCTCAAGAACGCATTTTTTAGTGTTCCAATTCATCCAGACAGCCAGTTTCTTTTCGGATTTTGTTTAAATGGAAGGAGCTATATGTTCACACGCGCTCCTCAAGGTTTCACAGAAAGTCCTAGTATTTACAGTCAAGCACTTAAGAGACAACTAGACAATATTCACATGCCAACTGACACTGCCCTGCTCCAGTATGTCGATGATCTACTGATCACAGCTCGTTCTGAACGTGACTGCGAGCGAGCGTCACTGACGGTTCTGTATTTCCTAGCCGAGATGGGGCACAAGGTGTCCCCTTCGAAGCTTCAATTCTGTGTCCAGCAAGTGGTCTACTTAGGACACTTACTGTCCAAGAGGGGTAGGCAGTTGACACCAGACCGTATCCAGTTAATAGCGAGTCTTCCTCAGCCCAGGACCCAGAAGGAGGTACGTGCCTTTATCGGCCTTACTTCTTATTGTAGACAATGGATTCCTCAGTATGCATTTCTAGCCAAGCCACTGATACAGTTAACGACACAGGAGGCAGCCGTATCGACTGTTCTCCCTTGGACATCTGAACATACACTTAGTTTCAACGAGTTAAAGAAAGCTTTATGCCAAGCTCCAGTTCTAGCTACACCGAACTACAGTAAGCCTTTTACACTTTTCGTTACTGAACGTGAAGGTACAGCATTATCTGTTCTTACACAAGATCAAGCAGGACAATACAAGCCGTGTGCTTATTTTTCGAGCACACTAGATCCAGTAGCCCAGGCTCTGCCTGCGTGCCTCAAGTCAGTTGCAGCCACAGCCCTAGCTATCAGACAAAGTGATTCCATAGTTTTAGGACACTCCCTGACAGTACAAGTCCCACACTCCGTGGAAGTTCTTTTAAATCGAACACAAACACAGCACTTGACAATTGCACGTTTAACAGGTTATGAATTGACACTGTTCCAGCCACACATAGATATTAGACGCTGCAACATCCTGAATCCTGCTACACTATTACCATCAGTTAGTTCAAATTCTGCCACACACGACTGTGTGGAAGTAGTTAACATTACGACAAAGCCAAGACAAGATCTGACAGATATTCCATTACCAGACCCTGACCTGACACTTTATGTGGATGGTTCATGTATGAGGACTAGTACAGGAGAACTAGTCGCCGCGTATGCAGTGACTACTGACACCGAAGTTATTGAGACACACCGTATTGATACCCTGTCCGCTCAAGCAGCAGAGCTAGTTGCTCTGACACAAGCCTGTATACACGCCAAGAACCTGAAAGTTAATGTTTACACAGATTCACGTTACGCATTTGGAGTTGTACACGACTTTGGAGTGCTCTGGCAGGAGAGAGGTTTCATGACTTCTCATGGAACCAAGATTCAGCATGGTCTCCTTATCCAGGCTCTGTTAGATGCCATACACTTACCGACATCTATCGCTATCATGAAATGCAAAGCACATACGAAAGTTACTGACATTATTTCTCAAGGTAATGATCTAGCAGATCGCACAGCCAAGCTTACAGCACAGACTCCAGACATTCCAGTTAACATGACACACACTCCAGATCCGACTACATGTATGACCGTTAAGGACCCTACTCAAGATGTCATAGATATCCAATTACATGCTACTCCCGATGAAATCAAGAAATGGTCTGAACAAGGAGGGGTCCAGACAGATCAAGGATGGTTAACAAAGGGTAGGACCGCATGGTTTCTCCCCGACTCTATGGTTCAAGTCATCATTAATACCGCACATAGTCCAGCACATTTAGGAGAAAAAGCTATGTTAGATAGTATCCAGAACATTTGGTTCAACAAGCATTTACGAGCTGCAGCTAAGCAGAAAGTCCGTACCTGTATGATATGTTGTCAGTTTAATCCAGGTAAAAGTGTCCCGGTGGAACAAGGGGGATTCCAGCCTCCTGACCACCCTTTTGAGGTCCTCCAGATGGATTATATTCAGATGGAGCGATGTCGAGGTTTCAAGTATGTCCTTGTAGTTGTATGCGCTTTGTCCAGGTGGACAGAAGCATATCCAGTCCCCGATTACACAGCCGCGACCACTGCCAAGCAGTTGGTTCGTGAGTTTTTCCCTCGATATGGACTCCCTAGAGTCGTATATTCTGATAACGGTCAGCCATTCTCATCTGAGTTGATGAAGCACGTTTCCCTGTTGTTAGGGTACCAGTGGAAGTTCCATTGTGTACGCCATCCTGAAGCAGCCGGTCTAGTCGAGAGACATAATCAGACTCTGAAAATTCGAATTGCCAAAATATGTAAAGATAAGGGTGTGGACTGGCTAGTAGCTCTGCCAGTCGCTTTGTTTTATATGCGCATGGTCGCACATTCCAGATCAGGTCTGTCCCCGTATGAGGTCGTATTCGGCCGCCCCCCTAACATGTGGGGTACTCCTAGACCCCGAAGTATTACTGATGTTTCATGTAATATGCTGACAGATTACCTAGCTTCCTTGATGTCTGCCCTCAACTCATGTCGTTCACAGGTTGCCGCCGCATTTCCAGACAATACCGAGGTGGCACCGCATGAAATCGTTCCAGGTTCGATGGTGCTCGTACGCAACTTTGACAGATCAAGTCCGCTGGAGCCACGTTGGAAGGAGCCCCGTCAGGTCCTCCTCACCACCCGTACAGCTGTGAAATTGGAAGGACGCCGCGGCTGGGTGCACCTTTCGCACATCAAGAAATTCTACGGATTGAAACCGGTCTCCAAGAACATTTCCCAGGATATCAAGACTTGTCAAAACATTGTTCCTAAGGACTGTCCCGCAAATGACATTGACACAACCCCTCCCCTGTTAGAGAAAACTCCGCAGCAGGAGTATAAACAGAAACTCCGGTCTAGTAAAATAAGTCAGTCAGTTTGATTGTCTAAGTCCTCCCCTAGGTGAAACGGTTAGACTGTTTCTGACATGTATAAAATAGACCCCCATAGTGAGAGAGTTAGTCAAAACTCAATCCGATGTATCGTTTTTCTATGTTTCATATTATTTCTCAGCATTATGACTTCCTGCACTAGTTACGCATTTTATCTGTGTTTTCCAGTTCCTCATGTAAATAAGCATTCTAATGTTACAGTAGAGCACATGTTTAGTGATCTGCCTCCTCACGAATATTCATACCGCCTCGCTATGCGTAACAATACATTTATCCGCATGTTACATTACTCACACCAGGCCAGCAATGCCACTAATTGTTGGGTGTGTGGTCGACTCCCCCCTTTCCAGACGTCAAAGGGAGTTCTGCCACTTTTTCCTTATCCTTTTTCACATAATGGTTCGTGTGGAGCATGGTCCACGTTAACGTCATCCTTAACAGATATGTCTTTTCTTAACAGCACATGTTTCCCAGACAAGCAAGGTTTCCCCCACAGAACAGGTTTAGATCTAGAAAATGAAGTGTATAATTTAGGTAATTATTCGTCGAATTTCATGGTCCTGAATGTTCAGTCTGATACTACTCCAGACTCACCTGCTATTTCAGTATTACCAGTCAAAGGCGAATTATGTGTCCGTAATTATGGTTCTGTACACGTAGGACATAGTGATTGTACTACTATTATCCAGTATAGTGACAGTGGGAAATCTATTTTTAAAGCTTCACGTCATTCTTATTTTGTTTGTGGCCAAACCGCATATGTTCATCTGCCCCTCGATTGGGAGGGAACCTGTTACATTGCCTTCCTACTGCCACCTGTTTTCCTAGCCCCACCTGACTACCATAGGAATTCCTTCCTAATACATACTAGACATAAGAGAAACCTCCCGATTGTCGATTATACTGAAACTGCTGCAGAACAATTCATTGATATTGATAAAGGTGTTTTCCCTTATTTAGGTACAGTTGTAAATAGTAAGCTAATCCGTAGGTTAACAAGAACCCTTGAAGTTGTAGTAGATGAGACTGCCTCCGCTCTAGGTAACTTAACCGAAGAGCAATCCTTTATGAGAATTGTTGTGCTCCAGAATCGTCTCGTCCTTGACGTCATACTGGCCGATAGGGGCGGGGCCTGTAGAGTCATCGGATCCAGTTGTTGCATTTTCATTCCAAATAACGCGCCGTCTGTTTATTCAGCTATAACCAGACTTCATAAAATTGCCCATCTATTACACCAAGATCCAGGCACCTGGACATGGTCCGGTTGGTTCTGGAATATAATTTCCGCCTGGGGATGGAAAGTCCTGTCCTTTCTAGGTATCGCAGTAGCGATCATATTCAGCTGCTGCCTCTGTATACAATGTGGCCCTGCGATTTGCGGCATTTGTGCTACCACTTGTATTCCTAGTCCCAAGCCCCGTTCTAAATCCCGTTCCAAGACAATTCGAGATGAACAAATGGTACTGTATGAAATGATAGATGGTATCATGAATATTGATGTTTCCTGATGGAAACGTAGTGACAAGGAGGGAATGTGGAAAAGTAAATTTTGTCATGTTCTGTGTCCCTACGTGTCATCCATCATATGTTATGTGTGCATGATTAAATATGCATATGTATTCCCCATGTCCGATTCAAGACGCAATTATAGTTGTGTCCTCCTCTAGTATGCCAGTTTCCAGTCCTCGTGAATACTACGAATATCAGGCCTATGTAAAGCTACGTTGCCACGTTTCTCAGTGTGCACGTTATTTCATTATAAAGTCCCCGTTTCCAGGCCTTAACAGGGCCCGGACATCAGATTCAGCTCCTGTCTCCTGAGCCTCGCTGAGGAGCGATCCAGCCCCCACCTGTATCCTCGACCTTTCACTTACTTCCTGCCTCGCAGTGCCCGGTGCAGCTTGGCTCTGCCTCTGAGTCTGCCAAGACTATGTTGTGATTCCAGCTATCAGTTTAGTCCTCCTTCTCTGCATTCCTAAGCTACTGAACTGCACATAGTTTCCGTCATTGTCTAGCCTATGCGGCTCCATGTTAAGAGAAATACTGTATTTAATGGTCATTTAATATTCTTCATCACGCACTACATGTAGAATAAATGCATGCTCTAGTCTTAGAGTCAATTAGCTTTTCCCCTCATGACTTCTAGTTTATATCAACATGTTCTCTAAACATCAGATACTAGATAGGGTTTAGGTACATGTCGCTCCGACCCTCCAGACTTTAGTCTCTGCTCCTAGCACAGAGTTCATAGCCCCCAGCTTCTCCTCGTAACACGTCATTGCCAGTTTGCGCGCACCACCAGGTTAGAGGTCCCGGCTCCTTAGGTAGCCCCCTCCTATGTTTCCGCCCATTCATGACATATTCTGTTACGTTTGCATCACATGTCTGAGTTACACCTTCTTTTTACTCTTATCTTTCGCGACTGCTACGCGTCACACCCACTGCTACGCCTACTGCAATGTAATGCTATATGTTCGCGCTATGTATATATGCTCATGGATTGTTATTAAAAGTTAGCGCGCTCATCCCAGACCCAGCCCCAGCAGCTGCTGGGCCCTGTCATCCTATTCCTATGCAGGTTGTCCTGTTCCTGTCCTTATGCTGTATTAAACCTGCAAAACTCCTACTACCTCGAATTTTGACTCTTATTTATTGAGCTATCTGTTATTCATTCATTCATTCAAAAATAGATCCGGTATTATTTATTTATATACCACAAGGAGAGTTTTGTGTTTGCTTTTCAAATGTCTCTGTTTCTGTGTCCTGAACACGTTCTTCTAACCCTATCTGATCCTGTTCGAGCACTTCGATCCCTTGATTTTCTTCTGCTCGAACTATTACACTATGTCTAGTCTGTCCCTTTTCGACATCAGGAGTCAGTGGAGGTGTATCAATTATTTGCTCAGTCCCTGTCTGACCTTCTCCTTCCTCAGTTTTGATGTGAATCTCAATAGTCTGAGGTTCTTCGCCTGTGCCTTGCTTTTCCTCTCTATTCCACTCTCTACCTTCCCAAATTCGCTCCCTTGTTCTGATGGGGTCTTCGGTGAGGTCAATCAAGGGTATCCACTCATCTGGCCATATGCTTGGCAGCTCGTCATCAGCTACTTCTGGACCAACTTCTGGGAACCCCTCAGCAGGCTTGACTCTTGATAGCTCGTCATCAACTACCCCCGGACCAACGTCTGCGGACCCCTCAGCTTGACTGGTGCTGGGCTGTACGTCGTCAGTTACTTCTGGTCTTGCTTCTGCAGGCCCCTCTGCTGGACGGCCTTCTTCTCCAGGCTCCTTGTCTGGTAGTACCTTCTGGGTGTGGCTGGCGTGGATCCAATGGGGAACACCTGCACACTTCACTGCTGTGGTTGTTACCAGGATTACTTGGCGCTTCTGTCCCCACCTTGGTGCCAGGCAGCTCGACCGAGTATGCTTCTTGATTTTGGACCAGTCCCCTGGAACCAGTTTGTGAAGAGGTGTCGTTGGATTGGCGACGGCGTCTTCTCCGATCTGGCGAGAGATATAACGCACTTGGTCACCTAATCTCTTGCAGTATTCAAGCACCAAATCATCAGTAATACTCAACAGTTTGCTTCCTGGTACCCATGCTTGTCTCATCACTCTTCCCATCAGGATTTCATGGGGGCTCAGGCCTGTCTTCCGGTCTGGAATACTTTGGAGTCCCATTAGAACCAGAGGCAGGGCCTTTACCCAGGTCATGCCAGATGCATCACACAATTTCGCTAGTCTTGTTTTGATAGTCCCGTTTATTTGTTCCACCACTCCAGAAGCCTCTGGATTATATGCACAGTGGAGTTTTTGCGAGATCCCAAATGCCTTACAGAGTTGGTCGATCACATAATTCTGAAAATGTCGGCCTCTATCTGATTCAATAGTGACTGGAACCCCGAATCTAGGTATCAGCTCTTTCAGTAAACACTTTGCTACTGTCAGTGCATCACTTTGGGGAGTAGGGTAAGCTTCCACCCACTTTGAAAATAGGCAGACAATGACAAGGACATAACGCTTCCCCTCACAACGTGGCATGGTGATGAAATCAACCTGTATTCTCACAAAGGGACCCCCTGACCTCCCAATTTTCCCTAGTTCCACCATTGTTCTCTTGCCTGCATTGAACTGTTGACATGACAAGCACCTCTGGCAGAGGGACTCTGCTACTTTCCTGAACTTTTTGCTGTACCAAGTCTGTTGGAATACCAGAATCATGGCGTCCCTACCAATGTGTGATCCCTCATGTATCAGTCTAGCCATTGTGCCAAGCAAGTGTCTGGGTAACACAGGTATGTATGTATGTATGTATGTATAGGCATTTATATAGCGCACTACTTACCCGTAGGGTCCCAAGGCGCTTCGACCGCTGCGAAACCCTTCCTGGCTTCCCTGAGAGATGGTCCCTTAATGGGTATCTCCAGGGTGAGACCAGGCATCCCCGGCGGTCTGGTGGGGCCGTTAGTGAAGATGAGGCAAGCTAATGCCCAGAGTTGCCGAGTGTGAACGCTGATCAGAGTGGGCACCGAGGCGAGAGAATTATCAAGTCCGCTGACCCTGGTCCAGAAACCTGCCGCGCCGGGAATCGAACCCTGGTCCCGGGCCGTCCTCTGCTCTCGGGTCTGCCGCCTCTAACCAGTGAGCCACACTACTTCACAGGCATACCATTTGGGCCCAAGATGACACCATCCTCACGTCTTGGTCTACACCCTTCTTCCTTCCACTTCTCTCTCTCTTGCCAGGGTGTCGCCTGCTGCCATTCTCTCACTTCATCCCATGTAGGCACTTCTTCAAACACTCGAAGTTGGCAGCTGTTTCCGGCCCCCCCCCCCGTTTCGGATTGATTATTAGTCGATCCCTGGCGCATAATTTTGCCACTTGATCAGCGAAATCATTTCCCAAAGATACAGAGTCAAGGCCCTTCTTATGGGCAACACACTTGACCACTGCCAATTCCTTTGGTAACTGGATTGCCTCTAAAAGGTCTTGAACAACTTTTCCATTTCGAATAGGGGTACCTGATGAAGTCAGGAACTCCCTCTGTAGCCATAATTGGCCAAAGTCATGCACAACTCCATAACAGTACTGACTGTCAGTATACACTGTTATGCGTTCGTTTTTTCCCAATTTGCAAGCTTTTATCATGGCGATCAATTCGGCTACTTGTGCAGACTTTACTCCAAATAAATAACCTGCTTCTTCAATTTTGGTTAAGGAGACTACAGCATAGGCAGCATTCAGGCCTCCTTGTTCATGTCTTAGGCATGAACCATCCACAAACAATTCCTTGTCATGTATAGGCAGAGGCGTTTCTTTAATGTCTGGGCGTGGTTTTGTGCTAAATTCTGTTAAATCAATGCAGTTATGTTCGTCTTCTTCTCCATCTTCCATATCCATTGAGTTGGGAAGCAGAGTGGCGGGGTTCAGAATGTTGCACCGGACAATTGTTATATTTGCAGCACCCACGAGAATCCTCTCGTATTTAGTCAGCCGACTAGGGGTGAGATACTGAGTTTTCGTTCTTGTTAGTAAAATCACCACTCCATGCGGAACATACACAGTTACAGGATGTCCCATGACAATGGATTCACTCTGCTCTAAACTTGTGCAAGTAGCAGCTACTGCTTTCAGACATCCTGGTAATCCAGCAGCCACTGGATCCAGGGTGGCAGAGAAATATGCCACTGGCCTTCTGGTTGTGCCATGCTCTTGTGTTAGGACTGACAACGCGCAATTATCGCGAGTGTCACAGAACAGGGCAAATTCCTTGGAATAGTCTGGCATTCCCAACGCAGGGGCTGTACACAGACAATCTCGCAATTTTGTGAAGGCTGTTAAGCTTTCATCATCCCATTCTATGATATCCGGTGTTCCTCTCTTGGTCATTTTTATCAAAGGCCTAGCTAGGACTGCAAATCCCACAATCCATTGCCTGCAGTATCCTATCACCCCAAGGAACATTCTGATTTCTTTCTGAGTACGGGGTAACTGCATCTTTTGAATTATTCTCACTCTTTCTGACGTTACTTTCCTGATGCCTTTCTCTATCTGGTGCCCCAGATATTTCACTGATTTTGCACAGAACTGTAATTTTTCAGGGGCCACTTTATGTCCCTTCTCACTCAGGTGATTCAGTAGGGCAATGGTGTCAAGCACACAATCTTTATGACTTTTGGACGCCACCAAGAGGTCGTCAATGTATTGCATCAAAACAGAATTTCCAGGTAAGACCAAAGTTTCCAAGCATTTTTTCAAGATCTGATTAAAGATAGAGGGGCTCTCTGTGTACCCCTGGGGGACCCTGTTCCAGACATACACGTGACTGTTGAAAGCAAATGAGAAAATAAATTTGCTGTCTGGATGCAAGGGAATGGAAAAGAATGCATGACATAGGTCTATCACAGTGAACCACTCAGCATCCCAGGGAATTTGGTACAGAATCACTGCTGGGTTCGGTACAATAGGACAACAAGGAACCACTATTTTGTTTACCTTTCTTAGGTCCTGCACTACTCTGTACTTGCCACTAGGCTTCTTGATGCCCATAATTGGTGAGTTGCATGGGCTACTCATTACTTCCTGTATGATGTTTCCTTCTAGCAATTTCTGTATTTCCAGGGCAACACCTGCTCTCACTTCTGCATTCATTCTGTAGGGTTTAGTATTAGGGTATACTGCATTGTCCTTTATTGCTATCTGTATGGGGTCTACGTTTTTCATTAATCCTACATCTTTCCCGGTAAAGTCCCATACCTCTGGCTTCACTGTTTCTTGGAGTTCTTTGGGCAAATCCTGCATAGTCATTCGTTTAATTTCTGAGTCGGGTCTGATTAACATTAATTTATAAATGCCATCTTCATCTGGGGTCTGAATTTCAACACCCTTTGGTGTGCAAAAAATGGTACAGTTCATTTTGCACAGCAAATCACGTCCCAGTAAGTTCACTGGACTGGTGTCACAAACGACAAATCTATGCATTTCTTTAAAGTTTCCAATTGAGATCTCCATGGGCTCGGTAACAGGAGTACTAATCAGTTGATTAGATACCCCCACTACTTGGATTGCTTCTCCCGAGAGGGGTAGGTTTGGAACGTCCACTGTTCTTACAGTAGAACGGGTAGCGCCAGTGTCCAACAGAAAGGTGACATCATTTCCGTCAACCTTTCCTTCAATGTATGGTCCGGACTGGTCTACCGGCAAGGAGGCGCCAAGCACGCACTCCTCGTCCTCCCCTCTCAGGCCCCGTCAGTACTGGTCATCACAAAAGAAGGTATCATTTAGTAAATACTGCGAAGTTGCTGCATTTCTGTTCTCATTGCTCCCCCAGATTTCTACGTCCTCACCCTGCGTGGATTTTCCCTTAAATACTGGCTTTGGTGCTCGGGGCAACTGAATCGTTTTTACCTGTTGTTGGGTCTTTCTTGGTCTTTCATTCTGCGTCTGTGGAGTTAAATCAGGTGTTTGGGAGTTATCATCCTGCAAATAGGGACACTCGTCTCGCCAGTGTCCAATTTCTCCGCTCTGGTGGCACGGAAATTTCTTCTTAGCCTCCTCCCTGCTCATTTTGGGCCGGGGCTTTCCTCCACCCCCACCCCCAGGACCTGGATTCTGAGTAGTTTTGGCCATTTTATTCAATTGTTTTTCCTGCTGTTCTGCGAGCTTCACTTGAGCCCACATAACCTTCTCCTTGAGAGCTTTTTTCTTTTCTGCCATCTCGTCCTCACAGTACTTTGCGTACCGTAGGACCTAATCCATCTTTTTAGTATGCCAACAGATTTTGTTATCTTTTATCCATTGACAAATTTCGGGTCTTAAACCATTTACAAACCTGTAAATAAAATGTGTCATATCCTTCATCTCGATGTTATCTATACCACTGTATGTTTTGAACACCTGCAACAGTCTTTCATAAAAGGAGTGCACTGTCTCGTCTCTTTCCTGCGTGGTTCTATCTATCTTGGTCCAATCAGTTTCCTTTGCTGGCACTTTTAGTTTCAGATGCTGTATTACCTGCTCATATTTTCTCATTACTTCCTTCGATGGTTCCCCTGTTTTGTCATCTCTTGGGTATTCCTCACTAGGCCAAGCTATGGCTATTTTACACTCGGTCCATAGATCCAAAGGGACCACTATGTCGAAGAACCCATCCAGGTCCTTCCACAGGCATTTTTGCACTTTCACGAATCTTTCTACCTGCCTATACCAATCCACGGGCTTTTCGCGTAATTTCGGGAAATCGTTAGTAAAGGACACAATATCCTGTCTGGACCATGGAACGTGCACATATTTTCCACCTGGTACTTCGCGCATAGGGCATAACTGTTCCGGTTTGTCAGGTTCCTTTAGCAAGAATTCGGGAGTTGCCTGCCTAGACCTGGCCTCATCCTTTTTCTTGACCCATCTGGCTTTCCACCTTTCCACATCTCCCCATTTTTGCAATACGGTCAATAGTTCCTTGACCTGTGCTTTCTTCCCTAAAACATTCAAGTTTTCCAAATCCTTGTCTGAGAAATCTGCCCTATATGGTTTCTGCAGTGGTTTTGATTTTGAAATATCTATTCCCATGCTAGCAGCAGTATCTGTCAGTTTTTCATGAAGTACTCGGGTATTTCGGGTGAGACTCTTGCAGATAAACAGCATTTCGTCTTCAGAGTAGGTATTTAATCTATTTAATCCTACGTTTCCTGCCATCAATTCCTCTATTTCTATTCTCAGCTTGTAGAGATCTAAAGGTTTCGTTGGGGACGCTTGTTTTTCAAATTCTTGACTCCATCTTTCGATTTCTTCAGGAGTCACCAAGGTGACACTCTTAGTACCTGAGGTCGATTCCATTTGAATTTCCCTCGCGTTAAAAGGATTATGTCTTTTCTGTATCCTTTTTCCGGCATTTCTAACGGGCAGATCTAGCAGCGAGACCTCCGACTCGCACTCACTTGTCTGGTCATCTACAATTAATGGTTCTGGTCTGGTCGGTGCAATGACAGGAGTAATTACTGGAGTTTTCGGACTTCCTTGACGGTCCCCGTACAACGGAACCACTGGTCCGATAGTTACTGGGATCGTCAAGGCTTCAGGACTTGCATTTAGCTGTGACATTTTTTGTATTATCTCAGCTCTCTGGTTTGCTAGCGCTTCTCGCTCTTTCTCTTCTAATAACCTGTCCAATGACTTGTCATGTAACACCTGCGGGGTTAGAATGGGAGCATAACTCGGGGCAGTGGGATGTGTCTCACTTGGTCCTCCGCCATAATTAGGTTTCTGAAACACACTTCCTGTGCCTAGAATTCTCGGATCTTCTTCATCCCGTGGCTGTAATAATGGCATTCCTGAACTTAAGGACCTCACCTCACCTCCGTAAGGGGGACGAGAGCAAAAATCTCCTTCACGTGAATATCCCGCCTCCCCACCAATTGGTCTCCTTGGGTAAATACTTCTGGTTTCTACGGGTCCTAGATTTTCAGTATAAGGAGGAATTAGATAATCCCCTCCTACACTTGCGGACCTGACCTCTTCCCTTTGTAGAGGTCTCCGGGGAACATCCCCTGCACTTGAAGGTCGGTGGCCTTCATTATAAGGAGGCGGACTTCTCATGCATATGTCATCTAACAATTCGTCATCTGATTCTCCGAGGGGCCCCCAGTGCTTGGATTTCTCTTTCCTTTTCCCCCCCCCAAGAGGATCTTCTGCTGGCATCATGGGAAACAGTCCCTCAACAATCATGCTCTGTCTCCATTCTTTCATCTTTTTGTCTCGGGTTTCTTGTTTCAGTTTTGGGTAATACTTTGTCAGCCCTTTGTCCATTCGGGGCCTTTCTCTTTGGAAAGCCTCGATCTCCCATTCCTCTAATGCCTCATACTGCGTTAGTCTCGGTCTGGGATGTAATTCATTCATTCGGGTTCTTAAATTGAATAGGATCCTACCATTAAAGGTACCTTCTAACGGAAAGGCCATTATTCCGTCATCTTGTGTGTATTTCGCCCAATTTTCTAACCACACACATGTATTGTACCCTCTGTCGAACATCATGAAAGAGGCGGGAGTATTTGGTGGTGGAATAACAATGCCCTCTCTAGTTTTGATCGGCTTGTCCTTTTTGAAGTAATTCTTTACCTTATTTACAAGGGACAATTTTCGCTTATTTCCGTACATAATGCCGTATCTATTAGCCTTCCACTGATCCCTTTCAAACCCTAGGTTTCTTGGATCGGGTCTAGTCTCTGGAGTATACGAGTGCCACATACGATTCCTACGCCTAACTTTGTTTACAAAATTACCTCCAATCAGAATGCGTCTTGTAATTCCGTGCGACCAATGGGGTGCACGAGTTCAAATAATTTTCGGCCAATGGGTGCGCGGCCTTTTCGCGAGACAGTTCTCACGCTTCGGCGCTCACCCCTCCTTCACAATTCCAGCCCCGCTACCCGCCCCCTGTTTCTACCAATCCCAGCGCGGCACGGAGTGACGTCAGAGACGCTTCGCGACTGACTCTCTCCCTTCGCAAGGTAACGGAAACTTTCTTTCTTTCTAAAGTGCTTAGTACTTGGTTATTTTACGACGAATACACATTCGCCACAGTGCTCAAGTGTCTAGACAGAAAAAGAGTTGGTTTACTGCAAGTAAACTACTTCCATTTACTTTTCACACACTACGGGTAGATCTCTTCCGCCTACCCTTCACTCTAGCATCAGTGAACCTGTTACTTCCCTAGACCCATCCACTCTTTCCGGGATATATCCGAGTCTAAGGTTTCCCAGCGGACCCCTTTGCTTTCACCCAAGCTCCGATGAACCTGCTACTCTTCCGATGTGACCCTTATTAGGTTACGCCACTATGGGAATTTTGCCAATGAACCTCGTTACTAACATTTATTCACACATGTATTCAGAAAAAGCCCTAGTTAGTGCTTCCGGTTCTACCTAACCTGCACCTAACTTTCCTTGAGCCTGCGACCTCGAGGCAAGTAGATTCTATTCACCACTTGCCATTCAATTTCCCCGGGGATTTCCGACAACACTTAACAAACCGTTTTACATACGCATGGATTAATACATATGACAATATAAGAACAAGAATAACAATTTTCAAACAATTCATAAATTTGAAAAGCAACGCATCTCAAGAGAGTGATCAAGTCCCCGAAATGGCCGCTCTTATAGCAGCAATAATGTTAGCAGCTACCGACTTGGCTAGCTTACCTAGTCCTACCTATCCTTTAACTATTCCCTAACCATAACTCTGCTACCAGAAAAATACTGATAGAGCGCGCGGGTCACCCGACCAATAATTTCGCCACTTCCGGTCTTCGGGCCCATATATTTCAAATCACCATATACATTGATCGGATGACCTCACGGTCTACTATCAATAATTTGTGAGTTCCTTTCGTTATTCTTCAGAATACCCGACTTACCATCCACCGATGCGGGTACCTATGACCACAATGGATCAGGGAGCTAGCTGTAAAAGGAAAGGCAGCAAAATACAAACCCAACAAATAACATTCAAATTCTCTTTGTAAATGACCACGGACAACTGGAAGTTTTAAAGTCTTTATCTAAAGTTTGTTCTCAGAAATCATTAGATTTACAAGAATAAGACAATCAATAATCAAAATAATGAAAAGTACATAACTATAGAGAAATAAAGTCAGGGTAACCATTGAAATTCTGATATGAGATGCAACGGGAATATGCTATGCAGATTTTAGAAGAAAGTTTTAAGAATGGACATTCATTAAGGAAACAATCTTATGCACGTACTAGAGATTCCCTATTGGAAGAGTTTATACTATGGTAAATTCAAAGATCCTATATAACTATAGGAGAGTCTATGAAGAGAAACACGCTATACATCAAGGCAAAAGTTCTTTAGACAATTTAAGTAAGGAGGTTCTAGACCATATGAGAAAGTGACAAACTGCAATGCAGAATATAATTTCTAACAAGTAGGGTAACATAGAAACACGTTATGAAACCAAATGCAAATTACTTTATGATTAAATGGTTGCGGAAAAGCATGGAAAAGTAACATATGCAAAGGTATGTCTTTATTAAAGCAAAAGACAGGAAATTTAGAAAGGTGCAAGATTCAGAGTTTTCAGAGGAATATTTACCTAGACTGGTGTGGAAACCAAACTCTGGCCACGGGTCAGTTAAGGACAGGAAACCCTCAAGGAAGGATACCCCTCAATGGACAGCAGGTGCAGAATGGACACCCAGGACAGGACAGGAAACCCTCAGATTAGGAATCAGGACAGGACCTCTCGGACAGGACCCTCAGGACAGGACCAGCACCCGCAGTTCGGAAGCAACGCCTGCGCTCCACCCTCTCTGCAGCTATCGATCAAGACCCCGATTGGGTCAGCGAACTCCCAGCAAAGTGCTCCGCCAGCACTTTAAGGTTTAGTAAAACCTTAGTCTATGGTCAAATTTCGGACAGAGTGCTCCGCAGCTTTCTGTATCTTCAGTCACCTATTGAGTGCGTTGGGTCAGTGACAGGTCAGCTAAACCAGACAAGTCGGACAATTTCCCTAGGTGAACCCAGGGTAGATATACTGTTTTGGGACGGTGTACCACCCCCAAATGTTGCAAAGTGTCAGAATCCCTCAATTTGGATTGGTCCTAAGGTAGGATTTGGGTAACACACCAATCAGAACAGACTATTTGGAGGCCTACTTTGCATCTCTGGGTACCGCCTAGCAAGATTGGGGTTCCCATGGGAAGTCGCAGAGAATACAATGGAAAGAATACATTTCGATACAATAGAACATAATCATGATGCTTTTGCTGGGTGGAGGTGCACTTTCCCATGGTGGCTCTGGCATCAACCTTCTTTGGCCTGAGTTCAATGTCATGGCAGCCTCTAGTGATTCTGCGCAGACATACCCTCCAAGATGGACTCCCCAGCCCCAGCACCCCTCCGAGTCGAGGATACATGAAAAGTAAGCGAAAACAAATTAAAACATAGAAGTGACGGTATGAAAAACACATCATTGGTTTTGTACTTTAAACTTATCATTATAAAAATATAATATGCAGTTTAAACATTAGCAACATATACACGAACACAAGAGCATTCACCACGTTATTCACGAAAGCTGTGTATTACGCATGCGCACCTTTTCCCACCAAACTTATAACTACGTCAGGTCACGTGAGTGTGACTGACGCATGCGCAGAAGCAATTTTCCAAGCGGCGGCCATGTTTTAGGGACATGGATTAGTTGTATTAGAAATACATGTGCAAGCTTCATCTACTTCGTTCGTATATGAAAAAAATATATTAGTAAGACGAACAAATTTTATTAATTGATTACACACGGGCGAGGTTCATGACTTGAGCAAGTCGCGATGCGAAGCTTGCTCTATCAGTGGGTTGGCGTTTTGTCACTGTTTTCCCTTCCGTTTTTTTTTTATCATCACATTGGACAACATGTGGCTGTTATATTGCAATTATGTGATTTAATAATTAAGGGTACTACAGCTCATGTACCTCCACATCTAGTCAGTCACATTGGACTTCTTTATGCAAGTAGCTACTCTTGCAGCAGTAGACCATTGCCTCAGGGAAAGCATGGGTTGTTGTGCCAAAATTTTTTGTGTATGCAGTGATGGTGCCACGCACATGCACCTGCACATTGCAGGTATAGATGGAACTTGTACCGTTCTATCTGGTGCCCCTGCTCACTTGCTGGTTTCTCATTCTATACTTCTTACCTTCTATGGTGCTACCATCTCCCCTGACCTCTCTCTTTCCACCCATCTGCCTGTGCTTTCTCCTTGTCCTGCTCTTCTTCATTCCTTGCCTTTGTCCCAATCTTCTTCCAAAGTGATAAGCTGTCCTTCCAGTGCTAGGAGAAGCTCTACTGATGTCAGAAGTTGCGATAGGTGAGTGATGCAGGCTAATGAGGGGTATAGTGAAGCATGAGCTACAACAGGATGGGAGGTGTTCATTCCAGCTGTATAACACATGTGATATTTTACCGTCTTGTTTAGCATATGAGATATGAAAGCAGATGCACACAGTGCTGAACATCCAATTAAAGGTCCATCACCAATAATTGGCTCCCCTTTATTTCAAGTGCAGCTTAAACCCTATGAGCACCATTTGCTTATGTGAGGGTTTCTCACAAAAGTGCCTCATCCAGCCACTGTCACATTGCCCCTGACTCTTCCCAGCCCATCTACTCATCCCAAACCTGCTGTTGTAATCTCCAAATACTTTCTAGACCGTTCCCTCCACTAACCTTTTCAATGCAACTAAAAAATTCACATCTCCACCGCTCAAATTAATTTGATATCTCCCTATACTAATTCACTACTAATCCTGTTTGGGTTCTGCAGTAACGTGCTACTCCTCGAAAAGCACTTTGATACCTCATCAGGGATTTTGTATGAATGCGTTTCTACTTAGCCAGCGCTGCACCATGTTTATTGTGGTGTAGTTTATATGCCCTGCGGGTGTGCATCTTCAAAGGATGGTGGGGCTTTGAAATGGCCTGTTGTCGTCTGCAGAAGGGAGGGATACACACAGCACATAACCATCTACTATACAATGAGAGGCTATATCGTGCCATGACTGAGTGCCCTTTCTTTTCTGGTACTTTGCAGCTTTGTGCCATTTCTTGTGTTTTAAGATCTTCTTACATTTTCTTGCCGCTCAAATGGATGTAATTTCTGATGTTTGTATGTTTCGATCATCTTCATTTTGCTCACAAGAAAGTGTCACTCATAGTCGCTGAAATGTCACTCATATTTACACTGAAATTAAAAAAATGTCACACATGCCAATCTGAAACCTTGGCAGCTATGACTATAAAGTGTGGGTTTGTCATTGTAATCTTTTCCCTTTTTCTTACCCACCCTCTGTTTAAATGTTTAACGACATTTTCTCTCCAAATCATTTGAAATGCTTATGTTTTAAAATTCTGCGTTAGTCTAAACAGAATAAGAAATTAATTTGAGTTTCATGTTTTATGAGTTTTTGAAAGATTTACTTAGATAAAGATTTTAAAACTTTCCCGAGTTTGTGGTTATTTATGAAATGCTAAATGTTATTATTGCTACCTATTTTCTCTCTAACTCCCTTGATCCTTTAGGACTTTAGGTATCGGTGACTTGGATTGGTAAGATAAATGGTATAAAAATCCAAATGGTAAAAACCCCAATTGATTGAGTGTAGGTTTACCTGTTTAATGTATACATAGATATATGGGACCAGGTGAGTATGTTGAGGAGGTGAGCCAGCGCTCTATCACCAGCATACTACAATAAGACAAACAACATATTGTGCAACACAAACAGCATGACTAGAATAGGAAAGTTAAGAATTATAAAACTGTTTACATCTGTAGCATGGCTTCCAACGCTGGCAAGTGCTAGAACAGAATTTTTGTTCTTTGAATAAACTCAGTGATCGGCGCATAGGAAAGAGCAGAGACAAATGACTACGGGAAATGTGGCCATAATTAAATAAGCTTGACTGGCTGAGCACAGTCAGCTTTTAATGAATATTCTGCTCTGCGTGGGCACACTGAAGTCACACGAGCTCCTCCTCTCTGCCTGCACGCTTTAAAAATTCCACTTTAAAAATTCCACCCAAAAAGATTGAAAAGTAGTAATTTTGCACAGAGGAAAGTATTACTCTAAGAAAGCCGCCCAATACAAAATGTAGAAATACACTACAGAAACTTAGGGAGCACCGGCTTTTTCCCAACTCGCTATGTGTCTACACAGACTTCTGGTCCATCTTCTATATTTATCATCGCCCTTAAGTAGTCCTATCTTTGTGTTTATGACAGCGGACCATCTGGACTCTTTCCATGCATGTGGTGGTTAGTCTCTCTTCTATTTTCACTGCTCTTCGCTCTTATCCTGCGACGTTCATAGCAGCCATGGCGCAAGGAAAGCAGAAGTTTAAAGCTCAAAGACCAGGAGCGAAGAAAACCGGCAAAGCGGCCAAAGGGCCCGCGGGCAGAAGTGCAGGGGCAGGTGAGAGTCAAGGGAAGAGGGTAGAAAGGAAGGGTGGATGTAACAGTTGTGAGAGACAAGCAGGGAGTGAAACGAGCGAGGTGAAGGATTTAGTCTCGGGCGAGGGGAGGGATGTAGCGGGGACAGCTTCAGCGACAGCGGAGGACAGTGAGGCGACAGTCGGTGGCGACTGCAGCGGGATAGCGTAAGAAAGAGATAAGAAGCTGGCTTTGGGAGGCATGGGTTATGTAATGCGGCTTATAAGAGCTCCACTACTACGTGCACCGCATACGCAGTAAAGGCAGTTAAAAAAAAACTGAAATTATGTCTTGAACCTTTATTAAAACCGTTTAGGTTTGTTTTACCTTTGGTGTGGGTAAGTGTTAGCAGTAAAGTATACAAGGAAGCAGACCCACGCGGGAAATCAAACGAGAGGTAGGTTGGAGGTACAGAGGATTGTGCGGGAAGCCTGAAGCGATTAGCTGTGGTAGAGATGGTGGTTTTGCGGAGGAAAGGTGCTATAGGATACCCCTACGGAGAACCGGGAGACGAGGCCAGGACAGAGAAGGAAGTAGAACGATGTGTCCATTTTCATTACTATTGCAATTGGTGAGCGAGGAGTAGAAGTTTCATGCAAAGCAGAATTCGTGATTATTGAACTGTTCTGCTTTCTCAGGTCGTGTCATTGCTCCAAAAAAAGCTCGCGTTGTTCAACAGCAGAAGCTGAAGAAGGTGAGTTTTCAGTATCAAAAACTTCATGTGTTTGCACAAATGCACACGATTGTGTGAATGTGATTAACAGCACAGGTCCTGCATGGACCCTGCTCTGTCAAACACAGGTGAACAACTGGACATTATGCATATGAGCCCAAGCTGAACTGTTCAGCTGGGGCTCAGCTCGGGGCTACAGAAGCGCCTTGGCTGTCAGAGACAGGTTCTACTCAGACAGCCTAGTGCTCACCAGCACTAGCTGCCAGTGAGCCTAATTTTTTGGAGTACCTGTACTCTCCTCCGCAGTAGAGATGTGCCTGTACTCACAGTAGTGAAAATAAGAATTGCTGGTACTTTGTACCTGTGAGTACCGGCCTATTTTCAGCATAGGCCATGCAGCACATTCTCCTGAGTGCTGTGCCGCCTGGGATTGAAGAGCTATACTGCATTGATAAATTACGTTCTTAAAGCGTGTGTTTTTTTTGTATTTAGATTTGGGTGAGAAAGAACTCCGTCTTAATTAAGTAAGGACAATAATAACCTCATACCAGTGTATGTGGATGAATGCAGAAGCGTAGAAGAGATAATACCACTTAAATCAACCATGATTTGCCAGCAGGACCAGACTAGCCGTACCCTGCATCAGTCGTTTCCCTGGGAGACTAGAAGAATGGGGGCCAGCTTTACGGCATTGGGGGCTGGTTTTGTTACTAGGGGCCGATTTTACAGCAGTGCTGCAATATCGTCCCCTGTAACAAAAGCAGCCAGCAAGCATTTCCATCATCCCGGGGGGGCCAGGCAGGGGCTGGTTTGAGAAAACTGCTAGGGCGGCTTTGGGTTCCCAGTCCAACCCTGTTTGGCAGTTATAAACTGCTGCTGTTATCAGCAGGTGAGGGCCTTGTTAATGCGTTTTTTGTACCTAGCTTAGCAACATTAAAAAATGCACAGAATACAGCTAATGTGCTCATTTAAACAATGTGCCCAGGGTTAAAGTTCTATGTTAGGAAAAATGAAAACCCGGTCACTATTCAATTCTGCCACTTTTTTTATTTTGAGCAGATTTTTACACCCTGTGGTTTTAGTCCATGGGCGTTATAGTTATTTTTTATAGTACAAGTTTCATCATTTTGATTAACCTCTCTAATAGTCTGAGGATTTACTTGTTGTTGCACAGAAACACAAGTTCATGTATTTACAAATTATACAATTTACACCAAACAGACAATTGGGATACAAATATACATTGACATTTTTACAATACAATTTCTACAATACACTTTTAATAACTAAGGTCTAAATTGTACCCTACTAACAAATTTAAACACCAGACCTATGCAGTATGAATTATGCCTAATTGAGGACTGGTCACGCAAGGGCATACATTTTAATAACGTTGTTTTGTTAACTGGGTATACAGCGTTATATTTTTGGCCCTTTGCGGATTAAATGTTCATAGATTAAGACGAACAAAGGTTAGCCGACGCGTTTCCAAGCCCGTATTTTATTCGCCGGACTTTTCTTCAGGGCTTTTAGTTGGGTACCTATGTAAAAACAATGGAGGACACGGTTCAGAGTAGGACCTTTACTTGTGTTAATTAAGTACCACAAGTCATTAGTGTTCGTTATTACCTTTTCAAAAATTGAGTTTGGGTCTGTCCTGGTTCGGACTCTTGATTGGCGAATGGATAGTTCTGCAGAGATAAATAGGCACAAAATGTGTCTACTTTTTATATATAGGGCATTATGTCACTAAGTTCTTATAAATTTTACAACATCAGGACTTACGTTTGTTGGTTTTCTTTATTCGTAATTACTGCCGGTGGTTGTCTTTTTTTCTTCAGTAACACAATTTTTAGGGAGCGGCGGCAGGAGCAGGGTTAAAGTTCAGCAGATCTTGTAGTGATGCAGTGATGAACTGCCACCGGCACGGCCTGCCAGGCTGAATGGATGATATCCACAGTCGGAATTGTTGGCTTTTAGGCACCCATCGTTTGTAACTCGCAGGACCCCCATTCAGGTGCCCAAGTTCCCAAGCCCAACAGATGCACAGTTCGTCAGGTCACCAGCACCGTGAACAAAATACATGCCATCTTTCTAAACTGCAGAGTGCCACATTAACCCCAACCACGTGCAACATATAGTATCAAACTGCGCAGACATTCTCCCCTTTATAAACCCATGTTCAACGCCAGATACAAAAAAATCAATGGGTTTTAATCAAGGTACATGTTTTTAGCCACTCTGTGTGGCTCGTATAATAGCACTCAAGGTCAGGCTTTGCTGCTGACCTTTTAAAGAGACAACAAAAAGATAAAGTGCGAGATCATCTGGAAGACATCAAATACACAGGGTGCAGTTTGAAGTGAAATTCGCCATCTAACCCTTTCAAAATGTGACCGCGTGTAAATGAAGTTTCGGGGCACCTGTGCAGCCGAGGGGGAGGAAATCTGTGACTGTGTGTGGCGTGTTAATTTAAAGAAAATGTGTGAAAAAATAATCAACAAGAGATGTTTGCTGGAACTTGAGATGTAGGGACGAGCGGATAAGAAACTTGAAGCATGAACGACTATGGAAGTAGCACTTTCGGCGTGCTTGGGTACACGGAAGGGATAGACCGGGGCACACCACACCAGAAGTACACTTGAGGTACAGCCCACTCGGCTATCCAGCAGCCGGGAGCTGAAAATAACTAGGAGTCCTGGAGACAAAAAAGCCTAGAGAGTCTTCACCAAAACCTACAGAGTGGGAGGGAGGGCGAGAGGTCACAATGGAGACGAGGATGACAGCCCTAGGGAAGCAGGCTTTGCGGCCTGCAGATCGCTTCAAGCGTTAAAAAAATAAATTACGAAACTTGGCCGTGCCCAGCAATATTTTGAGCGAGGATATGGCGTAACATTTAGTGCCGACTTTGTAACTGGGGAACCAGGCTTGATTCTCGGCTTCGGTACTCTCTGTGCCTACAAAAAACCCCAATTTAAATACATGATGATCGTTAACAAATGGAGATCACTCTGATCAAAAATATTTTTCTAAAAGGCACTAATTCGATCTCAAAAGAAAAATAACACCACCTCAAAAGAAAACCTGATCGATCATATTCCTTTCCCACCAAAAAAAGTAGTTTGACAAACCTACTATAATCGTAACTAGTGGAGCGATATTGTACTTGCTCCCTTGTCTTGGGTAAGGATAAACACTAAAAGAGGCATGACAAATGCATGCCATAAACAAATGGGAAGAAAGAATAGGAAAGAGACAATGGAGCCAGCAAATAGCAAGCCTAATGGCGGGCTGTAAGTCCACAGAGTGAATACAGCATGTTTCGAAGAGACTGCATACGCTGCCCAGGTTCGACTTAAAAATGAGATGAGAATGACGAATGAAGACACAGATAAGGAATGGACACCTAATTAGTACAACAATGTAATTCAGTAAACACTACAGCACAATCTATTTAAATTGAAAAGGATTTACAATAAAAACAAATACAAAAATAGGGACAGAAAAACACATGAAAACAATACTAAGAAAATGAATTATAAATGGATAGTAGTGACAGAAACCGTCACCTGGTGGTAGTCCATACCTGTAAACTTTCAATACATGAAGAAAAAATTGTGGCCTATTCACAAGAATCAATAAGTAGAACTTTCAAATGTCATATCAATTAAAAACTTAAAAAAGGAATGAATACATTGTGTGTACCTTCAAATAACCTATAGTACCGATCTATCAAAATGTTCTTCGGTCATTATCCAGGTTAGCAACTTTCCTTACAGAAGAAGAAACTATTTTAAAAGGAATTAAAAAATCTCATTGAACTACATCATCTTTCAAAACTAGTGCTGAACCGTAATTATTAGTCAATGTGTTAATCATTCTAATTACTTGTCATTTCTGTCCCTGCTGTCTATCCATTTATAATTGATTTTCTTAGAATTGTTTTCAAGTATTTTTCTGTCCCTATTTTTGCGTTTGTTTTCATTGTAAATCTCTTTCAATGTAAATAGTTTGTGCTGTGCTACTTACTGTTTTAGTTTTTGTACTAATTGTGTCCATTCCTTATCTCTGTCTTCATTCTTGTCATTCTCATGCTCATTTTTTAGGTCGAGCCTTCAGGCAGAACGCATGAGCGCTGTCTGTTGGCGACCTATTGTGTTTAGCAAAAAAACTCGAAAAAAGGCTTTCAACCCACCCATTACTTACCATTTGTTGGCATCATATTCTTTGCTGCCTTTTCATTCTGCAGCGCCTGTATGACGCCACTTTGTGTCACTTTTCTTTTTATCTTGTGCATGGACCAAGTACACATGTATTTAAATTTGTCTCCCTCCACTGCTCCTACTGTGAATTGAAGTGCTATATCTCCTTTTTTGGCACATTTGAAGAGCACAAATTTGACCAACCATATTGTAGTGCATTAAAGTTTTTTTTAATGCTTGGGGAAATAGTGATTTACCCAGAATCACATAAGTTTATTGTGCCTATTTCGAGACTCCAAGCCAGTTCCGAAGTCAGCAGCTTTGGCAAAAAAGCCACATTCTCTCCCCTTTATTAATTTAACCTTACGTTATTGAATTGCATCTTTAAGGTGGGTCATTTGTCAATCTATTTTTTTCTGCTGGATATGCGGAGTTCAAAAACTCACGTGCAACAGCTGCATCTGGACTATTCAATTTGCCACAAGTCAGCTGGAATTCCTACCAGATGTAGGTGGCGGGATGTGTACTTCTGCAGTTTATCTTTACAAGTTAACATTTTCTGTGACATAATTTTCTTAATTAATAGAAACTCGATGTATCTGACCAAATCTGAGTAATAATTCTTCTGGAATTGAAATAACAGTAACATTTGCTTGTAGGGGCGTGTTTCATCACACAGTAGGATTTTGTCAAGTGTTTTATGGTTTGTGTAAAAAGGTTTTCAGTGGAGCTTAGCACAAACCATGCAGTTTAACTTTTCGGGTCTGCTCCAGTTACACGCAAGAACTGCGGCTAAGTTTCTTTTAATTGCGTGACAAGCCTATCCTATCCATGTTCCAGTTGTAATTCCTTTTCTGAGTCCCAGACTAACACTCCGCCTCAGTTTCACTATATAAGCACCAGCTGCAGGCTTTTAGGTCTACTACCATTTTATCAGTACAGTGACTAACTCCCTCCGCAAATGCATGGCAACCTTTTTTTCTGCCCCTTTCCTGCAGGCAAAAGTTGGCATGCATGTCAAAAAAATGTTCCCCAATCGGAGTCGGCAAACGTTACACAGAGCAGTATACACCTGAGGAACCGTATGCAGAATATTAAGATAATATTCAGTGGTGGCCGGCATTATTTGCGAGCATGTGGGGGGGCTAGTGGGAACGGTAAATAAATGCAATTATAAAAAGAATCACTTACCTTGCTGCGCCAGTCTTGCGTATCTGCTCTTGCTGTCCTCGTCACTCCGAGGAACAGGAAGCACAGCAAAGTCTCCCCTGACCAATCACAACGCAGCGTTGTGATTGGTTTTGAGCGTCCTGGTTCGACACTCAACCAGGCAATGAGGGCCTGGGCCTGTTGTCAACGCAGGCTGTAATGCAGCCTGCATGGAGATCTGGGAAAGTAGGCATGACTGGTTTGGGCGTACCAAACAGTCATTGCGCACTTAGGAGTGGGCAAACCACTCCTCCCCATAGCTGTTCCGAGAGGAGAGCAGCCCGCCCACCTGCAAAGGAAACATAAAATGATAGTAACTAAAAGTTACCATTTTTATATTTCCATTACTTCAACGCTCAAAAGCAGTGAGGTGATACTCCTCCCATAGTGGAGGAGCCCCCCATGGTTATATTGGAGGCCGCAGTCCTTTCCCTACCACAGCTGCGTTGCGTGTCTCATTGCAAGTATTGAAGCAATATGTTTTTCAGATTATACTCTGAGAACCGTAGGGACCCAGTAAACGGGAGAAAAAGCAGAACCTTGCAAAATAACACATTCAAAATCCTGTTTCCCTCCCCTTAACACCACTCAGCAAGTGAAATAAATGGAAGACTTAATTTTGCTTAATTAGGTGAATATTGTATGTTGACAAAAGGGCTTAAGTGCATTAAAACACCTCACATTGATTTTTATTGAGGCATGAAGTTTCAAACTAATTTTGATGCAAGGCAATTAAGCACTGGCGGGAGCCCAGCGTGGACACATAATTATGCATAATGGCAAGTGTCACAAATTTTCCAACACCCTGCACAGTTCATTGACAGGGATTAGCAAAACGTATAGTTTTAATCCGTGTCAGTACCGGCTCTTTTTGGTCCTCCTGAATTCACAGAGGAAAAAAGTCTTCCCTATGGCCTCCTTTGCTGCTCACATTGAGAAAACGCAATATTACACCTTCGTCACGGGGCTAATTCCGCCGCGGCGCTGGGGAGGGGCGCGCAGCACCACGGTGCTCGTGATGAGCTCAGCTCGTCAAGCTGCACGGTGGCGCTGTGCTCATGACGAGCTGAGCTCGTCGTGACCATGCCCGTTTTTAAGAACGTTCAGCACAGCGGGGGAATTAGCCCCGCGTGTGTCATGGCGAGCTGAGCTCGTCATGAGCACGGAAGGGGTTATGAGTTCTCCACTGATGTATGGTCCCTGGTTTGTGCAATGGTGAAACTCTCCTGGTAATTTTTATTTTGGTACTCTTCGCCTCAGCAAGTCTGGTGTGCAGTGAGCAATATCGAAGCTTGCACTGCTCCATAACTTTGTAAACTTCAGTGACCACTTATGGAGTAATGCATCTCTATTGTAAAGACACTTTACTGCAGCATCAGTACGACTTCCAAGGTGGAGTGGGGTGTTGCTTGCCTCCCGAACTCCACCCCCCACCCCCGTCTTCATTACTATCCCCTGTTCACCCACGTCTCCCGCTTGCCACACACATCTTCTGTCGTGGCATGACCTATAGCTTGCCGACCCACTCTCCTCATTGTTGTTTACCCCTTCTTCCACCACCAGAAAAAAAAACATTGATTCAACCAGCGCTAACAGCATCATAGCAGTTCTTCCTAAGCATTGACAAAGGCAATATATCTCGCCAACCAAGCGTGGCTGCTATGTAGCAATTGCATGAAAGTAAAAAAAAAACACTAACCGCGCCGTATCGCGTTAAAAAAACATTTTAGCCAAGCTGCTGTATATTATGACTAAACATATTGACAAGGCCAATGGAGCTTGTGCAGGCAAGACCTTTTAGACTTTACCAATGCGTGTTTCATTTTGGTCTTTTACTATTGTGACATTTGGATTGCTGTTATTAAAATCAGTTTTTGTGCCCTGTTGAAGCAACATATATAATCAGTACCAGTCGCAAAATACGTGTTTGCCATGCTTTTGCTCAAAAAGAATTCCTGGAGAAGAACTATTAGTAAATAAATAATATATTATGAACTCTAATGGATGCCTGATGAAGTTCTGTTCTCAAAACACTTTATTTGACCTTGAAACAACTTGTCTTTATTTAACTTATTTAAATAGCGCTAGGGGAGTGAAGCACTGTATCAGTTTTTATAGGTCTGATACTCGTCTCCATAGAGCTCTTGCCCCCCCCCCATCTGTTCAATTTGGACTTTATCTACCAGTGTGCATCAGTTCTGACGTGCAGCATCACATTCTATTCCATCCCCAGAACCTAAAAGCCATACATGGCATCACTTCATACAGTGCTGTAAATTGTACCTTAATTATGACTCCTTCCTTACTGCTATTTTTGAGTACCAAGATCCACCAATAGCTCGGCCAGTCCTTTTTTTAAACCTGGCCTACAGCACGGCAAACCTAGACCTTTTACGGGCTGTTTTTCCAATGTCTGCACCTGGATGCTTTAAGGATGTCTGTTTGGGCTAAAAGTGTTAATAAATATTATGTGATCCCTGAAACCTTTGTCCATGAGACCTGCTTCTTAAAACTATTTTTTGTTTGCTTAAGCTCAGTAAACTCTCTTGATGCTTCCTGCCACTGACTTACACTGAAAATTAAAATGAAATGTACAAAAAAGGGTTTATTTTCCTTTGGTTTGTTAACCTGTTCCTCTTCCCAATAGACCCTGGAAGTGGCAATCCGCAATCAGATTGAGCATGATGTCACCATGAGGGCCAGCACCAACTTCCACAAAAAACTGAGTATTCTGAAGACACCAGAGACTGGCAAGAAGAAAGGAATCCAAGGGGGCAGCATGAGCGGTGGGGGAACATCCAGCTCCAAGCATGGTGGTCACTGAAATTCAGCCACCCTCCAAGCATAGCAGCTGCCAAAATGTGACTTTCTGGAGAGTTGCAGCTACTGGAAGATTTGGTGTCTCACTTTAGAGGCTTTGGCGACTGAAAGACGGTGCAGTTGGGAGAGCAATCCTGCAAGGCCCTCCCTTTTTAGGACATTCACTTGTTTGACTGTGAAACTTCCTTTTTGGATTGGACAATTTGTGTGAGTGTGTGGTTAATTGAAATAAAATGGATTCCTTTGGAGGTCTTCTCCTTATATTTCTGCGTGTTGGGGAAGCTGATTAACCAGCCTATTTGGGTTCTAGCTTTCCCAAGCAGGTAGAAATGTCACTTCTCTGGTATGAATAAAAAGTGCCAAGACAGAATTTCAATGTTGCGGAGCAGGATCTCCACCCCTTTTATTAAGGCTTTTAAATAAACTCTTCATCCGCTAATTTTAACCATGTTTGTCTTTTTTAGGTCTCGCCTAGGCAGTGCACATTTGCTGCTCTAGGAGATTACCTTTTGGAATCGGTCAGCTCTTTTCAAGCACTCGTGCTTGTGACGGCATCCACCGTACTGCACAGTTATACAAACAATGTAACAAGAGGGAAATAAATACAATTGTATAATCCTTCAATGTTACATTGTTTGTATAACTGTGAAGTACCCTTGATGAATTTCAAAAGATAAAACTTTTTAGTCTATATACCCGTGTTTTGAATATTTATTGTTTTGTGATTGGTTATTATGTCCTCACAAGGAACAAAAATATTTCTTAGATAAAAGACATTTGAATAATATCTCTCTGGCGAGTTTATCAATAATTCTTGCAGTTAGAAATATATATCAAAAGCAATAGAACAGAGTATTCTAAATAAATCCCTTGAAGGTGCTTTTTACCCGTTCATTTGATTTGCCCAAGCCCTCCAGGGTAGATTGGGTTTCCCATTACATTCAATACTTTAGGATGTAGGCCAGCTTTTGGACAATTCCTATTCCAATTCTTCTTTGTCCTTTGGTAGAAATAGACAACTCACCTGCTTGTATATGTTTTGTTTTAGCAATGTCTGCGATGCTGTGGCACTTTGAGAAGAATGTTGTATAGGTTTGCCCGTTTTATTTTAAGAGTACCTTTGTAGGTATATTGAAACTTGATGTACAGGCTTTTGGATGCATCGTTTACATTCAAGGAAACAAATTGTGCACAGGAGCAACTCTGTCTGTGTGATCCAAACAGGAGAGCTTGGAAAATATGAACAAGGACACTTATCCAGTATCCAAGCAGGTACCTGCATTTCTATCTTTCTAGTTTTTCTCGTTCCTTTTTTTTAATGTGTCAGTTATGCCTTACAATACAAACATTTTAGTATTGCAAACATGTTGGCCACACAGCGACCAACACAAACCATAGGGCATACGTTTGAAGGCATAACTGGTAGACGGTGTGGTGTTATGGCCAGAGCTGCCAGTTTTGCAACTGGGGAATTAGCTCGAGTCTGCTATCTGTTGAATACCCTGTGATTCTGGGCAAATCACTTAACTCTCCCTGCGCTGAAAAACAATATGAGTCTGGAGTTTTGTAATCTAACTGGTACTCATGTAAAGCATTCCAACGTCCATGGAGAGAGTTCGCCCTATATAAACAAGCATTGGCATAGCCAATAGGTCTCGCTTTTGGGACCTTATAAGTATTTAGTTAGGCAGCACAATATCCTTGGTGCAACAACATAAACTGTTGCATGGCTAAACACATAAGGTCCCAAAGGCGAGACCTATTGGCTATGCCTATGCTTGTTTTTTAAAGTTGCAGCTTTAACAAAAATGTGTTTTTGGCTGTAAAATATCATGAAACTTTTCAACAGATACAATTCTCTGGGTTCTAATTCAAAGGAGCCACCCCCTACTAAACCAGTTCAAGTCACACAGGAACATACCATACCCTGTTACAACTTGTTCATGGGAGTCCTCTGCCGGACCAACAACTTCATTTGTTCAGTGTCTTTTACGCACTCCAATGCACAAAGGATAACTTCCACAGGTAGCAGATAGTAAACATTTCTGGTTAAAGCTGGTCTACTGGTTTTGTTCTTGGTGACCTTATGGCTCCTGCTGTCCAGACCAGCAATGGATAAAGATTCCATAAGGGGTAAGCAGGCATTACTGGCTGGACCAGGATACCCCAAAGGATTCAATACATTTTATTATTATTATTTCAAAATAAACAGTGGTAGCATACTGACGGGCGTAACACACAAACGCTGTCCTGTTTTCAGTGTGGTGTGTTTTGTGAATTTCAGTGGTGGTTTGAAATCAGTGTTTATTCAGGTGCCTAACCCCCAAAATTAGACAAACTGTGCTTTCCAGTGGTTACACAACATTTTTTTGCATTGATAGTTACAAAGTACATATTTAATTTAAAAGCGATGTAGGAGCATATTTACAAGTCCCTATTGGCACAGGAACATCACTTTTAGTGACGTTCCTGTGGCGATTTGTGTTTCGACTTATTTACAAGGCACTGTTAACTCACTTAACGTGGCTTATTACTGCCTTGTAAATAAAGCGCCCTTTCATGCTGTGCTTAGTGTGAAAGGGGAGGGCAGTGGGTGTTGCGGTGGGCGTTCCACTGCTGTTCTGTACTCTTTGCCGGACTACATTGCGGTGGTGCTGCTGTTAGGTGACTATTCATAGCTGCCAATGCCCCCATGGCAAATGCCTCACTTTAAGGCAGTCCTGACCTTTTAACGGACATTACATTGTATTCTGCGACTTGACATTTAGTTGTTAACGTTGTACCTATTAGCTAAAAACCCCGGCAGTAGAGTGCAGTTGGGTAAAAAGCCAGGATTAGCTGAAGGTATCCCACATAACAATGTGACACCTTGCAGCTGTGAATTTTGTTGGTACGCGGAAAGTCTTGTCATGTTTTCACTCCTATCCCATGTGTCTGGTGAGAGCACTCTTTTCACAGAAACATAAATAATGCATTTACCTGCGATGTAAAGGCCCACATAGTAAAGCATACCTGAGATGTGCTTATCTGCGATGTAACGTCTCTCGAAATATAGACTACGAAGTAATGGTGACATACCAAATAATCACTTTTGGTGTAATATCAACAGGAATATGGAAAAACGTATAGGATCGAAAATTCTGCTTAGGTTCCAAATCAAATGTAGATGTACAATCAACCTTCGTGCAACATCAGCTTAGAGGACCAAAACAACATTTTCGCGCAAAAATCACCTTTCGGTGCAACCTCGCGTTTAGGACCCTTTCGCAAAGTAAGGGGAATTGGGGTAACACATTTAGGAGGAACACCACCCATGGTGCAATATTACCAGGAGTGACAAAACAGTACTAAAATCACTTGCAAGTATAAAATCATTCTCTGATCCACATCAGCTCTTGTGTGTAACGTCTATTAGGTGCAAAAACGGGATTTGATGCAAACCAGTCCTGCTGCAAAATCGGCTTGCATGTGGAAATCCTTCTAGGTGCACACATCCTATTTGTATGCACACAGTTATGTGCAAAATCGCTGATTTCACAAAGTCTGACGGTTTGTAGTATGATATTTAGATGCAAAATCGCTCAGGATGGAGAGAAAATGCAGTAGTAAAACATCACATTAAATGTAAAAATATATGAATTTGCATGGCATGACCCTCGATTGACTGCACATTAAAGTTCAAAATCACACATGATGCAAAATAATTAGAGTGGAATTCGTCTAGGTGTACAATTTGCAGTCTGATGCAAAATCACAGTTGGGTGCAAAATCACCACGGGTGCAAAGCAAGTAGCTGGTGGTATCATATTTAGGTATAAAATAAATCTTGATGCAGGGTGTTGAACCAATTTTAGGAACTCAAACACATTGAGCAGAAAATCCCATGACGGTGCAAAGTCATCCTTGGCACACAGTCCTGCCAGCAGCATTGTGCTGTGTTATTTTTGGAGCAAAATCACATTTAGGTGCCGAATCATCTTTGGCGTGAATAAATCAATATACTTCTATCACATTTAGGAGCAAAATACTTTACGATGCAAAATTAGTTTTTGCCACACTGCAAAGCATCCGCGCTGCTGTACAGCATAGCCACAAAACCTTGCCAAAGCTAATAGCCCTCATAGGCGAGACATATTGGCTTTGCCAATGCTTGTTACTTGTATGTTGATGCCATTGCAACTCTAGTTATAGTGCTAAGGCACAATTTTGGATTGCTGGACTTATTTTTTATTTTATTTCTGCATTTCTGCATTGTGCATCGGTTGTCATCTCAATTTATGGTTGGTGTTTTTGTTTGGCTTTACCAATGAAAATATGTCTACAGGATCTGTAGTAATTTATGCATTGTATAATAGAACCTTCAATGGAAGTACACTAATCAAAGTAGGGGGTGGATGATTAAGGTGATAGGCTCCAGCACATGGTTACAAACACAACAAACAAATGTATAGACGGTCCAGTTATCAAGTGTAACCAATCCGTTATTTGGAGATTGTTCTATAGTGCAAGACCCACTAAATTGTAATGCAATTTTACAGAAAGGTCAGGTTTGTGGTAATACCTATACCCAGGGAGAATGCTATTACTTTGACCCCAGCAAACCACAACGTAGTGGATGGGATGCTTGAATTATCAGCCACTAGCGATCATGCAGGCTGCTTTCCAGTCCATCATTTTTCTTTGCCAACGGTGCCACTCTAGACAGGGACTGGCCATATGCAAATCTCTAGCCAATCTTTAACAGGAACAGTCCATCCCAAACTGCCAGGTCCCATCCAGATAAGAGTAAAGAGTACTTTTAACTGGTTTTGGCCTACTTAAGCCTTGTCAGTGAGGTGTAGCTTGAGTCTTGCAGCACTGTATGGGACCAACGTCTGTGCATTCCTGTCAAACTTTGACCACATCGCTTGCACCTGCCACTACACCTGGTTTAGCTTACTGATTTCCATCAATGCATTACTCCTTAAGCCCTGCACACAATATTTGACCTTGAGTTAAACTTTCTATTTCCCCTCCTTTATTTCTTTTGAATGAACCTCTACTTTCATTCAATCTTCTGCAAGCCTAATGTATATAGACTACTCTGACACTTGACTGTCTGCCTTTTCTTTTAAGCCATATCCCTGTAATCTGACAATATCTGTTCATTCCATCAATCATTTGCTTCTTACCCACACTATTTATCCAGCATAACTCATTAATGTATCTCAAAGAAAGTGTAATAGATGCATGGAATGGTTTCATTGAGAGTACAAGGCTAGTCACAATAACTAATGCACTAACTTTGGGTTCTGGAGTAGTGTGCTACTGGCCGAAAAGTGCTTCAACACCTCGTTTGGGGGTAGTTAGCGTTATATAAATGCAATTTCATTTAAACACAGAGCTATAGAAATAGCAACACTGTGGTATATGTTCTTTTGCTTCGTTCCCACCTGCCGTCACCCCATTCTAACAGCGCTGGCTGACCAGGGCAATTGCCCAGTATGTTAATTGACTTTGAGGCGACCTTCTTGATCTTCCAGTTCTCAAGTGGTCATAGCCATTGTGTTCCTCATTTGTTCGCACTTTGCACCATTTATTCCTGTAAAAGCTGTAGTACTCAGTTAATTGGGGTAGAAATAAAGATGTTCTCTGGAAGTAATGAAGACGCAGGCCAAAAACCTTCGGAAACTTTACTTCTATACCAGCCTCAATTTTTCCATTGTCCTAGTTTATTAACCAATGCTCGATATCTCTCTGGATTTTCAGTGGGCAGTGATCAGCATTTTTACCGCACTCAACATTTGCAGTATCAATGTCGTACTAATTCCTTCCATTTCGGGGTGCCTTATTCCCAGCAAAAAAGGTTGTATTACAAAACAACGCATTTGATTGCTTCGCATGCCTCAACGCGATCATAACCACGACCGCTTCTTTACCACACATGCCTTTACAATGAATTTCATTGTAAAGGCCTGATTGGTCAAGGTAAATGAGTGTTAAAGGTTATATCCCTGCTCTCCTACCTGAGCCCTAAAACCTGGCTCCAGCCCATAAAACTGCCTGACCCCAGCCCTTAAAACACCCCAACCCCCCACCCTGAGCCTTAAGACCAGCCACCAGCCCTAATAACTACCCGACTCCTGCCCTTTAAACACCCCAGCCCCCCCGAACCCTCAAACAGGCCCCAGCCCTAAAAACAACCCAAAAACCCCTGCCCTGAGCACTAAAACCCGCCCCAGCCCTGTAACATACACGACCCCAGCCCAACCTATAAATCAAAAACTACTCGCCAATCTGCTGTTCCTTCCATTGTCATCCGCAGGAAGTTTCTATCATCTCCCACCCCCTGCCCACTTGCTCCAATGCTAGACCACTGACTGCTTTTACCATATGTAGGAAAGTAGGATCTGCTTTTTATGGTTACTCCCACCTTTTGCTTAATGTGATACTGTTTTTGACTAGTCTGACTGGGATCCTGCTAATCAGGACCCCAGTCTATCTGCTTTCTCCCTAAACTGTTGTGTTATGTTCTTTGGTACACTCCAGATTGGATACTGGGGTACCATTGTCAGTCCCTAGTATATGGTACCCATGTACCCAGGGCATATGTACCCCAGAGGCCTCCCATGGGCTGAAGCATGCATTAATCCATGAGAGGCCATGAAAACTGGAACAGGCCTGCCATTGCAGCCTGAGTAAGTTGGTGCATGCACCACTTACTTAAGGAATTGGTTTACTATATCTAAGGGTCATTGCACTTAAAACCTATAAGTCACCCCTCTAGCAGGCCTTTAGAATCCTAAGGGCAGGGTGCTTGGTTCTAAGTGAGAGGGTACCACTGTATGAGATGGACACCCCTGCAGGCTACGGAGTCCGTTATCTCGGGTTGTCAGTAAGGCAGCCATTTACGACATATAGAGTGGCATTATGCGACTACGTGATGCCCAACTCAAACGGCTGAAACTAACCCTATCGCATTTGGTGTCAAACATGTTGGAGTCATACCCCCACACTAGTAGCCGGTGTGGAAGGTATGATTTCATCCCTCAGAGGCGAGCTTCTTTCGGTCCCTGGTGTTCCCGGTACCAGCTTTCTTGTCCCAAGCAGCACACAATGGTTGCTGCTGACCAGACAAATAGGCATCCTGTCACAGGGAGGTGTGACCACGTCCCAGACAGGATTTAGTATATTAGGGATGGGTGGGCGCGCTTGCCAGTGACTGACATCTGCATGAGGGGCACATTTGGTATCCCTGTGCATAGTCCAGTTCAAACCACTCCTGGGGGGCCGTAGGCTCCTGCTCTGGTGCAAAACTGGACAAAGGAACTGGGAGTAACCTACTCACTGTCCAGACCCTCTCCTGGGAAGGGTCTACTGAATTTGTCCAACCCTCTCACGTGGGTACAAAAGGGCTTATCTGGGTGTAGGGCCCTAGATTAGACGTGGACCATCTTCTGAACCAGAAACCACTGAACTTTGACCGTCTGGACCTTTGTTTGGGCCTTACTTCGTCTCCCTCTCAGTCTGAAGCATTAACTGTGCCTGTGCACCATACAGGATCCGTACAGGTCCTGTGGAACATCAAGGAGAACTGGAGAAATCTCCCTTGGAGTGAAGGAGTCATTCCCTTGCATTTGCAGGCACTGCGACACTGCTGTCGGGTCTGCTGACCCTGAGCTCCTATGAACTCCGAAGGCTTCAGCAACACCGGAGGTGGCTTCTACATCCCTTGAGGTCCGAGCTGCCATCTCACCAAGTTTGAGGTCAGAATCCCTTGTGGGGGCTGCAATACCCAAACCCCTGTGCACATTTGCAAGTGCATATGCTTGTTGGCATTTCCCGAACAAGTGCATTGGGCTCTGAGTAGCCCCAACCTCTAGCACCATTTCCTACCAAGAACTCTGGCCTCCTCGCACCGAGTGCTCTGTGGTCTGCTGTTTTGTGAAATCGCTCAAGGTCCTCTCGCAACTCCTGTGCCTCCGGCCTGTGGGTCCACTTGAGTTTCAACTTTGCTTTTCTTGGGCTCCCATGGTTGCTGTATACCTGCCCTGACTCCTCTTACTGTGGTGAATCTCCTTGACCTTGCTGGTCCGAACCGTATCCATCCTTGACCTTTGCGTGGGTTGCTGTTGCCAAGGCTTTTTGGTGGTCCAGCAGGACACCGACCCCTCAGTACTCCACATACTTGGTGGGACAGCTCATATCTGGCTCCTAGTTGTCCCTGTAGCTGCAGAGTCAAGAACTCCATCAACGCACCTGAAGCAGCTGACATCGGTGGGCATTTGTGTACCGAGCCCCTGGTCCCTCCTGAGTGACCCAGACTCTGTCCCCTTTGCTTTCAGGTACTCTTCGACAAGAATCCACCTTTGGATTCCAACTCACACTTTTCTTCCTTCCAGCAGTGGCTCGTCTTCGAAATCCTCCATTGGGTTCGGCGGCGGTTTCCGACGCGACTTCAGACCTATGCACCCTGCTTCCCTGGGATAGGTAACTTGGTAACTGCAGTATCCACGGGTGGGGTGGCACTCCAACCTCCTAACTTCCACTGGGTTTCTTCTAAGTCTACTGGGAAGGGTCCTTAATCTCCAAAACTTCAACCGTGGGGCGTGGCCAAGATGGTGGAGAGCTAGGAAATGCTTCGCCTTCTCTCCTCCACCCGCCGACTTAAAGCACTGGCCTAGGGCTCTGAACCGCTTGAGAGTGGGCCAGGGGCGTAACACAGGCCCACGCAGCCCCCGCGGTGCGGGGGGGCCTCTAGCTTCAAGGGGCCCCCTCGGCACTGCACTGTGGCTGGAGAGCTCCTGATTGAGCCTGGAGGGGGCCCCTCTAAGCACCGTGCAGGGAAGGCCCCCTCACTTTTCGTTACGCCAGTGGAGTTGGCGGTTTTACCCTCTTTTACATCCAGGCACACTCGGCGACCTACTGGGGGCGGCTCCCGGAGCCTCCGTGACTGTGCTGTGCACCTTTGGTCCCGCAGCAGGCTAGATCGGCGGAGAGGATGCGTGAGGCGCTGTCGAGGCTGTGGGGCTGGTGCTCTGGGCCCTCGGCTGTGGAGTGACACCGCCCTGTTGGAGCTGCCGCCCGAACTTGGGGCCTCTCCCTTCATACCGGATTGGCAAGTGGCGAATGTGATTCGCAGCAGGAGAGTAGTGTGAGCCATTTTGCGGAACGCGGCGACCCTCTGGTGGGAACCAGCATGCACAGCCGCTTCACGTGTGTGCCCGGAACCAGCGGAGATTGCAGAGGGCTATCGGGCCTCCGGCCTGGCAGAACTCTCCGAGGGGCTCCTGGGGTGAGTCTTACCACGCCTTTATCCCTGGTCGCGGTCTTGACTCCCCAAAGCCCCCTTGGAGATGCCTGAGCTGCGCTGCGCCTCGTGACGGGCCTGTCTGGAATCCAGGCCCCTAACTGTACACCTCGTCCTGGGCCCGCGGGGAGGGACTCTGCCAGTCTCGCTCTCTGGGATCAGCCGAACGGGACCCTCCGCTGCTGAAATCTGCGGCCTGTTTTGAGGACTCTGCCCTGCTGCCCTTCGAGGCTGGACACACGGGGACTAGCGTTGCACTAGGGCCCGGGATCTGAGGCTGGCCACTGGGAGGCACTTCGGCCTTCGGCCTGGCAGACCACACGAGGGGCTCCTGGGGTGAGTCATCACACGCTCTTATCCCCAGCTGCTGCTTTGACTCCCCGGAGCCCCCTTGAAGTCGCCTAGACCATGCTGGGCCCTGTGCAGGGCCTGTCTGGATTCCGGGCCTCTGACTGCACACCTCGTCCTGAGCCCTTGGGGAGGGACCCTGCCGGACCTACTCTCTGGGATCGGCTGGGCCCCATTGTTGTAACCTGCGGCCTAACTCTTGAGGACTCTGCCCAGCCGCCCTCTGATGCTAGACACGCTGGGACTTGCGTTGCACCAGTGACTGGGATCTGTGGTTGGCGGCCGCCGTTGTGTCCCGGTGCGTGTTTGACATGGTCTTCCCCTCACGTAGCCTCATCCTCATACTGGAGGGCCGGGCATTGGGACCAACTGCTGGCCTACCCCTCCGGCTTTCCTAGGGCTCATAATGTACCGTGCCCTGCTCTACTTGGGCCTAAGAGGCGAGAACGGCCCGGTGTTCTGTTGAAACTATGCAGATGGTCGGCTGAAATCCTGCACCATCACGCCTTGGGAGCGGCTTGGAGCGGACACGCAAACGACTGGTCCCTGAATCATACAGTGGGACCGACAGTCCGGACGATTCTGTGTTACAGAGATTTGCTGCGCGGCTCAGTCATCTTCCCTGGTCATATGGAGGATACTGTGTATGACATGCACCCGGGGCAGGAAGGAACTCAAGGACCTCTTTGCCCGGGCACAAAGTGGAGGAGAGGAAGCCTCGGGTCGGCCAGAGGCGATGACACAGATGGCCACCTCGCCGGATGCGCCAGTGACGAGGGCATTTCTGGAATGCCTGTTTGCAGCCCTGCGAGATGATCTCCAGAAGATGAAGCGTGACCTCATGACGGAGATCAAAAACATACATGAGGATATGGATGACCTAGGGGAGAGAGTAGCATCCCTTGAAGACAGAAGTGATACCCTGGACACCGAACTGGCTGTTATGCAACAAGAGTCATCCGGATTCACGAGCAGCAGGTGGACGTTCAATTCCACTTCGAGGACCTTGAGAACCACTCCCGTTGACACAATGTTGGAATCAGGGGAGTGGGCACCAATGAAGAAGCTGGTGACATCTTTGGATACGTACGCGAGCTCTTTAACCATATCCTGGGCAACCCGCTGGACTCTCATCTCAAGCTGGACCGAGCGCACAGAGTGGGTTTGCCTATGGCGGCAACGGCCCCCTCGGCGGATATTCTGGTCTGTGTCCAGGACTTTCACACCAAGGAAGAAATTCTACGCAAAGCTAGATCGCTTTCATCGATCACCTTCTGAAACCAAACACCCGTCCTCTACCGGGACCTTGCTGCCATCGCGCTCCAGAAACGCAAGACCTTCCGGCCCATTACGGAGGCCCTGCGCCAATGCAATATCCCCTACTCATGGGGACACCCGTTCTGACTCTTGTTCCGGCTTGAAAGCAAGTTATACCAGCTCCGCTCCCTATCTGAAGCAAGCAAGTTGTTGGGGATCACTATCCCGGATGACATGGACGAGGGGGAGCGCTCTGACCATGGGTCCACTGAAAGTCAACCGAAATGGAGGCAGCAACGTCAACGATGCCGTATCAAGTGACCGGATCCACTGGTGGTTAAGAAAGAGCAACAGGCCACCCTTGAAGTCTACCAAAAGCCTTGGCCAAGACGTCGACCACATGACTGAGCCCGGCTATCATGGAGTACCCTTCATTTGATGCTAGCGGGGTGGGGGGAGATGGGGTGGGGGCTACCATAGGCCACACGACAACCCCATAGACTCTCTCTTTGTTCATCATTGGATGACGGGCTAATGATCAAATTCAAGACTCCTTTTTAGGTTTCGACCTGGCGAGGGGCACGCAGTGCCCCTCCCAGATCGAAAACTTTTGTCTTCAGTAGGGATGTTTGGACCGCCTCTGTTTCCAATTGGCTAGCTCCATAAATGGAGACTAGCCATTGGGAGACAGAGGCTGTCAATCACACTTTCTTGCGAAAACGCGATTCGGGGGCGTTTCTCGTTCTTTTTTAAGCCCCGCCCCTTTGTCCTGGGCCGCGCTGTGATTGGCTGCCGGCCCGGGACACCCCCGTGACGTCAGCCAATCACAGCACGGCCCGGGACTTGACTTGTTATTGGTTTGCGGTTGGTGTGTTCTCTTGCAGGCTTGCTTCTCACTAATCATAAGGTAATGCATTTCACCCTCTGGGGGTCTGTTATGCATCCTCGGTTCGAAGTCCGGGCGGTCTCGGGAAGGCTGCCTGGCTTGTAACGCTTGGGCATTGTTTCATCTCCATGCGGTTTTTAGTGTGTTAGGATGGAAATTAAGGTGTAGATCGGGCGATGTGTCACGCAGTATACTTGTGTAGTCTTCTGCTTTAGCATTTCGCGCTTTTATCTCCCCTTCGGGATCGGCAGTGCGGTATTTCTATAATTTTAAGGCAGTTTTGTTTTCTCTGATTGCGGGCAGTTCGCTTCCCTCTCGAGTGAGCAGGCGACGGACGGAAGCATCTCTATGCGCTTTAGGCCCGAGTATGATAGCACCGTCGCTACCGCTCCTGGCGGGTCTCTCAGGGGATAGTAGGAATGTTTATTCAACTCCATTGTGGTTGTGTTGTGTTTTTTTTATTTTTTATTAATCCTTTACCGCGGAAGTTCTTCTGCTTTATCGGTAGTTGGCCCTGAGTTGGGGAGGGGGCGCGGGCGCTGCTGCGGTTTACCGTATGTGTTATCTCGATTTGCCGTTCAGTGTCATATCATCGGCCCAGTGGCGCAGAGAAAAACGCGCTGCCCACAGACCAGAAGATTGCAGGTTCGAGTTTCCTGGCTCGACGCTGCAAAGTGCTTCTTTGTTAAGGAGTGCAATTATTATGACAGTAGGTAGTCAGTCCTGTGGGGAAAAAAGTACTTCAACTATCCTGTTAAAAATTCTCGGCATTCTCGCCAACCATGTTTTTTGCTAACGGACATTTCGGGCTCCGGTGTAGTGAGGGCTGCCGTGCTGCAAACCCTACAGATTGCGGGGGGCAAGTGGGCTGGCTGGCAAGTCCTGGCGGATGAGATTTCTGCGGGGACTTTCATGTTGCTCGACCGGCACCCGTTTCAGAGGGCGGTCCCCCTTCCCCCTCCTCTACCCTTTCAGGGAATGGACAGTTGTGCCAGGTAGGCGCCTGCTGGTCCTTGCCGGGGACCCTGTGCTTCTCAGGCTGCTCGAGTGGTCCGCGTGGGGTGCCCCGGTCCTTTATCAGGGGATAGGGGCCATTGTGTGGGGCCGCCATTGCTGGCCACGAGGGTCATTGGTGGTGCGGCCATTTTTGGGGGTCTCGACCTGCTCGGACAAGGGGGAGGGGCGGTGGGAGCGGCCATTTTGGACACCTCCACCTCTGGCTTTCCAACTGCAGGGGCGTGGCGGCTTGCTCGACAGCGGTGTAGGTCGAGTCTTATTTAGCTTATCGATGTCGGATTTCAGACCAGTAGCGCTCACGCTATAATAGCTTTTCAGCAGTTAAGCGTCTTGTCCCCTTCCACAGGATTCCGACAATTACATATGGAACGTAAACATTAGCATTCCTTCTTTGGTTGATTGCTTTCCTTCAGTTAAGGCAGTGGTGCGCAGGTAGATAGACTCGGCACAGTGTTGTCTCGTTCCCCTTATGGCCGGGCAGTCACGAGGCATACTGATGCACTTGTCCTGCTGGTAGCCCTTGCGCGCGTGTCGCGCTGCAGCCTGCCCCGTTCTCCCGTTCACATCGGCTTCGCGGGTTGGCACATGGTTCTGGGTGTCCTACGCTCTGGTATGGACAGTGCCGGCCCTCCATGTCGGAGCTCACGAGTAGCTCCAGCTTTGGCCCCTGCGGCTCCGGGGCAGCGCACCTTCTGGTGGATTTTCCTGCGGGCTGAGGCTCTTCCGGGGATCGCGTTCGTGCGCGAGGGCATCGGTGCACTTGGGTTTTGCCCGGGAAGACGCGGAGCTGGTCGGGGTACTGCAATTATCACCGTGGTGGGCTTAGGTATCCTGTGTGTTGGGTAATTACGGTAGTGCATGAGGGTCCATTACGACCATACCACGTAAATACTCCAACAGTGCGGCCAATTTTATGGGCAGTTGCCCGCGAGATGTCCGGCGCATGTGGGATATGGGGCCGTTGCACGGCCTGTTTTGATTTGCTTCATTTCACCCCCATGACCATCTCTCGACCGTGAAGGTGCTCCATTTGGACGCTAAAAGCCTTGTCGTCGTTCTCCTACTCGCCCTCTTCAGAGCCCCACTGATTTTCTTTATAGGCGATCTGCATTCTGTGGCCAGGGGCGTAGCTATCACTGGTGCAGCAGGTGCAGTGGCACCGGGGCTCAGAGGGGCCGTGGAACCCTGATAATCGCTGTAATTCCTAACCTGACAACATTTAAAGGGTAATTTTCCTTGCTAACATCCGGGCCCTAGGCGTCCTTGATAAAGTATGGCCAGAGGCAGGGGGCATTGGGGCAATTAGGAGACGTCGTGACCAGCCTGAAGTCCTGTCAGGGTGGGGCCTTAATGTGTCGTCGGTGTAAGTGAACTGTTCACTGTTTTTTAGGACCAAATAGATTCATTACTCTACAGATACATTATCCCCTGCTTCTTTATTTAGATCATTACACTTTGATTTTCCTGTAAAAAACTCGGTCCACTGTCTCCCTCCACACACATGGTTTGAACCACTACACAGTATTTGAAGGCTTGAGGTGTGCATTTCAGTGGACATAACCTTTGCATTCACTTAAGCTAGTTTCATGACTATTCAGCGACGCCTAACTCCAAACAAGCATTAGCAAAACCAATAGTTCTCACCTTTGTGACCAATTGAATTTGCCAATGGTTTTTAGCCATGCTGCAAAGTATTCCCAATGGTGCACAGCATGGCTAAAGTAAACATTTAAAAAAACGTTTATGCATAATGCAGCATCAATTTATAGGCTAGCGTAGCATGCATGCACAACACTAAAAAAACAAGCACTGGCGTTGCCAATAGGTTTCGCATTTGGAAAGTTGGAGCTATTGGTTTTGTAAATGACATTTTATATTTATATATTGTTATTGACAATGCCAATAACGATATATAAATATAAAATGTCATTTACAAAAACCAATAGCTCCAACTTTCCAAAGGCGAAACCGTTGCATTGTAAATGCTTGTTTACACTTGTTGTGACTTGTTATTTGTGCTCTAATTTTGGTGGGTTCTTACTTTCCGCTTCGCATTATTCCTTTGCTTCCCCTGTCTCTTGGGGGGGGGGGGGGGGCCTGGTCCATGGCATGCTATTGCTTCCTCGTTCCCACGTTAGCTCCAAGGGTCCTCTTTGGTAGACCTTTCCTGAGTTTTGCTCCCTCGCTGCTCATGCCAAGCGACTACCCCCTTTTTAGGTGTTAGATGCCACCATCCTGAGTTAAGATTGTCACCTTTAACGTGAGACGGCTCAACAATCAGGTTAAGTGTAGGGCACTTCTCTCCTACCTAGAGAGTACAGGGGCGGACATCTGACTCCTTCAAGAGACACACTTACTCCCCAAGGACTGCCACAGGCTTAGGTCTAGTGCCTTTCCATCACAATTCTTCTCTTCCAAATCCTCCAAGACCGCAGGGGTGGCTATTTTGGTGTCATGGGCTTTTCAGGGGAAGGTGGTGCAGAAAGGGGTGGAGATAAAGGGCAGGCTTCTCACTTACCAATTTGCCATGGGGGGGAACACTCTAACTGTGGGGTCTATATACGCCCCTAATGAGGGTCAGGAACGATTCCTGCACGAGGCCCTCACTGAAGCTACAGCAACACAGGAGCATCATATATTAATAGGGGGAGATCTCAACTTAGTGTTCAATAATGATTTGGACAGATCGGCACAGCACACGAGCCAAGTAGGCACACACTCTCCCACCGGGCTCACCAGATTACACGACCTAGGCCTCACAGACTTATGGAGACACCATCACTCTCGGTCGCGAGAATTCTCATATTCTAAGACACACAAGACGCATGCCAGACTAGACTACTTTCTGGGTTCGAAGGCTCTCCGCGATGTCACGCTCTCGGCTGACATATAGCCCTTCCACAGCTTCGGTGACCGTCTAGACACTGGCGCTTCCGCGATACACTATTAAACCGACCGGATGCTGTTGCCCAGATACAACGTGCACTAGAGGACTATTTAGTCACAATGACTACCCTGACACGGCCCTTTCCACCAGTTGGGGGACACGGTCATTAGGGGTGAAGTCATCGCTATCTCCTCCGCAGACAACGCTGACCGTAAAGCGAAAAGGGAGGAGCTGACACAAAGGTGCCAGAGCTGGAGCAGATGCACCGGCGCACCGGGGCCCCACGCATATGGCGACAACTAACGGCAGCTCGGGCACAGCTGACAGCCCTTGATTGTGACAGGGAGGAGTATGCTGCGATGCGCCTACGGCACTCCTACACCGGTGGAGATAAGTGTGGGCAACTGCTCGCGCATACGCTTCGGGAGGCTCGGCAATGCAGGAGAGTTCAGGAAATCAAGGACCAGGCAGGAGTACTCTGCTCGGATGATGCAGGTATTGCTGAGACCTTCCGCAATTTCTATGCCACCCTTTATGACAAACAGCCTTTGGAGAGAGCGGATATAGACACCTATCTAGCGCAGGCCCGCCTTCCCGCTCTGACACCGGATCAAGCGGCTCACATAGAGAGGGAGATACGTCATAGCATCTATTGCTCGTCTGAAGCTGGGAAAATCGCCCAACTTTTTAATTCTTTCGCGGCACCTGGAACAATCCCCCATCCATGTTAGAGGCAGCAATAGCTGTCATCCCTAAGCCGGGGAAGGACAAGACGAATTGTGGGTCATATCAGCCCATCTTACTCTTGAACATTGATCTGAAGCTCTTTACTGGAGATTGGCCACCTGGCTCGGCTCTTAAATGCCCGAGTTGGTAGACCCCGATCAGGCTGGATTTATCACGCAGACAAGTGACAACACTAAATGTGTCACGCATCTCATAGAGAAGGCCTCTCGCATACTGGGAGATTATATGCTCCTCACCATAGATGCGGAGAAGGCCTTTGATCGTGTCCACTGGCCCTACCTCGAACAGGCACTGGTCCACGTTGGCCTAGGGTACAAGATGCGGACACACATCTTTAACTGCTACCGGTCACCCACAGCTACGGTACGGATCAATGGCCACACGTCCACCCCATTCCTCATTAGTAGAGGCACGTTGTCGCCCTTGCTCTTTGCCATCTATATGGAACCCATGGCGCAGAGAGTTAGGGACCACCCCCGGGGCCCCACGCATATGGCGACAACTAACGGCAGCTCGGGCACAGCTGACAGCCCTTGATTGTGACAGGGAGGAGTATGCTGCGATGCGCCTACGGCACTCCTACACCGGTGGAGATAAGTGTGGGCAACTGCTCGCGCATACGCTTCGGGAGGCTCGGCAATGCAGGAGAGTTCAGGAAATCAAGGACCAGGCAGGAATACTCTGCTCGGATGATGCAGGTATTGCTGAGACCTTCCGCAATTTCTATGCCACCCTTTATGACAAACAGCCTTTGGAGAGAGCGGATATAGACACCTATCTAGCGCAGGCCCGCCTTCTCGCTCTGACACCGGATCAAGCGGCTCACATAGAGAGGGAGATACGTCATAGCATCTATTGCTCGTCTGAAGCTGGGAAAATCGCCCAACTTTTTAATTCTTTCGCGGCACCTGGAACAATCCCCCATCCATGTTAGAGGCAGCAATAGCTGTCATCCCTAAGCCGGGGAAGGACAAGACGAATTGTGGGTCATATCAGCCCATCTTACTCTTGAACATTGATCTGAAGCTCTTTACTGGAGATTGGCCACCTGGCTCGGCTCTTAAATGCCCGAGTTGGTAGACCCCGATCAGGCTGGATTTATCACGCAGAGGCAGACAAGTGACAACACTAAATGTGTCACGCATCTCATAGAGAAGGCCTCTCGCATACTGGGAGATTATATGCTCCTCACCATAGATGCGGAGAAGGCCTTTGATCGTGTCCACTGGCCCTACCTCGAACAGGCACTGGTCCACGTTGGCCTAGGGTACAAGATGCGGACACACATCCTTAACTGCTACCGGTCACCCACAGCTACGGTACGGATCAATGGCCACACGTCCACCCCATTCCTCATTAGTAGAGGCACGTTGTCGCCCTTGCTCTTTGCCATCTATATGGAACCCATGGCGCAGAGAGTTAGGGACCACCCCCAAATCATGGGCATCCGCTGCGGAGGGGACACCCACACTATAAGTTTATATGCAGATGATGTGCTGGTCACTTTAGCAAACCCTGGGATGGCCTTGGGGGCTTTCTTTAAGGAACTGGACACTTTTGCGAATGCCTCCGGATTCAAGGTTAACCTGTCAAAATCGCTGAATCTCTCCTTGTTGCCTTAAGAGCGGGTGGATCTACAGGGTAGACATCCTCTGCAATGGTCTGATGATGTGGTCCCTTATCTGGGTATCCAATTGGCCCCGACACTGCAGGCCATGAGAACGGCCAACTACTCCCACCTTCACTCACACATCCGTACCGAACTGCGGAGATGGAAACACTCTCAAATCTCGTGGCTGGGGCAGGTCACGGATTTTAAAATGACAATCCTCCCTAAAATCTTATACCTTTTCCAGACGCTCCCCTTACTGCCTCCCACCGGTTGGTTACAGAAGGTGCAATCGGAACTCTCTCTTTTCCTTTGGCAAGGACGCAAACCGCGAATGAAGTGGTTAGTTAGCCTCCTCCCACCTCACGAAGAGGGCCTTGGGATTCCGGACCTCACGCTCTATTATAGCGCTGCGCAGCTTCGTCACCTGGTCGAATGGAGATGGGCAGAATCCGACAAACACTGGCTTTTTCAAGACCGCGCAGTTGCTGGTACATCTCTCATGAAGGTTCCCTTTCTCCGGAAGCCCCACCGTCCCCAACTTATACGCCTCATTAGTGACACGCACAACCCTTGCAGTCTGGGATCGGACTAACAGTCAACATGGCCTATCGACCTTCCCTTCCCCACTTTCAGCCCTTTTTGATAACCCTGACTTTAGCCCCGAGATGGGCCCGCAGTAATTTTCATTGTGGAGAGAAGCCGGATGTCGAGCCCTGGGCCTCTCATTTGCTAAAGGTGACATTATCCCCTTCTCACAACTCAGGGCCGACTACGGTCTCCCAGAATCCGAACGCTTGCACTACTTACAGGTGCGACACTGGGCCACGCACCCTAGCAACCGAACACAAGCGGCTAGGCTTCTTACCCCCATGAACGGTGGCTTATCACACGGTCTTCGGACAAGAAGCTGATCTCAGATTTGTATAAGATGCTCTTGACCCATTTTCACGCTTATCATGCGGGACGCGAGTGCTGGGAGAGGGATCTTGAGCATACCCTTAGCCCCAAGGAGCGGGGGGGCGCATGTTACAGAGCATGCCACACAGCTACACATGTAGGCCTCACTGAAACTTTTACCAAACTTGTCTAGTATTGGTATTACACCCCAGAGAGACTCCACAAAGCTGATGCGACACAGAGCCCTGAGTGCTGGAGGGGCTGTGGGAAAAGGGGCACACTGGTTCACCTTCTATGGGACTGCGATCACCTCCGGGCATACTGGACACAAATTCTTGACGATGTTGACAAACACCTTCATACCAAAATTCCCAGGCTCCCGGCATATGTCCTGTTGGGGGTACCTAATCCACTCACTTACCCCTTGAAATCTAGGCATGGGAAGCAGATAGGCATAGCACTGGGCACAGCCATTCAGAACATATCAATTCATTGGAGAACTCCTCGTTTTCCGGCACTCACTGGTTGGTACCAACGACTGTGGCATGCACTGGGCATAGAAAAGATCTCCCTTACTCTAGCAGGGAAAGGCTCCTCCTTTAGTGACCTTTGGCAGCCATTTCTCGCTCTGCTTGCACAAGACTTCCGAGAACTGTCTTGCCCGAGATACCTACACCTCTTACGCCTAACGGCACCGGACCCTTCTACATAAGCTGACTTAACGTCAGGAATGAACTCTACTTTGTGCAGCGATACATCGCAGGAATGGACCGGGGGTGTGGGGGGAGGCTATCTCTGTTTTCTCTCCCCTTTTTTCTTCCTTTCCTCTCGGGGGCAGGACGGGATTTGTTCTTTGTTGATTTATTATAATATCAATGCATTTCTTTATATCTTTGATGGGCTATGTGTGGCCCGGTAAATGCAAGCATATTTTCTGCATTGTGCAATAAAAGAGTTAAACCATAAAACTCCAACCGCTACTTTCCCATATAGGATTATACGGAACACGCAGTCGTGTTCACACACTGCACCCGTCCTTTGTGGGTCCCTACTTACTCATCTTGGATGGTTCCTTGGGGTCCTGAGGATTCTGCGTCCTCTCGACACTGTCTTGACTCGAGTCGTGGTTCTTATACCACTATATACCACTATTTTAGTATATGGATTGGTCCCCCCCCTGGGACCCGACCATGTGTTAGTGCTATTTACTGACATTTCTGTGCTTAGGTATTGTGTGCTTTGTGATTATCTCTGTGTAGGAGATACTGTGTCATACTAGAGAGTGTTCTATTAATAAATACATATTTTTATAACTACTGTGTGGTTCATTTAACCAATACTATAAGGTTGCATTCTGGTAAAACACACTGCTTAACATTCCTTCAAGACTGAACCTGAAGGCTGCTCTCCACAGCTACCACTTGGATAGCTTTCTAAGGTTATCTTTGACCTCTTAATTCACAATGAGGGTTGTCTGGACTGGTGCAAGGCGCCCACTTTAATTAGTGGACAGCATATACCAGGCCAACTTCTCACAAAACGCATATACCTTTACCACCTATACAGCGGAAATCGTTGTAAAGGAATATGCATGGTTAAGGCATAGGCGTGGTAAAAGCAAGCATTGTTGCACTTGCATTGCAAAGGGAACTCGTGGTTTAGACCGAATTCCCTCTCCTCCTTCCCCAGGGCTTAAAGTGTTCCACCAACATCGATGATAAATTGTCAACTGCACTTGCTTGGCTACTCTAGCCCATATTTCTAGCAATTTCCTCACTGATTTGGCAATGTATGCATTAGACGGTCTGCATTTCTTCGCTAGACAGGCCAAGTCCCACAGTGATCGACTCACCGCTTCATTGCTCATCAGTAGCTATCTCTTTTAGGTCTCCAAAGCTGCCTAATATGCGATCTCCTAAAAATGTGCTGTATTGTAATATTTCAAGTCAAGTTCAACTGTATGTTTATTCGAGGAGAAACCCTATCAAACAATCGCAATAAAATACATATCCCAATACAACCAAAATTTAGAACATCGAATTATAAACACATTTGCTTAAATTATCCAAACTATATAGCCTTAAATATTACATTCAATCTAAAAAAGATCACATGCTATTATTCTTACAATATTTCCTTCTCAAGTGCAACATAGAAGCAGGAAAGGCTTGCTATATGTTGTCCTTGTATCAGGCCTCAGATATCTGAAAGCATATTGGTATTGGGTCGCCCCAATCTGACTCCAGATCCGCACTAGCCATTTCCTACATAAATATAAGTAGAATTTGCACCAAAAAAAGTGGGCCTTAGTTTGAAAGTTGCAGGCATGACTTTTTCCCTCATTTAACCGTGTACCATGCATACATTTTAAATAAAGCTGTTTGGATAAAAGTGGCATAACAGTATCCAAAAATGGTTCAAATGCATTTATACACGTGAATTCATCTAGAATTTTGTTGGTAGGGAATCCATGTCTGGAGCTGGTCAGATGATTTGCTAAAACATGCAACCAATTTTTCTCTTTTGTTTAAAATATGTATATATTAGGTTTTTCATATTGATCGTCATATACCTAGAACATCCCAGGACATCACATCCATGGTAAGGCGTCTATGTCTGGAGGTGGTCAGATAATTTTCTATAACATGCAACCAATATTTCTCTTTTTTTTTTAAAACAGATTTTATTAGGTTTTTCACATTTATTATTATATACATAGAACAGAACATCCAGATCATTAGGACTCAACGAAAAAGGGAGAAAAAAAGGGAACAAAACACCATAATCTTCCAACACAGTAGCGAGCCTGAGCTGGTGGTATGTGCTGCAGTAATGAGAGTTGATTTTATGTCAGATTCAAGGTATACTAATAGGTAGGTCATGGTGTTCCTGTCCAAGAGCAAGGCTGTGTGGTGTGCTCTTGGAGGTGGTATCACATATAGGAGAAACACACAGTAGGGCATGTAATTCTGTTTAAGTAGGTCTAGTGCCATCCTTGAGTTTATCCTTGAATGATTAAAGGCAAGTTTTCCCACATGAGAGCGATGGGATGTTTAGAGTCCTCATCCCTACTCTCTTCACAAGAAAGTGGATTCTGTCTCCGCGCAGTGAACCACAGAGTCCAGTTGGAGGGCTCTCCAGACATCGACCAGGGACCCGTGAGACAGCCATTGTGTTAGGTAGCATTTCGTATTATGGGCTTGCCACACAAGGGAGAGAAATACCTGTCACTGAGAACTTCGAGCACACAAAGTCGCCCCCAATAATCCAAGGGAGGTGAGGCCAGCGAACTAAGTGCATGTACAAGTCTGCTAGGAACTGTGACCGCTCAGTGCTCGGGGAGTACACCCTGCCCAGCAAAACTGCAGAACCTTCCAGGGTGCCATCTATGAATACATAACCTATCCTCCGCATCCACTGCAGTGGCAGTGCACTTAAAGGGGATCATTGGCTTGATCCAGATGAGAACACCCTCTGGCACAGCCAGAGTGGCCCGAGCCATAGCACTGCTCCCTCCAGCAGTTTTGGAGTTTTAGGCCTTTATGCATGGCGAGTTGGGTCTCCTACAAGAAGGCAATGTGGATCCCTCTGCGTCTAAGGAATGTGTATATGTCATAGCGCTTTTTGACGCTACCCATGCCTCAAACATTCCTCTACATCATTGTAAGTTTGACAACATTGCATGGTGTATAAAGGAGGCAGGGACTGGGACCGACGAGGCGCATTGGTCAGGAATGAGCGACTCCGGGTTTCCCCTCTGGTCACTCCTGTGACATCCAGAGCTATGAATGAAATAAGGATTGACTAACAAAACTTCCCAGCTCCCCACCCCAGGGTCGTAGAGTAACAACAAGGTGCCCAAATAATGAACCTGCAACTATTGGCTCTTCAGGACTGCGTGGAGGGGGTCGGCAGTGGTAAGTCTACCAAGAACAAGTAGATGGCTCTGGCAGGGCCCAGTTGGCGAGATGATCAAATGCAAGAATGTACTGGTCAATGCTTAATCATGGGTAGCAGGGGTTTGCCATACATCCGTCCTCTCAGCAACTGTGATACCTAAACCAGGCGGGGGCAGAACCATGCCAAAGCCTGATCCACACCACCGCTCACGGGCATCAAGAGTAGGTGTGCATAAAATGTGACAAAAGAACACGATGCAGTGGAGATCAATATGGTCAAAGCGTTCTCCTCTCCCACCAGGTGCATGATATGTGTGGCCGAGGGAGGGAGCATAGATATGTAATTCATCCCAGGGTCCCCCCACGATCTGTCTGAAGAAGCATCAGTCGTCAGTGGCATGATGCAGGCTGGAGTCACATAATTTTGATGCAATCATTAAAGCAGCGATCCTTTCTCTGCGACTGAGCTGGCAAAGGTGCGCTGGAAATTGATTTAAATGATGGAGTCCCTTGGCTGGTGCTGTACCCACAATGGACAGGCTTCACATGAGTACAAGAGGTACTACACCCAGTCGGTCTTTGGTGTTGTTCAACCGAGTCCCAGGGACACGCCAGTTTCGTGAAGAATTGTGAGTGTTGATGTGCCAAAATCTTTAGTTTTGCAGGAAACCATAGGGAGTGCTGAAGGCCGGGCTCTCTTAGTTTATGTTTTACACTCAAGAAAGAGGCCCACCAGTCCTGCACTGCAATAGTGTAATCTGGAAAGATCATGATGCTTGTGTTTTCAAAGACTACCTGATTCATCTTTCTTGCAGCTTCCAATATCGTATCTCTGCAGTTTAATATTTTGGCTATTATCTGACCTGGGAAAAGCATCAGGTGGGGGATACTGGGCAGACACTCGATGGGCGCGCTTAACAGTGGTAGAAAGGCCCTTAGACGCAACATGAGCATCGAGTCAGTTTTCAATGAAGGTGGTGGGATGTGTTCCCTCTGCCCATTCTGGTATGCCGATGACGCAAATATTATTGCACCTAGATCGCAACCAATTATTTACTTTAATACATTCCTCAGATGTCTGACTGGCTTCTCCCAGGTTATTCCATAGCCCATCAAACCCTAATGTATGTAGCTGCGTTCTTACGTATTTCAGCCAAGGTAGTCTAGAGTGGCCACCAAGATTAAGTTCCTCTTCAAGAGCCATTTTTCATGAATGCAGCTCATTTGTCTACCAGATTCAGCACCAATATAATGTAGGTCCTATATTTACTTTATGTACAAAAGGATTTTATTCCCATGTCCATATAGGTTGGCATCAATGGGGTACTCTGTGGCAGCATGACAACAGATCTGAGGAAATGCTTTTCCACTTTGGCCAGACTGGGGACTTTAAGATAGCAGCATAATTCAACGCTATGAGAGCCAGCCCTAATGGTTGGAAAGTACATATCTGTAATGCTGGGCTAACTGATCTTAGGAGAGTTGATCTACCGGCCTTTAATATCCTAGAGCTATCTCGTAGTTTTAAAGTGCTTTTATGTATCTGCATGTCCCATTACGTATTTTCGGGTAATTTCACGCCCAGATATTCAGAGGTCTTGGTGAGATATAGTTTCCTAGGACCCACTAACATCGTTGGCTCTATGCCTATTTTCAACGTCTGAAAGCAGGAAGTCCCGGTCCACTCAGTCAAACACTTTTTCTGTGTCAAGTGATATATGGACCAATGAGATCTTCTTTCAAGAGTTGTCTTTTCCACCAGATGCACTGTTTTCTTGAAATGAGCTCTACATTATCTGTTTCTTATAAAGCCCACACGGTCTGCCTAGATTACATAGAGCATACACGTGTTCAGCCTTGTTGCTAAACGTTTGGTAAAGACTGTGACATTTTATTTATATCTGCTTAAAGTACTACCAAAGGCTTCATGTTGCACACTAGCATGCATTTTAAACACACTCCTATCTTGTATTCCAATGTCGTACACTGCAAGGTTAGGTTGGCCATTTATGAAAACATGGCGTCATTTTTATGTTGGCATAGACAAGCAAGAACTGCAAGTTTAGTGAAGTCAACTCCACACCCCACTATATCAAGTCTTAAAGGTCTTCTCGCATACTTCCCACCAGAAAAGCTAGATACCTGCTTGTTAGCTGCTATCTATACTTTTGTATAACATCAAATATCCTATTCTCATCCTGCTTTCCTAGAACATGTGCAAAAGAAATGTAGAATTTGTGTGAATCTAGCATTATATGCTCAGACGGCTGATTTGCACTTTGAATATTTTTGCTGTTTGCTGTATTTCTGCAATCAAACGTGTATCAGACATCAGTGGGCCTCAAAGTATTGTTTTTTTCCACAGAACCTGGTGAATTGTATTCCACGAGGCGTCCTTACTCGGAGATCAAAGGGGACACGTGCTGGACTGGGCTTCATAAGACTTGGGTAGAGTATGGCCCAACCAAGGATCTGGTAATCTATGGTATAGAGCGAGTAAGCTTTAGAGAATAGTGTGGATGTGTGGAAGATAGGCAGACTCACCAGGACCTGAAGCACCGATCCTTTGAGAATGAATTTGTGCAAGAAAGAAACTCTGATCCAGGTGTACTGATCCCTTTTCTAGCACCTCTAGAAGCATACAGAAGACCGGCTGAAAGCAAGGGGATCTTTGAATGTGAGTGAATGATACAATTCCTCCCTCATGCCATGAGATTAGTTAGATGAAATAGAGAGATCCCCTCAACTTACTTTCTCTTTCATCCCCACCCCACTCAACAGGATGGGCTCCTTCACAATGTCGGCAGACATCCTGTTTGCTGTGTGTTAATGAAGAAGACATAACAGGGGAAGAGAAATCTAAGGTTAATGAATGTCCATCAAGAGGGACTCTTGTCCAAGCCATGCACCACCAGAACCACAAATGCATGTGCAGATTTCTAAAACATTGGGTAGGACTTACTAGGGAGGATGGGAAGAAATCCTTTCCCGATATCGGTGCCTTTGACCTAGATCATTTGAATAAGTTAAAAACAGAAATTGAAGGGTCCAAAACAAAAATAGAAGCAGAACAATGGACAGCGTTTTTGAATTGGTATGAGGAAGCGAAGGAACGCCAACATGAATGCCAAGCCCTTGGTATGAAACAGACTTAGGAGAAACCGAAATACCAAGTTAGCCATTTTGATGGACAGCGTTGGGGCTTAGGCTCCCGCTACCCAGCCTCCTCACTATTTATTTCACCAGATCACTGAAACACAGGAAAACAGAGGTTTATAGGTCTGCTGGATGTTATCAGTTTCTCCATGCTGACTAAAGGAGAGGGGCTCTCAAGTTGATACACCTGTAAACGAGGCAGTGCCAGTCGGCATGGCAGCGGAATGAGCACAAGGTGGTAAGCGCAAGCGTACACTCCGATGCTAGCAACTGATAGGACACAAGAGCGAGATGCACGACTATCAAGAAGAAACACAGACCCAAATATGCACCATCTAGACCTAGATTTTGTTCAGTCCCAACAGGAGGTAGGGATCCCCATGAGCGCAGCCCTACTATCACCCAAGACAGTTTAAGACGGACCACTGAGCGACAGACTGGAGTAGAATCATAAAAGTCAGGCAAGAGGCTCCTTCCTCTAGCAAGGCAGGCAATGGAAGTCCCTCTGTGACAGCCTAGAACACTCTTCTTTCCTATACAGACTATCCCAGTCTTAGGGGTAGAGTTACATTTTATCTTATTTGAAGAGTATTAAGAAGCAGTTTCCTAATATCTGAGAAAACCTATGCAGTTCTGCAAGGAATTGTAATGTGTGTTTGAGGTGTACAAACCCATTTGGGTTCATGTGAATCAGTAGTTGCATTTGGCTGTGCCTAGTGAAGTAAGGGACAAATTGATTGAATTGGGGAGGGTGTCAGAGACACGATTCTGGGAGCGAAGGGATCCTGAATGCAGCGAAGGATGCTTTGGTGAATGCAGTTGCAGAAGTGTGTCCACTAAAGACTGATTGAAATAAAATCTCATATTGTTAGGAAAGCAAAGGAGAGTCCCCAGCAGATTGCTTAAACAAGCTTAAGAACGTGTTTGAAAGATATTCTGGCATTGCCCTTCCAGCATAGATGGCACAGAAACCCTGTAGATGCTGCTTTGTGCAGGCATTGTCACCACTTGTGTGAAATCAATTGATGACTAGCTGTACTGGATGGCAAACTAAAATGTTGGCTGCATTAGTGACTGTAGAGAACTACTGTGTAGGAAGTACGAGAAATATTATGCAGAATATAAATGATGTACTTAAAATGAATGTCAGAATAACAGAATATGAAGCGAAGGGGCGAAAAAGCTCACAGACGAGGGGGAGAAGATAGAGGGTGAGCTGGGAGAAAGGTAAGGATAGGTAAGAGAGAAACCCTAGGAAGAGGGGGGAGCATGTTTTAGTTATGGACAGCTTAGACATTGCAAAAGAGATTGCACTTATGGTGTTTCAAATAGTGGTTGCTGTCAACAACTGAAAGTGGTGGGGGCGGGTTGGCCTGACTCGGGAAAATTAAAACTTGGCATTCAATAAATGCTAACTAAATTGCTGACATGCATTACATTATCGCTTTAAAGTAAAAAATGTAATTTATAAACTTTAATGTAATGCATGTTGGCAATTTAGTTTACATTGAAAAAAACATATGGGAAAAATATGCACTTACCTTGCTGTACATCCTTCATGCCTGGTGTTCTCCTCCAGTCGTCCATCGCAAGCCCCAGCCAACTCCTCTAAGTGGCCCAGATGCTGCTCTCATGCTGTTAACCAGCAAGTGAGATGCACCAGGATGGGTTGGAGTGGGCTGTCTCAGCACTCCTAAAGCCACTGGAGGCGTGTGCCTGCTCTCCACCCAGCTGCCTAAGACAGCTCGTGTTGTAAAAGTTTAAAGTGCGCATGTCAGGCTGGCCATCACAAGATGGCCGGCCAAAGTGACAATCACTTTAAACCTGTGCACCATTCCTCCTCCCCTGTGGCCAGTCAGACAGCAGCAATGGTCCCGCCTTTACAATGAGCTCGTACTGGCAGAGGAAAAATAAAATGGTAATAAAGTCATTTTATTTCTCACTTTGTCTGCGTCCCCGGTGGGGGGAGGGGGGCGATGCTCCTCTGTCCCCATTCATCTCCCGCTAGTGTCAAATGTCCCCACATTCAGCTGACCCACCTGAATGTTCCCAAATTACACATAACCCATTCTCTGAATAGTAGGACAGCCCAAGGGAGACAGACTGCGCCATGAACACTTGATTCCTGTAGATCAGAAACATTCTTAGGTTGCTTGCATAATAAACTTCAAACCTTTTTGTGAACACTAGGTGGCACTGAAAGGCAGCACACTAATGTTGCTTGAATCTGTTTCCAATGCTTCATTCAGAGCAGGAAGAATGACAAATCTACTGATTGTGAAACCAAAAAGCTACTATGAAAAGGTCAAACACAGGAAACTAGGGTAGCAACAAATAGGAGTAAATCAACTGAGATTGACACAAAAGCCTACCGGTCCTGAGCAAAGACTGGCTCTCTGGTTTATGGTATACAGTGCTGGGACAGCCAGCTGAGAAAGACTGAAAAAAGCAAGGAATTGTTGAATCGTTTTTATTCCCTTTTCAGGGAGTTCCAAAGCCTTTGCATTATTGCACATTAACACGCATTTGAAAAAGTACTACCTTCTGGTGTTCATGTGTCGTACACCGAACTTTTAGCAGGTCTTTTCAATTAGGCATAGCTTCATTTTGAAGTTGGTATAGATAAGGGAAAACCACCCATAACCATAAGTTAGCTTTCTACACCACTGTATCAAGTCTTCAAGATCCTATCACCTTCTTCACCCGCTCTTAGCTGCCATCTAGAGCTTCGTATAAAATCATTTGTCTGAATCTCCCCTTTCTGAATTAGAGAAAAGGCATAAAAAGAAATGTGAAATCGGAGGGTATTTAGCATTATATGCTTAAATGGTGTACCGTTGGTTCTGTGCCTATTTTTGCCAATAAACTTTTAACCCAGACTTTACCAAACGTTTACCTTAGAGTGATGTTTTTCTTCCACCACACCTTTCAGCACAATAGGTCTGAAGGAGGCACTGTCTTTCAGGTTTTCCCCAGGTTTGGGTAGTAATGTAATATCTGCTCCCTGCATTGATGTAGTCTACATTCTTCCAAATCAGCAATATAGTTCTCTGGTATGGACGGGATATTGCAAGCATGCAACAATCTATCTCATTTGTATGCCTTTTCTGATCCCCTAGAGTGCAAAGTTCGAAGTATTGAAGAATGTTCTAAATGCATCCTTTTATCTTGTGCTCGTTTCCCAGCTCCCCGTGGGGCATTCGAGACAGCTTAAGTAGAATCTGTGCTCTTTGCAGACACAACCTCCCTTCCACACTTGGTACCTGTTTTGCCACCCTTATCATATACCAGTTGTCCCAGTTTAAGCAGCACCTTCTCATCTCTTTTCTCAATAGCTGAAAGTTGCCCTTTTGAGATTTTGAGAATGCTACCTGCCTGCTTGTTGATCAAGTCGATGTTCTTTAATCCAATGATTCAAGAGCCCTATTTCCCCTGTAAGTTTCTCCATGATTAATCTGCCTTACCTTGCATCCTGTGCCAAAAGACTTAAAGCCTCCCCTCTTACTGTCATGTTCATGGCACCCTACGTGTTGCTAAAGAGATGTTCTCCGTTATATTTTCCAGGATGGGTCCATAAACAGTCCCATGTCTAACCTTCATCTCTCCTAAGTGCAGGTTCCCTCTCCACCTCCCAAGAGATCTCTAAATAAGCATGGTCGGGTATAGATAGACATGTGTGATGTTTTTGTCACTTCTAACAACCTGACCAAACCTTATTTCCTAAATAGGTAGCCCATATCATATTCAGGTACTTCCCTAGAATCAAATTCCCAGTGTTTCTAGGATCGTTTTTTTAAAACTAGTCTTGACCCAAGTTTGGGGTATAGCAGTGGACCAGTGCGCGATATGTAGGCGTACCCCCTGGGTTTGAATCCTGATGTATCAGCCCTCTGGTTGCTAATTACTTTTGGCTTGTCCTTTTTTTTAATAAACAATTTTATTGGTTTTAGGTAAAGGTAAACAGACCACATTTGCTTGAAAATCAAACCATGACAGTGCATGACCCCTTGGGGTCCCCTGTGATACAGACTAACAAATGAGGGATACTCATCTATTCTATTTGACCCACCCATTTGACCCACACCTTCTGATGATTATTCGGACATCCCCGTGCTTGGTATAAGGGTTTGTCTTGTGTTGCGCACCAGTCCACTCCCTTGTGCCACTTCGCAACACTAGTTGGAGTGGGAAGCTTCCAGGTCGCAGCTATGTCCCGCTCGGCTATGATCATAGCCGTGTTTAGGAACAATTTATCGTTTCTGGATCCGTCCAGGCTGTCCGTGATCCCTAGGAGCGTGTGCCTCGGATTGTGCGAAACCTCCCAACCCAAGAACTCTGTGTCCTGCTCTATGCGCTCCCAGTACCGCCCTAGGGGGGGGGGGGACCCAGATCCCCAAATACTTAAAGGACTGCCGCCTTATGGGTATGATGGATTGCCAGTCAAAGCAGTCTCAGGTTAAGTGCAGAGGGACTAGAACTGATTTGTTAGGGTTGAGGTGCAACCTTGAAGCCTGCCCAAAGGCGTGCAGTGCCCGGAGACAGCGGGGACCAGATTGGGCAGGTTCCACAAGGAAAAGTAAGACGTTGTCTGCGTGCAAGGCCATTTTGTCTTGTTCTGAGTTGGGCCATTTCCAACCCTGAATTTGGTTGTCCGATCGGATGAGGCTTGCAAGGGGTTCCTTCAATAGAGTGAAAAGAAGAGGGGAGAGGGGGCAACCCTGCCTCGTTCCCTGTCTAATAGAGAATGCCTCCGACAGTGCCCCATTGACAAGCACTCGCGCTTGAGGACGAGAGTAAAGGACCCTCACCAGATTACGAAATCGCAGACGAAAGCCCATCTCGACCAGCACGTCGTCCACCAAGTCAAAAGCCTTCTCAAAATCAATGATAAGGAGCGCCAGGTAGAGGGTTAGTAATTGGCGGTTTGCCAAGGCCAGATGGAGATGCCGGACACAGTGCCTAGTCCCCCGCAGCGGCATTAATCTGCACTGGTAAGGGTGGATTAAGACGGTGAGGTAAGGCTTCAACCGTTGGGCGAGAACTGTGGCGAATATTTTAACCTCTGTATTTATCAGTGAAATAAGGCAGTAGTCGGTACACTTAGACAAAGGCGGCTGTGTTTTGGGGAGAACAACAATGGTAGCAACATCCGTTTCAGGGGGGAAGGAGTCCTTTTCGAGGACCTCGGCAAATAAGTCAAGGAGGTGCGGGGTGAGCGTCTCATGGTAGGCAGCATAGTACTCCTGCGGGAGACCGTCAGGGCCTGGGGTTTCACACGGTGAGGTGCGCGTGATGGTATTGTTGATTTCTTCACGGGTAATGGGGAGGTCAAGGTCTGCGGATGCAGCCGCGCTGAGACGGGGATGCGTAGGTGACTCGAGTTGAGCAAGTCTGAGAGGGAGGTGGCAGGCCGCTGTGCAGAGTATAAATCGCGATAATACGAGGCAAAGGTTTGGGCCATGGCCAGCGGGGACCGATGGGCCACGCCGCCCAGCTCCCTAATCTCTGGAATATGTAGCTAGCCTATGTATTATTTTCCCATTCTTGTACCCCCAGCCATACACCCTCGCTATAGAGGATCTCCACAAGAGCTTGGCAGCGTCTAGGGAGAGTTGTATGATTTTGCCTCTCAGGTGCATAAGTTGTCTCTTCTGAGTCTCATCACGTTCCTCAGGGGGACACCTTTCGAAGATAAGCACCTGAGCCTCTTACAGGGTGATCTGGTTAGTCTGGGCTTGTCATTTACGCTTCAGGTGACCCTTGGCAAAGCCATGGATGGTAGCCTTGCCTGCTTCCCACAGGGTACCCGGGGAGAGGAGAGAGCCTGTGTTGGTGAGGAAGTACTGTTGGAACTCCACCCTGATTGCCTCTCTAAACTTCTCGCCCTGGAGGAACCATGCGTGCTTCCTTCAAGTTTGGGCGGTACGAGCTAGGGGTATCGCCAGTGCACAAAAGAACGAGTGAGTGGTCTGAGATGCCCCTAGGAAATAAGGTGATATCCTTGATCGTTTGGCAGTCAGTAGGGGGGACAAATATAATGTCTATACGTGCGTGGGTGCGGTGCGCAGCCGATGTGTGGGTAAAGTGCCTGGTGTGGGGATACCAAATTCGTCAAGCGTCGCACAGACCCAGGGAGTCCGTCCAGTTTGTCAGCTGTTTGGAGTGCGCGGTCCTTACAGCGGAGGGTGCACAAGCAGTGTCAAGGTGGGGATTCCGAACCACGTTGAAGTCACCATCGACTATTGTCACACCTAACGGTAGGGACGAGATGAGGTCAGTGATGCGAACCAGGGTTTGTGTAAGCATCGTTGGGGGGGAGTAGATAGAGATTAGGTTGAGTGGGTTGCCTCCCAACAACCCACTTAAAGCTACAATACTACCTTGGGGGTCATTAGTGACCTGTGTGAGCACGAAGGGACGAGTGTAACGCATGAGAATCGCCACCCCCCCATGAGCCTCGGGTAAAGCCTGAGTACCAGACTCTGTCATAACCATATCTCGCTAGGAAGGGGCAATGGTTTCCCATGAGGTGGGTCTCTTGGAGAAGGAGGATGTCGGATGCCTGGCGCTGAGCATGGCGCAAGACCGCCATCTGTTTGACCCAGTCGAGGAGTCCATTAACATTCCAGGATAGCACACGAAGGGGAGATCCGCTACTATGTATTTCTATCATGGTGGGTGTGGGAGGGATCGTTAGTTCGCGGGACCCTGGGTGGCAGTAGGAGTACTGGGGCCTGGCTTGAGTGTGAAACAGCAAATGTCTATGGGTTGCAGACAGTATATGAGATTGGCGTAATGTACCATAGGAGTGCTGGCCTAGTAACTACAGAAAACAACAACAGCGGGACAACGGTCCAACCCCCGACCCCCACCCTATACTTCAGGAACAAAAGCATCTGTCGTCCCAATCAGGTAAAATTTGTAACCAAATTAAAACATTCGAGTCGGGTTGGATTGCGTGGAGGATCCCTCCTTACATAAGGATATTCAGTGTGTCATCAGAGAGACCAGTCAGTCATAGTACATGCCTTGCCAAGTGCACTTGGTGGAAAGGTGATGAAAGTGCAGCACTGCTTAATTCAGTTGTTACAGGAGCGCCGGGCTGCAGGAGGAACTCATTTTATTGACCTCAGAAGAATGAAATGCTGAGTGTGCCTTGCCAGGATTTCAAGAACAAAGCGATACAAAAGGGGATGATGGACGGAGCGTTTGATTTCAAGAACATCGCATTTGTCAACAGGAAGCATTCTGTTCACTAAACCATTTTGATGGTTACAATTAGATTGTTTACATTAGTTATCTCCCATTTTAATGTCAATAATATTACTGTAAGGATTTATATTTCTAAAGGTTACCTTTTTTTTTAATTCAATGTAATTACATATTCACATTAGAGATAGGGTATGGGTTAGTGAAGAGGCGATTGGGTCAAAGCAAGGGTGTTAAGAATGGGGGTTAATGTTGCATTAAAAATGTTACTAACCCAAAATGGCCAAGGCCGTGGTGCTCGGTAACAACCAGTTGCCACAACTGCGCCCTTACAAACATCTGATAGGGAGCAAATGCATGGGGAACCAGCTCAAAACTGGGGTCAATGTATGAGGGTCGAAACAAGCAACAGAAGCTGTGGAAGGGATGCATCAGTGGTAGAAGCAAACAGAATGACACCCGCTCCAGCAATAGTGCCATGCCATATCCTTACTGGGATCGACATAGCAGCAGATGAGACGTCAATGAGGTCCAGGTGAGTGGAGGGAGAAGCTGAGCCAAAGGTTTAACCGGGACCAGCACGCGCAAAAACAGAAAAAGCTAGGTAACATGCCTTTTCCATCTATATACCGATGATCTGGAACAACGTCAAATCCATAAGGACCATGACAACGCTGTTCCAATTTAGGAAAGAGAACTGAACACTACATCACAATGCAGTAAAAATCCAATAACCTGCTACCTCTCCTATCACTCGTTGACTTTATGCTTGCCTTTGGCCCTGTACAATGCTCTTCTACTCTTTTGGCTAGGTTTGCGCTATACATCATACAGAGGGGAAGCGAGTGATCACAAAACAGTGCAAACCATGAGGCGATCGCCAGCAAGATTTGGGCTACCCAGGAGTTTAGAGCAACTTCTGCTCATCTTTCAGGGGTGGATCCTCTGTTAAGGCAGAGGAGTGTCGCCCCCACTAACCAAATTGCCCCCAGACATGGATAAATAAAATGGTAATAAAGTTAATTTGTTATCATTCTATTTTTCCAAACCCTGTCCCGAGCCAAGCATTAGGATGGGGGGTGGGGCTTTCTGGTTTTTACTGCTGCCAATCATGTTTATGTTGATCTGCACATTAGTAGGTGCACCTCCTGTAGCAGCTGTATGTCCTGGTAATTTATCCAAATATAACTTTCATAGTCACATTTTCTTAGTGCGAGAATTCAGCACCCTCGCATTAAGTGATATTAGTTTGAATTGACTTTGAGAGGCACTCGTTGTGTTGAAAAAACCTCAGCAGTGTGCAACCAGCCCACCTATGTTGTGGAAAGCCCCCATCTCCATAATCCCTACCCTTCAAGTTTTAACGGGCCCCCATATTGTTTACCTTCTTTCAAAAGGTAATCCAGTGACCATATCTTGACAGAAAATATCCTCCCTCTCTCTTAACTTTTAACCTATATATTGTGAACAGGTATCTTTGTTGAGAATATATAGGTTTTAACCTACATATTTTCTCGACAAATATTTCATTTATTTTCATTTTGGGGGTGGGGTGGGAGAGAGGAACAGGCAGCAAATTGCGGTCTGCCCCTCGTCCTTAAAGAAAATTACTTTTGCCCTACTTTTTAAAATGTTATTTACCGGTCTATCTGAGATCAGTAAATACAATTTTTTTTTAAATGACACCTGCATCATTTTGTAGAGACGCATGCGTAATGATGCATGCATGTCATTGTGCATTCTTTTTATCTTTCGGCTAAGCTTCACAACATCTTGCAGATGTTGTGCAGCATTACCAAAAGGCATCGGCAAAGCCAATATGTTCCAAAGGCACGACCTATTGAATTTGCCAATGCTTTTTGGGACAGTGAAAGGAAAATTGAGGAGGTGATGTGTGCTATTGTAGTTCAAGGGTGTTAGAAAAGTAAAGGATTGAAATCTTAAACATGGTCTTTTTTGGTGCTATTGTGGCTCTCGCCTTGTGAGCCGAAGGAGGTGATTCAAGGTGTAGATTTGGGTCTGTGTTGTGCAGAGGATGCAGGTCTTGGGCTGATTTTAAGATCAGGTAGAGCAACGTGTGCAGGGCCCAGTTTTGAACTGAGAGCCAGTAAGTCTTGTGACAAAAACAGTGAAGAAGTAGTGACGCTTGAGAGGTTTTAACATGAGTGTGGTTGGCAATGTTTTCAGGAGGGCAATGCTTGTAGCGGTGCGGGAGAATATTAAGGGGCCTTGCAATAAACTCATTTGCTTGGTGCCTCAGCACACATTAGCATCTTGAGGGAGTGGTATCAGTGGTACACTCCTTCCCTGATGCATTGATGTGGAGGAAACTGGCAAAGGTGGTAGATTTAAAAAAAAATGTATAATTCTGTTTATTTACATTTTTGTAACAAATACAACAATAAACGTAAAAGCAATGCAGTACTCTTAAGTATATCTTCTGTAGTAATCGGAATACCATTCTATGTTACCACAGCTCAGGAACATTAACACATGTCTGGGGACACAATTAGGTGATTCACAGTTACAGAGGGAGGCAGTAAAAAGTGATACATTTCAGAGGCAGCACTGTGCGTTACAATTTTGTTGTCATGGCCCTGGGCCACGTCTGGAACAACTATTGTTTTACTTATTCATCTACCATGGTAGAGTTAAGCCACTGTACATAGGGTTCCCATATATTTGTTGGGTGTGATCTGGCCGGCATAAGCTCCCAATAGTTAGTCAACTGCGCCCTACGTACGTTACACTCCTTGTCCAGTCCTTCACCGTTGGAGGTCTAGCCGCCCCCCATTGTATAGCTACCATGGGCCTCATTTATGAGGCCTTGCGTCAGTTTTGCGCTGCTGATGCGTCACTTTTTGTGACGCATCGGCGGCGTAAAACATGCGCCTTGTTGCGCCATATTTTAAAAGTGACGCATCTAGGTAGATGCGTCACTTTTTAAACCCCTGCGCCACATTATACCTGCGTCAGGTATAATGTATGCAGAGGGGCGTTCCCCCGCAAAAAGCCTCGTAATAGTGACGCAGTGAAATCTATGAGATTTCACTGCGTCACTATTAGGACGCTGTTGCGTCAAAATCTTGCGCCTGCCTCACAGCAGGCGTAAGACTGATGCAAGCCCTTTCACATGGGGCTTTCCCCATGTGAAAGGACGCATTGCTGGAGTTGTGTCACTTTTGTGACACACTCCAGCAATGCATCACTTTTGCGCTTACAGATACGTCAGAAATACTGACGTATCTGTAACTCCTTGCGACATGATGCGTCATACATTAAATATGACGCATCATTGGTGTCGCAAGGAGTGCGCAGTGAAAAGTGACGCATCGCTGTTTTCACGCAGCGATGCGTCACTTTTCATAAATAAGGCCCCTGTTTTTTAGCCGTTAAAAGTAATATTTCCGGCAGCTTGCGTGATTTTGGTGGAATAGTCTTGAGAATCCCCAGCAGAGTAGTTATTGGCGTACAAGGGAGAACTAGCCCAGAGATATCTTTTATGTGGCGCAGTACATTCAACCAGAACTTTGCTATGGGTCTGCATTGCCATGCTATATGCAGGAAGGTCGCCTGGGGGGCACCACAGATCAAACAACAGTCATCTTCGCAGAGCCCCATTTTGTGTATTTGAATGGGTGTTCGGTACAGACGGTGTAGGTACTTAAAATGTATCAGCCGGAGCCGGTAATTGGGCGTCAATCGCTCTAGTTGTTTACAGCCAAAGTGCCATTGTGGATCAGTGAGGATGATGCCCAGCTCTTCCTTCCATGCCCTACGTGAGGCCGGGGTAACGATTGGAGACGTCTTTTGTGTAGTTTTTAGGTCTCGCCTGTCAATGCGCATGCGCATTGAGCTTGCGAGACTATAGCGTCTTAAACAGACTTTACCTAACTGGGCGATTTGGTGCTGTGCCCGTGGCTTTTAGGTCAATGCGCAAGCGCATTGACCTAAAATGCGCGTGCACATCATCAAATCGCCGTCTGTTCCCTCAGCCGCACTCCTCCCACACCTTTGAAGTGAAGCTTAGCTTCACTTCAAAGGCATCCGCTCCCCCCGCCCCCTGCTTCACACGTCTCACGGCCGCAAGGCCGTCTCGTATTTCTCCTCCCTCCCTCGCCTCCCAAGTGAATGCCATGCAACTGTGGGACACTCTGTTTTTGAGAATCCAGTGACTGCCTGAATTCACTGATTTGCCGATTGTCATGAAAAGTTCATTTTATAATTCAATAAAACATTACCTACAAAAAAGTGATGGCTGTCTGAACATAGAGCTCGGTATTTACTCACATCATCCAGTCATAATAGAGGAACAATTGATAACTTTAGAACAGCTAAAAAGACTTCCAGATCGGCCTTTACCTTCCGTAGTTTCTGTGGTGATGGAATGTATGACGTTACGCATACATTCACAACGCATACCATCACAATGTCTTTTAAAACCTACTGCCCCCTCCTCTTGCTTTCCTCTGTTTCTAAAACAAACCGCCTCCCCCCTCACCCCACCCAGCCGAATCCACTTTCCTGTTGAAGAAATGCCATAGCTGCTTGAAGCTTTTTCTATATCTGGTGCTCTCAGAGTGTACTTTACGTATTTATTTTTCTAGCAGAGAGAAGTACACCGAAGGGCACATGTACGTTTCACAGAATTCATAAGTGTATACTCCTGTCAAATGTCAATACTGTAGTCTTGAGTGCAGCTGCATTAAACCGATTTGCATATTCTGTGGCCAGCACACCTGTGTTCATTCACCTTTGTTTTAGGATTCAAGTTATACTTTCTTATTTCGCTGTGATCTTGTGTTTTTTTGGTAACTAAATAATGGTATTAATTACTACCAAACGCTCTCATTTTAGCAAATACCTCGCACATATTCAAACGTAAATCTCGCCATTTGCATGGAAATGTTTGCTCCAAAGACATAGCCCACTGCGTTATTTTGCAAGGACTGGAACTTGTTACCTTATTCACAACCTTCGGTATCAATCAGGCAAGTTAACTGTAAGCTGTGTCTGAGGTCTGTGGCACAAAGGCCCCTGCTGCTTCACACTACGGCCCGTGTCTCTCCCCCATCGCCGCTCTCCCCGCTCCGCCCCCTGCTGCGGCCGTTTCGCATTTCTCCTCCCCCCTCCCCACAGCAATGCCCTCCGTCTTGTTCGTCTTACTGTTTTTGTTTTTTTGGTAACTAAATAATGGTATTAATTACTACCAAACGCTCTCATTTTAGAAAATACCTCGCACATATTCAAACGTAAATCTCGCCATTTGCATGGAGATGTTTGCTCCAAAGACATAGCCCACTGCGTTATTTTGCAAGGACTGGAACTTGTTACCTGCAATTACAACAAGAACTCCTGCTATAAACAAATTAACCCTCTGTGGTATCTTCTCTAAATTCAGTGATCACTTCAGGTTATTCACAACCCTCGGTATCAATTGCCATTATAAATTACAATAACTTTTTATTTAAGTATTAATTATAAAAAAATAAAGGCCATTGTTATTTGTAATATGAATACATATAAGTCACGTAAATAAAACATATTGCATTACAAATGCTATAGGTGTCACATTTGCAAAAGTTATAACTATTGGCATTGTAAATGACAAAGCTATCAATTTAGCTATTTTAAAAACCAACACATAAATAAAATATGTGTCATTTACAAGACCAATAGCTCCAACTTTTCTAATGCGAGACCTATTGCATTTCCAATGCTTGTTTAAATGCGGGAGATGAGTTTGTGTCCTGATTCCACCTTCAGCAGGTTTTCTAATGCGGGCAATGTTCGCGGTGGGTCTGGGAATGTGGTGAATCTACTCTTGCATAACGCTCGAATCTGGTAGTAGATTAATGGGTCTAGTGCCGAGGGTGTTTCAGGGTCACACATTAGTTGTAGCGTGAGAAAGGTATCTGCTGGGTAAAGGCCACCCCCCCCCTTCAGGTTATGACTTGATGCGCGTTCCTACGCCTTACGGTCCATAAGGGGGGGGGTACAATGGGTTATGGTGGAATGACATGGAGGGAGCGTATAGTATATCCAATTGTGCCCGCCTGCGAATCTCCTCCCACACCCACCTCATAGCCTGCACCGTGTCTATTTCATCACGCGGTCGCTTATACGGTTGGAATAGCGCCGTGGACAGTGGTAGAGGTGCCACTTTATCCACCTCGATTGCCACATGTGGTTGGAAGGGCGTGGGGTGTGCCCAGAAATGCAAGAATCGTGCCTGTGCACAGTATACATATAGGATCAAGTCTGGAGCAGCCATTCCCCCCTGTTCTTGTGGCAGAGTCAGTGTTTCCAAGGCTATCCTCTGCTGTTTACCAGCCCATACCAATTTGATCATGAGTGACTGAAGGCGGCCAAAGAGTGGCATAGGGATATTGACAAATAAATAAAGTAATTTTGGCAATATAATCATCTTTGCCACTGCTATGCGGCAAGCTAAAGAGAGGGGAAAGGACTTCCACCCTCTCACCCTGTCTTCAATCTAGGCTACTACTTTACAGTAGTTTTCCATCCACAATTCCTGCATGTTGCTGCTGAACCATATGCCCCGGTACCAAATCGGGCCTGATGCCCAGACAAATGGGTAATCAGTTGCAAATGCCTGAGTTCCAGGCGTGAGCGGCAGGAGAACTGATTTGCTCCAGTTAATATGTACTCCTGACAGACCACTGTAGCGCACAACCTCCTGTGTCATGGGCGATAGGTTCTCTTTGGGATCAACCATGTATGGTGCCTCCAGTTATAGCTAGCGGTTCTGGAATCAGCCCGTTCACCCTTATTCGTGCGTTGGTCGAGTGTATAAAAGCTGTATCTGTTGAATGAAGAGTGGACTTAGGCCCATCCTTTTGAGAAGTGGAAACAGGAATCCCCATTCAAGGGAATCATACGCCTTGGTGGCATCAAAGAGCGCCACTATCGCGGATACATGTGGGGCGAGGTAGTGCATCAGTCCAAAGAGTGTTCTTAGATTATGAGAGGTGGATCTGCCGGGTATGAAACCCGATTGGTCCGGCCGGACAATCAATGGCAACAGTGGTTGTAATCTGGTCTCTAATAGTTTGGCAAATATTTTTGCGTCTAGGTTAATCGGTGAGAGCGGCCGGTATGAATTTCAAAGCTGCGGATCTTTATCGGGTTTCAGAAGGGTAATTATGATAGCCTCGCGCATTGAGCCAGGAAGAAACCCATCCTGCAATGCTTCCTGGTAAACCACCAGGAGGCGAGGGGCGAGTATCTCAGAGTATTCTTTGTAAAATTGCACAATGAGGCCGTCCGCTCCCGGCGCCCCGTCTGCCCACATGCCACCACTAACCCGCCTCACATCCTCTACAGTGAACGGTATGTCTAGATATTCGCAGTGAGCTCTGCTGAACCAAATGAGTTCTACAGAGTCAAAGTAGTCTTCCAGTACTGAGTCAGATGGGTTATTTGAGATGTGTATAGTTGTGTATTGAAGTCCCACATGGTGGCAAGGATGTCAGGTGGTGAGTGTATCAAGCCGTCGGTTGGGGTGTAAAGCGCTGTAATGAATGTAGATCCCCTGGGAGGCCGCAGGAGATTCACGAGCATCTTGCCCGGCCGGTCTCCTTCCCCATATCGACGCGCAGTCGCATGTTTATGTAGAAACTTAACTTCCCTGTCAGCCTCCTCCTGATACTCAGTTCATTTATTACGTATAGTCCCCAGTGTCGCGTTCGACACCTTTGTGAAATATTGTTTTTCCAAGTCGTGCAATTCCGAAACGAATCTACTGAGTGTACCACGAATGTCACGGAGCACCTTATTTTGTCCCGCTATACAGTGACCAAGGATTACCACCTTAAAGGCATCCCACAGCGTGCCCTCGGTTTTTACCGACCCCTTATTGTGTTCAAAGTACCTTTCGATGTGTGCATGAATCTCTTCCCGGAACACAGCGTCTAGGAGAGCGTTGGGCGGCAGCCGCCACGCAAATGCTTGTCTATATAGCAGTGGTATCTGAAGGGTCAGAGTGACTGAGGAGTGGTCCGAAAGTGTACGAGCGTTATGTGACACCGTTGACACCCAGGAGTTCAGAACCGGAGACAAGAGCCAGAAGTCCAGTCGTGACCAAGCACCATGTTGCTGTGTGATGCATGTGCCCTTCCGAATGTCTGGGTGGAAGGCCCTCCAAGTATCAACCAGTCTATAATCAGCCATCAAACCCCTCAATATCGCAGCTGACTGTGGTTGATGTGCGCACAAGGCACCCATCCTGTCCCTCTCAAGTGACAGTACTGTATTAAAATCTCCACCCCAGATCAATTCCGCTTCTCCCATTGATTGAATATGGTGCCACACCTGCTGAAAAAAAGCGGGATCATCCACATTAGGCTCACAGTCATTAGCAAGGATGATACATTGGTGGAATAGCGTTCCTAATACCAGCAGGTAGCGTCCGTCTGGGTTGCTTATAACCTTTGTGGACTGCCAAGGGACTCACCTTTTGATTAGTGTCGCCACTCTCCTAGAGTAGTTGGAATAACAGGCAGTCTGCACCTCACTCCAGCGATTGGACTTCAGTTTGTCACAGGCTGTTCCCTTAAGGTGTGTTTCCTGCAGCAGGCACACCTCTACTGAATGTCTAGTGAGATATGATTGCACCAGTCTGGCTTTCCTGTGGTCATTCAAACCACATACATTCCAGGTAATGCATGTTAAGTGTGCCACGTCGCTAGTATTCGAGAGTGAGTTCCATGGCGGCTCCTTGCCCCGCATGTTGGTGCGTCCTCTGTGTCCACCCACAGTGTCCCACCTCTCTGTGGTTGCCAAGTTCGAATAGTGTCAAGCAGGAACATTTTGTAAGGGATTCAAAAATGTCATCATTATGCATTGCAATTAACAAACAACAAACTTTAGCATACCCTGCACGCCCACCCCCACTCCAACCCCCCAATCAGGTTGAGAAACTATACCCGTCCACCCCTTAAAGAACTGGAACTCGAACATTTTCATATATTGAGGAATTATTCCAGAGGGGGCGTGAGGTTGCCGGCTTACTGCCCTGTCACAAAGTGACAGGGTGGCCGAACATCAGTGGAATCACCTGAATACAGTGAACTGGGTGAAAAAACATTAGGCAGAGAACGAGACATTATTTCCCTTATACTCTTCACCAGTCCCAAAACCAGGCACATTAGTGGGATTGTGTTGAACGGTGCATATACTAGTCATTGTCACTTAGCTGACTCTGGGATGGGTTGTATTTGTCTCTGCACTTCTCACATTGTTGCCGCGCGTGCTGCTTGGCGAATTTCATCGCGGCACTTGCCTCCATGAAGACCATGGGTTTGCCGTGTGCATGGACCCGGAGTTTGGCTGGGTACAACATGGCATATTTGGTCCCAGTTTTCTGTAGCAATTTCTTTGCCGGGAGGAATTCACATTGTGCGGCCTGCGCCGCTTGGGTGAAGTCCAGGTACCCTGAAATGACATTGTTTTGGTATCTCAGCTCCCCCCGCTCCCGAGCCAGGCGCAGTACAGTGTCTCTATCTCTATAATTGAGTAGCCGCACCAGTATTGGTCGCGGCCGGGTGCCAGGCTGCAGACGCAGACCGTGAGTGCTGTGCGCACGCTCCACCAGTCACATGGTAGACAAATCGGTGCAGAACAGATCTTGCAGAAGGCCCTCCACGTATTTCTCCATGTTGGGTATGTTTATGGACTCTGGGACACAGTAATGCGAACATTATTCCTTCTGGAATGGGCTTCCAAGTCCACGTTCTTTGCTTTAATTACCTCCAGTACTTTTTCCATGCGAAGAAGATGATCTTGTGCTTCAACCTGCCTGTCATCTTTATCAGAGACTCTTGTTTCCAGAGTGGGCAATCTGGCTTCATGTTTGTCCACCCTGCGCGACACTTGATCCATTTGGCCAGCAAGGGAGTCAATTTTGGAGTCAATTTCCTTGAGGCAGACCTTTACCTCTCTCAACATGGTCCTGATGTACTCTTCCTGTTCTGGTTCCAAATGCGTCTCTGGCACAATTGTTTGTGATTCCATTTCGCCCTCTGCTTGATGGGTGGTATGCTTGTTAAATGTTATTTTGGGCTGTTTATTGTCTGTTCTTCCCATTGTGGTTCTGCGCTGCGGTAGTACCATCTAGCGCCTGCTTAAACACCAGTCACGTGTCAGGAGAGACTTGCAAGCAGCCTCAGCCCCTCAGCTCTTCTAGGGCGAACTCCACCAGCGGCGGTTGGTTACCGCTGGTGTCTCCCTCCTGGGTCGAACGAGGAGGGCGCGTACTCTGCGTGATGTCACAACTTATATCCCAGGTGAGCGAAATGGCCTTGACCAAACTGATTCCCTGGGGCTATGCTAGCGGCCCACCACAACACTGTACGCCAGCTTTTCACTTCAGCCCTGCTAGGGCATTCCTTCTGTACTTTACTCTATATTCACTTGTGTTGTTTCTAGCCGCCAGGCTCGGCAGACCCCCTCAGTTGGTATACTGCCCCCATGTCCGGGCAGCCACGTGGTCAAGTAACTTTGTGTTCCCAAACAGTCGGTACTGGCAGCTTATACTTGATGAATGGCGGCTTCACATCCGGATGATCAGACTGCGCTCCAGCGCCTAGGATGCGTGCACTAACGCCGCGTAACCAATATCAGCATTGCTTTTTGGATGTGTAGCCCGTTTCTAAACCAATAGTGCCACTCTTGTAGCGGGGACAACTATTTCAGCAGCCTCCTTCCATTGCACACTGTGTCCATTCCCTGCAAGCGGATTTCACGGCACGGTTGCCTTGGGGTTGTTCGAGGGGGGTCTTGTTTAGTGTTCAATGTGTGGTGCGCCCAGGCCTTTGGTTTCGCCCTCTTGGGCCTGGCGGCAATGGCAGTCCGGCGGCCATACACCAGCCCCCTGACGCCACTGTCTGCTACTGGAATGGTCTCCCGCCTGTGCGCCTCGTGATCGAGTCCATTCCCCTCTCAATAGTGGTCTTCACGGCCTTCGTCGGCCCGGGTGCCCCCGCGTGGTGTGCAGCGGTGTCCCCAGTGTCCTCGGGGAGGGGACAGTGCCGCAGCAGCCTGCTCAGCAGCGGTGATTGTGCCGCGCGGCTGCCGCATTCCAGCCTCGCCTCCACTGTCGGACTCGCTCTCTTCTTGCGCTACGACCGCCTTGTGGTGTTACCCAGTTCGGGACTCGGGCTCAGCTTACTGCGCTGCCCACCCTCTCGTTCCTCGCCTCTGTATGCTGTACCTTCGTAGTCGCAATATCCGGTCTGCGGATCTTCATCTCCCAGACTTGATGAGACGTTCACCTTGGGAGCAACGGTGGTCTAGGTTCTAGTCGCAGCCGCCGTCCCAGCAGTCCAGGCCGCAGAACGTTCTGCAACGTTAGCAGCAGCAGAATTTTGAGACGGCAAGTACTTCCTTTTTTGCCGCTCCGCTTTCTGCACAAACGCTCTACTGTCTAGGGTCAGGATGCGGCGATATTTAGCAGGATACTTTCAGGATAATATGTTCGGCTGGCAGAGCCCCTTTACAAAGCGGCCATCTTGCTGCTCGGCTCGGCCACGCCCCCCCCCGCCCCCGCAAAGGTGGTAGATAATATACATATGCAGCTGTCAAAGCAAATCCTAGGCAGGAGGGTTACAGTGTCAACAAAGAGGTTGATAGAGAGTTCACAAGGGAAAGTAGGTGATACTCCTTAGGAGCAGCTGTAAATAAGGCACTGCAGACCATCCATCCAAGGGCAAATAATGGTGAGGTGCTGACCTTGAGTGGGATGAGAGGGGTCTCAGAGTCGAAAGAAGAGATTTTGCTGTTGGCTATAAAGATTTTAGTCTGGCCCAAATGTGGAAAGCATATAATTAAGGGAGCGTCCACAGCAAGAAGAGAAGGGGCCCGGCACTGGACTTGGGAAAGCCATGTTTTTGAAAGTTGGGTAGATATGGATGAGCCCTGGGCAAACGTTTGGAAACATGGTCAGATGTTAGGAATGGAAAGTGTTGGTGAACATCAGGACCTAGGTCCAGTAGTTGCAGACACTGGAATAGCTGGGTTTTAATTTCCTTTTGCAATGTCAGCAGGTCTCTGTTCTGTGTGATTTCTTTAAGAGTCTGGTAGAGCATGCTAAGGTTTTGTGCCCCAAGCTCAAGTGCATGGTGGGTGTGCGGCCCTCAACCTGTAAACAATGCTTTGCTTTCACCAGAGCATTAGAAGCTCCTGGCGAGGGCCCTTTCCTATAAACTCTTACTCGCTTTATGGCAACGGTTTCACAGGTTGTTCTTGAATGCCCTAACTATGCCAATGTAAGTGCTAGTTTCAATGGGAGTTCCTGGTGGATCCCTAGTGTTGCATCATCATATGGGATCCTACATGCCGCCTGCACGTTCTATGACTCTGGTGCTCAGAGAAGGGTCCTCCCAAGTGACCACAATCCTAACAGAATGTTTCTGGACAATGCTACATGCTTTTCCTGTCTTTCCTTGTTAAGAAACCTAATAAAACGTGTTATTATAAACAGAGAAGACTCCTCCTCACTCACAGCTCAGTGACAGGTTCCAACTGTAAACTTGAGCATGTCCCCACGCTCTCAAGAGGTACTAAAGACAGTCAATTTCTCAATTTATGGGTAGAAAATCTCAGGCACCTGAGCGAAATACGGCTCAGGGTGAACTTGTGTAGTTCCTGTCTGAGTAGGAAACCTATTTAGCTGAGAGTCTCAAACCACAGTTTGGGATTATGGAATGACTGAAGGCAGGCAGGAAGGTCAGCTGGGTGATCTTGCATTTGGTGAGGACAAGCTAGCAGGTAGGCTCAGGTGCAAAGCCCGGTTCCTTGGCAGAGGAATCCTGCTGCTTTCCTCAGAGGCATACTGACATTCCAGAGACCCATTGAAGGAATGGTCGCAATGTTTTTGATGAGAACATTCACCCTCATCTATCAACACATTTCACCAGGTACAGAATGGGCAAACCCCTTTTATATATCCGACCTATAGTTTCTTGTGCTGTCCCGAAAGGTGTCCAGACAATGGCTAAGAGGAGAACACTTGGCATTCAGACGCATACATGCTGCTATCATATGCTGTGGATTTGACCTATGTAATGCAGTTCATTCAAACTCTTCAGTCTTAAAGGAGTGTGTCCATGATTGTTTTTAGCATTTGTACAACGTGCTATCTGCTAGTGTTTTTGGTAGTTTGTGGGGTGACTTTCCATAGGATTCAAAGGTTTCCCATCCTACCGTTTTTCAACTTGTGGAAATGTTGCATGAAGGTGTATGTTCCTCTGTCAGGTGGATGTATCCACCTCAGACAGTTGAGGTTCAAGTCAAACCTCAGTTGCCTTTAAGCAGTTCTTCTGGTGTGCTAGATCTTGAGGTTTCAAGAGGAGGGTGACACTGACGGTTAGTCCAATGCAGAGGCCCGTACTCAGGGGAGGTGGGAGAAGGGACGGAAGGTCTAACTGGATGTCTAAAGGCCATGGGGTGTCCAGGTATGATGGCTTGGGGAACGGGTAATGAGTCTCTAGTCCAGTCCTGCTCATTTTCTTGCAAACACAGCCTTCCTGCTCCACTCAAATCCCTTAAAGCAGGCGTCTTAGAGCGGTCCTCAATAAACACTGAGGAATTAAAAATCTGTGTATCAAAAAACGTACGACAAGTGCTCTATAAAAATCCTTTACCCCTCCAACCTACTCTTGTAGAAGATGTCTCCAAATGGAGCTGGTTGCCTGGTGTTCTGTCAAGTAAATCCATTTCCGCTCCCAATCCGGATTCCAATTTTTAACATTGATTTAAAAATAGTCTCGTGGAATACGGCTGGATTAAAGAATAGTCCCGAAAAACTGTTATATTTGTATACCTTAGAAGCTGAGGTAATTTGTCTACAGGAGACTTGGGTGGATGGGAAATTCTTGGCAGAAAAGGATTACTTTGTGTTGGATGGTAGTGCAGTTCCCTCGAGGAGAGGTCATGCCAAAGGAGGGTTGGCTTTCCTACTTTCCAACAAGTTCAAATGGCACTACACTTACTACCTAGACCCTAATAATCTGTTCCAGGCAATAACATTGTTAAACTTAGTTAAGGATGACCCACGGAAATCACTCGTATTGATAAATGTTTATATTCCCCCGGATGCATGTTTTAATGTAGGTTTAAAAACGATTTTTTCCTTTATACAGAATCTTCTAGACTCTGAGTCCCCTCCTCACATCTTGTTATTAGGGGACTTCAATTGTAAAATTTCAAACTGTAGCCTCGATTTGTTCAGGAATAAATTCAAGGAGGAATCACTCCAGATTCCGCGAGCCCTACTCCCGGGGAACATCAAGACCAATAAGAGAGGGAAATTACTCTTGGAGGGAATATTAGAGGTTGATAGTATAATAATAAATGGAAGGCTCCCTTCGGACATCCCGGCTAATTTTACACATAAATGTAAAAACAGTGAATCTATACTCGATTATGTGTTAGCAGGCAACACCCTTTACTATCTTCTGAAAGATCTGTCAGTATGTAATACAGAACTTAGTGACCATAAGGTATTGGTTCTTAGTGTAAACTTCAATCCCCCCCTGTGGATACTTGGCATATAAACAGTGATCTGGTAAATTTTGGAGCCAATTCTGGGAGATGTTACTGGAACTTTGGGGCCATTAGGAGTTTGGTGAATATTTTGGAGTCCACTGTGGAGAATTTGTTTCAATGGGAAGGAAATGAACCTCAATGCTTCTGTAATTTTTTGAAAGCAGTAATCTCTATAGCAAAAAAATCTCATCCTGCAAAAAACCCCAAAGTAATTCCTAACTGTATACGGTATTTGAATATTGAAATAAATAAATTGGTTAGGGAGCAATATCTCTTTTATACCCCAGAAAGATATCATCAAATAGTTATTTTAAGAAGAAGGAAAACGCGGGTGAAGGCCAGACTGAAGAGAGAGAATGAAGATTCTTTGTGGATTAAACTTCGGGAAGCCACCTATAGGGGACAAGCTAGGTTATTCTGGTCAATAATCGGTGAGGGTTGTGGTCTAAGATCCAGACCTTCACCAATCTCTATAGATGAGAAGATCTGGGTTGAATACATCGAGCAATTATATAGTAGTAATGGCTTGCCCCGTGAAAACGATACATTATACGAGGTTAATCATCTTTACGGCCCCCCGTCCGAGATGGACATTGAACTAGCCATTAAGGGCCTGCGTTCTTCGGGCGCGATGGGTCCGGATGAGCTCCCCATTTCGGTGATAAAATATCAAAGTGAGCATTGGAGTAAAATTCTTTTTCCAGTTTTTAAATTATGTTTTACTAGTGGAACTGTTCTACCCTCCTGGAAAGGAAGCATATTAGTCCCCCATATTAGTCCCTGTAATGACTCGGCCCTCACTTGCACTATAAGCGGTTCGAGCACCGCACTTGGCGGGTCCATCTTCACTCGTTCAGAACTTGTAGAGAACTTGCAGCGCCTTCTTGGGGGTAATTATTGCGCGCTTGGCGGCGCCATTGGTGGTTAGCGTGCTAGGGGTTGACTGTGACCTACTTAAGGCGGCCATGTCTACGCGCAGCGTTCGCGCGCAACGTGAGCTCGCCGGAGTCACGCCAGAGTCCAGCCCGTCTGCGCCCGTCCGCGCTGAGGACGGGCTGGACGGCTGGTTGCCGTGTCGTTACGAAGACATTTCTACGACTATTAGGTACCTGAGCCATGATCTCCTTAGGCTTAAACCTCCCCATCTCCCTTGTTACTATAAATTTTCACCGGAGGATCTTCTACATCCTTTATTTTGCGGGTGTTCCCTTGCGGGTTCTGGAGGCACTAGTCCCAATCTGTCGCCTCACCCTATGGGACCCCATACTAACAATGGAGGCAGCACTGTGAGAGAAGACGGCTTTCTCATTAATGCTCGCTCGCTTATTAAGCATAATATTGCCTTTAAGGACTTTGTGCTGGACAGAAAGCCCTCATGGGTATTCGTCACCGAAACATGGCAAAGGATTCGTCTGGCCCAGACCTTGTTGAGGCAGTACCAGAGGGATATTTCCTGGCCCGGATGGACAGAATAGGGCGAGTAGGAGGAGGGTTGGCTATCCTTTATAAGGATAGTTCTCTATGTTACACCTTACCCTTAACAGACCCTCAGGACAACTTTCAGGCCCTCTATTTCTCCCTAAAAGGTGTTCATGAATCCCCATTTAACGGGATTCTGATTTATCGTCCTCCCGGCCCTAGAGCTGATTTTGGGCAACAGTTATTTCACATCCTTGAACCTTACTTTGGCCGTGAACATCTAACAGTCCTGGGTGACCTGAACTTTCATTTAGAGAAGGTGCTGGTTAGTGATACTTTCACCCTGCTGGATGCCCTGTCCTCCTGTGGGCTGTCTCAGCTGGTGAGAGGAGCCACCCATCAAGCTGGTCATACGCTTGATGGGGTTTTCTCCAATGACATCAGGTTGACTGTAAAGGACCCCCTTCCCCTCTCTTGGTCGGACCATTTCGCCGTACCGATTGAAGTGACCTCTCTGATCGTAGACAGGAAAGAAAAGGTCCAGAGCAAAATGGAATCACGGAGGAATTTTAAAAATATTTCTAATATCTCTCTTGCCCCCTGGATTTCTAGTCTGTCCACTCCCCAGGAGGCAGATGTTCATCTGGCGGTCTCGAAGTTTGACAATGCTGTTACTATGGCATTTGACGAACTGGCACCTGCCAGGCTGCGTTACTCGGCGAGGAAAAAAACGTCGGCTCCGTGGTTCTCTGAGCACCTAAGACTCCTTAGACAAGACTTTGGCATACCAGCTGGGATCTAAGGGATAAAGAGGCGCATAAGATCTTATTGAGGGGCTATAAGGCGGAGGGTATAAGGGTGAAACAGGAATATTTCACTGCTCTTACCATTTCACTCTCCTCCCCAAAAGAGCTCTTCAAGATTGTTGACTCTCTGACATCCCTGCAGACCCCAGATCTTGTTATTGCCTCCCAGCTACTTTGTAACAACATAGCGCTCTTTTTTCAGACCAAGATCGCGGATATCTACTCAGCTTTAGAGCTACAGAGGTCTATAACCTCTGAGCCCTCTGCCCCCTCTGTTCCCGCATTAGCTTCCCTCGAGAACTCTCCATTGGAACGCCTGACCTCCTTTCCCCCCCTCTCCCTCCAGGAACTAGAGAACCTCCTGGATAAAACCAGGTCTGGTTCCCCTTTAGATGCCTGTCCGCTTAAGATCCTCAAGCAGTGCAGGGAATCCCTCCTGCCCCCGCTTGTTGAGATCATGAACAGGGCTATGAGGGACGGCATCTTCCCTCAGCAATGGAAGAGGGCAGTGGTAAAGCCGCTGCTCAAGAAACCATCTCTTGATCCTGGGGTGTTAAAGAACTTCCGCCCTATCTCACTGCTCCCTGCTCCTGCGAAGATCCTGGAAATCCATCTGAATAAGCATCTTGCAAGCTTCGTGGAAAGCTCAGGTCAGCTGGACCACTCGCAGCATGGTTTCAGGAGGGAATACAGCACCGAGTCTGCCCTCACCATAGTGTTGGATAATATCCGCACACGAGTGGATGGGGGTCAGACCACCCTCCTGATCCTGCTAGATCTCACAGCTGCCTTCGACACCCTTTCTCCCTCAGTTTTAACTTCTCGCCTGAGGGAGATTGGGATTGAGGGGTCTGCCCTGTGCTTGCTGACCTCCTTCCTCGATCAGAGAGAGCAGAGGGTGAAGCTGGGGGACTTTTTATCTCCATCCCTGTCTGTGCAATGTGGGGTCCCTCAGGGGTCGGCATTAAGCCCGACCCTTTTTAACATCTATGTGACCCCACTTGCCAGACTCATAAGATCTTTTGGGATGGAGGTAGTCTCCTACGCCGACGACACCCAGATCCTCGTCTCTCTCTCCCAGTCGGCCAGTTCGGCTGCCTCCAACTTTAGATCTTGCATGGAGGCAGTCGCTCAATGGATGATTCACAATTCATTGAAATTAAACGGGGAGAAGACGGAGGTCATGGTGTTCGGAGGAAAGGAAGAGACATGGTCGGCGGATTGGTGGCCGGACTCTCTGGGAGCCTGTCCTGTCCCTGCTATATCAGCTAAAAATCTAGGAGTTCTGATTGACCCCACCCTCAGAATGCGCCAACAGGTCGATAGGACAGTCTCAACCTGTTGGGGTATTATCCATGTACTGAGGAAGATCAGACACTATCTCTCTCAGCAGGCCAGAAAACAGATAGTGATTGCACTTATTGGCTCCCGTCTGGACTATTGTAATGCGCTGTATGCAGGACTAAACAAGGGTCTGCTACAGCGTTTACAAGTGGTCCAGAACGTGGCGGCCAAATTTGTTTTGGACCTGCCTAGACACGCCTCGGCCACATCCGCCAGAAAATCACTACACTGGCTCCCCATTGAAGACCGGATCCTCTTTAAAATATTGTGCTTGACTTATGGGGCTTTGGCCAGAGGTAGTGCCACTGGGATCGGATCCATCCTGTCTCCCTATAGCCCCTCGAGGAATCTACGCTCTAGCGACAAATCTCTTTTATCAGTGCCCCGCATTCGTAGAGCTAAATGGGGTGGCAAAGCCTTCTCCACTCTGGCACCTAAGTGGTGGAACGCTCTTCCGGGGGATCTTAAGTCCCTACCCACCATGCAGTCATTCAGAAAGGCTCTGAAAACTCGGCTTTTTGCGAAGTCATACTCGTAGTTGTGCTCTGTCTTTCTATGTCTTGATCTGTTTTGTTAGGCGCCTTGATGCCTTCGGGTTTTAGTTGCGCACTATAAATTTTATTTCATTCATTCATTCATTCATTCATTCTCTTCAAGAAAGGAGCTAGAGACTTGCCTCAAAACTACCGTCAAATTGCTCTTTTAGATGCCATAGGCAAGGTTTTTGAAAAATGCCTTCTTAACTCGTTTAATGATTGGGTGCTCAAGGCCGAAATCTTACCCCATGAACAGACTGGGTTTAGGCAAAAGCATGGCACCTTAGATAATCTGACTGCATTGCAGGTCTTAATAGAGAAATATGTCAAGGTTCGTGGAGGGGGAGTTTATGGCGCCTTTATTGACTTCTCCACAGCCTTTGATAAAGTGGACAGATCTTTGCTGTGGAGAAAGTTACTTGCTTTAGGGATGCCACCCACTCTTATTAATTTAGTTCGAGCCTTGCACTCAGACACCTGGTGCAGAGTATTGATGGGTGGGGAAAGAGGGTTATCTAGAGTAATTACCACAACAAATGGCTTAAAACCGGGCTGCCTACTGGCTCCTCTGTTATTTTCCTTGTATATAGCTGATCTCCCCCAGGTTTTATCTGCAAGTAAAGGTATAGTTCCGATTTTGGGGGGGTGCCCCAATTGCATGTCTAATGTATGCAGACGATGTTCTGATCTTGGATCTTACTCCAAAAGGTCTGAATAGTCGCCTGCACGCCTTATATGAATATGCGGAGGTGCATTATCTAAAGATAAATATCGCAAAAAGTAAAGTAATGTGCTTGACGGGTAGGAAAAAGTCAAAATATGCGAACTTTCACTGGTCTGTGGGGGGGACAAAGACTAGATGTAGTACAATCTTATATTTTTCTTGGAAAAATAGTTACTAGCAATTTAAGTGAAAAAGCACATATAGCCAATAAAACACGGAAAGCTATTGCCCAAGGGAAGAGTTTGATTTCACTTTATAAGGCTACTGGTAGAAGACATTTTGCGACATTGCTGGAGGTATATCGAGCAAAAATTCCAGCATCATTACTTTATGGTTTGGAAATAGTTGACATAAAAAATTGGAGCTTCTTGAATGCAACGGAGGGTAAAATTCTACGCAGTCTAGCATCCGTTAATACAGCAATCTCAACAGCCGTCCTTAGACAGGAATTTGGCTTACGTAGTAGCTGGGTTCAAGGCCTATCGGGAATAGTGTGTTGGGTTTTTAATCTGGCAAAGGGAGACCCGGGCACTTTAAGGCATCTTATAAAAACTGAGTTATTGGGAAATTTTAATGAATATTCGCTCATTGTAAAGAATTTTAGAATTGCTGCCGATCTTTTGCAATTAGATGAATCTACTTTATTCACTCTATCGGCACATCAGCTGAAATCTACCCTGAAGTTGGCCTCCTGGGAATTAGGTTTTAGAATGGATTGGGTGGCTTGTATAGCGAATAATGGTATTACTCCAACCATAGACTCTTGCCTAATGAGGAAAGCCCAACCATATGTTGTTTGGAATCTTCCCCATGGAGTCCGGCGTCTATTGTTTTTATTGAGGCAGGATTTACTTCCTTTGAACTCTCTACTGTCCAGATGGTATGGCTCCTCATCTATTTGTGACTTCTGTAATATTAAAACTCAGGATATGTATCACGTTATTTTTGTGTGCCCGGCCCTAATGGTGCATAGGCGTAAGTGGTTAAAACCTATTTGTCTCCAATTGAGTATTCTTTCAGCTACTACTTTCCTCGATGCTATTCATAACCCTCCAAATGAAATGTTCTGTTTTAAATTGTACAATTTTTTCAAATGTTTTTAGCGATATACTAGAAGGTTACAAATGTCTAATTTTGTCCTAACCGTTTATTTCTCTTTACATTATGCTTACGATTATATGTTATTGTATTTTATTTGTTAATTCTTTTATGTGGATCTCAATGAGTTCCAAAATCATAAATAAAATAGAATTGAAAATTAATGCATTTTTAGGCATCTCTTGCAAAATGAGATCTCAGTGTTAAGTTATAAGGTAGCTGTGGGTTTGATTGATCGGTGGCTGTTGGTAGACAAATCTCCACAGGTACAATTGTACACTGTTTAACTCCAGAATGATACATAGTAAAGGCCTTCCTACTGAAATGCAGCAGCCGCCCCTCTTCGGGAGATTACTCTCCTGGTTGGTATTTTATGTGGCTGATTGGCTAGGTGCGAATGGAAGTTGTCTTGAAAGTAGACAGCTGAGCTGAGCATGTTCTAGGACGTGGTGATCTGGAAGTTATTTCTGGTATGAGGCAGAATAGGTTGACACTCTGATGTGAAATGCTGTTTTGACTATAAATCTTGAATTTCGCATTTTTTAAATGACTCCACTTTTCTTCAGCGTGGAAGGGGTTTCTTCAGACAAGTAAGTTGGACATCGGCATAATATAAACAATGTCGGTTGTTCTTTCGAATGCTGAGTTTGGTCAATACTGGGTGAACCAGAAAAAGAAACGAGTGTTGGCAAAGCCAATGGTTCTCTCCAATGAGACATCACAACTGCGGTGCAGCATGATTCTTTTTATTTATCAATCCAAGATGGATCTGCAAATTAAAAAAAAACAGTGTGTGAAAGTGCTTGAAAAATAAATAAAATTGATTCACGGGTTGCGAAAACGGGCTGGGGACAATGTAGGGATGCAAAGCAACACAGTTGGCGGGGGATAAGTAATAGGAGAGCGAACACAAGACAAAAGTACACACATATGGTGAATGAGAGCAACGTGGAGCACGGAGTGTAGAAGTACACAGGTAAGACAGTGCAACATAAGTGCAGGGAGAGAGAAACACATAGGCGAGAGAGAACAAGATGGAGTGGGGAGAAAAGCAATTGAGGGAGACAGTTGGAAAATACATCTCTCATTAAGTGCTTAAACAAAATGTAGGCCTCTAAAACCATAAAAGCCACACTATCAAAGAGATGGTAAAAAGGCTATGCTCCATGGGCGGATCAAACACAAAATTGACAAGCTGAGACATGAAAAGCCACTAAATACAAAGCAAGGAAATGAGAGTGACAGTAAAGCCGACCAATGGTAAGCAATAGCCTGTATGTTCTTGGAAAGCCCACTATATGTATATCACAACCAGGCAGTTGTGTTGTCTGCTAAGTACGGCCTAAAAAGTTACTATCAACTAGAGTGCTTTGCGCAGGCCTACTGTCTGACACTTACTTGCTAACTTAACTGAATAGAAGAGATGAACCAACTTCTGATATAAGGTGTTTGGTAAAGAATTTGCCTGTTCTGTCTGTTGGCTAACCAGTTATGGATAAATAAAGGCAAGATGGTCAGTATTAATTCCTAAGGATGGATTACGGGTTTGTATAGGGGGCAGAATTTTCTGACACACCTGTAATCCATCCGCAGGGTTTGGAATTCTAAATTGTGCTGAGTTTCTCTCACCAGGTATTTACAAGGTGCGATTAAGTCCTCATTCCCTGACAAATTTCGTTAGCTGAAACCGGCCGGAATTTAACAAAAAAAGGGTGCAATGAGTATCAGACATGTATATTTTGGAGCGGTATGAATCAAAATTCGTATGCAATTTCCCATTTATTCATAGGTGGAATTTGTTGCACCCGATAAATTCTGAATCCAGGGGTACCTGAGGGTTTTTTACTACAGTAAATTCAGGCTACATTTCCCAGGCAATCATAATTGAGCCCCTACTGGGTACCTGTTGGGTGTAATGGGTGTGTGTTTTAAAGCAAGCGGTTGAATTATTAGTACATGTTGTATATGATGCAGCGTGTTTATTTATGTCTTATGCGCAGCGTTCACCTGAAGGCAACTTGGTGCTAGGAGAGACAGTGAGAAGGAAAAACATCCAAATAAACAATATATCAGCAGAAAAGACAAGCTTTAAGGGATGTGAAATCATGAGCTGGGTGTGCCCCCCAGATGAGAATCTGTGAGGCTCTGCATATTGCCCCTTGTTACCCTTAGCGCCTCCCATTGACTGGTGGGGGGTGCCCTTTATTTGAGGGTGACATTAAACTGCAGTCTGAGGCAGAATACCATGACTCTTTGGGGCTTATAAAAACCTTAAGGACCTCCTGGCGCATAAACTCAAATCTTTGCTCAATCTCAGGAACCCGGCTGCCGCCCTCACACGCTGTGTATCCTACTCACTGATATTTCTAATTAATATAGAGCTCAAGATTTATGCTAAGGTCCTGGCAAACAGACTCCTAGGATTATTACCACAATAGGTCCACCCAGACCAGGTCGGCCCTCAGCTGCACATGCTGCCACTATCACTAACCCCCCCCCCTTTGTTTTACTGCCCCTAAACGAACTGCGGTGGCTTAAGGGGGGCTCCTAATTCACCTCCTCTACCTACCGACTTCTACTGGGGGCCATTTGCTGACAGCCCAGTTGGTAGTGCACTACACCCTCCAACTTGTTACCCGTGGGGTCTGACCATTCCACGACCGGGAACTATGAGGCAGGGTAAACCCACCACCTCCGAATGCGCAGTGGAATAGACAAATTCATGGCCCGACATCGAAACTCCAAACGTCCCCAAAACTAATAATCTATCCACTCAACCCTGCCCCCATGACAGATGATGCAGGGCTCAGTCTTCAGGCTATTCAAGCAGTGTCCTCTCTGCTTGAAGCTGAGATCAGACCAGGAACTCTGTGGTGTAGCTGACAGAGTCTCTGAAGCCAAGGGTTGTATCTCAGAACTGGAAGATACAGTACGGGAACTTACATCCACAGTCTCGCTTCTTTGGAAGACTGCCTGGTAGACCCAGAAAATAGGGCACGAGACTCCAGCCTTCCATTTGTATGGTTCTCTGAGGGGGTGGAAAGTTCTGCACTTGACAGCTACCTAGAACAGTGGATCTCATCATGGGGGCTCACTGGTCGATACTCTGCCTGTTTAATCATGGAACAGGCTGATAGATCTCTGATATAGAAAATCACACTTTAGGCCCTTCCACGCCCCCTCAATGCGTAGATACTGAACTATAAAGACAGAGACATGATCATTCGGGAATCATACCAACCCGGTGAGCTTTTGTTTCAGTCACATTATAATTTTCAGTGACTATACTTGCCAAGTACAGCAATTAAGGAAATCATATGACAAAGTTAAGCAGAAGCTCAGGGCTTTCAAGCTCCAATACATGCTTAGGTACCCAACAAAACTCCCAGGATGAGTGGAGAGCCCGGCAGGGTGCAGGCAATCTCTCACGCGATGACTGACTTCGAGGACACAAACTTCCTGGGGCTCTGAGGACATCCATCTTAGCCCTGCTCACCATGGGGCTTCTGCCTCACCATAGGGAACCTCGCCCCTCCTGGAACACAGATCAGATCAGTAGGCCTCTATGGCAACAAAAACAGCAATTTAATTATCTGATACAACCTGATATCATTCGTCCATCAGCACCAATGTATCCTTCTTCTTTATGATGTTCCTGTACAGGTCACATTGGGATGCTTCTGGTGGTAGTATAGGGTGAGGGTTTGTTGGGGCGAGGGGGTTATTCATTTTAGCCCAGTTGGGCTTTCCGTTTTTCCATGTTGTTGGTTTTGTTCTTCATACATTCCTGCAACACAACTCCTGCGATATATTGACGTCCCACGGCCAGGCCTCAGACGTCGTAGAGAACTTCAACCACTATACCATAATCCCACATTTGACACTTGATGCCTACCAACTGTGGTTATACAGGAGTTTAAAACTATGACTGCGAATGTAAATGGTATAAATGACCGTGTTCAGCATGGAGAGGTCCTTTGCTTTGCAAAACACCATGTTCCAGCTGTCTTGCTGATACAAGAACCGTTTAATTGAGCAATAATTGCTACCTCCTTGCTCCCTATGGGTTTGACATGGTGATCATGCAGGACATACGTGAGAATCCAGGGGAGTCATGACCCTCCCCCGTATAATGTTTCCCTTGGTCGTATCCCAGGTGATGCCAGACTCCCTAGGCAGTACATTGTGGTTGAAGGTACTCTTGAGGGTCGCCTTTACTATCTCACTATTGTCTTTGTCCCTCTTCTCTTAGTTAAGGCCACGTTGGAGAGGCTTAGAAATGTGGTGCTACAAAAACCTTAGGAGCACATTTATTGACGCAATGACTCTCAAGATGGTCTCTTCTGGACCCCGGGGGTCAAGAGATGGATACAGAATTGGTAAGAGGATTTGGGCCTCTGTGAAGCATGAGGAGCAAGGAACCCCCCATTCCAGAACATATACCCATTTGATAGCCGTGCACAAACAAATGTCCAGCATCAACCTACTATTAGTCCCTGCCACTCATTTTGCCCAAATGACCGGCTCCCTTATTTTACCTCAGAGTATCCCTGACCGTGCTCCTGTAATACTGCATTTCACTTTTGGGTAGATGGGCCCCACCTAGTCTGGTGGCTCAATGCATGGTGCCTAGCAGGTAAAGAATTCACATAATTGATTGCCAGGGAAGTTGCTCCTACTTTGATCTAAACAAAGATACAGTAACCTCACCTGGTATGTGGGCGACTGGGAAAGACACTGTATTGGGAATAGCTAGATCCTATTTAACACGTAAAGAGAGGGAGAAACATTAGCAGATAAATGATTTGGAGGCCAGCATTTTGATCCAAGAACACCATAACCAAGGCCAATCAACTGAAAAGGTGCAACTTTGTCTGGCTTGGTAGAGGGCATCTCTCACACATCTATGTCTTCAAGGGGCCTGCCAGTGCTGGGTGCCCCAACTAAATAGTGCATGAATGGGGAGATAAATCAGGTAAATGACTGTACTGGCTAGCGACAAAAGAAGGCTAGCAACAAATGTAGCGGATTCCCGGTTGGTTTCGCCCCTAATAGATGACTGAGGTGAAAAGCTCACTGGAGTGGCAGAAATTGCAGTTGCATTTGCAACTTATTACCACTTTCTTTATGAGGCATATGAGCGCCACCACGGGAAGTCTTTGCTTCACCTATAGGAGACCTCCCGCTACCACAGTTGAGTTCAAGCAATCGCCACGTGCTTGACCAACCTCTCACACAGGAAGAAATTAGAATTGCTCTTAAGGACATAAACTCCGGTAAAACCCCAGGCCCAGGTGGCTACTCATTGAATAAATGTAAATGTAAATGTAGGTGTACTTATATAGCGCAAACCTGTCACCCAAAGGGCATCCTGACGCTTGCTTAGGGAACCCGTCCTGGTATTCCCCTGTGAGAAACCCCGGCAGGGTGTCCACAAGGTGAAAGCCAGGCATCCCGCCGCGAGGGGCCGTAGTGGAGATTAAGCAAGCTATTGCCCAGAGTTGCAGAGTGTGACCCCGTGATTCGAGTAGGCACCGGAGCGAGAAATGTCGAGTCCGTGGAATTTTTGAGCCCGAGACCCGCCGAGGCGGGGAATCGAACCCTGGTCCACGGTCGATCTCAGCTTCCGGGTCTGCAGCCTCTAACCACTGAGCCACGCTTCTCCACTACTCAAATACTAGCACAGCTTCCAATCTCTCTTGACTTTTACCTTCTGGACATATACCTAGAAGCAATCACAAAACTACCACTTTCTCCCAGAACTTGGCCTAGCAACCATAGTAGCCCAACAAAAACCTGCCCCTCCTCTAACGCTGTGCATCCTACCCAGCAATATCTCTTATTAATACACAGTTCAAGATCTATGCTAAGATCCTAAGTTTATTACCACATGTATTCCACCCATACCAGGTGGTTTTATCCCACATTGCAATACCATACATTGTATCTGTACAGTCCAAATGGCCCTTGCACGTCTTTCTGACCTGAGAGGCGCCAGTGCCTCAATGTTTATAGATTTTGAGAAAGCCTTTGACTAGGTCGACTGGTCTGACTTGGAACCTGAACTCGAAACCTTTAATAAGTTTATTGACTGCGGATAACCCTACATGGGCTAAGCTTCTCCTTAATGAGTGGCACATAAAATTTTACGGCCACATGCATCAACGATAATTGCATTCGCAAACGGTGCGAATCCCTATTTTCGGCCGTTTGCGAATGCAATTATCAACATTGAAATGCATCATGTATTTCGCAATTTTAGGAATCACAATCATGTTGCGATTTCTAAAATTGCGATTGCATTTAAGAAATCGCAATTTTAGATTTCTTAAATGCAATGCATGATCATTTTGAAATTGCGAATTAGCCAATTGGAAGCGGTAAATTAGCATGAGGTTGAACCTCATGCTAATTTACCGAAAACCTTCAAACCTGCACAAAAATGCATTTTTGAAAGATGCATTTTACACACACACATGTCCTTGGGACATGTGTGTGTGTAAATTGCACTTAAGTTTAATTTCAGGGGTGCAGGGAGGGGTTCTTTGGACCCCCCCTGCACACTTGAAATTGCATTTTCAATTTGCGATTCGCAAATTGAAAATCACAAATTGTAAATGCCTTCCCATTGATTGCTATGGGCCTCTTGGCCCATAGGAATCAATGGGAAGGGTTTTCCTTAATTGCGATTCGCAGTTTGTGAATCGCAATTAAGGAAAAATAAGAAATCGCAAAAAAAATGCGATTTTTTAATGCATACCAATTTGCGATTTTTTAATTGCGATTCCTTAATTTTCGCAATTAAGAAATCGCAAATGGGCACTTTGTTGCATGTGGCCGATAGTGTTGCTACAAATACTCTATGTCCTTTAAACCTTTCCCTTATGTGTGCCCCAAGCCTGGTTTCAGACTATGTTAAATTAGGGCTTGATTCTTTTTGTGGCGAAACCGACGTTCTTCTTTGGCCTTTGGTAAATGTGCCTAGTTGGCAAACAACGGAGGGATGGCTATGTTAGATGTCCTGCTGTATTATTAAGCATTGCAGATGCTGGTAGTTAATGATTGTATTAACAGTGGATGACAAGACTCCGCCTTCCAACTGGAAGTGGCACTGATGGGACAAGACAATATCTTAGGTTTACTGTATTGAGACCTCATCCCTAAAATCATCCCAGGCAATACTAGAGGTGGTTCTCCCGGCATGGCAATCAACATTGAAATGGATTGAATGGGATCGGGGGATTACTCTTGAAATACCCTATGGAGAGGCAGAGAGCTGCAACACTTGGCATCCCTCAAGGATTTGAGAAGTGGGATCTTACTGGTATTTCCACAGTAGGGGGTGTTTGACATGGGACCTGTCTAAAATCCTTTCAAGACCTTAAGACGGAATACTCATTCCAAAAATCCCAATTATAAAGCCATTTACAATTGTCATGCACTTCACTCCCATCAGAAAGTTCATAATGATGTACCCAAATGTAATCCCCTTGAAGCAAAGAACCTAATGGGCCCCATGGGAAAATGAGGTATCTCCCAAATCTACAAGACCCTTGTGATTAATTCGCAAGACTCTTTTGCAACTTTAGGGGCATGCTAGGAAATTTGGCTAGGTTCACTGGATGAATCGGACTAGATAGATGATTGTATGTCCCCATGGCTACTGGTCTTCCACCCAGGACTCCGATTTATCATCCAATTTAACTACCTCCACATGGCCTAAATCACACCAGTAAGATTGTGGTAGATCAGGAAATTGCCCACAGCAGTCTACTATCGCTGCACAGAGGAGCAGGTAAACTGTTTCCATGTGGTCTGGGAATGCCCTCTCACCATGCATATGGCCAGTCTGTTTCCCACTCACACACGGTAGATTGGAGAACCGGTAGAACCATCCTCACATGTTGCACTGTTCGGTATTGTAGAGGATTTTGGAGTAACAATAGATCACAACCTAATTTGAAATTGGGATGGTACTTGCCAACAGGGACATTGCTAAACTTTGGAACTCCCCGTCCCCTCTAACCTTGTCTAGTGGCGATGGACTGGTGCGCAAAACTAGAGGAACCAATCTACCTCTGCAGGCGTTGTACTCAGTAACATAGGAAAGTATGGGGGAAATGGTGGGCATATAATGGTTTAGGCTAATGTGTAACTGGTAGTATTCACCGATAAAGAGAGATGCATTTACTATGTTGGCAGAATGTCAAATGTGTTTCACCGAAAATAATAAAATCCGAAAATGCCAAATTATGAATTTTACAATGAATTGGACCAGAAAACCTGGTCAAAAGTGGAAGGATTTATAAATGTGTTCTGGCAAAATCTGAGTTGTAAGTGGAATTGTTTTTGAAAGTAGCGTTTTTAACTATCAAAAGAACGGGGACGCTTACTAATCAAACGGACGTACCTGGGCAAATTACAGAGGCTCAACAGCGCAGCAGACCTCCAGCCCTCCTCTCCAAGCCCATTTCTCGCCGCACCCGCTCCGCGGGTGCCGCCTCGTCTCTGGGCGCAGGAAGCAAAGCAACAGCTGGGAGGAGCAGCAACACCGGAGAACAGCGGAAAGGCGGTGAGAGGCGCGAGGCACCAGCGGGGCTGCGAGCGTGCGGGGACTTCATTTCCCAGAAGTCCCTGCAAGACCGACGTATAGCTTCCGGTCCGCTCTCCCTGCTGGCCCCGCCCCCCGCCCATCAAAGTCATTTAAAAGCGTTCCTGCCCTTTAGCGAGCGGGACGCTTACTAATCAAACGGACGTACCTGGGCAAATTACAGAGGCTCAACAGCGCAGCAGACCTCCAGCCCTCCTCTCCAAGCCCATTTCTCGCCGCACCCGCTCCGCGGGTGCCGCCTCGTCTCTGGGCGCAGGAAGCAAAGCAACAGCTGGGAGGAGCAGCAACACCGGAGAACAGCGGAAAGGCGGTGAGAGGCGCGAGGCACCAGCGGGGCTGCGAGCGTGCGGGGACTTCATTTCCCAGAAGTCCCTGCAAGACCGACGTATAGCTTCCGGTCCGCTCTCCCTGCTGGCCCCGCCCCCTGCCCTTTACGCCCCCTATTTAACAATATCTTATTCCCGCAGCGCGGGACGCAGCACGGGCGAAGACTGGGCAAAGACAGGGCCGTTTGAGGCCGTTCGAGGACGGCAGAGGACGGCCCCGGCCCTGTCACCCTGTATTTCACTTCGTTCCCTCAGGTCCCCCCGATTCCTGACTTGTTCCACTGACGATCACGATGCGTCCCAAAACCAGAAGCACATCTAAGAAAGCTACTTTGGTGACACAAGTGACCGGTCCCATAGACCTCTTCATATCCAGGGTAAACGACACCATTGATAAGAGCATAATTCTACTGGAGAAAAGAGTTTCCTTGGACCTCATGCAGGCTAAACGCTCTTCGTTAGGTTCACTTGCCACCGCAATCTCCCCTGCACACCAGGTCGCTAACAACTGCTCTTTACCAATACCACTAACTATTGTTCCCACGATGACTGTCCCAAACTTTGTAGATTTATCCGTAACCCAAACAGATTCCGATCAATCATATGTCGACCTTGAGGCGACCCCAGACTTAGAAGCCTGCCAATCACCAACCGAAAAATTAGACCAGAGTGTCACTAGTAATTCCATACTACCTGATCCAGTAACGACCTTAGAACCGACAAAAACAAGGAAAAACACCTCCACTTTCACCAAGGCTATGCCAAATATCAAGGAAAAACCTAAAATAAAAATAAAGAATCACAACCTGATCACGCCCACCTCAAATTCCTCGGCAGGTATCCCCTGCTGGGTGGAAAATATGGTAATGGACCTCAAATCAGACCTCGAAGCCACAATTTCAGCACAAATTAAACCTCTAATATCAAAGTTGGACAGACTCACCTCACTAATCAACACGAAATGTAGCTGCAAGATAAGCGGTAATGGCCCCGCACAAACGCATGGGGCAAAGGAAATACTCCCAAAAAAAAACACACCTTGTATTAAACAAACAACAGGCATAACGACCAAGCCTAATACTTTACCAGCTAGAAAGGCGTCAGTAACACAACTTCCAGCCAAAAAAGGGAGCAATTCAGATGCTCCCCCTGACACCTCGGTCGCGGTAGATCTCCCCCCGCAATACAAATAGACCCAGTAGGCCAAACCAAAACAAACAACCGACAAGTAAAAGGTAATAATGGAAACACCACCATTCCAGTAGAGACCCCTCTCCGAGAAAAACCACTAGAACCTAAGACCAAGCAGTCTCGGCCCAAAATAATCAATTTACCCCCGGAAGCTTCTCCCTTCGTGGTGGTGCTAACAGCTGTACCCCCACTGAAGGAAGGTGTAAGAGAAACCTTCGCAGAGTTGAGGAATAAATGTGCCCAGTGGCTCCAACTCCATAAACCCTTACCCGCTCACATCAGGGGCGATATCTCCTCCGTACGTAGAGGAGATTGGGTCGGCAGAAGCACAAAGTCCATAGCGGGGGACGTCATCAGCATCAAATTTAGGGAGATAGGGGCATCTAACTACATCTGTAACTCACCCAACAGTGGACCCGCCACCCAAATAAATCCCCTCCCCTTGTCCTATTTCCTACCCCCATCCTCAAGGCAAAATTTTCCCTGTCCCGCCTTCCCATTAAACACCGGGCCCATAAATCCCTCAGAATACAATACGCATCAATACCATACGCCACGGTTTCCACAAGTACCACAACAATCAATCTTCCAGTGGCAACCACCTCCCCAATTTCCTCAACCTCTACATCTCGTTACCCAACCACCTGTTCATCCTCCTCAATACTTACACCACACTTCCCAACAGTGGTGGCAACCCCATCAATCCACGCAACACAATATTCACCAATGGCAGCAGCCGCGGCAAGGACGGCTCCCCCCATTCAACCCACTAGGCCTTAATCATCGAGGCAGAGAAAGGGACGAATGGAGTGGTCAGGATCACTGGAGAAAGCACAGGGATCCCACATGTTGGGATGGCTGGAATGACCTTCATTTAGCAAATAGGTATAGCGCCTTAGAGTGCGTTGACTGACTACCACAGCTACAAGAACACCCCCAAATTCACACAGACCCATCGGAACCCACGGTCTCTCCATTAGTCCCTCTAGACCCAGAGATCCCTCCAGCCCCAGAGATCTTTAACGAACCAAAAATAGCAAAAAGCTCAAGGGATAGTCCAACAATCCTGAGCCTGATCTCGTGGAACATCGCAGGATTAAGGACAAAAATAGAGGATGGGACAATTATGCATCACACGCATAACCACCAAATAATATGCATACAGGAGACATGGTCATTACAAGAACACCACCTACAGGGTTACAAGACGTACTCCTCTCTCGCAAAGCCGGGACAGATAGGTAGACCAAAGGGAGGCCTGTCTATCTACGTAGCCAATACTATCCAAAACACCAAAATAAAGGTCATAGAACTGGACTCTAATTTGCAGATCCTTGGTCTCTTCTTTCCGAAAAAAGAGTCAATGGTTATCATTAATTTTTATAACAACCTGGATGAACTAGACTTTCAGGGAGTCCTGACCCATCTCCACGAAAAACTAACCACCCTCAGAATGAAACAAGGAGAAAGAGGCCCGGCAACAATAATATGGGCAGGTGACTTCAACCTTCACGCCTGCACCCAACCAAAAAGAAAATGTCCTGGCATGGTGACAGAAGAAGGCCTCTCACTCACCCATTTTTCGCATAACAACATGGGCAGACAAATGAATGATCTCCTATCCGACCTGGATCTCCAGATAGTAAACACCTTGGACCATGGAGATAATTCACTAGCACCTACTTACTTAGGAAGAGGCTATAAAACCACGGTAGACTTCATACTAATATCAACATCCTTACAATCAAGAGTAAAAAATTTTGAAGTCAAGCCGAATCCCCAAAGTGACCATGCAATACTAAATCTGGAAGTCTTACTAAACCACCAACAATGTTCTCCAGTAACAATAGCCAATGCACTGACCCAAGAAAATATCAATATGGATAAACTAAATGGGTATTCAATAAGATGGGGAAGGATCAACCCAGAAGAACTTACTAAAGAGCTAATAAGATTAGCCTATCCCCAAATCAAAATTTGTTTGGACATAGCAACAAAAGACGAGGAGCTTCTTAACAACTTCGCCCAAATTATGGACAAATTAAAGTTTTTACTTACAGCAAAACAAAAACCCGGTCTATCCCGACTCAAAGGCTGGTTCAACCAAGAGTGTACTAAGGCTCACACAAAGCTGAAGCTAGCCTTAAACAAAGATGAAAGGGACCCTCGCATTATAGCCATCCTTAGAAGTGAATATTACAAAACAAGGAAAAAGAGGAAAGAGGAACTCAAGCAAGCGCTTTGGCATGAACTCCATACCAGTGCACAAGAAAAAAACTCTCAAGCTTTCTGGAGAATCTTAAGAACTCCCTTCTTGGTAGACGACACGTGCCCAAAAATCGAAGCCGCCATAGATGCTGCAGCTTGGGTATCACATTTTACCAGCATCTTCCAAAAACCATCCTCTGATCAAGAGACGGAAGAGGAGGAAAAAACATTCCTACCATACCCTATAGACATAAATTTCGAAATCTCCGAGATTCTTTTGGCACTGAACTCAACCAAAAAAGGAAAAGCTCCAGGCCCGGATGGAGTCCCGGCAGACTTTTTTAAATATCAAACAGAACTTTGGGCACCGATCTTAACAAGGGTCTGCACCGCAACGGCAAAAAAAGGAATTTTGGAGTCATGGACAAGGTCCATCATGGTGCCGATATTCAAAAAAGGTAACCGTATGGACCCTGCCTGCTACCGCCCAATTTCCTTGCTGGATTCACTAGGGAAAATAGCAGGTAGAGTGATCCTAGAAAGACTTCAGGATTGGGCGGAAGAGAGAGGCATCCTATCCGACCTACAATTCGGATTTAGAAAAGGACTAGGAACCGTGGAACAAGCCCTAAATCTATCGGTAATTTTTGGAAAATATGTGCATGCAAAGAAAGCAAAACTCTATATGACCTACGTAGACTTGTCCGCGGCTTTCGACTGTGTCTCCCATACAAAATTATGGTCCCTTTTAGCAGAAATGGGGGTAGATCCATCACTCCTGAACTTTTTGAGGGAACTCTATTCCAATCCATCCGCAAGAGTCCGCTACGGCACAAAGGGGGAACTGACGGCGTCCTTCAGAGTAGAGCGTGGGGTTAGACAAGGATGTGTCCTGGCACCCTTCCTTTTCTCCCTCTACACTAACAACCTGGAGGTAGAGCTCCTGAAGGGTGCCCGAGATCTTCCACTGGCCAAACATCGCCCGATCCCCGCTCTGCTCTACGCGGACGACGCCGTCCTCCTTGCACAAACCCCTCGTGAACTCCAAAGATCCCTCAGCAGATATTCGCAGTTCATGAGAACCCTTGACCTTCATATAAATGTAAAAAAGACTTTCGTAATGAAGGCTGGGGTTGGGAGAAAACAGCAAAAATCTATCTATCTTGACACCCAAAGAATAGACTCTACAAATGAATACTGCTATCTGGGAGTCATGATAGATAATAAACTCTCCTGGAAACCAGCAGTAGAAGCCAGAAAACATTGTTTTAAAAGAGCACTAGCCGCATTGGTGTCGTTTACACAAAAATTAGGAAAACGTCCGCCCAGAGAATTGATGACCATATATAAAGCCAAATGCCAATCTACAGCTTTATATGGAGCAGGACTATGGGGCCATACGGATGTTACCTCTCTGCAAACTGCAGAAAACAATTTTTTTAGATTCCTTCTATCAGCCCCCAAAAGTTCTTCGACCTACGCCTGCCATTTAGAATTGGGTGTTCCTTATATCGAAGATCTTGCGAAAATCCAACCACTTCTTTTATGGCGACGTATCTGGGCGTCAGAAAAAAACGACCTTACAAAAACAATACTGGCAGATGCAATGTCCCTGGACTACGTTTTAAAAATCAAATGGCTGGCCTATATCCGGAACTTCCTCTTTGACCTTGGAATGGAAAAATACTATTCAAACCCCGAAAAAATTGGAGAACTCTCAAAAAATAACTTAAAAACACGAGCCTTGGACCACCTGGGTAACCTGAGATTACAATCAGAAGCCGGGAAACAGTCGGTACAGCACGCAATAATGGTCCAATCTACTCTTTTAATGCAGCCCTATTTAAATCTCGACATTGGCACCTTCGACCGATTTCTCCTGATAAGATTCAGACTGAACATATTTCACAAATTGGTAGCTTTTCCAACGCCAAACGTTTGGGACCCAAATCCACTCCCATGTCCATGCGATGGGAAATCAAGACAAACCACCCTTCATACTGTTCTGTTCTGTAAATTTTATCAGGAACACCGCAAACTTTGGTTACTGACTCTTTTAAAATCTTGGGGTCTTAAACAATGTCGAGTAGCCATGTTGAGTTTGCAGCTTTTGGATACTGAAGCCACATGTTACCATGTTCTTAATTTTCTGAAATGTATATACGGACACAGGAAAAACCTTTAAAATATAATAGTACTGGATAAACTACCGAAATTCCTTTAGCTATTTTTAAAGTTATCTGTAAATTATTTTGCACTGCAGATTCATTTTTACTATGTACTGCTTTTATGGATCTTTGTAAAAAATCCGAATAAAGTTTATTATTATTATTACTATCAAAAGAACACCATTGTGATCTTTATCACTGATAGAAATCCGATTGACACAGGAGTGAGGGCTTTTTAATATATTTGTTTTTACCAATGTGACTAGATGAAGCTGTTTTAGAAAAAATACTGGAAAGATTAAAAGACTATTCTGTAAGAGATCTGGGGGGTGTCCCACTTGTTGATTTGGTAAAATAGTGACAGCTGGTTCATTTTCAAAAACAGTAGAGGCATAGGTATAAATTTGCTTAGGCTTAAATATCATGTCACAAGGAGGCCTGGGGATTCTCCCAGGGGTACTGTAGAGACATTTAGTGGCAACTCCTATGAATTAATGAATGAAAAAGAATTTATAAAACGCATTTATACCGACAGCTGAACATCCCGGTGCTATGGTCAGAATAGAAGCATCGAAAGATGGGAGACAACAGAAAGAACCCAAAGTGAAGCTTAAGAACCAAGTTTTTAGGTGTTTGGTGAACAGCGAATGGGAGACAATGTTTCTCGTTGCATTGAGCCAGGCATTCCATATTTTGGCAGTTAGAAAGGAAAAGGAATGGCCACCGAGCCTGTTGTGCTTAATACTTGGAAGGCGTAAAAGATGCAAAGTTGACAAAGGTAAAGTTCGAGTAGGTTGTTAAGAATGGTAAGTTCTCAGAATCCTACCAATGATTGACCAATGTTGATGTATAACGTGTTTGAAATATACAACTGAAAGATCACGTAAAATGGAGATGAGTGTGTGCTCAACAGTTCCACAACTTACCTCGATCCAACCAACAGGTTGGACTGCACTTTCACCGGCTATTTTTTAAAATATGTTATTATTTCCTAATGTCAGTCTCAGACCCTGATAGGCAGTCAACCAGTCAGTTACTGTGGAATAAACAAAGCTTAACATTTTATTAAAACATTTGTACTTGCAACCCATTCATGCAAAAGTCATCATAATTATGGGGTTCGAAATTAAAAAATAACAGGGAAAAACACAATGCACATTGAGCTTCCCATTGCGTCAGTCAGTATTTTAAAATGTTTAATTGTGTCTCCATTACCACGTGTACATTTCTGGATTTCTCCAGCTAACACTGCAATTTTCTGTAATGGCCAATTAGCACAATGCCTCAAATGATCATTTAGCATTTTAATTCACTCCCCAATTCATTTTGCAGGCTTCTACAATGCCAACGGTACATATTGCATATAGTGTGTATTGTCTTCCAGCTCCATAATGCTCAGTTACCTCACTCTGAACATCCAACAATTACATAGCAAGCACACTTAAGCTTTTCAAAATGTCCTTCCGACACATGTTTGCTATTTTCCGTATAGGATCATTGGATTCACACTTCATGAACTTCAAAATGTTCTAGTTATATCACAATTCACGGTGTTCAATTGAATCTGGCTAGTTGGTCCTGATTTCATTGGCTTAAGGGATTTCACACTGGTCATCTTCTTTGTGGTGCTGATGGTGTCTCGATCGAACCATGGATAACACTGCCTTATCTGCTAACAAAGGAGAAGCCAGCAGCACAGGCAGAACAGTGCCAGGGTCTGGTCAAATGCTAGGAGCCTTAAGTCCTAAGTACAGGTTTTCTGTTTCCTTCTTACCTTCCGCAAGATGCTCTACTCATCAGGAGCCAAACTATGCTCCCTGTTGTTGAGTCCAGCGAGGACTTCAAATGGACGTTTGCTTCCGGAGAATGAACCCACCTTTAAGAGGATGCAGCCCTAATGCCCCAGGCCTGTGGAACAAGTGCACATAGGAAAACCAATCAGAAAAGCCATACCCTCAAAAGAAAAGAAATTCTCATTCAGTGCTACAATGGCAAAAAAAGATAGAGGTTTAGATTATCTTGGGAGCAGGACATTTTAGGGTCCTGTAAGCAACATGCTGCTCACAAGCTAAACGTTGGACGCCACTGGTGGAGGGGCAACAAGACATGTTATAGATCAACTTTAAGCAGCAGATGACACTTCACCAAAGACAAATTGGATATGGCATTGGTGTATTAAAGAATTTGTTGATTGATATATGATTACGTTTACAAGAAAGAATAGAGTCTTACATGTGAGTACCAGGCGTGGCTCTTCCTCAGAGGCACCTGGCAGTGCTCTGCCACCTGTGAGCCCCTACAGAGTGTCCTAGTCGCATGAAAACAAGACCATGAAGACATGATCAGGCTTAAATGCATACAGCCAACGTGCATGAGCCCAGTACTCTCCAGTTTGTGTCAGGAGAGGAGGAGGGGGGAAATGGGCAGGGCTGAGCGGTTGGAAAACGATCCCTATCCAGATCGCCCTTTTAGTGCAAATCAGTCTGGAGATGATTGCATGGACTGCGCATATGTGAGGGCATAATTCAGCTGTGCTCACACACACAGGCACAATCCATATAAAGGAGCAGATGCACTGGACATGCCTCAGGTAACACAGTGCATCTGCTAAAACGACGATGTCAGGGCGTTGATCGAAGCATCCTATTGGAAGCCAGACTGAACTGCACGGGAGGGTTCCTAAGCCTTCTTTCAGCTTCTGATAGGGCTAGAACAGCGGCCCTATCAGGCTGGAACAGAGGCTGAGTCACTTTGTTCCTGCCCCTGCTACTCAATCGGGCTTCCTGTTTGAAAGCTTTAGGTCAACAGTGCTGGTGTATTGGCTTGCTGGATTTGTGGCTTCTGCCAGCCATGGCTCAAGAGTGGAGGTCCCCCTGACCTGAAGCAGACGAGAAAGTAAGGTACGTGGAATAAAGATTGTTACTGATATTGCTGTGTGTGTGCATGTGTAACTGAGAGAGAGTGAGTCAGAGAAGAGTGTGAGTGTATTTTGTCATGTGACAGACAAAAAAGTGTACATACCTGTGAGAGTGTATATGCATGTGAAGAGTGTGAGACCGGAACGTTCTGAAGGATAATTGAAGCATTACCTTCTCACCCATAGCCTGTTTGATTGGCCATACGATACCTGAGGTCCCCTGTGCAGTTCACGAATGAAAAATAAAATCTCTGTACCAGAAATGAAATCCTCAAGTTAATTTTCCACCTGGCCTAGCTTTCATGCACAAAACTTGGAGCAAACTATTCTCTCTCCATCCTGGCTTCTTTCCCTCAAATAGCAAATTATTTGGCATGTCCCTGATACTGTGGAACTGGCAGGAACAGCAGAATAAGACATGCTCTCTTTAGGCCAATCCCAACCCCCATTTGAAGGTTAGCCAAAGGTGCTTGAAAACCACAAGGAGGGTCGTAGACATCACAGGTGTGCAATAGTAAGATGCTCACTTTGCCACTGGATTCAAGCTGGTTTGGCTGATGAGGGGTGTTACCCCGAAACCGGTTCCAGGGTCCTGGATGCCGGTCCCAGGATGCTGGTTGCTGGTCCAGAGAAGACCTGGCTTGGGTGTTCGGGCTGGACTGTTCCCATGAGGACAGGGTCAAGACTGATTTGCATATGGTTGGGTCAGAACTGGGGTGGCGAAGTGAGCTAAAGAACGATGATGGATTCAACCCAGATCTGTGACTGGGGGTGAGTGTCTGAAAAGTTTGAGCACTCCGTTCATCATCTCCTTGTGTTTGCTTTATCACAGGGAAGGTGCCCTGCTGAGGTCAGTAGACTACTGTGTGTGTGATTGCTTTTAAAAAAGCAATACATTGTTTTCATATGCAGCCCGTTTTATGCTTTTCAGTATAAAAGAAAAGTTTAACAAACATTTTTAAGAGAAGGCAGTGGTCTCTGGGACCATTGCGTCCTCTTAAAAAATGTTTTTGTCAACATTGTACAAAGGGGAAGAATTTACCACTGCCTGTGTGTAGATAGTAATATATTGATGTTTTGCAACTGGATTTAGTTGCAAAACATGAATACATCCCATTCTGAATCAGTATTTGGAATAAGTGCCCTAAACACGCCCTCCAAATACCGATTCAGTATATAGTAAGAAATAACATAATTTGTTTGTGCTGGCTTTCCAGAGGTGCTTGGGAAAGTATTGCACACTTTGGACACAGTGAGAGCTATTTGACTGAAAACATTGTCAGTAACATTTCTAGCAGTATTAAAAGAGTCAACATGTCTATGTAACATATGGTTACGTACTGCTGTCTGTATTTAACATAGCCAACCAAGTTTTCACCTTTAATGTGCAGATTTTAATGCTTTCCAATTTTTCTTATAATAGCGTACTTGAACCACAAAAAATACTATTTCTTAAGCTGCATCTCCCGCTACCTAGTATATTCGAATGAGGTAACAGCAGACCTTTGTTTCTAATAATGGTGCACCTCCAATGTCTAAACTTGCTCAATGCTAGCCTCTAGTTCTACCTATTGTGCAGATTCAGTTGTGTTCGGTAGCAGCTGCTTGATTTGAACTTCCCCTCAGGCCAGAGAGCACAGCTCCTCAACCCTTTACACACTCCTTTGCCTTCCAATCCTTAAAATAAACTCCTTCAAATCCATATTCCATCGTTAAAAAAACTGACTACGATTTTCAGCCATCACACCGAAGGTGGCCTCCTGAGGTCAGCAGACTGCTCTGTGTGTGATTACTTTTAAATAAAGCAATATTTTTTCATATAAATCCCATATTATGTTTTTAAGACTAAAAAAAAGTTTAACAAACATTTTTAAGAGTAGGCAGTGGTCTCCTCTTAAAAACATGTTTTGCCAACATTCACAAGGGGGAAGGAGTCACCACTACTTGGGTGTAGACAGTAATATATTAATGTTTTGCAACTGGATTTCAGTCACAAAACATTAATACATCCCATTCAGAATCAGTATTTGGGATGTGTGCCCTTAACACGCCCTTTCCAAATGCCGATTTGGTATGTAGTCACAACCAAAGTTGCAATACGGTAACTTGTTATAGATCACAATTTGAGTTTGCTACATACCAGATCGCCTTTTTGAGATTGCAAACAGCGAACACAAAATGCCTTACTACATCTGTCCCATAAATCCAAAACTGTATAAAGAACCAAGAAGCAAAAGCAGTAGATTTAGATCCACCTCCTCCCTTCAACTGCTATCTATAATTAGATACAAACATATTTGAAAAAGCCCATGTAGCTCCATTGCATATATCATTAGGGGATACTTCCTTTTATGCTGCCTAGGAGGTAGATACTGCTCTTGCTGGCATACCCTGAAATATTTCATGCAGAAGTGATCCATTTAAATCATAAGCCAAAGACACAGTTTTTTTAATCTATCTACTTAAGGTGGCAGAAGATGGATGAAGTCCATTATTTAGACTACTTAAATTTATGAACAGGAATGGCATCTTCCTAAAGTTTTGAAGTGCGTGAAACATAGATAGGTAATGCTCTATGACTATGAACATCCAACAAATGTATTAATTGTTCCTCCTGAGAAGACGCAGAGTGAGAATTAACTGGAAAAAAAATATTCATCTAAATTAAACAAAGATGCTAAACGGCAGATAAGTTGTGAAGACTACTTTTCCCGTGAAAAATGTAAGTATGGTTCATCAATCTGATTTGGTTAGTAATAGCTCCCATCTCTTCTAAATGATTTTCTTGATCATAGGGGATTTGGTTGAAAATTTCGACACAAAGACCATTTTAGTGGTGTTTTCTTTGTGAGACTTATGAAGCAGTGCTTCTCTAGTAATTCTGTGCACTGGCTCAATATAGCTCAATAACAGAAAAAGAGACTGCAATCAAGAAAATAATTGTAAATATTGTAATAATTTAATCAAACCCAATACTGTTATTCACTCATTCAAAAAAGGTTAAAGATTTCTCTAAAGATTTCTGGTGATTGTAGCAGTTGGTTTGGTTCAAAAACGTTATTCGGCAAGTTAAAACCAGCCATAAAAGTACACAAATAATTATACAGCTTAAAATACAAATCCAGAAAATACATGCAATAAAATGAACCGTCATTAACTTGAATAATATTTTAAACATAATGCTTTTTTCTGTGGTGTATTGCCTTCTTAATAAAAAGAGCAACATTAAAACACAGAAGGCGATCATTAAGTTTAAGTAAATATTTCAGTGCACCCTTATAGGTTTTAATGTTCTGTGCAGCAAAGATAGGTTTGAGATAAGAACATCGAAGATTCTTATAAAACTTTCAGAACAACATAAAGTTCTGTGTGCTTTGTTTACTCAAACTATCACATAGGCAGGGAGACATGTCTGAAGGGCAAGACTTCATTTTAGGAAAACCGACCAGATGATGAACAGTACCAAATGTAAATCTGATAACAACATACCAGTGTTGGATATTATTAACACAAGACAAATAATTTTGACAACACTCCCTCGGAATCAAGGACATATAAAGGGCAACAGTGGATTTCTTCATCTCATTGCACATTCTATGGTAAGACTTATATTGGAAGATAGTGGTTTTAATATGTTTCTTGGTAAGTGATAGAACCTGAAATGGGTCTAGCCACACTGACAAATTAAATAAAGTACTAAAAGATGAACTCATATAGACAAGCCACGGAATGCGGGAGACATTATCCAAAGTTAAGCAATCTAAAATAATTGATTTTGTGAAACTGGTTTCCTCTTTAGACCATATAGAGAACCAGAGTAACAAAGGTTTAATTAAAAGCAACTCCTCCAAATACTGTAAGCCAACCTCCTTATGGGCGACCAGCGATGAAGCAGAAACAGGTAGACAGAGAAAGCGTTTTATACAGCTATTTTCCTCCTCTTGGAGAGGGTCACTGGGGTGTAACCCCACAGACCCACCCCATAAGTAGCAGTGGACACCCCTCTGGCATTGTATATCGCAACCATTTCTTTAACGGGTCGGCTACCCAGTTTTGTTGAGAAATATTGTAACAGTCAAACAGCCATTACAGCATAAAATGACCATGTGGCTTATTGTATGTAGGCAAAACCTAAAGAAAAATTAAAACACGGATAACGGAACATAAAAGCAATATCCGTACCATTATAAAAAATCCAGTGTGGCCACACACTGGATGGAAAATGACCATAACATCTGCTGACTGTAATTCCAGATTTTGGAAATAGTTGCATGTGACCCAAGCATAGACAATAACAAAAGACTTCTTCGGAGAGAAATTGTATGGAAAAAGTTGCTGGATGCTGGACAACCCATGGGGACGAATAAGAGATTTGAGATGTCATGTTTTTTGTAAAATTATTGAGCCATGTTTTCATGTATTGACCTGTTGTTTTAGGTTCATTTGTCACTAGACTTATTTTAGACTTATTTTAGATTGTGTTTTCTATGTGAAATTTGTCATATCCACATAATGCCACAAATCTTTGTTACGGTTTAGGTTATGACCGAGCGGTTGGATCAGTATTCCTGTTGATTTTGTGATTATTTTTCACAAGACTCTCCCATTTCAATATGGCCCCCGTGTTGGAGAACAGATCTGACATGTGCATTTGAGATACGCTACGTTTGCACTTCCAGGGTGTGGCCTGGTTTGGGTTAGGATAATACATTTTATTACAGAGTTTACTTTTTATTTGTTTTTTTTAATTTAATTTGTATTAAGTAGGTCTTTCATACACTTTTGTTTTTAGAATATGGGATTATCACTTGTAAGTTTTGGTCCATGTGTTGTAATGTCATTCACTTTCGTTGTATCCCCTTGCAAAAACAGCTTTTTAAATGAAGTTGTTTTGAGAATTGTTTCCATTCCACCCTGAGAATCTTTGAGCCGTTTACAAGTGGAAAGTATTCGTTTGGTGGGTTTCCAGTGTTTATTTTTAGTTTGTCGTCGTTTTAATGCACTGATTTAGTGACATTCTGGCACTTTACGTTTGTTGCATGGTTATTTTTTTGGTGGGCATTTGTGGTTTGGTGTATGTAAACATGGTCAGCATTCTAGACTGTTGTGTACACTAGACAGTTACAGCGATGGCTATATCGGTCCATGTAAAAGTGTTTGGGGGTCTTGTATGCTTCAGTAGTGGACTGTTGCACTTATATTTAGGGTAGTTGCAAGTGAATGATACAGCACTGATTTTGCAGCATGGCTTAACATGAAGTAGAGGTTGGAGTACATTCTTGTTTGTTTTCCATGGTGAAAACTAAGTAAACATTTGGTTTTCTAAATGTTATTTTGTTGCAGTATGGCCCTGATGAAGGGTCTGTTTGACCTGAATTGCTTTGGGATTTTGAAGGTTGGTTGTTAATTGAATAACAAAAATCATGCAACTAAAGTATTATTGAATGACAATGGAACACTAAGAGGAAGTGTATATACGCATGAATTTATGAATGGCAATTGATTATTAGGATTATTATGAACTTTCTATTAAAAGGATGCTTTGAAAAAAGTGAGAAAGAAACCCTGTGTGGAACTGTTTAAAAGAGATTTAGCCTAGGGCTGCATGGAAAACAGTGTGTTTTGTGACTGATTTGCATGTTTGTGCGATCTGCTATTTGTTGTAATTGAGTCGATGTTCCCAGGACAGAGGATACACCTAGACAGCATATAGAGGTTATATTTAGCCCAAACATGATTACTTGAGTGCACGTTTGGATTTGAAATTTGTTTTGTACTGACCAAGAGATGATAGCAAAACAGGAAGTCATCTCGACCTTGAACTCCCAGCCACACTCTTGCTCTTGATGAACTCTTCAACAGGAACTCGACAGGTGCCATCTTAACTTCACCTTTCTTGGGTTTGTTTGGAACACCTCTGCCTTCTTGGCCTCTTCCATTTGAAAAATCATTCCTATGTAGTGTAGTGTTTGGGATGGCAGAAGGTTGTTTTTTTCAAGTTCAAAGTAATCTGTGCTGTTAAAGACAACTGCATACTGTCTGATCAGCTTCCTGTGCTTTTGAATAAGAAGATGCACTAACTGAATATCATCAAGGTATAGAAATATATTTATACGCTGATCATGCAACTTTCCAACCAGTAGAGTCAAGACCTTTGTAAAAATCCTATGGGTAAGGAAAGACTGAATGGTAGAACTGTAAACTGAATCTGCCTTCCCCAGGTACAAATGTGTAAAACAAAAATTGAAATTGTTTGTGGATAGGAATGTGTAGACATGTCTGTGCTGAAGATAAGTGTTCATTTTCTTGAGGTCCAGGATAGGTCTGTATTATTCTGAAGGCTTATTTCACAACATAGATTATAGAATTGATCCCTTTGCACATTCTTCCTGAGGTACCGGAATTATGGCCTCCTGTAACAAGTCCTGGATTCTCTGTAATAAATCTCTCCTTTTTTGGGGGATTCAGAGGACCAGGAGTTAAGGTGAAAATAAATCTTCTGGTATTTCTTGAAATTCTTTTTTGTAGCCTTCTTTGATCATGCTAAGTATTCAAGAATGTGAGATTAATTCTTTCCATTGCTGAAAAAGAAAAGAAGCAACCACCTAATTGTGCGGTATAGCTGGAGTTCTAGGAAGCAAGCTGAGATGATCCTGGTGACTGGGACAGGGAGTTTTTTTAAAAAGGGACATCCTGGCCTCGCCCCTTCCTCAAAACGGCTGAAAAGATCCTCTAAATGCTCGTCAGGATCCAAAATGTATTTTGTTAAGAAACCAATTACCTTTACCAGGTGGCCTATTGGAGACATCAACTTCCTATCTTCTGCTGATCTTGTTACAAGTCCTTCAGCTGATCCCTAAACAATTTAACTCTGGTAAAAAGAATGACTTAACATAGCCTTTTGAGCTGCATTTGTTTTCTGTGAAAGCATCCATATATGTCTTGCAGATCTGGCAACGGCTGAGGCAGAGACTAGAACCATTTAAAAAAAATTTAAAAAAACGGGGGCGTGGCTTGGATGGCAACGCAGGCAGTCGCCTAAGTCCAAGAGCTCTGCAACCCCGGGAACAGAACGGCGAGCCATACAGCGAAAATAGCCCCAACCCCCACAAGAAGCTGATCGGACGGTGTGGGAACACCTGGGGCAGAAGGTGATGCAAACCACCCCCAACGCAACACCAAGAAGGACCAACAGCGAGCCAAAAGAGCTCCAGCAAGACCGAGCAGTGAGGAGGACCTAAGATGGCGGCGCTTTGAAGAAGGAGAAAGCTACGGCAACCACTGCACACCACGCCGCCAGACCCCTCTCTGCCGCACAGCAACGAGTGGAAGCAAGAGGTGGTGTAGCCAGCAGCCTTGAAGCCACAAAAGAGGGGAGATCCACCGCAGAGCCGCCCGCGTGCAAGGGACCCCCCGACAAGGCAAGAATCGAAAACGAAACTCACCGAAGCAGGGCGGCCATCTTGCGCTGCAACGCACCAGCACGAACAACAGAGGCGAGCATACCGGAGGCAAACTGTTAGAGGCGCGACACCACCTCAGCCACAAAGAATCCTCTGCAATTTTAAGACCCTACGGGAAACTGAACCGCTTACCTGGAAGCCAACACGTGGGGAGAGAGACCGACGCAGGAACACGGCGGCCATCTTGAGAGGGGCGGCAGGCGGCGGCGCAAGGAGCAAGCAAGGTGAGCGCGCAGGGGGGGGGAAGCAACCCCAAGCAACACCCAATCCCCAAGCAAAAGGAGCAAAAAGAACAGCGGGGGCCAAAGTTGGAGGGCGCATACACATGCTAAGCAGCAACACGGCGGCCATCTTGAGTGGGGCAGGAGGCGACGAAGAGGGCACAACAGGCACGGTCGCAGTAGCCGCAAGAGTGGAAAGCGACCCCGAGGCCTGTGCTGCACCACCCGGAACCCCCTGAACCACAAGGAACAAAAGAATAGCGCAGGTGGCCAGGCTACTTAGCTACACGAAGGCCATCTTGAAAGGGCATAACGTGCAAGGAAGGTGAGCAAGCGGAGGGGGAGAAACAACCCCAAGGCGTGTGCGGCGCTACCCCGCACCCCCTGAACCAAAAGGAACAAAAAGGACAGCGCAGGGGTCAAGCCAGAGGGTGCAGAAAACGCATTGATCAGCACGGCGTTCATTTTGAGAGGGGCAGGGGCGGCGCAAAAGGCACAAAAGGCACAACAGGCACAGAAGGTGAGCGCGCAAGGAGGGAGAGCAACCGCGAGGCAGGTGTAGCACCACCGTGAACACCTGGGCCATATGGATCAAGGGGGAGCGCAGGTGGCCAAGCTGGAGGACACAGCAACGCGGAACAAGGAGGGGCTAGGTGGGCAGCACCAGGGAAGACGGCACAGTTAAGCGCAACCGCCAGGACAGCCAGACGAGACCACGGAGCAGACCTCTAAGCGCCTGGGGCCAAACCGAACGAGCGTAGCCTAACAATAAGCCACAAGTGAGGCCCCCCAAAAAACCTCAAGTCAGTTAGCAGTAAGAAGCAAGTTTTTTTCAGTGCCAACATAGCTAGAAGGCTTACCTCACACAGCCAATACCGCAGCAGCAGCAGGCACAGTGTGGCAAGCAACAGCAGTGTTCAGAGGAGTCCTGGCGTCCGGCAAAACAAGAACCAGGACAGTAAGGTGGCCTAGCAGGTTCACCTTCGGTGACAACACAAGGGACAAAGACATCACACCACTAAACAGCATCCCACATCAAGAGAACGAACAGATGGACCAACAGAAGAAGGACAGGCTGTCTATATACCTGGAAAGAAGAGGTTTTGATAAGATGGCCGGCAGAGACGACAAATCTGCCAACGACAATAAAAAACTAAGGAAGGATCTGGCAGAATCGCCTATCAAAAATAAAAACAACCACAACATTGATGCAGCGATGGAAACGCTCCTCAAAAAGATAACGGAAGCCAACGACCTAGCCAAGGCCACTAAGAACTCCATGGACAATGTTCAGCTAGAGCTCACTGCAATACGAGCAGACCAGAACAGAATCGCCAGCAGAGTAGGTGAAGCAGAGAGGAGAATTAGCGATATAGAGGATAGAACAGCCAGCACAGACAGAGATGTACGCTATGTCTCCAAGATATCCAGTGACCTTCAAAGAATGTTTGCGGAACAGGAGGACAAAAACAGGAAAGGGAACATCAGGATCCTGGGGGTGCCAGAAGGCGAGGAAGAGGCCGCAGGGTCGAGTGCAGCAATGCTAGAAACCCTAATCCCCAAACTGACAGGCCTCAACTTCGAAAGGAACTTCGCGATAGACAAGGCATACACAGTACCGGCGATGAAGCAGCAGCAGATGAAAGGTCCGAGAACAATCATTTGCAAGCCCCTGCGAGCAAAACATACCGACGAAATTTTTGCTTTTGCGAGGAAAGGCCAAACAGCGAAATGGAATGGCCATAAGATAATAATCACCCAAGACTTCTCGAAGGGGACGGTGGAAACTAGGAAAGGCTTCCTAGCGCTCAGAGGGAGGCTAAAGGAAGCTAACATCACGTGCAGCTTTGCAGGGCCCGCAAAAATGAGGATAACAGACAGGAGAGGCACGCGCTCCTTTGACGACCCTGCTGACCTACGCAGATACCTCCAAGGACCGGAAACAGAGCTAATGGAAAAACCAAGCCCAGGGACAGGGAAAAGGAGGGCATCATCAGACGGCTCGGAAACAGGCGAGGCAGGCGGTCACTAAACACTAAGATACAACCCTGGCAGCATAGCAGCGTCAACATACCTAAACAACGTCTACCTCAACACGCCAACACGGCGGCACCACTGATCACTACAAACAAGTATCTCCCTCTTGTCTGCTGGGCACGGCAGGCCTGCGACCTAGACTTACTACCTAAAGTACTTTGTATCAGTCAAGAATGCTACAAACACACAGCGGCGAGAAGAACTGCAGGCGATACCACAGAACACTCTGTACGACACATCTACCTCAACAGACTTTTGATCCTTGAACGGACCTTTGAACTTGAACTCGGAACTTTTAAACTTTTACCTACAGTATTATGTATCTCTCAGGGATGAACGAACCACGTGCAGGCACCAGCAGTCTGAAAAGAATATCCTTTACCAGAGACGCACAGCGGGGGGCGGGGTGGGAGTACTGATCCCGGGGGGGCGGGGGGCGGAGGACCGTTGCTGTCGCACGTTTACAGTACGTTGACAGGGGGGAGGGGGGAGGAGGGGGGAGAGGGCCGGGCGGGGAGCCTTGCGGCACGGACAATCATAACCTTGTGGAGTCACTTTTTCTCTTTTTCCTTCTTTCTGTCCTATTACACACCCCAGTCCCCAAGTACACCCCGGGGGGGGAGGGGGGGGACACCGCATATGCGGGGTGGGAGGTAACCTCTGTGGACCCAAATCTGCCACCATGGACCAACTCTAGCACAGGCGCAGGCACAAGCGAAACACACAAACCACCATGACTACTCCCACCACACAGTCCCTAGCGCACATAGCGGCAGATATCAAGATTGTATCCCTAAACGTCAAGGGCCTTAACCACCCCGTTAAACACCGGAAGACACTAGCACATTTAAATAAACTCAAGGCCGACATATATGTCCTCCAAGAGACCAGAGTCTCGGTAGAGGACGCAAATCGACTCAAGGCAAACTGGATAAGCGAGGTGGTATGCTCACCAGCCGTAAACAAGAAGGGAGGAGTGATTACCATCATCAGCAAGAAAGCAAAGTTCAGGGTACACGACCACCGAGCAGACACAAAAGGCAGAAGGTTACTCACTTGTATCAAAAGAGGAGAAGAGACTATACACATAGCCAACATCTATGGCCCGAACTCGACAGACAAAAAATTCTGGGAAGAGGTAGGAAGCGAACTTAGTGAAATCCCACCAGGGGAGCTGCTAATCACAGCAGGGGACATGAACCAAGCGATGGACAACGCCACGGACAGACACCCACACAGGCCCAGCCACACAACGCAAGAGCAGACAACACTCAAAAACCTATGCGCCAAACTAGCACTGTCAGACCCATGGAGACTACAACACCCCAGCGCCAGAGAATACACATTCTACTCGCACCCACACAATTCATACAGCAGAATTGACTACAAACTCATGTCCGCCACCCACACACACCTGACTGAAACAACGGAAATAGGCCCCATAACAATTTCAGACCAGGCTCACATCTCCCTCTCCATAAGCGGGAAACACAACGAGAAGCCAAACCGTAGCTGGCGCCTCAACAGCGACATACTAGATAACCCAACTAACATAACTGAGGTAGAAGAGGCGATTAAGGAATATCTAACTTTCAACGACACCGTAGACACTGACACCATTACCCTATGGGAAGCACTAAAAGCCACAATAAGGGGGAAGCTCCTGAGCATCAAAGCCAGGATGAACAGGAGCAGGAACAAAAAAAATCACAGAACTGGAAAGCCAGATAAAGGAACTAGAAAGGAACCACAGCGCGAACCTGGTGGACAGGAACACCCTCACCACACTCACATAGAAGAAGTACGAACTGAACAGGATACTAAGTGAAAGGACAAACACTTGGATTAACAAATACAAATCCATCAACCTATGCTCAGCAAACAAAGCAGGCAGGGTCCTAGCAGGATACCTGAAAGCCAAACAAAGGCAGCACTCGGTCGCAGCGATCACAGACAAAAACAACAATATCCACACGGCCAACAAGCTAATCCTGGAAACCTTCAGGAGTTTCTACAAGGAACTGTACACAGCGGACAAATCACTAGGGGCAGACGGTGGCGCAAACTTGCTAGACAAACTTGACCTGCCCAAACTAAGCAATGAACAAAGAGACTCACTAGAGCAGGACATAACTGGAGCCGAGGTGGGGATGGCTATAGACTCGCTGAAGCCAAATAAAGCGCCAGGGCCGGACGGATTCACGGCGGCATTCTATAAACAGTTTCAACCCCTGCTAAAAGAGACAATGGTCAGAGTCTTCCAGACGTGTGCAGACAGGGGCAGTATGACTAACTCGATGGCGGAGGCAAACATCATCGTCATCCCCAAAGAGGGGAAGGACCCACAGTTCCCGCAAAACTATCGCCCAATCTCGCTAATAAACGTAGATTGCAAAATCTACGCAAAAGTAATGGCTGCAAGGCTAAACACATATCTACCTCACCTCATACATAAATCGCAAGTAGGCTACCTAAATAACAGACTCTCACAGGACAATACCAGACTACTCTGTCACCTCATAAACCGCACAGCAAACAACATGGAGAAGGCAGTCATGAGTGCGCTTGACGCAGAAAAGGCTTTCAATAGAGTCTCGTGGCCCTTCCTCGACCAATGCATGCGCAAATTCGGACTAGGGGATAAATACCGGGGAATGGTCATGTCACTCTACAAAAATCCCCGTGCACGAGTGGTGGTCAACACAGCCACGTCGGCGACATTCTCCCTGGAAAGGGGGACGAGGCAGGGTTGCCCATTATCACCGGGACTATTCCTACTCGCACTAGAACCACTCCTCTACATGATCAGGAACAACCCGCTAATAACAGGAGGACAAGTAGGAGGACAAGCCTTCAAGTTGGCAGCATATGCCGACGATATCCTGATCACCACATGTGACCCAGAAACATCAATAGAGGCCCTGATGCATACCATTGAGGAGTATGCGCAGGTCTCCGGATATAAACTAAACCACGATAAATCAGAGTGCAAACCGATGAACTGCCACACAACAAGGACAGTCCTCAGTACGTCCGGACTTGCGTGGCAAAACAAACCCCATAAATACCTGGGCCTCCTCTTTGGAAGAGACCTTAGGTCGACCCTAGATCACAACGAGGAGGCAATGCTGAGGAAGATCAGGAGCAAGCTAGAAGCCTGGAGTCCCAAATTCATCAGCTGGTGGGGTCGAGTCGAGACGATCAAGATGATGATCACACCAATGCTAAACTATCTGCTGAGCATGCTGCCACTAACCCTGACTTCAGACTTTCACAAAAATATAGACAAAGCAATCAACTCATTCCTCTGGGGGGGCAAAAGGGCCAGAATCAGCCTATCAAAGCTTAGACTAAAGAAAGACCAAGGTGGGCTGAACCTTACGAATTACAAGGCCTTCCAGATGGCCTGCCTAGCTAAACAGGGCATACACTGGATCTCCCCGACACCAGAGTACGTGCCAGTCTGGCTCGACCTGGAAAGATGCATCCTGGGGGAGCAGACCCAATCATGGCGCTAATTGCCAACAGACACCCAGAAGCAAAGAATGCAATCATCAGGAACACAAAGATGGCACTACTTAGAGTAGATAGAGAACTGGGGGTTAGCATCAAAGGCTCCCAATGGGAATCAATATGGTACAACTCCAAGGTAACATACAAAGGGAGGATACTAGAGAACAAAGAGTGGTATAGCAGAAGCATCACAACGCCGGTCCAACTAGAGCTGGGCAGCAACCCACTCACATCTGAAACACTGCAGCACACGCACAAACTACCAAACAAGGAGTTCTATGAATTCCTCAGGATCAAGGCGGCCATCACCAAAGCCAACCTCTTGAAACACATACCAGCCATCATACGGTACTCACAAAATCTAAACAAGATAGGCCACCAAACCGCTTACATTTACAAACTCATCACACCACGCACCACAACACTAAACAACAAAACACTAACATTCTGGGAAGGGGAGTTACAGAGACCACTAAACGAAGATGAAAGGGCCAGACTATGGACCTCAGCATCCAAAAACAAGGTAACCCCACAACTATCCCAAACTAAATACTGGCTATTACACAGACTACACTGGACTCCGGACAAGCTAGAAACAGTAGGAGCTAGGGAGAACGACACCTGCTGGAACTGCCACAAAGCTAGGGGAGACCTGGCTCACGTCCTATACGACTGCCCCAAGGTCAAGGTTTTCTGGCATAAAGTATACGACTTCATAGACACGCTTACAGGCTGCCACATACAACGAGGCCTAGCAGGCATAACCATGGCCTTCCTGGCCACAGAGCTCGACTCCAAGGAGAACCACGAACTAGTTGACGTTTTGCTAACGGCAGCCGCCAAAACAATTCTAGGGAACTGGAAGAACACGAGCAAAGCCACGTTCAAACGTTGGTTCAACTGGATAACATTTCTACGAGGGGCAGACAACATCACCGCCAATCACCAGGTCGCGAATCACACGGCCAGAGGTGATATGTGATTCAGAAAAGGGGGTGGTGATGAACGGAGTGTCTGAATTAAGCAGACCACTCTTACCCAGTCCAAAGATCAGGGCTTGATCCATCACCGTTTTTTAGCTCACTGCACCATCCCAGCTCAGAATCTGGCTATATGCAAATTAGTCTGTTCCTGTCCCAGTGCATGATGGGAACAGGGCAAACCAAACTACCAAGCCAATTCTTATACTGGGAAGGAAACAAGCTTCCGGGGACCGGTTTCTGGCATTTCAGCCGTCGTCGGCCCGGCTTGCTTGAATCCTGATGGTGCAATGAGCAAGGGACTCACATCTGAGTATACCCTTCCACGCTTATGGTGGACAAAATGATTCAGAAAAGGGGGTGGTGGTGAACAGAGTGTCTGAATTAAGCAGACCACTCTTACCCAGTCCAAAGATCAGGGCTTGATCCATCACCGTTTTTTAGCTCACTGCACCATCCCAGCTCAGAACCTGGCTATATGCAAATTAGTCTGTTCCTGTCCCAGTGCATGATGGGAACAGGGCAAACCAAACTACCAAGCCAATTCTTATACTGGGAAGGAAACAAGCTTCCGGGGACCGGTTTCTGGCATTTCAGCCGTCGTCGGCCCGGCTTGCTTGAATCCTGATGGTGCAATGAGCAAGGGACTCACATCTGAGTATACCCTTCCACGCTTATGGTGGACAAAATGATTCAGAAAAGGGGGTGGTGATGAACAGAGTGTCTGAATTAAGCAGACCACTCTTACCCAGTCCAAAGATCAGGGCTTGATCCATCACCGTTTTTTAGCTCACTGCACCATCCCAGCTCAGAACCTGGCTATATGCAAATTAGTCTGTTCCTGTCCCAGTGCATGATGGGAACAGGGCAAACCAAACTACCAAGCCAATTCTTATACTGGGAAGGAAACAAGCTTCCGGGGACGGGTTTCTGGCATTTCAGCGGTCGTCGGCCCGGCTTGCTTGAATCCTGATGGTGCAATGAGCAAGGGACTCACATCTGAGTATATCCTTCCACGCTTATGGTGGACAAAATGATTCAGAAAAGGGGGTGGTGATGAACAGAGTGTCTGAATTAAGCAGAACACTCTTACCCAGTCCAAAGATCAGGGCTTGATCCATCACCGTTTTTTTAGCTCACTGCACCATCCCAGCTCAGAACCTGGCTATATGCAAATTAGTCTGTTCCTGTCCCAGTGCATGATGGGAACAGGGCAAACCAAACTACCAAGCCAATTCTTATACTGGGAAGGAAACAAGCTTCCGGGGACCGGTTTCTGGCATTTCAGCCGTCGTCGGCCCGGCTTGCTTGAATCCTGATGGTGCAATGAGCAAGGGACTCACATCTGAGTATACCCTTCCACGCTTATGGTGGACAAAATGATTCAGAAAAGGGGGCAGTGAGCTAAATAACGGTGATGGATCAAGCCCTGATCTTTGGACTGGGTAAGAGTGTTCTGCTTAATTCAGACACTCTGTTCATCACCACCCCCTTTTCTGAATCGTTTTTGGCCACTATAGGTGTGGCAGGGTATACTCAGACATGAGTCCCTTGCTCACTGCTCCATCAGGATTCAAGCAAGCCGGGCCGACGACGGCTGAAATGCCAGAAACCGGTCCCCGGAAGCTTGTCTCCTTTCTGGTGAAGAATTGGCTTGGTAGTTTGGCCTGCCCTGTTCCCATGATGCACTGGGCCAGGGACAGACTAATTTGCATATAGCCAGGTTCTGAAATGGGATGGTGCAGTGAGCTAAAAAACGGTGATGGATCAAGCCCTGATCTGTTGACTGGGTAGGAGTGTTCTGATTAACTCAGATACTCTGTCCATCACCACCCCCTTTTTGAAATTACAGAGGTGATATGTGGGCGGCCCTGGATGCCCATTTGGAGCGATAAACCTCCCCCCCCTCTTTATCCTCTTCTCTCTCTCTCTTTTCCTTTTCTATCGTGCTCCACCACAAGCCAGACAGTATACTTTGTCGTAACAGCCAAGAATTGTGCCAAATGTTTTTATCTTTGTATATGTCAAATTTACTTCAATAAAATATTTTGAGATTAAAAAAATAAAAAATTCAAAAGAAACGTCTGTAAGGAACCTGACCTGTTGTTCAATTATCGAAAATTTCCCAGTACAATCAGTACCTTCCTTACTTTCCTCTGCTAGGGCTGGAATATCTCAAGGTAGAGATTAGACAGTAAAAGGCATAAGCAGAGGCCCTTAAAGAAACATTAGAGGCTGCATAAACTTTCTTTACTGCTGCATTCACCTTTTATCCACCCTCACGTGTTATGGAGGCTTGTGATGGTAATCCTGCCACAAGAGAGTCTTTTACTGGAGAGGGAAACTACTGAAAATTGTCCAACTGAGATCTTTTAGCTACAAATCGTGGATAACGTGTATTCTAAATCTCTTTGCACGCTTTTCCCAGAACTTTTCTATTTGCAGCATGTACTAGAAAGGGGCCAAATTATTTTTGCTGATAGTGCACACAAGAAGCTTCTTCATTTGTGGAAGGTTCTGGAAAACTGAAGCTTAGTCTAATGTGGATAAGCAGTTCATTAAAATCAGAACCCTGAATATAACATCTTGATTGTTTAGCATCATTATCGGCAGAAGACACTGAAAGTCCAAATCTGGACTGCTTACGTTCAGGTTCCTGACTCTTCTTTATCATATCCTGCAAATTGTGTGGAGAAGGATATGGCTGCCTGATGGCTTCCTCTTGACCCACAATCTCCACATTAGGATCCTCCTTAACATGCCTCTTCTTGGCAACCACCCTTTTCCATCTTCCTCCATGGCAGGCAAAAACTACAACCTAGGAGTCATCAAAAATCTCTCCTCTTTACATGAACCAAATCTCTCTTCACAAAATCATGTGGGAATTGGTAGTTTTAAATACACCTCTTTTTCATATAACACATGGAAATGTCTTCTAGTTGGAGCAGAAGACACAAGTAAGTTTAATAAATAAAAGCCCATAAATGTAAATACTCTTTCCTGGGAATTGTATTAACTGACAGAATAAGATGCTCATAATAATGAGACGAACACGCTGGCTTTGCGGAGCAGCCCCACTCTACAAAAGTCAGGGAAGGCAGTCTGATATGCAGTGCCAACATTGGTTAAATCAGAAACGAAAAAACACTTGTAATCGAATAGCTATGGTTTGTGATGATCTTCGAGTGACGATTTCAGGGCAGGCACACTATCTTTACACAACTGTGTGTTACCAATTTCATTCCATTCTGGGAAGACGTACTGGCTCTGCAGAGCTGCATCTTCCCGCTTACCTTATTTTCAAGGAAGTCATGCTGGCTTTTGCACAGCTGCACCTTCCCAGTTATTTCGAGAATCACACATGGGCTTTGCACTACTGTGTGTTCCTGCTACTAATGCCCTTCGAGGAAGGCCCACTGCTTTGCCGAGACACGTCTGCCCACTGTCTTATAACTATTAGTTCACACACGTCTAACAAACAGCCTGGGAAGATGTGCTGTAAGTTCGAACACTAGTGAAAGACGCTCTGGTTGAACTCTGCAGTGCCTCCTGATAACAAATATTTAAGAAACACGCACTGGAATTAATAAGGAAAATTTGGGAGAGAGGGGGGCAGACTAATCTCAGACCAATGTTGTGTGTGAAAAGGGCTGCTTTATTGAAACAGGTACACACTTACAGTACTATACCTGGCAACTGCTAACAACATTACAATGCATTGCAGTTAAAAATATACGCACTTCTATTAAACCAACATCTCATACCTGCCTTCCTGTAACGGTATATAACAAAAAGTATATACTGAACCTTGAACTACATTAAACTACCTGCCTACCCTTCCCCTGCCCCTGTTCCCAACTTCCAACGCTAACCAAAAACTTCTGACAAACCTGGCCAACTTTCTAAAACCCAGCCACCCAGAAAGAGGGGGGAGTGTCCACTAACCCCTTTTTCTGCCCCCTTTCTTGGTTTACTCCAGTGACTTCTTGTCCATATGCCTATACACATTCAAAATTCTTGATAAAGCTTCCCTAATCGCCAACAGGTACAGATCCATGCCAATCCTAGACAAATGTACACCATCTCCCCAGAAAAATTCAGCTGCATCAAAACGTATTTCTGTGTTGGAAATCCTGCCATAACCAAAACCCCTACAAAAATTAGCCATCTCTGTATTCACTTTCCACCTGGCCCTGTCAACAGCACTCGGGTTGATCCCTCCCCGCCACACTCTCCTAGGTACAAACTCCATCCAAAGGACAAAACAGCCTGTCCACTGTTTTTTAATCATTGTCAAATCCCTTTTCATGCTTCGCATCAGTACCACACACTTTTCCTTGCACATATCATTCTCACCCAGGTGTTACACTAGAACATCAGGGCACCTAACGCCCAACAACCAACTATTTAGACAAGGAATCAACTCCTTCCAGCACATGCCCCCTTTTCCTTCCCATAAAACTTTAAAACATTGCTCATTGAATCCCAAATTTTGCCCAAAATAGCTTTGGCGCGCCTGGACTTGGGCCCATTTTATGAAAGAGTGTACCACAACCCAAATAATCATCTCCTCTGCCTGACGGCCCGACACAGAACCTGAAACGAGAAAATCAGAATGAGTTTCAATCCTTATTAGCCACTGCGCGTTCAGCCCCATCCTCCCTTCTCACGTAGCGCCTGTAACATTCAGATGACCTGCGCCCCCGTCGCATAATATCTTCCCGTCCCCAGCCCCTGTTTCTTGCTTCAGCTGCCCCAATGAGAAAGAGTGGGTCCCAAAACCTGATCAGTTTATGCCCTTATGTTTCAACGCTTTCCTCAGTACAGCTAACAGCTGGTATGCAGATACTCTAACCCCATCGGCATGTCTGAATACCAGTTCCCCGGTCTGTCCTGATACACCGAACCACCGTGCCGCTCATCTAAACAGGCAAGTTAAAGCGGGGTTGGACGCCTGTAGCATTACCCATTTCCATATCCCCTTCTGATCTGTTTTAGACCGGCTCAACCATATCTGTAAACCTGACCCGTGAGGTACCACATCCACGTTAATCCCCCCACCCTTTTTATTACCCAACATCTCCGAAACCCTGAAAGCCCCAAAGAACATTCAAACCATCAGCGTAGAAAACAAACATGTATCAAACTCATCTTTGTAAATTTCCGGCAGCGCCGATAACACCTGACTCAGCTTCCGCCAGGACAGAGGTTTCCTCTTCTGTCTCTCTTGCCCTTGTTCCCTCGCCCACCCCTATAACATTCTTGTCCCAATTTCACCTGTTGATGTCGGATAGCCCCATAACAACTGGCCAATGAAGGCAATCCCTGCTAATTTCCCGGTGATTGAGACCCTTGACAAGCCTTTGTCAATGAGATCCAGAATAAAGTGATTGGCATCGTCCGCCTGTTGCCTTCCCTCTGTGCACCACTGCGTGCCTGACAGCAAAAATTATTTCCAGGCTAAACTATAGACCACCCTGGTGGACTCTGCTAGTGACCCTACCACCAGTTGTAGCATCCCGCGTTGCCTACGTACCACAATTGAGGATGCATTGGCATTGGGGTCCTGTCAGCATCCTTGGCTAGCCCACGGAATCTCCCCGACAGTGAACGAGACAAGGCATCCGCTATGTCATTGTCCACCAAGGATGTGAAATGCCCTGAAAGCTATGTTGTGTCGCAAACAGCCCAAAACAAAAACTCTCAACAACTTCAACACCTGGTCATCTCTTGCCGACTGGAGATTCACTATTTAACTACCGCCATATTATCTATCCTGAAAAGAACCTTCTTGTGCGCCAGTTGTTCCCCCACAAGGTCACCACGACCACTAATGGAAAAAACTCCAGAAACGCTATGCTCCTGCTACCGTCCTTCCATTGAGCTGGTCATTGTTCTGCACACCACTTCCATTGCCAGAACAAGCCAAAACTCATGCTACCTGCTGCATCTGAAAATATTTGCATGTCTCATGTGAGGTCTTCCTCTCTTGCGAACGGGATGTCGTTGAAGAACAGCAAAAACTTTCCACATCCTCAAATCTTCCTTCACTCCAGCAGATTGCCGGACGTGATGGTGAGGCAGATGTTGTCCTGACAGTGCCCGTCTCAATCTCCTACAAAAAGTCTTCCCCACCCTCACTACTCTGTAGGCAAAACTGAGGTGACCCAACAGTGTCTGTAATTCATTAACCTTCACTTTCTCCCGTGACAGCATGTCCCTTATCAATTCCAACATTTTCTCTTTCTTGTCGGCTGACAAACATGCCTGCATTGCCCTAGAATCTATCTTGATGCCTAAAAAAGACAGTGCTTGGGCCCATTGTCTTCTCCGGCGCCAACGGCACCCCAAGCTCCCCTATCAGCTCGTGGAAACTTTCCAGCTCTTTCCGGGGAGCCAACAAAGAAAAAAATCGTCTAGATAGTGTGTCATCAACTGGTGCCCCGTGCGCCGTGAAAACAGCCACTGCAAAAATGTACCGAAGCACTCAAATAATGCACATGAAATAGAACAGCCGATCAGCAATGCTTTGTCCACGTACCATTTTCCTTCATGATGGATACCCGAAAGTGGAAAGCTTATTTTGTGTCACACTTTGCCATTGGTGCAGCTGCGCCCGCCGTCACAACCAGTGACATAGCCACGTCAACTGATGAATACGACACTGTGCCTGCTTCAACTTCATTAAAATCATTGACTGAAAGCCCTTCCATCCATGACAAGTGCTGGATAAGCCTGTATTGCCCTGCCTCCTTCTTTGGAACAACACCAATGGGAGAAACAATTAACTTCTCTGAGGGCCAGTCTTCGAACGGCCCCGCCATCCTTCCCTCCCTTATCTCTTTATCCAATTTTTCTTGAACTATGTTTGTGTTCCGCAGCTGATCTCAAATTCTCTGCCCATCTTCTGTGTCTAGGACCTGTGTAACCCAAATGAAACACCCATCTGAAACCCTCCCTTAATACTTGGGCTGTCCCCTGTCCTCATAGTCTCGCAGCCCTGCTTCCGGTGCCTCCATTCTAGTGCCTCCATTCTAACTGGAGTATGAGCCTTTGGGCTCAGGTCCTTGTGATCCCTTACCTCCTCCAGCACCTGTGAATTGTTGCAGAAGACTCCCTGCATTTGATCCCCACTTTTGTCCTCCCTGATGTGAACCTCCACGGCCCGAAGCATTTGACCAGCGCATTCGTGACGGAATTTGAAAAACTCCTGTGTGCACATGCCCTTGTTAAAATCCCAACAGGCCCCTCCCTGCCCCTGTCTGACCCCTTACTGTGCAACCCACCCACCCCCGGTGGATTTCTCCTAAAAGGGCGATAAACTATAGAAAGACCACTGGCTGTAAATATAATCTTTGCACCTTTTGCTGCCACCATGGTATGCTGCCACAGATCGTGTCTATCTTCCCACATTTGGCTTCGGGTCCCATGCCATGCATGCTCTGAATTTCTCATCATATTGGGCCCATGCATATTCCCCACTTGTAATTTGGGTCTTCCTGATCACATCCATGTACTTAAAAAGCGCTTCACAGCGCTCCGGATACTTTTCACAGTAAACGCTTGCGTATATTAAAAATGCAGTTGTCCAGTTTACTATGGTCAAGGGGACCCTCGTCCGTTTGGCTAATTCGTATTCTTCTTCTTTCTACCCCTCTTTTGCCCTCACCTCTCTATGCAGTAACTTGAGCATTTCAACATACTCCCCTTTCCATATGCGCTCTTTCGTTGATAGTATCAAATGAGCCCCCAGTGGTTTCGTCACCCCATATATGTTTGAACCCTTTTCAGTTTTCCTACCCCCTGAACCCTCTACTTCGTCTGTACCTACCCCTACGTCTGTAACATATTTTAATTTCCTTAACCTACCCCCTCCCCCTTCTTGTCCCTCCCCCTCCTATGCCCACTGAAACCATTACTGGCTTTACTTTTGCCCTTATGGCCCCACCTGGCTCCCAGGAGGGGGCCTGTGCTGTTGCAGTCTGCCTTGCCAGTGGCCCCGTGCTTATAGATGTCCGCCGCTGCCTCATCACAGGCCCGATGCCTTCCATGCCTTTTCCATTGATGGCTGAAACACACTAGCTGACACATTACTTTGACCCCACCCCCTCTAGATCTTCCTGCTCCCCTAACTCGCCCTCTTCAAGGCTTTCTTTGTCAAAATCTAGCACCTCTTGACCCAGCTCCAGGGGCCATTCCTTATTCAGTTCTACTTTTTGGTCTCTACTGGACCCCCGTCTCCCTTCAACTAGTGGGGCCGACTGCACCCTCGGTGCTCTTCCGGCCTCCCCACACTTATTATACTGTTCTTTTTCGCCCCGGTGGTCACCAGAAAAACGCTGTGCATTGGGGCTAGTGAGCTTGTTCTGGGCCTACATATGGTGGCCGTGGCTGGATCCCCGTCAGTGTTGGGCGCGCCGTTCTGGTCTCCACCCTCCTTCGCCTCGTTGCCAGCAAGCCGCTCCCATTTCTGCCGAGTCTGCTACGCAGCTCTGTTCCTTGCTCTGAAAAATAAAAGCCTGGTTTGGTGTGCTGGTTCCCTGCAATCTCCCTACCTGGTCGATCCTGCGCTTCTTGCCCTGTTGCACATTGCCTTCTGTCCCCCCTACAACCTTCCTTAATTCTCTGCATTCTATGTCGCTATCACCCCCTTCCTCATCCCCACTCCATTCCAGCAAAGCCGCAATGCATGCCGAGGCCAGGCCTTGCCCAGGACCCCCGTGACCCCATTTGAAACTTACCCCCTGTACCCACCTGACCCCCTTTCACCTCGCTGGTAGCCCCCCACCCTCCCGCAGCGAACCTCCCCAAGCCATGAAGACATCCAATTTACCCACCCTATCTAACTCCCTCACTTCTTCATTCCAGGAATTAAATATATCCAGGCCCTCCCAAGCCTGTGAGCCCCAGGCATGCTCTATTTCCCAAGGAATATCACCCCCTCCCCCTCCTCAGAAACCAGGACATCGAAGACCCCCCCCCCTGCCTGACCTGTGTGCTCCTTCCAAGTCCCTAAAAACTCACCTGGGCCTGTATACGCCCCTGCAGAATCCCCCAGTGTCTCCTGCCCCTGCAGTGTCCAGTTTTGAAACTCTTCCCCTGATGTGCAAATTGCTTCCACCCTCCCTGGTCCATAAAATCATTGTGTGACTCAACGCGAGCCGTATTCTTGGCTCCACTCTGTTTTGAGCTCCTTTGGCCCCGCCCCCGCCTTCATAAGTGGACTGGGGCCTTCGAGCGCCTCCTCGATGCAACCAAAACCCCAGCGCTGCTCACATCAGGCCCCGGTTCTGCCTTCTTAAGCAGCCAGTGCCTAACGCTGCTCTCTGAATCCCCGGGCCCTTTTCTAACCTCCTAACTCCTTACAACAATGCCTGACAACTAGAAACTATAAAAAGATTTGTTATACTAACTATGCTCTAGGTCACCAAGCCTAAAATAGTGCCTGGGAGCCCCACTTGCCAGAATTTATAATGGGGCTGTAGTTGGGCTACGAACAGCGTAGCCCAAATAAATACAAAATAGCGGCCCCCCTGGGCTTGCCCCTGTCGCGCTGCAGCCCGCCCAAATCAACACAGGACGCAGAGCTCGAGCAGCGTAACCTTCTTTATTCCCTGCCAGCTAGTTACTGGCTTACAGCCTACTTACTCCTCCTTTTCCTGTCCCCTCCCTTCCGCTTCCTCCTTGCCTGACCTGTCTCCATGTGGTCAGGCATGACAACACGACATCTCCCCCTTTTGTACAAAGAAATGATGCTACATCTCCTCGACGAGTCGCCGGGGTTTCCTCACCTGACGTCTGGGGCGAGCCTCTCGGTCTGGCGTTTGGCTGCGTCGATCAGGGCCACTGGTCGTTCTTGGAGATTGATGGTAGTGGACATCATTGCCATCGCTTTGACTGGCGGGGTCACTTGACGTTTGACCTGAGGATGTTTCTGGCCTGTTCACAGGGTTGTGTCTCTTGAAGTGGGATATGTTTCTCGTTATTTGCTTATGATCAGCTTTGGCTGTAATCATGGTCCCTTTCCTCTTGCAAACCCGTAGGGGAAGATTCAGGTATCGGCTGTCTGCTTTCGTTCGCCGGTCACCTCTTACTATGACCCAGTCTCCTTCACGGATGTCGGCGTCTTTGGCGTGTCGGCGATGATCTGCATACGTCTTCATCTTCTGCTTCTTCTTTCTGTCAATGTCAACCAGCGTGTCGTGGTCAACAGTGATGGTCCGTGTTTGAGCCGTTGTGCCTATTGTGGGTACTCGTGTCCTGGGTGTTCTCCCCAGCATTATTGTGGCCGGGCACTGATTCGTGGTGTTATGGGGAGTGGTCCGGTATGCCCTCAGTACTTCGTTTAGGGTTTGCTGGACGTCTCTGCGTGTCACCTCCGCTTGTTGGATGGCTCTCTTTAGTGTCCCCATGAATCGCTCCACCATGCCGTTGGCTTGTGGCCATAGTGGGGTGATTTTTTGATGTTTAAAGTCAAGCTGTTTCGCGAAGTCTGCGAACTCATGGCCATTGAACGGGGGTCCGTTGTCGGACTTGACTCTTGAAGGGACGCCCCATGCTGCGAAGATGTCATCCAATATGGGAATGACGGCTGTTGCTCGGGTAGATGGTATCATGTGTGCAAAAGGAAATCTCGAATACTCATCCATGACAACCATGATGTGTTGTCCAGATTGTAGTGGTCCAAAGAAGTCAACCGCGATTTGTTGCCACACCCCATCTGGAAGTTCGGACATTTGAAGTGGCGCTGGGGGTTCTTCGCGGCTCACTAGTTGACAAGTCATGCAGTCCTTTAGGGTTGTCTCTACCATTAGATCAAGAGAGGGAAACCAGACTCGTTCTCTCAAGGTCTTCTTTGTGGCGTTCATGCCTCTGTGGCCTTCGTGGGCTAGGTTGACAATTCCTTGGCGTAACTTGTGCGGGATCACAATCCTCCCCCCTCTCAGGAGAAGGCCATTGTCACTGATGGATAGTTCATCGTGAACACGTTGAAACGCTGTGAGGTCACGGAGGTGTGTTTCCGAATCAGGAGCTGTATTTTTGGCATGTCGCCAGGAGTTGGCGCGTACGTGGGTCATGACTTCTTGAATCAGTGGGTCTGAGGCAGATGCTTCTTGGATGGCCTCCAGGGGAACTGCAGGAGGGCACGCAGCATCAACGACGAAATGAATATAGTCGTTGGCTAGCGATTGTGCAGTCGTGACACTCGGCAGGGGGTGTCGAGACATATAGTCCGCTGGGTTCTCAGCCTTGCCTGGTTTGTGGACGATCGTGTACACGTAGTCTTGGAGTCGCAAACCCCACTGCTCGATGCGAGGTGGCATCTTGGCGTTAGGATTGCCAAATATGGTGAGTAGGGCTTGGTGATCAGTGATGATGGTGAAGTGTTTTCCGTACACGAATAGGTGAAAGTGTTCACACGTCCATACTACGGCCAGGCTTTCTTTCTCTGGCTGGGAGTATGCTTTTTCCGTGTCCGTGAGACTGCAACTGGCGTATGTGATGATGTGGCGCTGGTCAGAGTGTTCACGATATTGAGCCAGAATGGCGCCCAGGCCCACCGGACTGGCGTCGACAGTGATCTCTGTCCTCTTATTCATATCAAAGTATGCTAGGTTGATGGCAGAGCCAACAGCTTGTTTGATTTCCGTGAAAGCTCGTGCACATGTTTGTGACCACTCAAAGGATTGGCCTTGACGTGTTAGTTCTCGAAGCGGGTAGCTGATAGTGGCGTAGTCCCGAATGTAGCGCGCGCAGTAGCTCGCCATTCCCAGGAATGAGCGGAGATCACTCACGTCTCGGGGTGTCGGGGTGTCAGCAAGCGCTGCTACCTTGTCGGGGTCCGGCGTCATACCTTCACTTGAGAATGTGTGTCCATAGAATTTGAGGGTGTTTTTGTGGAACTCGCACTTGTTGGCATTCAGCATCAGGTTGGCCTTCAATAATGCATGGCATACTCTGTCCAGGGCAGTGTCGTGCTCAACCTGATCCTTGCCAAAAACTAGTAGGTCATCACTGTAGTTGAATGAGTTCGGGATCCCCTGAATGATCCTTCGGATAGTTTCCTGGAAGATTTCGGCGGCTGATGAAATGCCGAAGTTCAGGCGTTTGTAACGGAACAGGCCTTGATGTGTGGTAAACGTTGTGATATATCGTGATTGTTCATGAAGTTCTAACTGGTGGTACCCTTTGTTCAGGTCAAGTTTTGAGAATATTGTGGCACCATTCAGTTTCGTGATCATATCACTTATGTGTGGCCCTGGGTGGCGTTCTCGCTCAATGGCGGTGTTGGGCGCTCTCATGTCCACGCATAGCCTGACTTTGTTGTCTTGTCCTTTCTTTGGGACCACCACGACGGGGGATACCCATGGGGTGGGTCCAGACGTGCGCTCTATGATGTCTGTTTGCAAGAGGTCTTGTAGCTCATCATCAACAGCTTGTTGTAGGTGAAAAGGCACTTTCCTGTGATGCTGGGCAACAGGTGTGATGTTTTCGTTGATGTGGAGCTTCACTTTGAAATGATTCAACTTGCCCAAGCCTTTGAAGAGTTTTGGAAATTTCGCCACGATGTCAGGGGCATCTTCAGTCATGTACAACAGCTCTACCAGTTTCAGTCTTTCAGCTGTTGGCAAACTGAGCAGGCAGTCGGCAAAGTCAGGTCCTTCCACTACATGGACATATGCTGGAATTTTCCTATTTTTGAAAGTCAGTGTAGTGTGGAATCGACCTAGACATGGTAATGGTTTCCGGCACATCCACGTGAAGATGCGAACCACCGCTGGCTCCAGTTTGGGCCGGGTTTTCATCTTGTGGTACTCCAGCGCACAGATGTAATTTAGCGAGGCTCCCGAGTCCAGGACGAACTTCGCTGGGTGGTCCCCTATCATAATGTCTAGTTTTGGGTATCGTTTTAGCCGGTCCGGGTCCGCCACCATGCAAATGTATTCATCACTGTCCTGTGGCACTGTCGCGTGTGACGATGAGTCAATCACTCTGCAGACGTACTCGTCACTGTCTTGTGACACCGTGGTGAGTGACGACGAGCTGCTGGATGAGGATCGGTGAGCTTGGCGTGATCTCGTGGTGTGGTGTCGAGGGCGAGGCATACTTGTGGATCTGCTTCGCCGTTGGTGAGAGCGTGTCGAGTGGATACTGGAGCCTGATGAGTCGGATGAGTGGCTCTCTCTTCTCGTCACGGCGCGTGCATGATGTCGGGTGTCCGATCGTGGAGCGGGAGATTGACGGGTAGATTGTCTTGCTTGACACGCGACCTCAAAGTGATTGTCCTTCCCACAACGGTGACACCGCTGGCCAATGGCTGGGCATTGTCCCGAGTGAGGATAGTCTTGGCCACATCGGTAACATGCGGGTGCAGATCTGGTGGACTTTGTGTGTCGTGATTCACGTCTGGGTGACGTTTTCCGGGAACTGTGGTGATGCTTGCTTGTCCTATGCGTGCTCATCCCCGGACGGGGGACCTTGCGCGTCTGTACTCAGAGGGCATGCTCTTTGTGCTCTTTGTGGTCGGGCTTGTGTGTTTCTATTCGTTTGGCATGGTCTTCTGCTTGGTCATTGATCCTTGTGAGTTCTTCAATCTGTTCCAAAGTGTATGATTTTTTAAGGAGGCGTCTGCGTAGTGATTCTGAGCGGCAGCCGTCAATGATGCGGAGCCGCAATGCGTCTTCCGTTTTGAAGTTTTCGAAATCGCAATGGCGCGTCATTCTCTTGATGCGTGTGATGAAGTCGCCCATGCACTCTCCTTTCTCTTGAGAAGCTAGGTTAAATACGTAGCGTTCATAATCTACGTTGCGTTTGTGCAGAAATCGCCTATCAAGGGCAGCCTTCACTTCGTCATAAGTGGCAGTGGCAGCGTCGGGCATTTCTTTGATTATTTGTGCGATTTCCTGGCCTGCTAAATTTCGCAGTGCAACCAGCTTACGTTTTGAGTCTTGCACCAGGGACCCTTCCATGTAGTCTTCGAAGTCCTCACTCCAGGTCTTCCATGCGGGCCCCATGGTGTTGCCAGGCGTCAGCACCAGCGGCTGTGGTTGTCGCATGAAGGGTGCTCCTACGGGCGCTGCTTGAGGCATCATCGTTGTGCCGGATTGCGTTGGTGCGCCTCCGCTTGTGGAGACGCTCTGAGCGTCGGTGTCAGACATGCTGTCTCTGCACTCTTCAGTAGTGATTTGTAGAGTTGTTCACTTTATTGTGTTTCTTGTGCTTGCTATTGTCGTTCTTTTGCTTGTTGTTGTCTTTCGTTTGCATGCAGATGAGGTTAGTGGTGGTGTTCCCGCTCTTTTCCACTTGGTTTTGTGGTATGGAGTGGTTGTGCCTGACTCTAAGATGGCCGCCGTAGTCGAAGCGTGGGTCTTGTAAGGGCTGGCGCCTGACTTAAAGATGGCCGCCGTGTGAGACGTCGTCTCTTTTGCCCCGGCAGTCTCTGGCATGCATTCGGGCCACACTTCACCTGTCTGGCGGTCGCTTGTGCCGTGGGACTCACCCCCGTGGTTCTCTGGTCTTGGAGGGAGTGGGGCGCTCGCGCTCACCGCGACGCTGTTTTGCAGGGCTCCTCGCGTCTTCTGTCACGCGACCACGCGATGCTGCGCGAGCGAGCACTTTCCTAGTGCGTGCTTCTGCAGACGCTCCTTCGCTCCTCTCCCTTGGATGGCAGCGCGTGGTGGAGCAATTTGTTTTCGCGCTCTTTCTGTAGAGCCGCGATTCCGTGGAGCTGCGGGCTTGTTGTTGGGGCCGTTTCCTCAGCTGGGCTGCGCGACGTTGTGTGTGGGGTAAGTGCATCCCATCCTCGTCGCCATTGTCGCGCTGCAGCCCGCCCAAATCAACACAGGACGCAGAGCTCGAGCAGGGTAACCTTCTTTATTCCCTGCCAGCTAGTTACTGGCTTACAGCCTACTTACTCCTCCTTTTCCTGTCCCCTCCCTTCCGCTTCCTCCTTGCCTGACCTGTCTCCATGTGGTCAGGCATGACAACACGACAGCCCCCACCCCTCCCAAACTGCCCTGGGTGCAGTTCTCACTTCACTCTGCTGCCCCCCAAACCCTCAGTCTCAACAAAAAATATGGTTCTGTGTCTATTTCCTACTATTCAAAACTAAATAAAGACTCTCCCATTCTGGGAGACATGGTTTTGTCAGAGACAAAAGAAAACAAAAGTTAATCCCATATTTGTCAGTGCGCTGGGGCGAGATTCTAGAGGACCATAGGCTAGACCGGCACTGAATGTGTTTTTAGGTCAAGCTTGGGCAGTATATGCGCTGCTCTGCGAGCCATGCTGTATTGGAGTATGTATTTGATGCCCCGCCCACTCTCCGCCCATATTTGTCATTGGCTTGAGTCATTGTCCTTCGTAAATGCTAGCTTCTGATTCCTGCGTGTTAGTCCCTCCTTAGTACCGCCTTGTCTTCATTTGTAACTTCCCATGAGGACTGGCCCTTTTACTTCGGTTGTTACACTGTAGTCTTCTTTAGTCTGTGAGCACTATTTTCTTTAATGAGTTTCTCTTACTGCAGGAGGGCAGGAGGGTCTCTCATGCGCAGTTGTGACCACCGGTTGAAGCCCATATTGTGCGCGATCGCAGTAGATTAGCATTTAACAAAAATATTGAAATTATAAAAATAGCCCCCTCGTTTTTCTGTGAGGAGCACGATTGATCACTTCGTAGACTGAGCTCCTGCCACTGTGACGATATGTGTGACGATATGTGTGGCCCCTGCACGAAAAGCATGAATAATGAGAAGGATGAAAGAGTGAGTCCGATTAGTCCGTCTCAGCCTTTCATCTTTCCAGATGTATCACTCTGCAGCTGTGACTAAATGATCAAAGCGCTGGGACTGAAGTATAAGGGACAGCACACGTGCACCCAGTTTCCTGAATCAATCTAATGATGTACCCCAAGTCATCTGAAGCGTTCCTTTCTCGATAACAAGGTGAAATGTTTGCCATGGGGTCCCAGTCAGTTTATCTCACCAAGGGCCAGATGTAGGTCACTAAATACCTTTCGGTAACGGGCGATTTCGGCCGTTACCGACCGGTATTTGGTGATTGAGATGTAGGGGGCCTATATTGTACAGAATCGGTAAATTTACCGATTCGGTAAATTTACCGATTCTGTAAAATACCGAATCGGTAAATCTATATGTAGGTGGCACTGGAAACAGTGCCACAGGCCCCTAAGAATTCGTTATTTACCATGTAATACTATTGCATGGTAAAAAGCGAATTCCTGTGTACATGCACTTCGCACTACGCGAACTTCACGTAGCACTACGCGAGCTGCGTAGTAGCATGTTCGCACTGTGCAAGATGCGTTTTCAATGATTGCACAGTGCGGACAAGCATCCGGCACTGTGCAAGCATTGAAAACGGCATCTTGCACAGTGCGAGCTGTAGTTTTCTGCTGCTCGAGTAGATTAGTACTCGAACGGCAGCTTTCTCAACGCGAACAGGTAGTTTCTCATTGAGAGCGGTCACGAGCATGCGCAACCACTCACAATGAGAAACCTGACCTCCTCACGTTGAGAATCTCGCCAGGATGTCATTTTGCTTGCTCGCGGTCGCGAACATGACGTTCAGGACCGCGAACAAGCAAAAAATGACCGCTGCACTACGCTACGCTGCACTACGCATGTTCGCACTGTGCTACGTGCAGCTCGTGTAGTGCGAAGTTGCGAAAACTTCGCAAACTCTGCGAGCGTAGCGTAGTGCTTCGCCCAGGGTTAAAGCACATCTGTGCATGTACACCTGTGCCATGTGGCACACATACATGCCCTGAGGGCATGTATGTGTGTCACATGGAACACAAGCCTGAATCAGGGGTGCAACAGGGTGTCAAAGTGACACCCTGTCCCCCTTGTAAATTCGGTAATTTTACAGAATCGGTATTTACCGATTCGGTAATTGACATTGGTTCCTATGGGCCTCAAGGCCCATAGGAATCAATGGCAATTATCGAATCGGTAAATACCGATTCGGTAATTACCGAATGTTACAGATTCGGTAAAAAAAATCGGTAAACATACCTACATAGCATTTACCGATTTGTAAATACCGAATCGGTAAAATTCGGTATTTACGAATCGGTAAATGCCATTTACCTACATCGGGCCCCAAGTCCCCAAAAGAAAATGCGTTGATGTAAAGGCTTCTCGGCGCACGTTTCACCTTTACGCTTCAGAGTGCACCCATTAAAGGCAGGAAAGAGACCACATATTCATCAGGAACAGCTGGGACTGCTAGAAACCAGCTACTCCCTTCTGTTGTCTTGTACTATGTTGTGCGAGCCATATTTTGATTTGCTGGGTTACGTTGTTTTAAACTATGCTCTGGTGCACATGGGTAAACTGGTATGTAGTATTATGTGTATGCCACGCTAAATTGTTATGCATTGTGATGTTATTTTAGAGACTGTGCAGTGTTGTGTTTAGCTGTTATGCTAATTATTCTACAATATGTTATGCTGCCTTGTACTATGTTATGCTATATTATGTTGTGTTGTTGGGTTCTCCTTCGCTGTGTTATGCTGTTTTTCTCTGTTACACTACGCTATGTTTTTGGTCATGGTTTGGTATGTTATGTGTTGCTGTTTTATGGTGTTTATGCTCTGTTGCACTAGGCCATTTTGCAGTACTCTGACCTATGTGATGCTATGCTGCTGTGCTGTGTTTATTTTGTACTGTGCTGTTTTCCCGTAGTATACCATGCCACGTTATGCTTTGCTATATGCTTATTTTAGTCTGCACGTGTTTGGGCGTACAATATCACTCCATGTCGTCACAGCACTATGTCCCCAAGCCTGGGCTTTATATGTACTAAGGTTGCATTCTGGGAGTCATAGTTTTGGTCTCCTTCCATTGAACTAATCAAACAAGCGCACAAGGCGGCAACCAGGTGTAAAGGCAGAGCAATGGGTGTGAGATTGTGACACAGAGTGACGCGTGGCATATCATACCCCCATACAGGTTATACAATGCAGTGTTAGGTTACCGGTAGCTCATGGCGGACGTTTTGTTATGTTATGCTGTGTAGGCGACGGTCTCTCTTTCATGGTTATTAAAACTGTTTGCATACTCAAATTAGGAATATGTCACAGTTACAAACTGATACAAAAGGGGATGATGGACGGAGCGTTTGAGCAAATCAAACACTCACCCCCAGTCAACTGGTCTGGGTTTAGTCCATCACCATTCTTTAGCTCACTCTGCCACCCCAGTTCAGACATGGCCATATGCAAATCAGTCTGACCCTGTGCCTCATGGGAACAGTACAGCCCGAACTGCCAAGCCATGTCTTCCCTGGACCGGAAACAAGCCGGGGTCGGGGTCAGACTGATTTGCATATGGCCATGTCTGAATTGGGGTGGCAGAGTGAGCTAAAGAATGGTGATGGATTAAACCCAGATCAGTTGACTGGGGGTGAGTGTTTTATTTGCTCAAATGCTCCGTCCATTATCCCCTTTTGTATCGCTTTGTTCGCCCTAAGTTGGCAGGGTATGCTCAGATACAAGATCCAGAGGAAAGACCGCCCCAACCACCCAGGAGGGGGCCTCGCCATCTCCCACAAGAGCACCCTTTGCCTCACCACCTCCAGCGAAACCTTCCCCTCCGCCGAACACCTGCACTTCCTGATTCAGACCACCCCCAAAGCCACACTCCAAGGAACCCTTGTCTACAGACCCCCCGGCCCCCGAACGCCCTTCGCCTCCACCATCACTGACTTCATCGCACCCCGTGCCATCGCCTCAACAAACCCCGTGCCATCGCCTCAACAAACTCATTGGAGACCTGAACTTCTACCTCGACAACCCCAGCGACCCCAACTCCACTATCCTTCGTGACAACCTAGCCAGCATAGGACTTAAACAACTTGTCAACACATCGACCCACAGAGCAGGACACACTCTCGACCCCATCTTCACGGCAGGGAACAGCGTCCAATTCAGCCACACAACAGAGCCGACATGGACCGACCACCACTGCGTAAACTTTGCCATCAACAAACCCAAGGCACCCAAACCAGCCCCACGCCCACCAAGCAGGAACTGGAGCAAGGTTACCGACATGCAAATTAACTCCACCCTCATCCGAGACAACCACACCTGGGCAACCAACGCAAAAGACGCAGCCAGAGAACTCCACACCTGGATCTCCAACTGCGCAGACGAGCTCACCCCGCTATACAACCCCGACAGAAAATGCCCCAAGAAAGCCGCCTGGTTCACCACCGCCCTCCAAGAAGCCAGACGCACCTGCAGACGCCTGGAGAAGAACTGGAGAAACACCAAGACAACCGAAAACCACACAACCTACAAGGACACCATGACAGACTACCACAACCAGATCAGAGCCACCAAGAGGAACTTCATCCACAACAAAATACTGGCCAACTCCACCAACTCCAAGGAACTTTTCAGTGTCATTCAAGAATTCACCAACCCACGCAACGAAGCCACAGACATCACCCCATTTCAAGACCTCTGCGACAAGCTTAGAACCTATTTCCACTTCAAGATCAAAAACCTCTACGACAACTCCATGGACCATCCACCAGGTGCCACAGACGGCCCCCACAGCCCAGAAACATCAGCCAGCCCACCATCTCCAACTGGACACCGATCACGGCCGAATACACCGCCTCGACCATGAAAAGCATCCACTCGGGCCCCACCGACCCCTGCCCCCCTCACATCTACCACAGAGCCGCGGCTGCCATCGCACACGAACTACAACGCACTATCAACACCACCTTCATGCCCTCTGACGGCCCCACGTCTCAAATGGGAGGCAGACTTAGACAAGCCCATAGATGAGAAACCGTGGGGAGAATTGGTAGAAAGGGCTTGGAAAAGTTCTAGAAATGTGCGCTTTCAGCTGATACACTTTTTTCTCCTCCACAGGGCGTACCTTACCTCGTGCAAGATTAACAAATACTTTGGGGCCCGATCTGCCTGCCCAAGGTGTAGCCTGGGAAACGCGGGGTTCTTACATATGTTTTGGGACTACCCGCTATTGGGAGGGTTCTGGAGAGGGGTAACGACTAGTCTAGCAGACACAACAGAACCTGACATAGCACCACTGGCACCAGCGTGTTGCCTCCTACACTGGTTCCCTCACACTGCCAGGAATAAGGTCACTAGCAAATTAATAAATCTGGGGTTGGTATTAGCCGAAAGGGAACTCACCAGCCATTGGAAGGCAAAAAATGCCCCTAGCGTACTAAGATGGACAAGGAAGCTTATAAAGTGGACTCTTAGAATGCAAATGGCCCAGAGGACTGGAAGTGAAAAGACACTGGAGGCGGCGAGTGCGTGGGTGGCATTAGTGGAGGTGAACAAACGAGCAGCGATAGCGAAGCACCCCCTGATGGGGCTGGCCCAAATATGGGGAACTGAGTGCCTGATTTATTGAATGACCACGATGGCCGTTCAAGGAAATGTGATGCCCAATGTGGGACCTGATGGGAGTGGGCCCTCTTAGGGAACTGCATTACTTGGAATAGCACGCCTGTTGCCCTGAAAAGACTGGCTAACATTACCGGTGGCGTATGCCCCGTGTGCCCGACATCGAGGGATACAGACCGCTGGCGGCACTGTTTTTAACAAACGTCGGGATTATAAGGTAAACTACGACGCGGGAGTGATTTGGACAGCACGCTCACTGCAACTTCACTGTATCATGAGATTTTAACTGAACCTCAAGGCTGTCAGAATATAGAACATTGCGTGACTTTCTTTCTGATAAGATTCTGTGAGAATAGCTAGTCCAATAGAGATATTGACAGATTTCTCAAATAAGCTTGATCACTGGAGGTCTCTACAGCCCCAGGAGTTAAGATTGTAATGTGTTAATTGGGAATGAATTATGTTTTCCTGAAGAAGGTGTTGGCTATAAATATTTGCCCACCGAAACTACTTTAAGTCTGAGGAGACAATTTATCTGAATGAAGTCTGGAATACAAATCAGAATTAATCCCTGTTTGACTATTGTATTTTCTCTACTCAAATAGGAACTATTTCTTCCTTATTGCTATTCCCAATCCTATGTTTTTATAATGTTCTTGTATATGTTATATCAATGAAATATTTTTTGCTTGAAATTGTATCTGCTTTTTTAACTCATTAGAACTGTATTTGTGATAGGGAATAATTATTTTTCGGATACTATGTCTGATATGTTTTTATTAATTCTTTGAATAAATAGTATATTTTTCATATTTTATTTTTACATTTCCTCTTTGTTCATTTCACTGGTGTGTAATAAGTGTCTATGGCAAAATTAATGTTGGATGTGTTATATTTACTCCAAGGGGATTTCTCTTAAGACAATTGTCTTTTTTGGTACCCTTCCCCTTTGGTTATTGGGTCCTTCTCTCTTTGTGTAGAGTAATAACATTTCATAAACTGTACTTTCAATTAGTTCTTGCCATTACCTCTGGCCTTCCCATTAGGGTACGGATATATCCTCTTTCCCAATAATAAAATACAGTAAAACAACTGTGAATCGCTCTACAAATAATGCTGACTGTGCACATCCGCCAATTGAGTGTGTCATTGTTTTCTCTGAACCTAAATAAAATGTCTCAGAGGTTTGTCCAAAACCCTGGAAACCGCTGTCTCTCAATTACAAGAGTTTGAGTTATTGGCATTGTAAATGACAATGCCTTTTTCATTTGTGTGTTAATTATCAAAACAGATAAATAAAAGACATTGTCATTTACAATGCCAATAGCTTAAACTCTCGCAAATGCGAGAACTATTGTATTACAAATGCTTGTTTTTGCGGAGTTAACATGGTCTATGCCTGAGGCAGAAGCCTCATTTGTAAGGACTTGGAAGAGGAAGACAGATGAGGAGTTAATGGTAGGACACTGGGGTATGGGCTCTGGGATAGAGAAATATAGACAGCAAATGCAGACCACGGTACAAGGAGACAAAAACATTGGAGCATGGTGCACAGACTGACTTATAGGTACAGCAACAATGGGCCAGAGTCAGAGACACTGAGCCATGGCTCAGGGGGTACACCATGAAGAAATGAAACCACTGACAATTGTGTAGGGCAACCCTGGTACGGGGGCAGTGTACCACAGGAAAAGGAATACATAGATACCAGGACTAGAGAGCACAGCCACTGGAACTGGGAAGTGTGTAGGCCCGGGCAGAATTTCAATCATGCTGGAGTAATCGGAGTAATTGTGGTAATTCTGAGTTGCTCCTTGATACGGAAATACGGATAATTAGGCGGTTACTCCTGCTTGCATAATTATGGGCAATTTTGCGGAGAAAATATCCTACAGAGAGAGCACATTTAGCGAGCCCCAGCAGATGCTGGCACTTGCTATTCATGTTCTACTGCATTTATCGCATCCTTGCTTTGCGCTTAGAAAAACAATTGCTATATGCTGGAGCAAATTCCTACCCCAAGTGCACATTTTGCACTATTTTTTAGTGCAAAACGCAGTTTCAAGTACATTTTTGACGCGAGGAGGGATTTACCGCTAAGAAAATAGTGCTAAATGCCGGGAGTAAGTTGGGGGAAAATCCTACCCTAAGAGCACATTTAGGAGTGCAGGTGGCTGCTTGCGCTCGCTATTCGTGTTCTGTTGCATTTAGCGCTATTAAAATACATTCTTACACTCATTTGTATGCAAGGAGGCACTTATGTGCTAAGAAATAGCCACACATGCAGATTACTCTTCTCTGTAATTATGCGTAATCTCACAGAATTCTCAGGTAATTTAGCGTCATTACTCTACATTGAATTACACCAGTTATGCCCACCCTGAGAAATGTGGACACCTGGTCAGGAAAATACGTACACTGGACCGCGGAGAAACAAGGACGAGAGTACACGGACTCCAAGACGTGGAAGCATAGGTACTGGGAATGGAGAAAATGGACGCCAGGGCATGGAAACATGGAAAATAGGACAGGGAAACACAGATACAAGAATACACGGACTCTAGGAAAGGGAAACAGAGAAACTTGGACACAGAGACAAAGGGACAGGAATACATGGTCACCAGGGGGTAGAAACACAGGCACTAGGACAGACACAGGTACTGGAAAACACAGAAACACAGACAAGGAAACACACAAATGAGAAGAAATGGACACCAGGGATGGGAGGCTTAGCCACTGGTACAGAGAAATACAGACACCAAAACAGGAAATGAGGACACAGGACATAGAAACAAAGGGACAGGGATACATGGACACTGTTGTGTTGTAAGCTTGTGCTTGCTGGTGAGCTCATGGAGTTCAAATGCTCGAGTTTCCCTCGATCTGTGGACTGCGATGAGGTCACCAGAGTACTGAGCAATGAGATGAGAGGAGGTTTCCTGCTGGTTCTCCTCGACGCTGTACTTGGGTTCAAGTCAACAAAGAAGTAGATATCATCTTCATCATCAATAAATCTTTATTCTGCTGCAAATCAACCATAAAAGATTAAATAATAAGAACATTTCATACAATTAAAACAATCAAACTTATGTTAAAAATATTGTTTTAAACAATATAAAATCATTTACCAACCATGTTCCGAAGCCGCACCGCAGTGGAAATGTCTTTATAAATAATTAAACAAATACATTAATCTAAACTAAAAGAGGAGCAAATATTGTAACACAGCCCTGCACTTTCTTATATTTAAAAATCTTAACAGTGGTTTTTAAAAAGTGCGTCTAGGAGTAGTATAGAGTCCACAAAAAAACATAAAATGTAAAGTGCTCTGTGCTGATTCTGAGTCACAAGGACACAAATCCAGTTTTGCGTCACAATGTGCATCACGTGGGTAGGAAACCAATAAATGGGCGATACCCATCCTAAATCTTACGTAATAAAACATCTTAGGGTGATTAAAATAGAAGGAGAGATAGGGTTCAGTACCTAAAGAACAAATGAGCAATGAGTGTTTGACAACTCTTTTCTTGCTATATTCTAAGCGATCTCTGACTACATAAGTATATATCAAAAACATTCTTTTAAATGCAACTCTTCTGGGAGCTGGAAGTGGATATAATTACTACTATAATTACTACTGCCTCTGAGTTTTTGCTTCGCAACAATGGCGATGAGCGATGAGCGACTTGAATCCTGTTGAACCCACTCGTTGAATTCTGCCATAATCTTCTCATTGAATTCAGGCATTGTCAACTTTCAAACAGCATTTTAATTTTATTCGTGACAGCGTGAGGTGCTGCACGACTACGAGCTATTTGAACCTGTCACCTCTTCGAACTACAGCCAGGTTTGTTTCTACATTTTTCTTCATACCTTAACTTGTGCTGGCCGTTGACCGTTATGCCGCAAAGGATTCAAGAGCTACGCGTGAGGCATTTCCCGCACCGCAACCCTTGGGACGTCTTCAGGATCCCAAGCCTAGATGGAAGGATGAGGTGACGTGCTGCATTTTTATACACGTTACGCTTGCAACGTCCACAGTGTGGCGGCCATCTTGATTGGGTGGCTGTGATCCATGTCTGTTTGACAACTCTTTTCTTGCTATATTCTAAACAATCTCTGACTTCATAACTATATATCAAAAACATTCTTTTAAGTTTAACTCTTCTGGGAGCTGGAAGTGGATATATTTACTACTATAATTACTACTGCCTCCGAGTTTTTGCTTCGCAACAATGGCGATGAGCGATGAGTGACTTGAATCCTGTTGAACCCACTCGTTGAATTCGGCCATAACCTTCTCATTGAATTCAGTCATTGTCAACTTTCAAACAGCATTTTAATTTTATTCATGACAGCGTGAGGTGCTGAACGACTACGAGCTATTTGAACCTGTCACCTCTTCGAACTACAGCCAGGTTTGTTTCTACATTTTTCTTCGTACCTTAACTTGTGCTGGCAGTTGACCGTTATACCGCGAAGGATTCTAGAGCTACGCGTGAGGCATTCCCCGCACCGTAACCCTTGGGACGTCTTCAGGATCCCAAGCCTAGACGGAAGGATGAGGTGATGTGCTGCATTTTTATACAAGTTACGCTTGCAACGTCCACAGTGTGGCGGCAATCTTTATTGGTTGGCTGTGGTCCGTCTGCTTCTGCCTTCAAGCGAGAAACTGGAACGACTGTTTTGTCTGCGGTGACATGCACACCTTGCATGTCACCCACCGCGAACGTTTTAGCCAGCGCTGCCAAGCTCATGCGGAAGCCAGAAGAGCTGCTTCTGACTATGCTGATGCGCACACCTTGCGTGTCACCCAAAACTGGAGCTGCACCTTTGTTCCCCAACACAGTGACACGCACACCTAGCGTGCCACTGTTTCTAATAACCGGTGAGCGAATTCAGCATGCTATCAACAGTGACACGCGCACCTGGTGTGTTATATTTGCACTCCTCCAGCATCCAGTCCATTACTGCACGGTGACAGTCACACCCTGTCTCTCATACAAAGGATTCAACCTTCACACGGATAAGGTATGCACCGGATGTACTAAAGGAGTGTGCACACCTACAAGGAACTTTCTCTCCTATTTTTACTTGATATTCTTCAGTAGCGCATTTTCGTATTCCTCCGGTGCTGCCCTTTGCATGTTTTATTTATACTTTTGGCAGTTATCTTGTACTGTGCAACTATGGCCACAATGAATCTTCCTGCGGACGGTGAGGTTAATAGTCTTAGATGGGAAGAGTGGAAAGATTATGTAATTAATTACATTGACACCTTCAAAAGTAAGGAACTATCCCCTGAAAGCAAGAAAAAAATGATCTTGCATTGTTTAGGGCTGGATGGATTATGGGTCTACAATCGTATTGAGGAGAGACCTAGAGCAGGTGACGAGGGCTACATATTTACACAAGCCATATCGGATTAAGATGCTTATTTTTGCACCTTATGTTTGCAAAGCTGTGCACCGCTTCAATTTTTAGCACCGTAAACAAGGCCCTAACGAAAAGATTGAGGATTATGTAGCGGCTTTGAGAAAATTTGCCCTTTCTTCTAAGTTTGGTATTATAGTAGAAGAGTTAATCCGTGATCAGGTAGTTTTGCATTGCAACAACCCTCATCTACAAGACAAACGTTGGATCAATGGGGATGCTAGTCTACATGAAATTACTGCTATCATTTCTAAGGCTGAAATTACCTCCAGGTGTGATAAAGCAGCTGTTGCCTCAAGCAAGTTTGATAACAACGATGAAATGGTAAAATTGGTGCAAGGGAGCATTTCACGTGTTAACGAACAAAGAAAGAAGAATGAAAAGGACCAAGGAAAGGAGGAGCGGGTTTCAAATCTAACTAAAGGGACACGTTTTCTGACTTAAAAGGCAAATGTGACAGGTGTGGTAGCTCGTCTCATTTGGCATGTGACAAAAGGTGTCCTGCGTTAGGGCAGAAATGTGCCAAGTGTAAGCTAACTGACCATTATGCATGCGTTTGTCGCAAGACTAAATCAGTGAAAGGTGTTGTAGATGAACTTGACCAAGGTGAGGAGAGTTTGGAGTCTGATTTTGAGGACTCCCAGGTTCTGTGTGTAAGGGAGGAGTCTTACAGGGCTGAAGGCAGTCTAAGGAAAAAACAGTATGCAGGACTGCGGCTGGTGGTGTGCCTGTTACTCTTATGTCTGTTTCTGGCTCACCCTACACCATCATCAATCATAATACTCCAGGGGCGTAACACAGGCCCCCGCAGCCCAAGCGGTGCGGGGGGCCCTCAAGCTCCAAGGGGCCCCCTCGGCACTGCACTCTGGCCGGAGAGCTCATTATTGAGCCTGGAGGGGGCCCCTCTACGTACCGTGCAGGGATGCCCCCTCAGTTTTCATTACGCCAGTGTAATACTCAGGTTGATTCCTTCAAGGAGAAAATGGGTGAGAAGTTAGAAATTTCCAATATCCATCCTGTGAGTTACACAGGCGAGCCTATTGATTTATTGGGGTTTCACAAACTCCCTTTTGAATTTAAAGGAAGCTGCGCAGAATACATACTTTATGTGTCAGCTTCAGGACCGTGTGTCCTGGGGTGGTGGGATCAAGGGGAACTGGGGATTTTACTTCATCCCAACAGTCCTGATCCCATTCTAAATGTGGGTGAAAGGAAGGAGGATATTTGTGGTTTGACGGTTTCCAAGTTCCCCAAGGTCTTCTCTGGAGTTGTGGGTGAGCTGAAGTGATTCTCACACAAGATTATTCTAAAGAAAAGACACCTGTCCTTGTATCCACAAGGTGAGAAATATTCCCATGGGTGTTAAGGAAGAGGTAATTAGTTAAATCTAGAAACTGGTGGATAATTAACTTATTGAGCATTTCGAGACTTTGGATTGAGTCTCTCGCCTTGTGGTCGCCCGCCAGGCCAAAGACCGAATTCAACTTTGTGTGGACTTGAGGGAGCTCAATGAGAACATTTTTGTGGATGTATTCCCACTTCCCAGAATTTCAGACTTGTTGTCCATTACGAGAAACAAGCAATGGGTCTCTATGATAGACCTGACCTCTGCCTAACATCAGGTACCCTTGCATAAGAGCAGCAGACACCTGACTGCTTTCGTCACCCCGTCGGCATTTTTCAATTCAAACGTGTCCCGTTTGGGTTGGCACCTGCCGCCACTATGTTCCAATAGCTCATGCACTTAATTTTTAAGGACATGAAGAATGTGGTCTTCTTCCAGGATGGCATTCTTGTCATGGGGTCAGATAGGGCTGAACATGACAGGGCCCTGGTTGGGGTACTTCAAACCGTGGAGCATAATGGTCTCAATGCAGAGAAGTCTAATTGCAAGAGTGCGAGGAGGAGTGTGACATACTTGGGGCATGAAATCAGTTCAGTAGGGATTTGTCCTAAGTCTGAATTAGTGAATGCCATTAAGGAGGCCCCCATTCCTCAGAACAAAGAGGAGTTCAGACCCTTTTTAGGTCTGTCTGAATCTTATTTAAAATGTATCCACAATTTTTCAGGTAAGATGTTTTGCATCAGACAACTGCTAAAGAAAGGTTGCAAATTCAATTGGACTGAAGAGTGCCAAATCAGTGTTGACAGAAGGATATTTGCTAAGCCCCCACACTTAAAGGTTTTGAACCTGGTCTCAAGAGTTTCATCACCAGCGACGCTTGTGGAAAGGGGCTAGGTGTGGTATTATCCTGGGTAAAGGAGGACATTAGGGAGTATGTGGTGGCATTTGCTTCCAGAGCCCTCACTACCAAGGAGGAGAGGTACTCCGTCATTGAGAGGGAGACTCTGGGGTGTGTCTGGGGACTCAAACACTTCAGAAAGTATGTTTGGGGCACTTGCGATACAGTGATAACGGATTAAAAGCCCCTCACAAAGGTGCTCACTTCCAAGGGACTCTGCAATGTGTCTCCCAGGATTTCACACATGTCTGTGCAACTGTTGGACTTTGTATACGAAATCAAGTATGTAACAGGCGTTCGCAACAGAATCGCCGATTGCCTTAGCAGATGTCCCTTGCCAGTGACTGGTGATACAAAGAATGAATGGGATGATTGGCTAGTAGAAACAATTTTCGGTGAACAATTGCACAGTATCTCTCACGATAAATGTGGTGTCTCAGGATGGGAATTTGATGTCGCTCATTAACTACATTTGTGTGGGCTGGCCTGACAAAGTTCAATTAAGTAGTGACTTACTGGCTTTTTGGGAGGTCAGGAATGAGTTGTCAGTGGAAAGTTGCCTCTTACTCAGGTGTGGCAGATTGATTCCACCACTGGTTTTCCGGGACAGAATTATCAACCTCTGCCATTAGGGTCATCTTAATAAACAAACAATATGCCAGTACTGTGCAGTGATTGAAAATGTCACAAATGTCACAGGCTAGAAATCACCCATTACCACAGACCACTCTTTCAGTCGATGTCTTATTATCAAAGTTCAATGAATTTATTTTAATTTTGGCTTAATTGCGGGCGCAGGCTCGCGAGGTTTTTTTGACGCCGAAGTGCGTCTTAAATTACAATTATAGCTATTGTTGGAACCATTTGTGGTCTTTTTTCTGTTTATTTGTTGGATTAGTCTTTGTCTAATTTTGTGTAGTGTGAATGAGTATGGATGGAAACTGTTGAATCGTGTTAAAAAATTCAAATAGGGAACCCTTTTCAAATAGTGTTCGAACCTTAAACAAGGTCAGAAGACCAGACATTCGCATATAGCGAAGAACACATCAAAAAACTTCTGAGCGACCCTCCTTTGTTCGGCTCAGCTACCCTCAGCAGCAATGCTCAAACTAACAATGAATCAGACAAACTCATTCGCCTAAAGAAGAAGCAAATCCGGACAGACTTACATGGCCATTATCTACTTCAACATCTCAGGTCTGGCACAATACCATCAGGATTAATAGTAAAGAATATACCAGTAATTTTTACTGAGGATAATATTTACAAAAAAGGTTTCAGCTTTATTGAGACGAAATGTAGTAGAGACCTTATGGTCCTAACCATTGAAACCGCGCAACGATTGTCCAAATTACAGCTAGAAGAGATCAAAGCATTGGAGACTGAAATAAAAATAAACCCCTTGATCCAGGATTCAAAAAATCTACTTGAAAAAGTTGAGAAAGACATTTTGGAGTTCAAAGACTATACAGTACAACAAAAAGATAGCAATTTCGAAAGAGATAAACGGAATTTCACTTTCGATAAAGCATATCCATATCTTCAACAGGATTTTTACTCGCGACCGGAGGCGCGACGTTTTCTTCCTGACAACCAAGGCAGATCACGGACAAAATATTTGACTTTTTCGGATACTTCGTCATCAGGAGGAAGCGACTCAGATCAAGGCACTTTTCGTCCCCCATTCACACGAAGGGGAGGATACCAAAACAATTATCAACAACAATTTCAATCTAATTACCAACAAAACAACCCACAGCAACAACAGCAGCCTTTTTTAGCGCAGGGCCAGCAAAAAACTCGGGGAAAAACCCGATTTCAACAACCATGGGAGATGTCCACGAGGAGACAGAACTACAAAAATTAGAAAAAACTTCCATCTACAATCTTTCTAATAAACTCCTCACCCCAAGTGAAATAAGCGTTTTGCAAAAGGGACTGACATTTGTTCCGTCAAAACCAACTGACTTTGTCCGATTGAAACTAGAACTTATCGAATTCTGTAGAAAGATCCGACTAATCACATTCTTCTCAGATAAAGAAATGCCTTTACAAACGGACACCACTGGACTTAGAAAAAAATCGGGCTTTTGTCCGCCTACCTATAAAGTTCCCAAGGAGGTCATCTATTTTGAAAAGACAGTATTATCTGCCATCGCAGCTGAAGAAAAAAAGAATAACGGATTTGTCAAATCAAATTTATCTCGAGATCAGAAACAACCCTTGTTGTCCATTAAAAACGATACAAACATCATCGTTAAACAGGCCGATAAAGGCGGTTCCATTGTCATCTGGGGAACAACTGAGTATGTAGCAGAAGCGACTAGACAACTGACAGACAAAGAATGCTACCGGAAAATCAATACTGATCCTACTACTGAACTCCAAAATGAATTATCAAAAATATTGAATAGAGGCTTGGAACAAGGATTTCTTGGGAAACATGAGTACAACTATCTAGTAAATAAACATCCACGAACATCGCTCTTCTATGTACTTCCCAAAGTCCACAAGAATGAGCAAGCACCGCCAGGTAGACCTATCATTTCAGGTTGCGACTCATTATTCGAACCAGTTTCCAAATTCATCGACTTCTTCTTAAAACCCTTCACAGTGACAGTAAAATCGTTTCTCCAAGACACCACTGATTTCCTAAATAAACTACATCAACTTCCATTCAATCAGAACCATGACCTCTTGGTCAGTATGGATATTGTATTATTATACACCCAAATCCCTCAGGACCAAGCCTTAGAGGTGTTAGAACTCTTTTTGAATAAACGGGAAAGGCCAACCAAAATACCTACTGAATTCATTCTGGATTTAGCCAAAATGGCTTTGACTAAAAATAATTTCAAGTTCAAGGACGACTTTTATTTTCAAATAAAGGGAGTCGCTATGGGCTGTCCATTTGCCCCAGAGCTGGCGATTTTGTTCATGAGCCAATACGAGGACGCCTTCATTCACAGCAATACCCTTTCCATGGATCGGTGGGTGGGTCCGGTTCATTGATGATGTCTTTTTCACATGGTCCGGCAACTCAGAACAGCTCACGGACTTCCATGAGTGGCTGAATAATAGGATGGGAGACATTAAATTCAGCCTTCAAGCATCTAAGACTCGACTCTCTTTCCTAGACGTTGAAGTTTATTGCTCCAATGGTCAACTGGTGACTACCCTGTACAGAAAAAAATCTGATCGAAATAAAGCACTAGACTTTTCAAGTTATCACCCGAGGAGCTTAAGACAAAACCTACCTGTGGGACAATTCCTCCGCATCCGGAGAAACTGCTCCTTCAAGGATGAGTACATGAATCATGCCAACGCGTTGAAAGAAAGATTACTGGACCAAGGCTACCCGGCGAAATTATTGAAGCAAGCCATTAAACGAGCGTGGTGGACTCCACCGGAAGAACTGCTCAAAAAGAAAGAAAAGAAACAACTAAAACGCAAGGTTTGCGTTTCAACTTTCTGTCCATCTTCGAATTTTTTGAAAAAACCATCCATCAAAACTGGCATTTATTGAAAGATCTTGATGACCAGTTTAAAGAGGTACCACTTTTTGCCTTTAAAAAGGACAAAAGTTTTGCCAAGCAGATTGTCCGTGCAGCTGTTCCCAAAGAAAAAGCCCCCACACTACGGGACTATGTTAATCTCCCTCCAATTACCGGACATCGGAAATGTGGGACATGCCTGTGTTGTAGCTCCACCATTGAAGGAAATTTGTTCCAGCATGAAGGCATATCATGGAAACATGACCAATTTACAAACTGCAAAACGCGAAATCTCGTGTATGGAATAATCTGCCCATGTAACAAACTTTATATTGGGAAAACTAATCAGGAAGCTAGGCAAAGGATGTCACAGCATAAATCCAGGATAAAAAGGAAAATACTCACAGCCCCCCTGGTACAACATTGGATTGATGAATCTCATGGAGAAAGCGATTTCAGATGGACAATAATATCTAAGATTGTACCAGATCCAAGAGGTGGTGATTTAGAGGCCAAACTGAGACAACGAGAAGCGATGTTAATTCTGAAATTGAACACGACCATCCGAGGCCTAAATGAGATGTTTGAATTGTAAAACCTTTAAACTCCTTTTAAATATCGCTTTCTTAAGGAGGTTGCTACACTTCAAGCGAACCCTGCAAGTAACTATAGGACCCAATGCATTATCACTGGATATGCTGAATGATGATTCCATTAAAGCATGGAAGACATTAACGATCAGAGATACGGGGAATAATTATACCTTCAAAACAAACTATTATTCCAAACAAATTATGCAAAGCACTGAAATGTAACACATAACTCTAAAAATTGTAAAGACGTGGATGTCATCCCGGAATATACATCGACCTTCCGGCGAACAATTAATATGCGAATTGCTGATGCAAGAGAACGTGGTTTCATGGCCAAACATCTAATGAGAAATAAAACTAATCCAAGATGGTGCCACGGCTGATTCAACCATTCGAATATTACCATGACCTTCTATAGATCTCCCAATCCGTAAGAATCTGCGATGTGAAATACAACTGTGTTGAATAAGTAAAAACTATAAATCCCATTAACACGGGCACACTGCACCGGAATTCGGAAGAACTTTAAACGGGCTAACCCGGAACTAGCTGACGGCGTCTGCATTCTTGGAAGCAACGCATTGAGGAGGATACCGGAAAACTTTCAAGGTAATTCGAATAACTATCCATTCACCAGTAACGATTGTCCATTAAACTTCTGAAGTTTTACGATTTAACTGGTTATTAGTGCTCACAAACGAGCGCTTCTAGTTTTATAATCAATTAGACTGAAGCGCATAATTAAGTACAACCTCGGGTCAGCTCAATCTTTACGCAATCATAACACGTTGATAGTGTGTGTTGGAAATGGGGGTTGCCCAAGTCTCAAAGGGGGTAGCATGGCATCAAGCGGGCAGGCCAAACTTCAAGGACATGTGAAGCATTCACGCAGTACCCACAGACGACACACCAATCACACCACAAAAGAGGCAGGACACCAGTTTGAGTTGGAAAAAGATACGTCGTTTAGTAGGGTTTCCAACCTGCAAGGCAAAAGAATGCAAAACAGTAGTGTCACACAAGACGCCCAATGGCGCCAGAGCCAAGTAAATAAAGGGGGAAAATTATGTACATAGGAAGTAGTCCATGCTGAAAGGGAAAAAGGATGGAATAAAAATGTCATTAGATCTGGGGCCACTCTGGCGGGGCCAACTCAGACTCTCATCCTACAGGGAAGGCTGTAATTGCAAAATTCTACATTAGCATAGAAATACATCATGCACATTAACACCAAACCACCCCTGTTAGGGAAAGAAAACATTAGGGCATCACGGCATAACATGGGCAGGAACACCTGCAATAAATCAGCCTATCTGGCCCATCAATCTGGTACATAACAAGGGCCTGGAATAACATCAGGCCAACCCATTGACCAACCTAGGCGGAACATACATCGCCCAGCATAGATATCAGGTAGGGGCCCTCCTCCTAGATCAGGAACACTTGTCAGGACTCAACTAGGCTCCCTTTACCATCAACTAAGGGGTATCAACATCAGGGTGTACACAGCAGTCAACCCTCCTTACTTCTGGACTCCCTTAGACATTTCCTTCCCCAGGGTTCCTTAATAACTGGGGACCTCAGGGCAACCCGTACAGTAGGGACCTATATTTGCACTAAGGGAGAATAACCCTCTACCCCAGAATATGCAATAAGGACAACCGGCTTGCTCCTGAGTTGTCTAGAAGGGCAGTTAGTTGCAGGAACGTCAGGGCAGTTCAATAAATGTGGAGCCCAAGTCGCAGGTGCCCCCTGTCATTTGGGCACCTGATAAGGCAACACAGTCCCCGGGGCGGGCACCGGCAATGTACCCCGTTGCCCTCTCTGTCCCCCACACCGTTAAGCGTAGGCTCCACTCACCGGGCTCAGTAGGTCCTGCGGGGCGTCCTTTGGGGTCTCCTCTGCAGGGGGGGACCAGGCACCGACAATGTGCCTCGAGGCTCCCCTTTCCGCGGCGTCACCCGGGGTCCCTCTTCCTCACGGGGGCCCAGGGGTTCTAAAACGGCCTCAGGACGGCCACACTCGCCTCACCCAGCCTCCTTCTCTCGTAGGGGATACACAAGGTGTCTGGGCACACGTGGGGGAAGCCTGCCTGGCTTTCCTCCCACGTCACACGGCTCCTGCAGGGCAATCGGGGCTCCCTCGTCCACGCGGGAGCCCCGCAGGCATTCTGCTCCTTCAGCCGGCTTCGTTGGCGGGGGCGGGGCTGGCACCGACAATGTGCCCCGGCCCCGCCTTCCTCACCAGTCCCTCACTCAGGGCCGCAGACCGGCGGGGTTGCCTCCCGCTCCGGTCGCTCCAATTCGGGGCTCCCCATTGACCACGGGGGCCCCGCGCCAGCACTTCACCTGGGTCCCCCTCCCTCACGGGGACCCAGGGCTCTGCGACGCTCTTCTCGCGCTGGCGGGCCGGCACCGACAGTGTGCCCCGGCCCCGCCTCCTCCACCGGCCCCTCGCGTGGGGCACAGACCGGCGGGGTGGCCTCCCGCTCCGGTCGCTTCTCTCGGGGCTCCCTCCTTGGCACGGGGGCCCCGCAACGGAGCTTCACCCGGGTCCCCCTCCTATCTCACGGGGACCCGGGGCTTCGATTCCCCTTCTCCTGGCCTTCCCGGCCGTCCTCCAATCCCTGCGCGGCCTTCAAAGGTCACGGCCGCGCAGGCCAATCAGTGCGCGGCGGGGGCGGGCCGATGACGCGGCCGAGCCCCCGTCATGTGATGGGGGAACCTGACGGCCTCAGGGCCTAGCGCGGCACTCCCTGCACTTCGGCGGCCCCCTCCTGGCATCGGGGGCTGCCGCAACGTTGCACCCCCCAGCAAAGGGGGGAAATCTCCTCACGGCAGCGCCGGGCCGCGGCGGTGATTTCCGGCGCTTCTCCACACAGCGCGAGGACAGGACGAGGGGTAGGCTCCCTTTCTTGTCATAAAGTCCTCTCACAGTCTCCTCAGCACCCGGGCTGCGACGGTGATCTCCAGCTGCGACAAGGGGTAGGCTCCCATCTTAATTAATTATTTATATCGGCCACAGCGCGCCTCCACAACAGCGCTATTCACAGGCTGCCACAGGCTCCTCATAGAACAGCGCTATTCATAACGCACGGCGCCTCCCTCTGCCCACAACCTCAGCTCCTTCCTTTGACCACGCTGAGGGGGCAGGAATTTAGCGCTTCACCACACAGCGCTTGACAGGCGGGCTTTTCAACACTAGGGGGCCACAACAGTCCCAGGGGCCCAGCGCTTCCACAGGGCCTTACACCACCTCAGCCAGCAACAGTTCCTTTGGGGGCACAATCTTCCCCAGGGTGCTTCAGAGGGGCAGACAGTCCCACAGCAGTTCCTCAGGGGCACATTCCTCACCTCCTGGGCGCTTCTTCACGCAGCGCTGGCGGGGTACCCGGTCCAAACAGCATCAGTGACCTGGGTAGGGGCCCTCCTTTGTCAGGGGCCCATGGGGACAGCAGCGGGGGGGGGTTTATAGGGGTGCAGGGCCCAGCTCACAGGCCCATGTGGCGGTAGCACCTCACAGCAGGTCCCCTCTCCTCCTTGTCCCAGCGCTGACTGACTCTCTGGTGACACTTCTCCCTATTTATACCCTCCTCCCAGGCAGTGCCAGGACCTTCTAGAATGTTGGCACATCTAGCCTAAACTGGTTCTAGGGGAGGGGGTGAGCACCCTGGGTGCCAGGCTTTCCCTCCAAAAGCTAGGGGTAGCTGGGTAATATTATCTAGACCGCTGACCTATGTCAGTCCAGTGGCAAAACCCATGGCCATGGCATCCATTTTAAAAGCAATACATTTCAGTCAGGTGCAGTTTTAAAATGGGGGTGCAGTTTTAAAATGGGGGATTTTACAAGTGCTCACATTACTTCAGGTAATTAAATTTTTCACAAGATGTCTCACACCACTCATGGCCTATACAGGTTTAATCCCATGGGGGAGACAATCTAGATGAGGGGGTCAAAAGCGAAAAATTTTGGGGGGAAAAGGCCAAGTCCAACACGACTCCCCCCCAGCCAAAAGCCAGGGTAGACATATCAATGCCTTGATGGGCTTCCCTGCTTGGGGCGGAAAAAGGTGGACGCAGGCCTGCAACTACAGGAGCACCTGCAGTCTCTCCTCCACTCTGGAACCCAATGGTTCTCTTTCGCAACCCTCCCTTCACCAACAAAACCACCCCACTGATGTTCCCTAGTGGGATGTTTCTCCTTCCTAGAGTGGGAGGCTCTAGCATCAGGCTTGTAATTCCCTTGGACCACTCTCTTCTCTCCAAACTGCCACTGGTCCACCCACCTGGGGTCTACACCCTCAGACTGACCAGCCCTTAGGGGCGAGGCTCTCCTCCCCCTACTTCTCCTCCTAGGGTTCCTCCATCTCCTACGCTGGGGGACACCCTCACACAACTCTCTCCCCAACCTGGAGCCAAAACCCACAGGCTGAACCGGTGACAGGGGCGAGTCCTCCCTCTCCCTGCACCCCCTCCCAGAGTCCCGCACCCTCCTAACTGGAGTAGTACCCCTGGGAGTCACTTCCGGGGGGACTCTGGTTACAGAGGTCCCTCCCACCAGGGCAGGCAACCCCTGTCCCTGGCCACTCAACCCAGGATCTACGCCCTGTGGCTGAGCCGGTGACAGAGAAGAGACCTTCCTCTCTCTGCACCCCCTCCCAGAGTTCCGCACCCTCCCACTGGGAGTAGTACCCCTAGGAGTCAAATTGGTAGGGACCTGAATTACAGGTACCCCACCCTCCAGGTCAGGCAACCCCTTAACCTGGAACCCCAGTCCAGGATCTAAACCCTGTGACTGGTCAGACCCCCGAACCACTGGAGCTCCGATTATTGATGCTCCGGGTCCTCCTGACATGAGGGGATCCCTTCCTCTGGATGACGCATCGGGACAGCCTAGTCTCCCAACCGGAGGTTCTCTTAAAGAACACTCCAGGCCCGGTGACCACAGCTGGGGCATCTCGGGACACCTCCCCGTCTCGCTCCCTTCAGGATCACTCCCCTCAGCCTTCCCAGACGCTCTGGCACTTACCCAGAGGTCTGCCTCCAGTGCAAGTTCCCTGGGGTCTGAGAACCCGCACTGCAACAGATGGTGACGCAGTCTTGGGACACAACTCCTCAGCATGTGCTCCCGGATAACGGCATGGCACAGCCCTTCCCAATCCTCCACTGCTCTCCTCACCACCCAATCCTCCAGTACAGTCCAACACTCCTCCTCGAACTCTCCCCAGGACTGATGTAACAGCTTTCCCCTGCCCCTAAACACTAACCCGTCCTCCTCTTCCGGGGAATCAGGCACAGTCTCTTGGGCTTCAGGAGTGGGACTCCTTGCACTGGCTCTACACTCGCTGCCACCACTGGATCCCACTATCTTCGGTGAATCCAGACTCCTAAAACCACTCTCAGGGGACAACCTACCCACCTGAGCTGATCTCTCTCTGGCGAAGGCCCTCTCCGCCTCCGCCATCCTCTCCAGCGCTAGGACTTTTTCAGTCTCTAGTCGCTGCTCTTCTACCCTCAGCTGCGCTAAGCCCTCGGCATGCCTGAGCTTTGCCAGCGCCAGCTGATACTCCCTTACTTCTCTCCTATCTACCCACTCTTCTGGGGACAGGGAAAGGGATGGGGCAGTGCCCCCGGGACTGGACCCAGTGCGAGACTCCCTATCTTCGGTGTCCTCCACAGCTACTGGCGTCTCTGCCCTGCTAGACTCTTCCTCCTCCTCATCGGAGCAACTACCTCCCAGGGTTCTGGATGGGGAGCCCTCTCTCTGGTCTCTAACCCACTGACCCTTCAAAACTTCGGGGGGGTAGTCAGACAAGTCCCCACTAATCTCTAAGGGCTCTCCCCTCTTGAGGGCCTCATAGAGAAACAAATTCCTCCTAATGTTCCCTACTGGGGGTATCCCTCTCTCCAGGAGGAAGTCTATCACCTCCTGTTCGGTGTACTCCATCAGTTCCACTTCCTGGTAAATCAACCCCATTGTGGCGAGGTACACCCGGGACACACCCTCCCAGTGGAACAAGGGGACAGTTCAGAACACTCTTCAGGAGGAAGCAATTTAGCAAACAACAATAATCCCCACAACAAGGCTCGGATTACATCCAACGCTCTATTTGCAGTGTAACCCGTGGCCGCTGTGGTACTGCGCAACACAAGTCCTATCCCACCGCTCTGCCACCAAATGTTGGAAATGGGGGTTGCCCAAGTCTCAAAGGGGGTAGCATGGCATCAAGAGGGCAGGCCAAACTTCGAGGACATGTGAAGCATTCACGCAGTACCCACAGACGACACACCAATCACACCACAAAAGAGGCAGGACACCAGTTTGAGTTGGAAAAAGATACGTCGTTTAGTAGGGTTTCCAACCTGCAAGGCAAAAGAATGCAAAACAGTAGTGTCACACAAGACGCCCAATGGCGCCAGAGCCAAGTAAATAAAGGGGGAAAATTATGTACATAGGAAGTAGTCCATGCTGAAAGGGAAAAAGGATGGAATAAAAATGTCATTAGATCTGGGGCCACTCTGGCGGGGCCAACTCAGACTCTCATCCTACAGGGAAGGCTGTAATTGCAAAATTCTACATTAGCATAGAAATACATCATGCACATTAACACCAAACCACCCCTGTTAGGGAAAGAAAACATTAGGGCATCACGGCATAACATGGGCAGGAACACCTGCAATAAATCAGCCTATCTGGCCCATCAATCTGGTACATAACAAGGGCCTGGAATAACATCAGGCCAACCCATTGACCAACCTAGGCGGAACATACATCGCCCAGCATAGATATCAGGTAGGGGCCCTCCTCCTAGATCAGGAACACTTGTCAGGACTCAACTAGGCTCCCTTTACCATCAACTAAGGGGTATCAACATCAGGGTGTACACAGCAGTCAACCCTCCTTACTTCTGGACTCCCTTAGACATTTCCTTCCCCAGGGTTCCTTAATAACTGGGGACCTCAGGGCAACCCGTACAGTAGGGACCTATATTTGCACTAAGGGAGAATAACCCTCTACCCCAGAATATGCAATAAGGACAACCGGCTTGCTCCTGAGTTGTCTAGAAGGGCAGTTAGTTGCAGGAACGTCAGGGCAGTTCAATAAATGTGGAGCCCAAGTCGCAGGTGCCCCGTCATTTGGGCACCTGATAAGGCAACACAGTCCCCGGGGCGGGCACCGGCAATGTACCCCGTTGCCCTCTCTGTCCCCCACACCGTTAAGCGTAGGCTCCACTCACCGGGCTCAGTAGGTCCTGCGGGGCGTCCTTTGGGGTCTCCTCTGCAGGGGGGGACCAGGCACCGACAATGTGCCTCGAGGCTCCCCTTTCCGCGGCGTCACCCGGGGTCCCTCTTCCTCACGGGGGCCCAGGGGTTCTAAAACGGCCTCAGGACGGCCACACTCGCCTCACCCAGCCTCCTTCTCTCACAGGGGATACACAAGGTGTCTGGGCACACGTGGGGGAAGCCTGCCTGGCTTTCCTCCCACGTCACACGGCTCCTGCAGGGCAATCGGGGCTCCCTCGTCCGCGCGGGAGCCCCGCAGGCATTCTGCTCCTTCAGCCGGCTTCGTTGGCGGGGGCGGGGCTGGCACCGACAATGTGCCCCGGCCCCGCCTTCCTCACCAGTCCCTCACTCAGGGCCGCAGACCGGCGGGGTGGCCTCCCGCTCCGGTCGCTCCAATTCGGGGCTCCCCATTGACCACGGGGGCCCCGCGCCAGCACTTCACCTGGGTCCCCCTCCCTCACGGGGACCCAGGGCTCTGCGACGCTCTTCTCGCGCTGGCGGGCCGGCACCGACAGTGTGCCCCGGCCCCGCCTCCTCCACCGGCCCCTCGCGTGGGGCACAGACCGGCGGGGTGGCCTCCCGCTCCGGTCGCTTCTCTCGGGGCTCCCTCCTTGGCACGGGGGCCCCGCAACGGAGCTTCACCCGGGTCCCCCTCCTATCTCACGGGGACCCGGGGCTTCGATTCCCCTTCTCCTGGCCTTCCCGGCCGTCCTCCAATCCCTGCGCGGCCTTCAAAGGTCACGGCCGCGCAGGCCAATCAGTGCGCGGCGGGGGCGGGCCGATGACGCGGCCGAGCCCCCGTCATGTGATGGGGGAACCTGACGGCCTCAGGGCCTAGCGTTGCACTCCCTGCACTTCGGCGGCCCCCTCCTGGCATCGGGGGCTGCCGCAACGTTGCACCCCCCAGCAAAGGGGGGAAATCTCCTCACGGCAGCGCCGGGCCGCGGCGGTGATTTCCGGCGCTTCTCCACACAGCGCGAGGACAGGACGAGGGGTAGGCTCCCTTTCTTGTCATAAAGTCCTCTCACAGTCTCCTCAGCACCCGGGCTGCGACGGTGATCTCCAGCTGCGACAAGGGGTAGGCTCCCTTCTTAATTAATTATTTATATCGGCCACAGCGCGCCTCCACAACAGCGCTATTCACAGGCTGCCACAGGCTCCTCATAGAACAGCGCTATTCATAACGCACGGCGCCTCCCTCTGCCCACAACCTCAGCTCCTTCCTTTGACCACGCTGAGGGGGCAGGAATTTAGCGCTTCACCACACAGCGCTTGACAGGCGGGCTTTTCAACACTAGGGGGCCACAACAGTCCCAGGGGCCCAGCGCTTCCACAGGGCCTTACACCACCTCAGCCAGCAACAGTTCCTTTGGGGGCACAATCTTCCCCAGGGTGCTTCAGAGGGGCAGACAGTCCCACAGCAGTTCCTCAGGGGCACATTCCTCACCTCCTGGGCGCTTCTTCACGCAGCGCTGGCGGGGTACCCGGTCCAAACAGCATCAGTGACCTGGGTAGGGGCCCTCCTTTGTCAGGGGCCCATGGGGACAGCAGCGGGGGGGTTTATAGGGGTGCATGGCCCAGCTCACAGGCCCATGTGGCGGTAGCACCTCACAGCAGGTCCCCTCTCCTCCTTGTCCCAGCGCTGACTGACTCTCTGGTGACACTTCTCCCTATTTATACCCTCCTCCCAGGCAGTGCCAGGACCTTCTAGAATGTTGGCACATCTAGCCTAAACTGGTTCTAGGGGAGGGGGTGAGCACCCTGGGTGCCAGGCTTTCCCTCCAAAAGCTAGGGGTAGCTGGGTAATATTATCTAGACCGCTGACGTATGTCAGTCCAGTGGCAAAACCCATGGCCATGGCATCCATTTTAAAAGCAATACATTTCAGTCAGGTGCAGTTTTAAAATGGGGGTGCAGTTTTAAAATGGGGGATTTTACAAGTGCTCACATTACTTCAGGTAATTACATTTTTCACAAGATGTCTCACACCACTCATGGCCTATACAGGTTTAATCCCATGGGGGAGACAATCTAGATGAGGGGGTCAAAAGCGAAAAATTTTGGGGGGAAAAGGCCAAGTCCAACAGTGTGATAATATTCTATAGGAACCACTCACACGCTTCACCCGCAACGGCAGAAGCGAACTAAGGCTGCGATGACTGCGCAAAGAAGCTCGCACTGCTTTTTAGACAAGAAATTAAAGCACACTCGCATTCAGGTTTTGCAATAAACCATTAATTTTGTTTCAGATAAATAAAAAACCCCGCTAAAAATTAATATGATGGATTTGGAGTCCTGAATTTAAGTGGACTGAGTAGGGAACGCCCGACCAACCCACAAGTAAGTAATACACATTCACGAACCTCTTTATAAGGAGTACCACTATGCTTTTAAACATTGTTAGACACAGCTGTATTCCTCTCTTCCAGCCTCACGGAAGTGAAGACTACATAAAGAAACACAGGTAGGAGCTGAGTATATGTTGTGCTGGACGTAAGTTGAGAGTCGCTCACATAGATGACTGACACTATGTTACTGTATTTATGTCTGCCAGATTCTTTTGTTTGGTCCTGAAGAGAATCCCTTGATTCGTAGGGATTTGAAACGCGTCGACCTATTTTCTTTGCTTGTCTAGACCAATCGATTACAAATATGTATTGTAAACATAATAATTACTGATGGTCTGTTTCATGAATATATAGGAATTAGTGTATCCTTTCATTGAATGAAGTAGGTTTCACCTGCCAATTTAAATAGAAACGTTGCAGGGCCTATAATAAAAAACAATTCTCTCCTTTTTTTTAAAAACCGTCCCTTTTTCCCCCACCAACAATTTTTGTTGTCTGTTGTCAATTCACGTCCTTGAGTGTATGTGTTAAATGTTTGACATTTCTTTTTTCTCACTTTTTGGCATTCTTGCCCCACTCCTCTCCCTAAAGAATCCCCAACCTAAAGGCCTGACATTCTCCCCTTTGTTATCCACAAGTAATGTGTTAGATTGATGTTATAATTTTCTATTGTGTTGCTTTCTTTCAAAAAATTCTTCTGTTCCTCTAAAAAGAAAAATCAAATTAAAATAAATTCATTGAACTTTGATAATAAGACATCGACTGAAAGAGTGGTCTGTGGTAATGGGTGATTTCTAGCCCGTGACCTTTGTGAAATTTTCAATCACTGCACAGTACTGGCATATTGTTTGTTTATTATTATATTGGCGCAGCCTTACTGTGCTTCAGCCAAAACCCTTGGTGTTACTTGATTAGGGTCATCTTGGTATTGTAAAGAGCAGGTGCAGGGTTAAACAGTCCTTCTGGAGGCCCGGCGTGGACAGGGACATTGAAAGGGTTGTATGGGATTGTGTGCAGTGTACCAATTCTGACAAGAGTTTAGTCACCCACAAATCTCCCTTGCACCCTATTGTGACCCCCAGCAGGCCTTGGTAGAGAGTGGGAATTTATATTTTTGGCCCTGTGAGAGACATCAGAGCCCCTGCCCGCCTTAGTCGCCTTACGTCCTGGAGCACCCGACTGAGGCCTGGCGGCCAATCACCCGGAGGACAGATCTTTCTTCTTTGCCCCGGAGAACCCCCGGCTCTTGAAGGAGGTCTCCGGCGGCCGGCACCATCTGTTCTCCAGCTCCATCTTGCAGCCATTTGCTCCATTGCCCACAGACTCGCCCGCAGCCCCGCCGTTGTGCAGGAGCTGCCGTGATTGCTCCTGCGCCGCAGTCGCTATGCCCGGAGGACAGATCCTTTCTTCTCTGCCCTGGAGGACCCCAGGCTTGTGGAGGGGGTCTGTGGCGGCCGGCACCATTTTTGACCGTTCGAACATTCGATCCTCAGCACTATTTTGTGGCCATTTGCTCCTTTGCCTCCTGGCTGGCCCACCGCCACGCCGCTTTGCTGGAGCTGCCGTGGTTGTTTCTGTGCCACTATCGCTACTCCAGGAGGTCTTGCTGACGTGCGGTGCACCACAAGATCGGCTCGCTGTCGTCTGCCTCCTGTCGTTTGCGAAGCTCTGGGGCAGACAGGGGACTGAGCTGTGGCGGGGTCTGACGCATGACCTCCACGACTCCTGACCGACTCCGACGACTACACTTGCGGTGAGTGGCGACCTCCCGTCCTAAAGAAGAAGGCGCTCTTGACCGGCTCCACGGTTGAGGAGCACCCCCTGCTCTTGAGCCTAATCTCATTCCCAGCATTGGGAGGGCGGGATCTCGCCCTGAACTGCGGCTTAGACCCGAGACTCTAAACGCGGCCTCCAGACCTAACTTGAGCACACCGCTCACTCACTGGGGCTCACACCGGCATTCAGGAGGCTCCCAGCGAGCACACAATGCCTCGGCTCCTGCCGCCCCCCTCGACGTGCCCCGCTGCACTCCAAATGCGATTTCAACTGCCGCCCGGCTCTGCATCAACCACGCAGGCTCTGAGCCGCTGCTGTTTGTTTATTTTGCCGCAATTCCATTGGCCTCTGTTGCTGCCACCCTGTACCCTCCACACAGAGACATAACTAAGCCCATTGTATCTGTCACACACTCTGGTCGCCAAGGATGCACCAGATACATCCTCGTCAAGACATTTTGACCCCTGATGTTCCCGTCCCTTCGGAGGTTCCTGAGCTGGAGCTCCCAATCTAAAATGGCGGAGCCCTGTAACTAATCTCAAGCCTTTCCCCACTGCTCCCGCTTATGAATCCTCACCCCCAGTGAGGCTGCTCTACAGTTGCACTAATTTAAAAGTGCATTACTGCCATCTGAAAATGTTCTGATCCTATGACTATTTGCACAGCTTGTAAACTTCGGCCCAAAACCGCATGCCTGACTCCAAAATAGTGACCTCTCAAGACATCCTCAACCTGCCCTTCAGTGACTGACCTTAAAATGGCGCTATTGCCAAATCACCCGCCCTACACCTCGGCTCCGTTTCTTGGCCTGAAATCTCAGCTATTTGGTTAATTGGCAGGCTACAAACTTAATTTCTTTCTCTTGAATACACCAATGTCCTCTACAACAGTTGCTCTTGATGGAGCGAGGGTGAAAACAAAAGTTTTGTACACCCCTCATAAAGTCTCTTCCCCATAACAGTAATACGTATTAATAGTGTGGTTTTGAAATTAACCAACATAGAATAGAATGCACACACACAAATACATGTGGGATACTAATTTGCTTATGTTGCGAATCATAACTTACTAATTAAGTGAAATTGTTATAATTTTATACGCAAATGTTATAATCTAATCAAAATCTGTGTGTATATGCTTTTTGTATGTCTAATTGTGGCAGAAATGATGGAGAATGGTAAGTAAACCATGCTTATTTGTGGCTAAAAACGCTAGGTAATAACTAACAGGGTTACCTTAGAATGGGGGGAGGTAAACAGACGGGCTATACTTCGAAAATTAACGTTTAATTGTGTTTGTTTCTATAATAGTTCCCATTATGACCCATGCGGCCTACATGAAAAATTGTGGTTTGCGAGACTCCGAGATTGCGATGATCTACTTATGCGCGACTGTGTTCGAGAGAAGTGCAAGCAGCTTGTGCCTGTACAGCGTGGGTCAAGGTCAGCGTGGCCTGGATGTTCGAGCAAGTGCCAACAATTTGTATGTTCGCATCGTGAGCATGGGAAACCAGTCTGAAATAACAATTTAAAGGACACAAGTGAAAAAAACTGTTAAGGAACTATTGAGACTTTATTTTTTTTATTATAACGATGACTTTGCGGAAATATGGACAATGAGATGAGGTTATGCTCATCCACCCCTTAATTCAACCAATGAGAATGAACGAGGACCCTAAAAGTTTCAAAACTTAGATAAGTTAGGGTGAAAGGGTATAAAAGAGGACGTTTGGAAGTATGAAAAAAGCTTGCTTTTGATTTGATTTTCGCACCACGACATGCTGTCGGACTGATGAACTTTTGATGGTGCAAAGACTTTGAAATTTTTCTGGACTTTAACTTTTGAATGGGTGCGGAGTCCTGATGGGAGGTGAACTTCAAGAAAGAATAGAGAGGTGGTTTTTGGGAACTAAGCTGTCCTTGTTCTGATGTCTGTGTCCTGAAATCTTGGTAATATGTCTTCGACCTATTTTTCTGAACTGTTATGCTAATTAATATAAATGTTTGAATTTAACTTCTCTTTCTCTCTAGGAATGTAATAATGTATTTATTTGTATTGTTGCTTTTATGATTTTTTATACCATGAAATCGAATAAAGCTAATCTGAATCTAAATAATGTGGAAAAGTAAATTTTGCCATGTTATATGTGCCTACGTGTTCCCCACTCTATGTTATATGTGCATGATCGATATGCATATATCCCCCTATGATCGATTAAAGACGCAATTATAGTTGTGTCCAACTCTAGTATGCCAGTTTCCAGTTCTCGTGAAAGCAACGAGTATTAGGCCTATGTTACCACGATTTACAGTGTACACGTTAATTCACCGCATTGTCCCCGTTTCTAGGCCTCAAAAGGGCCCGGACACCAGATTCAAGCTCCAGTCTCCTGAACCCTCTCCGAGGAGCGATGCAGCCCCCACCTGCATCCCTGACCCTTCGCTTACTTCCTGCCGCACAGTGCCCGGCCCGGCCTGGCTCTGCCTGCCTGTCTGCCAAGAGTATGTTATGCTTCTAGTTATCAGTTCAGCCCTCCTTCTCTGCATTCCTAAGCTACTGAATCGCATCAATAGTTTCAGCCAGGGTCTAGCCTTTCTGTCTCCATGTAAGAGAAATACTGTATTAATATTCATAGAATATTCCTCGCACACGCAATACATGTAGAATAATGCATGCACCAGTCTTAGAGTCAAGTAGCCTTTGCCCTGATAACTTTTGGATTCTATCAACATGTACTCCAAACACCAGATACCAGATATGCCATAGGTACATGTCGTCCTGACACCGCAGACTTTAGTCTCCTCTTCTAGTGCAGAAGTCATAGCCCCCAGTTATCCCTGGTAACACGTCATTGTCCGTTTGCGCGCACCACTAGGTTAAAGGTCCCAGCTGCTCTCAGGTAGCCCCCTCCATGTTTCCGCCCATTCATGACATCTCTATGACGTCTTCATCACATGTCTATGTATACGCCCTGTACACGCCTTCTTGTTACACCCATTTTGTCTTATCTTTCGCGACTGCTACGAGTTACGCCTACTGCTACGCCTACTGTATGCAATGTAATGTAATGTATTATACTATATATATGCTGCACTGTCAATGAGGCAGTGCAGCTGCCACCCATTCTATTTCCGTGCAGGCTATCCCGTTCCTGTCCCTTCCCTTATGCCTGATTAAAGCCTGTTACACTCAGATACCTCAAATCCTGTCTCTTATTTATTGAGCTATCTGTTTTATTCAATGTATTCAAAAATAGTACCGGTAATTAATTATTTATTTACCACATAATGGCGCCCGAACAGGGACTTGCCCTTTCCCCACGCGCCGGCGAAGCCACGCAGGCCCCCTGACCCTCTGCAGCCGTGACGGAACCATACCGTGCACGTGCAGATATTTCTGCTTCAAGTATCCCTCAGGCCCACGGAGGAGACGGAGGTTGCGGTCCAGCATCCAGACGAGGCGGTGAGGAACGCGGCGAGTCCCGACCAGAGCCCAAGCCGAGAGTACAAGGTCCGAGGTATCCGGAGGCCCACCTGTAACTGAAGTCCGAAGTTCGTAGTCCGACGTCGTAGCAGTCCAGTCCAGTCCGAGGCCTTCCGTTCTTGCTGCCCGGTGAGTACCGTTGCTGGGGTAGTATCTAGACAGGGTCAATTAATTTGTCTCTGGTCCAGTGGGTTTGGGTACACAGATCCAGTCCGAAGTGTTCACCTAGGTGGATACGGGTCCTGACGTGTCTCTTTATGGGACCGGTATGTTTCGTACTGTTTTAGCAGTGCATCTAGTAATTCTAGTAAGTTTCGTTCTCGAGAAATTCATGTGTTCTGTTCCTAGTATATCAGGTAATATTCTGTCCGAACTGTTATTCTAATGTTATTTAATGTGTTTTCAATGTCGTGGTATGAGTGATTTGTTTTGCTATTCATTACTGTGTTTATCGTGTATTGTATTATGTTTTGATTCAAGTCTAGAATGCCTCTGTTTTCCAAGTTACGTCAGATAGGAACCCGGAAAGGGTTACTCGAAGAATCAGTTCCTGTCCCGCCTAGGGACAGTCCAGGACATTTTATGTATCATAAGCATGGCTTAAGTGCCATATTGTATTTAGACTTATGGGTCGACTATACCAAGGATCTAGAAGAGAAATATAGATGGCCTGTATCAGGTACATGGGATGCCGAGTGCATCATGCGAGTAGAAGAGGCATTATGGAAAAAGAAAGCCCGACAGTCCCAGAAAGATGCCATCGAGTTATGGCGCAAAGAATCTCATAGAAGAACCGAAAAAGAAATCAGAAAAACAGAGTTAAGTAGGGAATCCTCAGAGAGAGCCCAAGAAAGGGAACTTCTAGAAGAAGGTGAACAAGTTAAAACAGAACAGTCAGACAGACAGAGGAATGCCCTTATTAGGGGCATGTACCCTCTTCTTGCCGAGGGCTTGCCGAAGGCAACCCCGGAAGCATCCAGTAATTTTCCGCCACCATTAGTCCCGACTAAGCTACGTCATAAACCGACCGCAGCTGATATTTTTCTCTCGTCCTATTTGGACGATACAGTCCCAGAATATACAAATCCTATGCCTGCTCCCGTTAATAATGTAATTCCTGTTTCTCCAGCCACTGGTCCCGTGGGTCCCGTTAATGTTACAGCACCTGTTACAGCACCCCCGGCCCAGTCCACAGTACATGCACCCGCTTTACCAGTCACTTTACCAGCACGTACAGTATATACCGACGACTCTAGTTTAGGAGCCGCGGGGGGAGATTCTCCTCGTACCCCGCCTCAACCCAGACGTCTGACGCTACATGAACTAGCGTTACAGCGTACGCCAAAAGTGAATACATACGTCGATATCAAGCGAGCACTTACCGAATGTCGTTATGATCCAGTTCCAGGCGATGGTAACATGGTCATATATTCATTACGCTTAAGACGGGTGACCCCCATCTTTTTGTTACCAAACTAGTCGAGAATTCAAGTCCACAAGTTAAAAATCGAGTACTGAAAGTCGAAAGCACCTGGCAAGCTAATACTCCGTCACAGATGCTTCAAATGCTCCAGTATCACCAGAACAGAATCAGGGAAGAGCAGGAACACGAAAGAAGACGTATGAAAGACACGAAAATGAAAGTATTAATTGCACAATCTGTTCCACAAGACAGTCAGAAGAGGGGTCCGAATCAAGCCAGTCATCCTGCAGCTCCCGTTAAAGGGACATGCAATTATTGTAAACAGCCAGGTCATTTTATAAACGAATGTGCCGTTCTGAAACATAACATAGCTACTGGTTAAACTAAAGAAAGACCACGTCCGCCTAGACAAGAACAAGTTTTACAGACTTCCCAGCCACCGCAGAACGCACAACAGACAGTTACAGTACCGCAGCCTATAGCTGCAACACAACACGTTACACAGCAGATGTACCAGTATGCACAGTCAGAGTATCCAGATTATCAGCCATATTCATGAAACAGCCTAGAGAGGGAGGTTGGCTTGCCTCTCATCGAGATTCCTGTAGATCAAGAGGGTCCCTATGTACATAGTCAAGTATTAGGGAAAGACAGAAAGTTTCTGATTGATACAGGGGCAAGTAGGACTACCATCAGTCATGACGAGGTTCCAGGGGCTCCGCTCTCAGGCTCAAGAAATGTTTCCCTTGGATTTTCAGGAAAGCCTATTGTTAATGAAATATCGAAACCAGTTACTCTAGAAGTTGGTCCATTGTCCCGAACTACAGATTTGTTACTAACGAAGTCATGTCCAGAAAATTTGTTAGGCATTAAGACGTTAAAAGAATTAGGAGCAGTCATATGCTGCTCCCCAGAAGGGGTCCGCCTGTTCCTCCGAGATTTTAAAGGTTATTATGTATTACGTGATTTTGATCCAAGATTATTGAATGTACCACAGCATTTATGGGCGCAAGGTCCAACTGATGTAGGTTGTATGCATATCACACCCCATCGTGTGACTCTGAAGCAAGGTGTTGTATTACCACGAATCAGACAGTACAAATTGCCACCTGAGGCTGTAGCAGCCTTATCCAAAATTATTGACGAACTTATTGTTCAAGGAGTGGTTGTAGAAACTGACTCCAATGTATGTAATTCTCCTATCATTCCAGTCCTGAAACGTACTGACCCAAATGCACCTCCAGTTTATCGATTAGTGATTGACCTTCGAGAACTTAATAAGTGTATTATACCCCAGTACCCAGTAGTCCCAGATATTTCATCACTCTTGACAGCCATTGATTCTGAAGCCACATTCTTTTCAGTTATCGATCTCAAGAACGCATTCTTTAGTGTCCCTATTCATCCAGACAGCCAGTTCCTTTTCGGATTCTGTTTAAATGGAAGAAGCTATAAATTTACACGAGCACCTCAAGGTTTCACAGAAAGTCCTAGCATTTACAGTCAAGCACTTAAAAGACAACTAGACAATATTCACATGCCAACTGACACTGCCCTACTCCAGTATGTCGATGATCTGTTAATTACAGCCCGTTCTGAACGTGACTGCGAGCGTGCGTCACTTACAGTTCTGTATTTCCTGGCCGAGATGGGGCACAAGGTGTCCCCTTCCAAATTGCAATTCTGTGTCCAGCAAGTGGTCTACTTAGGACACTTACTGTCCAAGAGGGGTAGGCAGTTGACACCTGACCGTATCCAGTTAATAGCACATCTTCCACAGCCCAAGACTCAGAAGGAGGTACGAGCTTTTATCGGCCTCACTTCTTACTGTAGACAATGGATCTCTCAGTATACATTTCTAGCCAAGCCACTGATACAGTTAACGACACAGGAGGCAGCCGTATCGACTGTCCTCCCTTGGACCCAGGAACATACATTTGTTTTCAATGAGTTAAAGAAAGCTTTATGCCAAGCACCTGTTCTAGCAACACCGAACTACAGTAAGCCTTTGACACTTTTTGTCACAGAACGTGATGGTACTGCATTATCTGTACTCACACAAGATCAAGCAGGACAATACAAGCCTTGTGCTTATTTTTCTAGCACATTAGATCCAGTAGCCCAGGCTCGGCCTGCGTGCCTCAAGTCAGTTGCAGCCACAGCTCTAGCTATCAGACAGAGTGATTCCATAGTGTTAGGACACTCCCTGACAGTACAAGTTCCACACTCCGTGGAAGTTCTTTTAAACCGAACTCAGACTCAGCACTTGACAATTGCACGTTTAACAGGTTATGAACTGACACTGTTTCAGCCACACATAGAAATCAGACGCTGCAACGTTTTAAATCCCGCTACACTGTTACCGTCAGTTACTTCAAATCCTGCCACACATGACTGTGTGGAAGTCGTTAACACCATGACAAAGCCAAGACAAGACTTGACAGATATTGCATTACCTGATCCTGACCTGACACTTTATGTGGATGGTTCATGTATGAGAACAAGTACAGGAGAACTAGTAGCCGCGTATGCAGTGACTACAGACACTGAAGTTATAGAAACACACCGTATTGATACCCTGTCTGCTCAAGCAGCAGAGCTAGTCGCTCTGACCCAAGCCTGCATACGAGCTAAGAACCTGAAAGTAAACATATACACAGATTCACGTTATGCATTCGGAGTCGTACACGACTTTGGAGTGCTCTGGCAAGAAAGAGGTTTCATGACTTCTCATGGAACCAAAATTCAGCATGGTCTCCTCATTCAAGCTCTGTTAGATGCAATACATTTACCGACAGCTATTGCTATCATGAAGTGCAAGGCACATACGAAAGTCACTGATATCATTTCCCAAGGTAACGATCTAGCAGATCGAACAGCCAAGCTTACAGCTCAGACTCCAGACATTCCAGTTAACACGACACAGACACTCATTCCAGAACAGACTACTTGTATGACAGTTAAGGACCCTACACAGGATGTCATAGACATACAGTCACATGCCACTCCCGATGAAATCAAGAAATGGTCCGAACAAGGAGGGGTCCAGACAGATCAGGGATGGTTGACGAAGGGAAAAGCCACATGGTTTCTCCCCGACTCAATGGTTCAAGTCATTATTAATACCGCACATAGTCCAGTACACCTAGGAGAAAAGGCCATGTTAGACAGTATCCAGGACATTTGGTTCAACAAGCATTTGCGAGCAGCAGCCAAGCAGAAAGTCCGTACCTGCATGATATGTTGTCAGTTCAATCCAGGTAAAAGTGTCCCGGTGGAACAAGGTGGATTCCATCCTCCTGACCACCCTTTTGAAGTCCTCCAGATGGATTATATTCAGATGGAGAGATGTCGAGGTTTCAAGTATGTCCTCGTAGTTGTATGTGCTTTGTCCAGGTGGACAGAAGCATATCCTGTTCCAGATTACACTGCCGCGACCACTGCCAGGCAGTTGGTTCGTGAGTTTTTCCCCCGCTATGGTTTACCAAGGGTCGTGTATTCAGACAACGGCCAGCCATTCTCATCCGAGCTCATGAAACAAGTTTCCCTTCTGTTAGGGTACCAGTGGAAGTTCCACTGTGTACGCCATCCTGAAGCAGCCGGTCTAGTTGAGAGACATAATCAGACATTGAAAATCCGCATTTCAAAAGTATGCGCAGAAAAAGGTGTAGATTGGTTGGTAGCCCTGCCAGTTGCTCTTTTTTATATGAGAATGGTTGCACACTCTAGATCAGGTCTGTCCCCGTACGAGGTTGTATTCGGCCGTCCTCCTAATATGTGGGGTACACCTATGCCCCGAAAGATTACAGACGTTTCCAGTAATATGTTGACAGATTACCTAGCTTCCTTGATGTCTGCCCTACACTCTTGTCGTTCACAGGTTGCCGCTGCATTTCCAGACAACACTGAGGTGAAACTGCATGAAGTCGTTCCAGGGGATTTCGTCCTGGTGCGCAATTTTGATCGTTCAAGTCCGTTGGAGCCCCGTTGGAAGGAGCCCCAGCTGGTGTTATTAACAACAAGGACCGCCGTCAAGCTCGAAGGACGCAAGGGCTGGGTGCATACCAGCCATATCAAGAAATTCCATGGCATACGGCCAAAGACATTTATCAAAGACTGCCCCGTTCTTAAGGACTGTCCAGACACAGACTCTAAACTTCCCCTGTTAGAGAAAACTCCGCAGCAGGAGTATAAAGCAAAACTTCGGTCTAGTAAAATAAGTCAGCCAGTTTAATTGTCTAAGTCCCTCTCGGGTGAAACGGTTAGACAGGTTCCTGACATGTATGAGACAGACCCACACAGTGAGAGAGTTAGCCAAAACTCTAAAAGATGTATTATCGTTCTATTCTTTTTATTGTTCTTAAGTCTTATGGTTACATGCATAAGTTATGCTTTTCATTTATGTTTTCCTATTTCACATGTACATATGTTTTCTAATGTTACAATAGAGCACACATTTAGTGACCTGCCTCCTCACGAGTTATCCTATCGTCTTGCTATGCGTAATAACACATTTATCAGAATGTTACACTATTCACACCAGACCAGCAATGCCACTAATTGTTGGGTGTCTGGTCGACTCCCCCCTTTCCAGACACCGAAGGGAGTTCTGCCACTCTTTCCTTATCCGTTTTCACACAATGGTTCGTGTGGAGCATGGTCCATGTTAACGTCATCCTCAACTGATATGTCCCTTCTGAATCGAACATGTTTCCCAGACAAGCAAGGTCTTTCCCATAGAACAGGGTTAGATCTAGAAAATGAAGTATATGATTTAGGTAATTATTCCTCGAATTTCATGGTCTTGAATGTTCAGTCCGATACTACTCCAGATTTGCCTGCTATTTCAGTACTACCAGTCAAAGGCGAATTATGTGTCAGAAGGAATGGTTCCGCACATGTAGGACATAGTGATTGTACTACTGTGGTCGAGTATAGTGACAGTGTGAAATCTATTTTCAAAGCCTCACGTCATTCTTATTTTGTTTGTGGTCAAACCGCATATGTCCGTCTGCCCCTCGATTGGGATGGAACTTGTTACATTGCCTTCCTACTGCCACCAGTTTTTCTAGCCCCATCTGACTATCACAGAAACACACATCTAGTACACGTTAGACATAGAAGGGAGACTGAGTCCCCAATTGTCGATCAAACTGAAACTACTCTAGAACAATATCAAGACTTCAATAAAGGTTTCTTTTTCTTTATAGGCCCTGTCCAGAATAGTAAGTTAATACGTAGGTTAACCAGAACCCTTGAAGCAGTAGTGAATGAGACTACTTCCGCTCTAGGTAACTTAACCGAAGAGCAATCTGCCATTAGATTTGTCGTGCTCCAAAATCGTCTCGTTCTTGAAGTCATACTGGCCGATAGAGGAGGAGCTTGTAGAGTCATCGGATCTAGTTGCTGCATTTTCATTCCTAATAACGCACCGTCTGTTTATTCAGCTATAACCAGACCTCATAAAATTGCCCATCAGTTACACCAGAATCCAGGCACCTGGACATGGTCCGGTTGGCTCTGGAGTATCATATCTGCCTGGGGATGGAAAGTATTGTCATTCCTAGGTATAGCAGTAATTATCATATTCAGTTGCTGCCTCTGTTTACAATGTGGCCCTGCGATTTGCGGCTTGTGCGCTACATCCTGTATTCCTAGTCCTAAATCCCGTTCCAAAACAATTCGAGACGAGCAAATGATGCTATATGAACAGATAGATGGTATCATGAATATTGATGTTTCCTGATGGAAACGTAGGGCACAAGGAGGGAATGTGGAAAAGTAAATTTTGCCATGTTATATGTGCCTACGTGTTCCCCACTCTATGTTATATGTGCATGATCGATATGCATATATCCCCCTATGATCGATTAAAGACGCAATTATAGTTGTGTCCAACTCTAGTATGCCAGTTTCCAGTTCTCGTGAAAGCAACGAGTATTAGGCCTATGTTACCACGATTTACAGTGTACACGTTAATTCACCGCATTGTCCCCGTTTCTAGGCCTCAAAAGGGCCCGGACACCAGATTCAAGCTCCAGTCTCCTGAACCCTCTCCGAGGAGCGATGCAGCCCCCACCTGCATCCCTGACCCTTCGCTTACTTCCTGCCGCACAGTGCCCGGCCCGGCCTGGCTCTGCCTGCCTGTCTGCCAAGAGTATGTTATGCTTCTAGTTATCAGTTCAGCCCTCCTTCTCTGCATTCCTAAGCTACTGAATCGCATCAATAGTTTCAGCCAGGGTCTAGCCTTTCTGTCTCCATGTAAGAGAAAAAACAGTGAACAATGTTCCCTCGAGACCTATATAGTGAAAATAGTACCACTTCTATACTTATACTTTTGTTATTTTACACAATATACGGCAACATCAACTTTTTTTCATTTGTATTTTTTATTCTGATATTTTTTTATATAAATTTTTCTGAGTACAAAAGTCACATTTATCAATTTATCATTTATAACTTCTACGTTTCCTGAAAATCATTTGATCAAATACACAATAATTCATTTAAGACAATAAAAACATTTTTATCTACCGTGCAGAAAGAAAAACATACTTGAATACACCAATAAACATAACCATACACAAACTCACTCATTCATACTACATTCACTCCTTTTGCTGCGTCTGAGGGATCGCAGATAGATACGCGATTTTTTTACGCAAGGTCGACGCGTTTCGGTGGTATAAAACCACCTTCCTCAGGACCTTCTGGCAGAAAAGACAGATACTCTTTGCACAAAAATAATCACTGCACGGTATAATATCTGTAACAATAAGAAAAATATATATTTATAACATGCATTTTTACAGATTTAAACAAAAAAAAAAAATTTTTTTTGAACCACACTTTCAGTTGCCCTGTGTAGTCAGAACAGACCGACATTTCATTTTTACAAAAAAGATTCAATACTTTATTTCATGCATAATTGGAGCAACTCCAGTATAACAGTACCAATCCTTAGCTGCGTTCAATTATAGTTTGTCGAGATGTAAACCAACCTTAAACAGAGTCATAGAGATAGAAAGAGAAAAAGAAGAGGAAAGATCTCGTAGACTTCCTGTTTGGCTACACGCCTATCATTATAGAAACTTAAATGTCATTTATATCCTAAGATTCTGAGAGTCCGATTTAACGCTAAATTCAAAGAGTAGATCTTACAAAAATGTGATCATCTTTTCTTACCCGCAATTTTTTTGGAGTGGAGACCTACTTCAGTCAGCTAGTCTCAACATAAACACACAAAGTTCTTGGGGCGAGCCTGCATTAGGTAAGAAATTTATTCTATATCAATGCATTATTGATGAAAGATATTAACAGATCTAAAAGCTGTTATGCACTAAACCCAGCTTACCATGCCTTAAAAACATCTATTCTTTAATCATATGTAGACCTCGGATTTTGTCTTTGGTTCTTCCTTTTTCTCAAGAAAAAGCCGAATTACTCTGTAAAGAACCAACAGTATTCTCAGGCATATGTATAATTGACTAAAGATTATTGATTAGAGAAAAGGACTCTAATACTAACCTTTTTGTAGCTCTCGTGTCCACAAGATTCGGGGCTTCCTTTTGTAATTATTTTATTCTGATAGATGTATTGTATCTGTAAATAACAGAATAAAAACCCTTTAACCGAGTGTGTCCTGAACCGCAGTCTGTTTCTTAAAATCGGCTTAAGAATTTGTTAGCCAATGACTTCCCATCTGTATCTGCATGCTTTAATATTAACGAGTGATCGTACCCCCCGTGAATTTGGAAGAACAGCGTCACTCTCTTTCCCTCGATTGTAATGAAGTAAAATTTAGAACTGGCTTACTGGCTTTTCGCGCGTTGTTGTACTTGCCGAGTCTGTTGGTATCTCCTCTTCACCTTCTATTATATCTATTATTTGCACTAGTATTTCTTTTAGGTTGCATACGTCTGTCCTGATTTTAAGTCGCTGTAATATATAATAGGATATCAAATTTAGTCACAGATCAGGTAAAATCTATCTCTTTATTTAGTGAACAAGCGTGTTAGACTAGCAGCCTGCCAGTTGATTTTAGTATTAAACGGACCTGTTACACTCGGATAGACATAGGGGCAGAACGTACCCCCACACTCAACTCATATAACTTGGGCCATGCAACATCCTATTTTAATTTTAGGTTAAAGGAATCCCCTGATGCCCCCGTTGGACTTGGAGCCAACGCATTACACTCTCTAACCATGCTTAACCGACCCGAAGTTAGACTCGACTTACCAGTACTCAAAATCCCGATACCAAAGGTGTATCTTCATCACAACGCGCGGACCGAAGAAACTACCGTTCGCGTTTCTTTTTAAATACCCGTCGGATGGCGCCAAAGTGTTTTTAGTCATGTGACCACCACATTGGTCGCCATTGTTAAGTGGGTTTCAAGCACAAGCTTGCCTTAGTTTGTTGAAATAATTTTATGATTTTTGATAAAAGAACCGTTCTTTTGGTCCTCATTTCGTATTTAATCCCACACACAAAGGAACACGTTTTTTTTGGGAACTATCGTATTTTCGAAAACAGTTACGATATATATCTGATGTGGGTCACGTGATCGCAGAAGTACCTGTCAGAACCTGTTTTTCGAAAATCTGTACCTCGGGGCCAACCATATCTAAGGTGGGGGAGAATATAGATGGGGGTTTACACCTGGATAGATTGTCTTCATCTTCAGTCAAATCTCTACCTTCAAAGAATTTTTTTAATCTAACCTTTCTAAAAAAGGCATGGAGGTCAACATGTAATTTGAATTTGTCTAGAGTTGAAAAAGGGACAAAAGAGAGGCCTTTACTCAGAACTGAGGATTCTTCTTCTTTCAGCCTATTTGAAGATAAATTGTAAATTGGAAGAATATCTGTGGCCCTATTATATTCTCCTGTTCCCTCTACCACCAGTACTGTTGATTCCTGGTCTTCACATACCGTTGTTGTGGTTGTGGACCAGTAAAATAACAGCCCCTTTAACCCAACACTGTTTGGATTTAAAGCACAAGGAAATAGAACTCAAATGGTGTATTTTAGAAAAAATCCAATGTAGGAAAGGGGAATCACTTGAGAGAACAAGGAAGAAAAGAGAATGTTATTGGATTTTTTTCTTTGATAGTGTCAAGAAAGGCCTCAATGAAAATATATCGTGGTATGTGACAGAATAGGCCTCCGTTTTGTCCAATTTGACCAATATATAGCCCCTCTCTATTTTGTCCAATATGATTAGTATAATAAGATAGTAAGGCATTACAACAAAATGGGCATAATAGGTTGCGTGGGTAATACTATATATAATGCAGGTAGTAGCCATGATAGGTTCATTAGGCTTTGGACTTGTGATTCCTTATTGGCACCACATATAGTGAGTAAACTATTTTAAATAGAACCTTGTAAAATACCTTTGATGGTTGTGTCCATTATTGTAACTCAGGGTTCCTTTACATAGTGGCATGCAGAGATAGACGCGCTGATTCCGGTATAAATACGGTAATGATTGGAGTTTTTCACGCCTTGTGGTCTTCTGTAGCTTGGTCCGTTGTCAAGGCACCTACACCACTTAGCAATGGCGCTGAAACAATCTGTCTCGTCCCAGAAGTGGTATGTCAGACCTTCCAGACCCACGGACAAACTATAAAGAATAAATAGATGTACAATCTTACACCACGCTAAATCGGTAGGAATATTGATAAATCTATATGATGTTTGACTAAAGGGGTGATTTCATCATAAAATTATTGTAGAATAGCTACCACTGAACAATGGCGGCCAGATCTGCGATCACGTGACCCACATCAGATATATATCGTAACTGTTTTCGAAAATACGATAGTTCCCAAAAAAAACGTGTTCCTTTGTGTGTGGGATTAAATACGAAATGAGGACCAAAAGAACGGTTCTTTTATCAAAAATCATAAAATTATTTCAACAAACTAAGGCAAGCTTGTGCTTGAAACCCACTTAACAATGGCGACCAATGTGGTGGTCACATGACTAAAAACACTTTGGCGCCATCCGACGGGTATTTAAAAAGAAACGCGAACGGTAGTTTCTTCGGTCCGCGCGTTGTGATGAAGATACACCTTTGGTATCGGGATTTTGAGTACTGGTAAGTCGAGTCTAACTTCGGGTCGGTTAAGCATGGTTAGAGAGTGTAATGCGTTGGCTCCAAGTCCAACGGGGGCATCAGGGGATTCCTTTAACCTAAAATTAAAATAGGATGTTGCATGGCCCAAGTTATATGAGTTGAGTGTGGGGGTACGTTCTGCCCCTATGTCTATCCGAGTGTAACAGGTCCGTTTAATACTAAAATCAACTGGCAGGCTGCTAGTCTAACACGCTTGTTCACTAAATAAAGAGATAGATTTTACCTGATCTGTGACTAAATTTGATATCCTATTATATATTACAGCGACTTAAAATCAGGACAGACGTATGCAACCTAAAAGAAATACTAGTGCAAATAATAGATATAATAGAAGGTGAAGAGGAGATACCAACAGACTCGGGAAGTACAACAACGCGCGAAAAGCCAGTAAGCCAGTTCTAAATTTTACTTCATTACAATCGAGGGAAAGAGAGTGACGCTGTTCTTCCAAATTCACGGGGGGTACGATCACTCGTTAATATTAAAGCATGCAGATACAGATGGGAAGTCATTGGCTAACAAATTCTTAAGCCGATTTTAAGAAACAGACTGCGGTTCAGGACACACTCGGTTAAAGGGTTTTTATTCTGTTATTTACAGATACAATACATCTATCAGAATAAAATAATTACAAAAGGAAGCCCCGAATCTTGTGGACACGAGAGCTACAAAAAGGTTAGTATTAGAGTCCTTTTCTCTAATCAATAATCTTTAGTCAATTATACATATGCCTGAGAATACTGTTGGTTCTTTACAGAGTAATTCGGCTTTTTCTTGAGAAAAAGGAAGAACCAAAGACAAAATCCGAGGTCTACATATGATTAAAGAATAGATGTTTTTAAGGCATGGTAAGCTGGGTTTAGTGCATAACAGCTTTTAGATCTGTTAATATCTTTCATCAATAATGCATTGATATAGAATAAATTTCTTACCTAATGCAGGCTCGCCCCAAGAACTTTGTGTGTTTATGTTGAGACTAGCTGACTGAAGTAGGTCTCCACTCCAAAAAAATTGCGGGTAAGAAAAGATGATCACATTTTTGTAAGATCTACTCTTTGAATTTAGCGTTAAATCGGACTCTCAGAATCTTAGGATATAAATGACATTTAAGTTTCTATAATGATAGGCGTGTAGCCAAACAGGAAGTCTACGAGATCTTTCCTCTTCTTTTTCTCTTTCTATCTCTATGACTCTGTTTAAGGTTGGTTTACATCTCGACAAACTATAATTGAACGCAGCTAAGGATTGGTACTGTTATACTGGAGTTGCTCCAATTATGCATGAAATAAAGTATTGAATCTTTTTTGTAAAAATGAAATGTCGGTCTGTTCTGACTACACAGGGCAACTGAAAGTGTGGTTCAAAAAAAATTTTTTTTTTTTGTTTAAATCTGTAAAAATGCATGTTATAAATATATATTTTTCTTATTGTTACAGATATTATACCGTGCAGTGATTATTTTTGTGCAAAGAGTATCTGTCTTTTCTGCCAGAAGGTCCTGAGGAAGGTGGTTTTATACCACCGAAACGCGTCGACCTTGCGTAAAAAAATCGCGTATCTATCTGCGATCCCTCAGACGCAGCAAAAGGAGTGAATGTAGTATGAATGAGTGAGTTTGTGTATGGTTATGTTTATTGGTGTATTCAAGTATGTTTTTCTTTCTGCACGGTAGATAAAAATGTTTTTATTGTCTTAAATGAATTATTGTGTATTTGATCAAATGATTTTCAGGAAACGTAGAAGTTATAAATGATAAATTGATAAATGTGACTTTTGTACTCAGAAAAATTTATATAAAAAAATATCAGAATAAAAAATACAAATGAAAAAAAGTTGATGTTGCCGTATATTGTGTAAAATAACAAAAGTATAAGTATAGAAGTGGTACTATTTTCACTATATAGGTCTCGAGGGAACATTGTTCACTGTTTTTTGCTTTTGTTGCTCCTCTCGTTCCCTGACCTGTGAAGTAAATATAGAGGGGGTCCCATATATATGTTAATCCATGTAAGAGAAATACTGTATTAATATTCATAGAATATTCCTCGCACACGCAATACATGTAGAATAATGCATGCACCAGTCTTAGAGTCAAGTAGCCTTTGCCCTGATAACTTTTGGATTCTATCAACATGTACTCCAAACACCAGATACCAGATATGCCATAGGTACATGTCGTCCTGACACCGCAGACTTTAGTCTCCTCTTCTAGTGCAGAAGTCATAGCCCCCAGTTCTCCCTGGTAACACGTCATTGTCCGTTTGCGCGCACCACTAGGTTAAAGGTCCCAGCTGCTCTCAGGTAGCCCCCTCCATGTTTCCGCCCATTCATGACATCTCTATGACGTCTTCATCACATGTCTATGTATACGCCCTGTACACGCCTTCTTGTTACACCCATTTTGTCTTATCTTTCGCGACTGCTACGAGTTACGCCTACTGCTACGCCTACTGTATGCAATGTAATGTAATGTATTATACTATATATATGCTGCACTGTCAATGAGGCAGTGCAGCTGCCACCCATTCTATTTCCGTGCAGGCTATCCCGTTCCTGTCCCTTCCCTTATGCCTGATTAAAGCCTGTTACACTCAGATACCTCGAATCCTGTCTCTTATTTATTGAGCTATCTGTTTTATTCAATGTATTCAAAAATAGTACCGGTAATTAATTATTTATTTACCACAATCTCTAGGTTATTAAATGTTTAAATGATTATTAAAGTAAGAGCGAATAAAGTAAGGTCATGCTAGGAGATTTAATCTTTAAATAAAAATTAAATAAATGGAGAATTAAGCTGGTCTTGTTGTCCATTAGTTCACTTTTACTAGCAGATCTATTGACAATAATGGTGTGGTGTTTTAATGTTTCTTTAGAATAAAACCATGGTAATATCGATAAACTACAGATGTATATAGTGTACAAAATGTGAGCATGAAATAATACACTCCACTAGAATCCAGCAGTTCTCCTCTAGTCTTCTCCAATTCTAGGAGTAGGATGAATGTGTGTATAAATGACTCGCAGTGTTATGGGCCCCACTCACGAGTAATGTGTGAATAGCTCCTAGGAAGTATGGTGATGGTTTGCAGGTTTTGTTTGGAGCCGCGCTGGATCAGTTTTACTTGGTAGCAGAGCATTGGTTGCTATAGGTTAACGTGGATAAGTAATGTATAGAATGAGTAGGGCAATGTATATAGAGTTTTGATGTACAGAATTCATGACTAACACTATATGTTGAGTCTGTATTGCGTTATATGTAGTCCGGAATTGAGGCTTCTGGGATGTAGGAAACTGGTTACTCTGCCTAGGAAGAGGAACGTGTGGCATGTAAGTCGTACACGTGTGGCATGTAAGTCACACATCACATAGTCTGTTTCAAAGTGGTGACATCGTCGTATGTTACAAGTTTAGGGACCCTTACGTGTAACAGTGGTGAATGTATAGCGAAGGCAACCTATAAAATCTTGGGTTTAAGCACAGGAATCATTGCGTATTCTGACTTAAAACTTATCCCTGAGAGAGTAATAGAGTTGAACCTAAGCTTGAGGGAAGGGTAAGGTAGAGGGATGTGCTACTTTATCTGTGAAACTACAATTCTGTGGTAGAGAAGAGGTAAGCGCTGTCTACTGGAAATACAGAATACTTGTGTGATTGAGGAAACTATCATTCTGGTTTTAGCGAAACAGACGAATGGAGATGTTTTATGTCGTTACTAACCGATTTTAGTTGTATAAAGGTGTAAATACAGTGTTCCGATAAATTTTGTAAAGGAGGGGTCAGTCGAAGCTGCAGAAACAGGAGCAGGGCTGACGTCAAAAGTGTCAAGCTGGGATTGGTCTGCGTGACTAGAACGTAGTAAGCGCTGATTGGTGCGCTAGCAAAGTCTGTAAAAACATTGGTTGTGAGTGGTTGAAACGTATCTTGTTCTGATTGATGCGTTAGTGTGAATCGCGCTGTGATAGGTTGGTGCAGCGAAGCAGTTTACGGACGAGTGCGCAATTGTTTTGAAAGTCAGGAAACCGTCGAAAATTTTTTGTTTTATTACGGAGAGGAAAAAGAAAAACCTACGTGGGTTAAGAAATTGAAGAATGTGTTTAAAAAGGATAAGGAAATAGTGACAAGAGAGGAAAAATTGCTTCCTCTGCCTTAAATGCTTGCATCATATATGATGACAAAATATGGCTACCATACATGTATATGGTTAGAAAATTGGGCTAGATATACTAAGAATGATGGTGCATTAGCATTCCCAGAAGTAGGTTCTTTTAGCATTGCTGTACTGCGAAATTTGAGAGAAAAGATGACAAAGCTTGAACCAAGACCCAGACCGACTCAATTTGAAGCATTGGCTGAGTGGGAAGATGAGATGCATGAATTGGAGCGAGAAAAGTTTGAAGAGTTTAGAGGACCTAGAGGCATATTGCGAGTATTATGGGGAACGACTCATGAGAGTAAAATGCGGAGATGGAGAAAAGCTGATATGTGTGATGGAATGTATCCGGTGAGAACAGTTGATGAAATGGTAGGATGGAAATGTACTGAGAAAAGAAATATTGTGGAGGCAGAAAGGAAAGGTTATGAGGATTGTGAAACAGACGATGTAGTGCTGGAGGAGATACTAATTCGAAAACCCCCTCTATATCAACCAAGTTCTATAATTATAACTCCAAATGCTCCACCAATGGAGGATCGATTTACTGGTACCCCGAGACGATTTTCTAATTTTAGAGATCTTCCGGAAAGGGTGGAAATGATATATGATTCTTATGCCCCAATAATGGAAACAAGACTTACTGGTACTCCCAGACAAAGGGGCCGATTAGGATGGCGGTTTTACCGCATCCTCCGGGCCGGCGGAAGTGTCCGCCGGCCTGGAGGATGCGGAAAAACCGCGGCGGAGACTCCAAAGACCCACCGCCAAATTAGGATGGCTGGTGGGTCTGGAATTCCGTCCGCCGCTTTTCCGCCGCGGTCGGCTTCCGACCGCGGCGGAAAAGCTATAACATGGCAGGCGGTGTCTATGAGACACCGTCTGCCATATTATGATGTTGGTGTAAATATGCTTTTCCACGGCGGCTTTTCCGCCATGGAAAAGCATACGGACATTCACTTTGGGGGCCCGTTGCGGGCCCCCTGGGTGAATGGGGGGTGGGGGGTGCACATGGGGGGTACCTATGGTACCCCCCTGCATTTGCGTACACAAAGCAGCAGGCACCGTGCGGTGCCTGCCGCTTTGTGCATGTAAATGCAACACATGCATTTTTAACATTGCGGCGGGTGCAGCTTGAAGCTGCACCCGCCGCAATGTAAAAAATAGAGGATGTGACCGCCACCCTGGCGGTCACATCCTAATTGCCATGGAGGGACCGCCGCTGCCCATGCGGACGGTCCCTCCTACTCAGGGGTGGCGGACGGACGCAAGTCCGTCCGCCATCCTAATCGGCCCCATGATGAAAACAGAGGAAGTGTAGCTAGAGTAGAGAGGAGAATTGAAGAACAACCAAGTACTTCTGAATATATACGGTCTACTAATGAATTGACTGAAAAGATACAGGAACTCACTAAAAATATAGAAGCTGGAACTGTCCCAGTAACAATAGGGCCTGTAATTCCAGTGTTCGAAAAACAGAAAATAAAAGAACCACCGTTAACAATTCCTTTGAATCAAAGTTTACAAAAAGTGAGAAAAAAAGTTTCTCCAGATTTGTCTAAACTTAGGCGTACTAGTCATATGACACCGCCTGACTTGACTTTTAATCAAAGTCTCCCATATTAGTTTCCAGCGGGTGCGGAATCAGATTCTGCATCACCCGAGAAAAGTATAGAGAAGATTGATTTGTCACAAACTCCGGTAGGACCAACAGAGCAGGAATTAAGTGATTGGCTTAAAACATTAAAAGTAAGAGACCAAGAACCCGAAGTATTAGATGTAGTTAGGCTGAAAATTGATATGGAATAATTAATAATTGGAACAATTGGAACAGATAGATTAAAAACATACTAAGATGATGAATTAATGTTTATGTGTAAAAGCATTACTTGGAGAGTGAAAAACCTGCATGATCGATTAGAAGGATTGGCAAGTGAACTCAATGTAGATTTTGCAAAGAATAAATTGTTACAAAAGCCTTACAGGGTAGATTTTACTGAAAAAGATATTGACAACATGAATACTGCTGGAAGATTAACCCAGATAAAAGAGTTAATTGTGTTGCTGAGAAAATGGGAAGAGAGCAATGATAAGACGACGTTCGCATTCCCAGTTAGAGAAAAAGAGTCTGTAGCAAATGAATTCCCTATGAGAGAAATACCGGGAGGAGGGTATGTACATGTGCCCTGGACTAGACAGGATATATTGTCGTTCACAAATGATTTCCCCAGATTGAGAGAAAAACCAGTGGAAAGGTATCGACAAGTAGATCGATTTGTAAAGGTTTCAAAGGTATTATGGGAAGATTTAGACAGATTGTTTGACATAGTAGTGCTGGCAGACCTATGGTCGGAGTGCAAAGTTACAGTGGATTGGCCTAAAACTGAATATCCACGAAATCCAATAACAGGTGCTCCTGGACCTGAGGTAATGCGGAAATATGAACAAGTAATAGTGTTTTTGAAAAATAAAATCCCGCAAAAAGAGACAGATTGGGTAAAGATTGACAGGACATTGCAAGAACCAAAGGAATCAGTACATGCATTTTATGAGAGATTACTACTAGTGTTTAAACAATACAGTGGATATGAGGAGTTAAATGAAAAATACATGAGTCATTTTGTGTATTCCTTTGTGTTTGGCTTAAGGCCAGAAATAGGGACATGATTAAGCATAATTTAATGGGATGGAAATCATGTTCAGTGGATGGGGTTTTGAGACATGCGAAATACTGCAGTGAT